>NC_051334.1:64596105-65323489 GCF_015220235.1 Choloepus didactylus | reverse complement strand
CTAACCTCTTTCTATCTCCTGATAATCTGTGTTCTCAACTCGAATTTTGCTCATCAATGTTAGTCCATATTAATGAAAGCATACAGTATCTATTCTTTTGTTTCTGGCTAATTTCACTGAACATGTCTACTGTCTATCATTTTGTCTTTTGGATTTTATATGCCAATCTTATTTTATTTTTATTATTTTACTCTTTTTACTCTTACTGATAGTCTTCATTTCTACACTCTTCTCCAAATCTCTCTCTACTGTCTTTACCTCTCTGATTGTAGTGTTTCATTTAGTATTTCTTGTATAGCAGGCATCTTCTTCAAAACACTCTCAGTGTCTGTTTGCCTGAAAATGTTTTAAATTCTCCCTCATTTTTGAAGGATAGTTTTGCTAGATATAGAATTCATGGTTGTCACTTTTACTCTTTCAACATATTAAATATATCATTCCATTGCCTTCTTGCCTCCATGGTTTCTGAAGTGAAACCTGCACATAGTCTTATTGAGCTTACCTTGTATGTGATGGATTGCTTTTGTCTTGCTGCTTTCAGAATTCTCTCTTTGTCTTTGAAATTTGATAATCTGATTTTTAAGTATCTTTGATCAGTCTATTTGGATCTATTCTGTTTGTGGTATGCTGCACTTTTTGGATCTGTAATTTTATGTCTTTCTTAAGAGGTGGGAAATTTTCATTCATTATTTCCTTCCTTATTGTTTCTGCCCCTTTTCCCTTCTCTTCTCCTTCTGGGACACCCAAGACACATATATTCATATGCTTCATGTTGTCATTCAATTCCATGAGACCCTGCTCATTGTTTTCCATTCTTATCCCTATCTGTTCTTTTGGTGTAGAATTTCAGATGTCCTGTCCTCCAGTTCATAAATCCTTTCCTTTGTCTTTGCAAATCTGCTGTTGTATGTCTCCATTGTGTTCTTCATCTCCTCCACTGTGCCTTTCATTTCCTTACGTTCTGCCAATTGTTATTATTTCCCAATATCTTCTTTATATCCTTCATCTCTGTTGCCATATCTTCTCTCAAGGCATTGATTTGATTTTTGAATTGATTTAACATATTTGTTTGAAGATCTTTAATTAGTTGTTTCAATTCCAGTATCTCATTTGAAGTCTAAGTTTTTTCCTTTCACTGGGCTATATCTGATTTTCCTAGTGTGAGTCATAATTTTTTGTTGTCTAGGCATCTAGTTTACTTGATAATCCCAATCAGATTTTCCAGAGCATATGGGGCCAGGTCTCAGGAGGAGGATTCATTCAGTATCAGTGCTCCCTGAGGGTGAGACCCAGCAGATTTTCACACTTTCCTTTGAGGTCTCTAGACTCTGTGCTTTTCCTATTTTGCCCAACAGGTGGCACTTTTTCAGTCTGCAACTCCCCACCTGTGTAAAAAGTTGCAGTGCATTTAATTCTCAGTGGACCCTACTCCCCCAGAGACCAAGGGTGTCAGAAGCTAAGCTTATGCTGTTTCTGTTTTTATTCCCCAGGCCCTGTGGTCTGAGTTCTCTGTGGGAGGGCCACTGCTTGATTTTAGTGATGTCTCCCTATTTCTTAGGGAAGATAAGCCCTTTAGGGAATTATCACCTACACTTCAGTTTTTCCTTTGACTCTCTATCTTAACTCCACCCTTACTTGGGTCAGTACTAACAATTGAAAGTGCCTGAGGCTTTCTCTAGTGAGTTACTTAGAATGATAGAATAAAAGGAAAAAATGTAGCCCCCTTTTCAGAGCCAGTCCCCAGCCTTCCAGTTCACAGTTAAGAAATGGATTTGGTATCCAGTTCTGTGTGCCCCTTTTCTTGGGACACAGCCTTTTTCCAGTATTCTGAGCTCAGCAGACTCCAAAGCCTCTTTTTAAAAATTTATTTATGTATTTTTCCTATCAGCCCCACTTAATCTTTGTCAGGAGAATCTTCTGGGTTCCCTCCTGCTTGTCCAATTTTATTTGTGCTCATAGCATGTATTCAATTGTCCAAATTTGTTAACTAAAACCACAATTAGAGTTTTGTTGAGCTACATTCCCTTGCACCCAGCAGGGGCTGCTTCTTTTTCTCCCAGTTGTGTTTTCCAACTCAGCCTGCCATGCCCATGGGGGAGGTGTGCCAGCTCAACAACTTGGGGAGCTTTACTTACAGTTCTATTATGCAATCTCAGCCATTTCACCAATTCCAGACTGGTGTATGATGTATGTTCAGTCATTGATGTCCCCCTATCAGTTTTTCTGAATATTTTTCTATTTATTCCTGGCTATTTACTAGTTGTTCTAGGGGACCAAATAAATTCCTCACCTCCCTATGCCACCAACCTGTCTGCATCCCATAAGTTTTGATATGTTGTGTTTTCATTTTCATTAATTTCTCTTGTAATTTCTTCCCTTACCCACTGGTTGTTTAAGATTGTGTTGTTTATTTTCACTTATTCTTTCTTTTGCCTCTTCAAATTTGCCATTGTGTGTCTCTAGTATATTTTAAATTTGATCAACACTACCTTTTATTTTCATAAGGTCTCTGTTCTGGTTTGCTAATGCTGCGGAATGCAAAACACCAGAGACAGATTGGCTTTTATAAAAAGGGGGTTTATTTGGTTACACAGTTACAATCTTAAGGCCATAAAGTGTCCAAGGTAACACATCAGTAATCAGGTACCTTCACTGGAGGATGGCCAATGGCATCCAGAATCCTCTGTTAGCTGGGAAGACATGTGGCTGGCGTCTGCTCCAAAGTCCTGGTTTCAAAATGGCTTTCTCCCAGGACATTCCTCTCTAGCAAGCTTGCTCCTCTTCAAAACGTCACTCACAGCTGCACTGAGTTCCTTCTCTTTGAGTCAGCTCATTTATATGGCTCCACTGATCAAGGCCCACCCTGAATGGGTGGGGCCATGCCTCCATGGGAATATCTCATCAGAGTCATCACTCACAGCTGGGTGGGGCACATTCCAAGCAAATCTAATCAGCACCAAAACATCTGCCTCACAAGACTGCATCAAAGATAATGGCATTTGGGGGACACAATACATTCAAACTGGCACATTCCACCCCCTGGACCCCAAAATGACATTATCTTTCCAAGCACAAAATGCATTCATTCCATCACAATATCACAAAAACTTAAATCATTTCAGTAACAAAAGTTAAGTACAAGACCCTATCAAAATCAGTTACAAGCGTGGTGGGTCCTAAGGCATAATTCTCCTTTAACTTTGGATCTGTGGACTTAGAACAAGTTATATGCTTCCAATATACAAAGGAGGGACATTCATAGGATAAACATTCCCATTGCCATAAGGAGAAAGAGTAAGGAAAACAGGGTTAACAGGACCAAAACAGTTCCTAAAACCCGCAGGACAAACTCCATTAGATTTCAAAGTCTGAGAGTCATTTACAGAACAATGTTGCATCCTTGGGGCTTGAGAGAGCGGGAGTCTAACCCTTCCCAAGGGCCTTTGTGGCAGCCCTTTCCTCTCCAAACACTTGGGTGAGTGCTGCAACATATCCACACACTGGGGAGACCACCTTCTCGGCCCCACCCTCCTCAAACATTGGGGCAGCTCCCAGATTCCCTTCCATCTCCGGGGCACATGCTCAACCCCTTCAGAACAGTGTGGTGGCAGCCAGGCTCTCCCCAATTCCCTGGAAATGTGCTCCACTCTCTTTGGGACATGGGGTGGCAAAACTCTTCCAGAGCATCGAGGCGGAATGCTCACCCTCGACCTCTGGGGCAAACTCACCCTTTCCATGCATGTGGGCCACTCTGCTCTCCCAGCCCAAGGCCTCTTGACTCCAGACCTCAACCTCCATGGCTCTGTCTTTGAAAAAATTTTTCCTTCAGTTTGTTCCTTGTCTGTCTTCTCCACTTCAGACTGGCAATGGCTCTGTCTGTAAAGATCTCACAAAAATTCTGTTGGCTTCACATGAAGCATGCAGGGGTCATAGCCATCAGACAATAGGACTTTCCACAAATCCTTTCTGGATAATTCCATCTCCAATCTTGGCTTGTACTGAAATGGCAGCTGGGTTCCATATTTGGTTACATCCTCATGTTGGGCTGTAGCTTCTGGGATTCCACCCCCTGGAAGCTCGTAATTTTCCAAGCCATCGGCTTCTGGTTTCTTTGAACCCAAGAGTTCAGTTCTAAGTTTATCTCTCTCTGCTCGCATTTTACTATAAGCTGCAAGAAGAAACCAGGGTACATCCTCCACATGTAGTCTGGAGATCTCCTCAGCTAAGTATTCCATGTTGTCACTTTCAAACTCTTCCTTCCATCTGACACCAGGACTCAATTTTGCCAAATTCTCTGCCACTTTAAAACAAGGATCGCCTTTCTTCCAGTTTGCAACAACACAGTCATCATTTCTGCTCAAGTCCTAATCAGAAGTATCTTTAGAGTCCATATTTCCATGAACAGTCTCTTTAAAGCAGTTTTGGCCTTTTCTATCAAGCTCCTCACAATTCTTCCAGAATCTTCCCCTTATCCATTTGAAAAGCCGTTCCAACATGTTTGGTATTTGCAGACTCAGCAGCAAAAGCACCCCACTTCTCTGGTACCAAAATCTGTTCTAGTTTGCTAATGCTGAAGAATGCAAAACACCAAAGATGGATTGGCTTTTATAAAAAGGGGGTTTATTTGGCTACACAGTTACAATCTTAAGGCCATAAAGTGTCCGAGGTAACACATCAGTAATCGGGTACCTTCACTGGAGGATGGCTAATGGTATCCAGAATCCTCTGTTAGCTGGGAAGACATGTGGCTGGTGTCTGCTCCAAAGTCCTGGTTTCAAAATGGCTTTCTCCCAGGACATTCCTCTCTAGCAAGCTTGCTCCTCTTCAAAACATCACTCACAGCTGCACTGAGTTCCTTCTCTTTGAGTCAGCTCATTTGTATGGCTCCACTGATCAAGGCCCACCCTGAATGGCTGGGGCCATGCCTCCATGAGAATATCTCATCAGAGTCATCACCCACAGCTGGGTGGGGCACATTCCAAGCAAATCTACTCAGCACCAAAACATCTGCCCCACAAGACTACATCAAAGATAATGGCATTTGGGGAACACAATACATTCAAACTGGCACAGTCTCCTATTTTAAATTTACTGTTTCAAATTCTTCTTTCTCTTCTAGAATCTTCTTGATTTCTTTCATGGCCATAGCTAACTCATTGAGGTTGTTCTGGAAATTTGTGTCTACTTCTTTGATTAATTGCTCCAAGTTCTATGTCTCCTTTTGTGTTTTAATTTGGTCATTATGCTTGTCCATATCTTCTTGTTTCTTCTTAGGCTTTGTAATTTTCTGTTGGCTTTGGGGCATTTGCTTATCTTGATAATGTTATTTTGGGATATGTAGGATTATTTGAATATACATATATGCATGTATATATATATATATATATATAGCCCCAGTTTTCTGGAATGAACTTTCCTTGTCTTCCCAGCAGATGGCACTCTTGAGTCGCCTCTCATGCTCAAACCAGCTCTCCCCCAACGTCACCTGTTCACTTGTTGATGTCCAAAATGGCTGGAAATCCAATCAGTGCTCCTGTTCTCCCTGTGCACTGGGAACTGCCAGCCATGTGGGTGAGGGGTGTGGGTCCTGTGCAGTTTGGTAGGGAGTCTATTTGAAGGCACAACATATTTAGCACTTCCTGGAGCTCTGATTGGACCATTCTGGGGCTGTGAGGCTGTGTGTCTCACTGTTCAGCTCAAATGCACCACAGTTCCCATCTACCATGTGCCCACAAGCCTCTGGGGTTGGGGAGGTGCTTCCCACATGGTTGTGTCATGCTTTCACCTCTGTCTGTCTCCTGCCTGCACACACCATGGGCTTGGGTGGAGGAAAAGCAAATGCATCACCACAAGTACACTGAATCCAAAGTTGCCTCATGGGAGTTCCCAGCTGCTGGGCTGTGTAGGGTTTCTGACCCAGCCCACTGCTGAGATGGGTGCACAAGGGATGGAAAGCAGCTCCTTCCCACACTTAGGGGCCATGTCCAGCTGCCAATCCCCAGAAGGGGTTCTGGATGAACATACCCAATCTCCTTAATCACAGTCTGCCCACCTCTCCATCCAAGTCCATATTATGTATTGTAGAGGTCCCTGTCTGACTGGTGACACCCTGGAACTTCTGACTGATTTTTTAATAAGGCCCCCAAATTCACTGAACTGTGTCAGAAGTCTCTTCAACAAATGGGGTGGGAGAACTGGATAGCCATATCCAAAAGAATGAAAGAGGACCCCTACCTAACAAACTATACAAAAATTAAGTGAATATGGATCAAAGACCTCAACATAAGAGATAGTACCATAAAATCCTCAAAGGTAATGTAGGGAAACATCTTCAAGACCTAGTATTAGGAGGTAACTTCTTAGACCTTACACCTAAAGCACAAGAAAAGAAAGAAAAAATAGATAAACGTGAACTCTTCAAAGTCAAAAGCTTCTGTACTTCAAAGGACTTTGTCAAAAATGTGATGAGGCAGCCAACAAAATGGGAGAAAACATGTGGAAACCATATGACTGATAGGAGACAGATACCAAGCTTATATAAAGAAATCCTATAATTTAATGACAATAATACAAACAGTCCAATTATAAAATGGGCAAAAGTTATGAAAATACATTTTTCTAAAGAGGAAATACAAATGGCTAAAAGTCACATGAAAAAAATGTTCTTCTTCACTGTCTATCAGGAAAATGCAAATCAAAACAACAGTGAGATATCATCTCACACCAGTAAGAATGGCTGCCATTAAATTGGGATCTACAAATTCTGGAGAGGATGTGGAGAAGTTGGAACTCTTATTCATTGCTTGTGGGATTATATAATGGTCAGCTGATGTGGAAGACAGTTTGGCAGTTCCTCAGAAAACCAGATATCAAGTAACACTATGATCCAGCAATTTCACTTCTCAGTGTATACCCAGAAGATCTGAAAGCAATGACATGAACAGACATTAGGACACTGATGCTCATAGTGGCATTGTTTACAATTGCCAAGAAGTGGAAACAACACAAGTGTTCTTCAACAGATGAGTGTATAAACACAATGTGGTATATACACATAATGTAATTGTATGCAGTGGTAAGAAGGAATGAGGTTCTGAAACGTGACAACATGGATGAACCTTGAAGACATAATGTTGAGTGAAATAAGTGAGACACAGAAGTTGAGATATTGTATGTTACCACTACTATGAACTCCCTGAAAAATGTAAAATGTCTTATAAATGTAGAATATATGGGACATAGAGATAGACAGAAGCTAGTGAAGGGTGAATGATAACTAATATGTACAGACATGTTAATGGGGGTGAACTTAAAGGTATGGGAAAGGACAGGGGAGATGATTGTTTATTAATGGAATTTTAAGTATAAGTGCTGCATTGAAGGTGAACATTTTTGACAGTGTTTGTTTAAAGTAACATATCCCACAAGTGCTTGCATGTTTCACATCTAAGGTATGACACTGCTACAAATAGTTAACAACAGAATGGTATATGGGAAAAATTACACATTGCATATTATAGACTATATTTACAAGGAATACCTTACCAGTACCACACTAATACTAGTGATAAATAACTAGTGGCTGATAAGAACTTTGGGAGGTTGGAGTTATGATAATTGTTTAAATTTGAGAGTGATGATGATTGTACAACTAAGTGAAGATAATATGAGACATTGATTGTTTATCTTTGACAAAGTATATGTTATGTGAAATTAGGAACCCCTACTTAATAAGTCAAGCCCTCAATCTTGACACTTGCTCTTGTGAAACTATGGCTCTAAAGGGAAGGCTAAACCTAACTAACTAGGAGCCCTCAATCTTGACACTTGCTCTTGTGAAACTATGGCTCTAAAGGGGAGGCTAAACCTAACTTACTAGGAGTCACCTCCAGAGAACATCTTTTGTTGCTCAGATTTGACGTTTCTCTCTCTGAGCACAGTTCTGGAAATAAATTCATTACCCTCCCCTCTATGTTGGACATTGACTCCCCAGGGGGTGAATCTCCCTGGAAACATGGGAAATGACTTCCAGGAAAGAGCCTGGTCCTGGCATTGAGGGATTGAGAATGACATTTTGACAAAAAGGGGGAAAATAAAGGTAAAAAATAGGGTTTCAGTGGCAAGAGATTTCAAATCGAGTTGAGAGGCTATCCTAGGTGTTACTCTAAAGTAAGCCCCAGTTGGATATTACAAATGCACAGAGTATGCTAAGCCCTAAGCAACAGTAGTCCCCAAAATACTGATGAATACTTGGTCACTATCTGAGACTATAAAAGTTCTCCCTGAGAACATCAACAAGGTGCATTTGCCATTCCCCATAATGTCAACACCCCTTTTCAATATGAATAAGTTTGGTTGGTCACTGCTGAGATATTCCAGAAGATTGAGACAGAGATCAAATGAGACAGAGGGCTAGCAACAGACAAAATAGGATTTAACAAAAGATTACAAATACTGAGTCTTTATATAAATAATTTTTTTAGTGTCTATGGTACTAAAATAACTATAAGGAAATAACTGACACGGTGGAACTTAACATATAACATGCTTTGAAATTTGCTCTATAGCTACTTTTTAATTATACTTTGAAAGTTATTACATTTCTGTATATGTTATATTTCACAATAAGGAAATGACTGAAATTCTGAAACAGTAATCTATAACATTCTGTGAAATTTGCTCTATAACTACTTGTAAAATCATACTTTGAAAGTAATCACTTTTCTGAATATGTTATATTTTGCAATAAAAAAGGTAAAAAAAGAAATGAAGGAAAGTTTACAATATTGACAGATAAACAGACTCTTAGAGAGATCGTCAAGAAGAGACCTGCCTTACAAGAAATATTAAAGGGAATTCTACAGGCTGAAAGGAAAAGACAAGAGAGAGAGGTTTGGAGTAGAGTGTAGAAATGAGGATTATCAGTAAGTGTAACTAAAATGGTAAAAAGAGAGAGAATATAAGATATGACATACAAAAGCCAAAGGGAAAATGGTTGAAGTACTGCATTTACAGCAATAACTTTGAATATTAATGAATTAAACTCCTCAATCAAAAGACACAGATTGGCAGAATGGATATAAAAGTATGATCCAACCATATGCTGCATATAAGAGACTCACATTAGAACTAAGGACAGGAATAGGCTGAAATTGAAAGTTTGGGAGAAGATACCCCCACAAACAGTAACCAGAAAAGAGCCAGGGTCGCTATGCTAATATTGGACAAAATAGACTTTAGATACAAAAATGTTAAAAGAGAGAAAGAAGGGCACTGTATGTATTACTTGAAGGGGCAATTCACCAAGAAAAGATAACAATCATAATTATGCTCCCTACCATTGTTCTCCAAAATACATGAGGAAAACACTGGTAACACTGAAGGGAAAAGTAGGCATCTCTGAAATATTTGGAGACTTCAATATGCCACTCTCATCTGTGGGTAGAACATCTAGAAAGGGCATCAATAAGGAAACAGAGAACTTGAACAAAATAATAAATGAACTAAGCCTAACAGGCATATACAGAACATTGCACCCCAAAACAGCAAGATTTGCACTCTACTCAAGTGCTCATGAATCATTCTACATGATAGACCACATGATGGGTCACAAAACAATCTCCATAAATTTAAGTTGATTAATATTATACAAAACACTTTCTCTGACCACAAAGGAATGAAGCTGGAAATCAATAACAGGTGGAGAACTGGACTCCTCACATCTATGACCAATTGATATTTGATAAGGATACTAAATGCATCCTATAGAGAAAAATAGTCTCTTGCAGATATCCAAATGCAAAGAATAAAGGTGTACCTCTACCTCATACCATATATAGAAATTAACTCAAAATGGATAAATACTTAAATATAAGAACACAAAATATAAACTCCTAAAAAGAAAATATAGAGTAGCATATTTAGCACTTTATTTTACACAATAATTTCTTAGACTTTATACCAAAAGCATGAGCAAAAAAGAGAAAAAAATAGATAAATGTGACTTCATAAAAATAAAAAAATCCTTTGTCCATGAAACTCCTTTATCATAGAAAAAAAAAAACAATCTACTGAATGGGAGAACATGTTTTGAAGCCATATATCTGATAATCATTTAATATCCAGAATATATAAAGAAGTCCTATTACTCAAAATACAACCAACCCAACAAAAATTGGGCAAAAGACTTTAATAGATATTTTTCCAAGAGAGTCATACAAATGGCAAAAAGCTTATGAAAGCATGCTCAACATTATTAGCCATTAGGGAAAGGAAAAATCAAAACCACAGTGAGATACCATCACACCCACTGGAGTGGCTAATATTTAAAAGAAAAAATAAAGAAGTATTGGAGAGAATGTGAAGAAGTAGGGACACCCATTCAGTGTTTGTGGGAATGTAAGTTCCTGCAGCCACTACAGAAAACAGTTTGACATTTATTCCCATAGTTAAATACAGAATTACCATATGACCCTGTAATCCCACTTCACGTGTATATCCAAAAGAATTGAAAGCAGGTACTTGGACAGATATTTGCACACTGATGTTCACAGTGGCATTATTTACAATTTCCAAAACGCAGATTCAAGCCAAGTGTCCATCATCAGATGAATGGATAAGCAAAACATGGTATATACATAAACTGAAATATTATTAAGCCATAAAAGGAATGAAGTTCTGATGCATATTATAAAATTAATGAATCTTGAAGACATCATGTTGTGTGTAAAGGTCAATATTGTATGATCTCCCATATATGAAATAAATATAATAGGCAAATTCATAGAGTTAGAAACTAGAATAAAGGTGATCAGGTTTGGTTGGGAGTAGAGAATGGGGATTTAGTGGTTAAATGGTACAGTTTCTGTTTGGGGTTATGGAAAAGTTTTGGTAATGGATGTTGGTGATGGTGCACAACATTGTGAATGTAATTAACACCACTGAATTGTATATTTGAGAGTGGTAAAATGGGGTATTTTAGGTTGCATATATGTTACCAGAATAAAAAATATAAAAAATACAATAGAACTCTACAACAAAGGGGCAAACCCTATGTAAACTACTGACTATAGTTAATGGTATATGCATAATAATATTGTTTCATCAACTGAATATAACTTAAAAGCACAATATTAATAATAGGGAAAACTGCTTGTGTAGTGGGGTCATACGGGAACTCTGTACTTTCTTCATGATTTTTCTCTAAACCTGTAACTGCTCTAGCAAATAGAAAACATGAAAAACTGAGGTGCTGTTCCCTCAGCCTGCATCCCAGAATGAGGACACTTCATGGAGCAGATCCTTAGTTGACCCATGCTGGACATGAAGTCCATCAAGAAATAAATCTCTGTCATAAAATCATTGAGATTTGGTGATTGCTTCCTACTACAGCATAATCTAGTTTCTTATGGCTACTATATCTGTCTTTCCAGTTCAAGCATGTCCAGGTTAAAGAATTTTAATGTCTTGTCAATGAGAATGTGCCTCACAGACAAAATGAATGAAGTGTAATTGCCTAATGGCCATAGCTGCTGCACGCTGAAATCCATAGCCCAATTTTCATTGAGACCACGGATACTATGAGCTGCTCCAAACCAATGACTGAGTGTGGTAGGTATTCTAAGACTGATCCATTCCTGGAACACATGGTACACTTCTGGCAGAGACTTTGGTTTGAGGACTCCCCAACAGTATTATTGAGCCATTCTTAGGTGTTACAGTAGTGTGGGATGCTTGTACCAACTTTCTCTCCCTTTCTCCTTCACTTGGCATCATGTTTGCATCACTGTCTGACAGCTTTCCTAGCCTTCACAGCTCCCTCCCTATTTTTCCTCACACAGGCCTTTTTTTTTTCCTAAAAAATGAATATTTTTATCCCGTTTGGTATCTGCTTCTTGGAAGACCTGTATTAACACAGCTGAGTTGGAGGCAGATGTTCTGCATGGTCTGCAAATATGATAGACTCCAGGAGGGTGTAGGGAGCAAAGAAGAACCTTCCTTAGAGGACATAATGGCTCACCCTCACAGAACCATCCATGACTGACAGATCTTCATGATTTATATGATCTGAGAGTATTTTGGGCCTGGGAATTCAATTCCAAGAGTATCTGGTATGTCTAAGTGCATATGAAAGTATGAAAAGCATGTAAGTACTAAATATAGAAGGAAAAATATCTTCCCAAGTCAAATGGAATAATTCTCCTTTCATTGCAAAAAATAAGAATTGCCTAGAAAGAGAGACACATTTCTGCCAATGACACAGCTAATACATCAGAGTCAGTGGTCATGGCCAGTTTGGTGGATGAGAAATAATTGGAGTTTGTTCCAATTCTCCCTTCCCAAATACACCTACTTCAATAGAGCTGAGATGGGGGCGGTCCACACTTTCACTCTGGAATTCCAAGTCCCAATCTACAATTCTAGCCACACTTTTATATTTCTCCTTCACATCCCTTACATTCAAGTCATACTAGGCTTCTCCCCTCTCTCTAACACCCTTTAGTTTTTCCCATTTCCTCACCTTTGCTCACACTTTTCCTGCCACCTTGAATTCCCTTTTCCATCTTCCACTGCCTGTGGAGATCCTACTCCTTCAAGGGTCAGTGGAAATGTACCCTTGAATTCATTAATTTGAATCCATTCAGAATATATTTGTTGAACACTTTCAATATGCTAGTTCCTGTTTTATTCGTTGTGGGGAAGACTAAATGGAAGAAACACAGCCCCTGCACTCAATATTTTGGATATCTAGTTGTAGATACAGGCAAGTAAACAGCTAAATGCAGAAGCAGTAGTGGGAAAATAATAATGATAATGATAGCTGATAAGAATTGACTGCTACTACATATCTTGCACTTTGATAAATTTTTACCCTGATTAGCTGTGACTTTTATGCTCACAACAGTTCTGTGATCAAGGAATTAGTTCAGTCCCATGCTATAGATGAGTAAACTGAAGCTCAGAGAGGATCAGTCAATTGTCCAAGGTCACACAGCTAGAAAGTGACAGGTCTGGTTTCATGCCTTTCTGTCTGACTCTGAAGCCTGTGCTCTGAAACCTCGAGGCAGTACTGCTTCTCACTAAGTCACAACATAAACCCAGGAAAAGTAAAGCAAGAATATGATAGAAGTACAATCAGTATGATGGGAGGAGCACTAACACAGGAGTACTTAGTACTAAAGTGAGAGGAACCCAGGGAAGTCTTCTCAGAAGAGGTGGCAATTTAGGTAAGCCTTAGAGGCTTGAAAGGATTTAAACAGAAGAAAAGGAGTTTATGCTTGAGTATATGTATGAGTGTGCATGTGTCTGTGTGTGTTTGTGTGTGAGTATGAACATGTGTGTATTTGTGTACATGTGTGCATATCCATGTGTGTCACTGTGTGTTGGAGGGGAGTGTAGGGGAGACAAAAGGAGAGAAAGAGGATTCCAGACCAAAGAAACAGCATAGATAAAATCATAGAAGCAGGAAAGGCCATGCTTTTTTCAGGTGATGCAGCTGGAGCAAAAGGTATGGGACGGGATAATATAGGAGTTGGGGCCAGAGAAGATGTGCAGGGTGGGCAGGGGAGGCCAGACCACAGAAGACAATGAATGATATGCTCTGGATTTAATCTTTATCATGAAGGTGATAGAAGATGTGGCTAAGATGGGAACAATGGATTTTAACCTTGAGGAAAATATTTACTTCACACAACCTGGTAGAGAAGTCATGTACATGGATGTTGCTCCAACTAGTCAAGGAGCTCCTAAGGGAGCTCATGGATTCTGAGTATAATCTAATCTTGCTCTTCTCTGCACCCCCCCCATGTTTTCCAAGAGCTTTCCTTGTACAGTGCAGGCATTCAGTGAATGCTCAATGTAAGGAGGATAGCTGGACACAGAGGATATCTCACAGCCTCCCACATTAATATCCTTATCCACTGCAATCAGCCTACAAGGATCATCAGGGAAGCTCTCATCAATGGTACCAAGAGCACAGCAGAATAGATGAGGTGGCCACCAATGGAGGAACATCTGGGAAGAAGTATCCCAAAGTACAGTGGAACACATCTCACAGATAATCTCAGTGGCCAGCAGGAGGATTGCCTGCATAAAATAAGATATGATTTTCACCTGTCTTCAGCCTTCACCTCTTTCTAAGCGTCTCACCTGTATTTTGAACTATCTGTGGACATTCATTCTTGCTTTTCTTAATTTATTCAACAAACATTGAATGAGAACTTCCTCCAAGCCAGTCTCTGTGACAGACCCCTACAAATTTCCTCTAAATATCCCCAAAGCACCTCAAATTCAAAAGGTCTATAAATGAACTCATTTTTTTTCCTTACCCCAGAAAAACTGCTTCTCTTGATAAATTCACCATCATTCATCCGTTTTCAAAGGGCATAATTTTAGGATCCCAGGAAACCTTCTTCATGAAGCTGAGAAGTGTCAGAGTTGGTGATCTGAGGCATTGTCATGGTATCTGGGTCTCCAATTCTGGATAGCAGTAGAGCTTCCCTGCTAAAGTCTGAGACCAATGTCAAGGTAAATAGGGTAATATGGAAATGATTCTAATGGAAATGCACTTGTAATAATCATAAAAGTAAATAGTAGTGAGTCTCTATTGAGGACTTACTCTGTGTCAGATACTGTTCTAAGCATTTCATATGATTAATTAGTTGAATATTCACAATAATCTTATAATGTGTGTTCTTTTGTTATCATTTCCATTTTAAAGATTAGGAGACTGAGTCACAAAAGTTAAATAATATGCAAGAAGAAGAACCTGGATTCAAACCTAGGAAGTTTGGCTTTAGGGTCTTATCTAGCAGAAGCCTTCTGGATAGACAGGTGAGGTAGAGAGCAAAGGGAATGTCTTATTTTACCCATGTCATGAGATGGCATCTATAGCAAGTTGCTGTATTTCTCAGAACCTCTGCTTCCTGATCTGGTAAAATGGAGACGGCAATCTGCACACAAAATTGTGAAGTTGAAACTCCATGAGATAATGTGTATGTCAAGTTTGTAAATTGTAAATTACCCCATATGAGTCAATTATCACTATCTTTATGGTCATTTTTACTTCATACAGGCCCAGATCCCTGCCCATTCTGGCCCTGATTTGCCAAAATTGATGGGGCCATCATTGTAGAAAGGTAACTGTGCAGAGGTTTACTCCTTCTGGGCATGTGTAAAGAATTGACCAACTTGCTCTCTGGTACTGCTTCAAAATTCTTCAGGCAGTGTCCTGGGATTTCAGTGGTTGTACATCTAGGGTAACAAGGGAACCTAGTGAGGGTCAGATGTAGTATGTGCTCAGAGTGAGTGTAGGACTGGAAGCCAAGAGGGGCTTCATCAGGAACTCCAATGCCAAGGTCAAGGAATCCAAAGACTGATTTTTAAAATGAATTCCTTATTCTACCACTGCCAAGGAATTGCCACATAACCCTGTTTGGGCACCTTTTATGCCTTATTTCATTCAACTCATATGGCAAATATTTATTGAGCATTAACTAGGTTCCAGGCAATGTTACAGATGTTGAGATTACAGAATTGCATAGTAAAAGATCCAGCCCTCAAAGAGGTAACATTCTATTTTGGGTAAACATACAAAAAATGTAAATAAGCAACATATGAAGTATGTTAGATGGCATTAAGTGCCCTGCAGAAAAATAAACCAAGGGAGCAAATAGATATGTAGATATCTGAGGGAAGACCAGTACAGGGAAAGGAATTAGCAAGTGAAAAAGTCCTGATATGGAAGCATTCCTGGTGTGTTCAAAGAGCAGCAAGAAGGTCAGTGTGACTGGAGTCCAATGAGTGAAGAAGAGAATAAGAGGTGATTTCAGAGACCTCATGGGGGACAGATAACATAGGGTCTTGGAGACCTTTGTAAAGACATTGGCATTTGCTAAGTGAAGTGGATTCATTGCCAGGTTTAGAGCAGAGACTAACAGGCTCTGCATTATATATTTTTTTAAATTAAACTTTTTATTTTGAGATAATCAGAGATGCACAAACAGCTGTAAGAAATAATACAGAGAGATCATGCATACATAGAGAAACTTTACCCAGTTTCCCCAATGATAACATCTTGCAAAACTATAGTACAGTATCACAACCTGGATAATGATATAGCCAAACCAATCTACCAGACCTAACCCCATCTTAACCTCTGAGGACCACTAATCTATTCTCCATTTGTAAAATTTTGTAATTTCAATAATGCTATAGAAGTTCCAGAAGATGGCAGATTAGGAGAGACAGGGCAAAAAAAACATCTCCATGAAAAATACTAGATAAAAGACAGAAAGTGATCCAGAGCACCAGTTCCAGCGAGGCACCAGCTGGACAAGATCTGCTAGATTCATGGGGACTGTGCACTTGGTGAAACCAGGAGTCTGTATTCTGAAAGAAGTGATTGAGCCTGCTGTAGAAGTGGCAGCCATGCCATCATCTGGGGAAACTAGGGGTTGGAGTTTGGAGTTTGACTACTTTTAAAAACCCAGAAGTGACTGCAGATCTGGCAGCAAAAGCCACAGAGTGAAGCATGGCAAGAGCTACTTCCCTACAACCCATGGGCATGGCTCACTATCTGGTATGTAGGATAGCCTCTTGCACACCTGCAGCTAATTGTCTCAGAGCTAGGAAGGCAGAGGTTGGCAATTGTTCTAGTTTGCTAATGCTGCTGGAATGCAAAACACCAGAGATGGATTGGCTTTTATAAAAAGCGTTTATTTGGTTACACAGTTACAGTCTTAAGGCCATAAAGTGTCCAAGGTAACACATCAGCAATCAGGTACCTTCACTGAAGGATGGCCAATGGTGTCTGGAAAACCTCTGTTAGCTGGGAAGGCACGTGGCTGGCATCTGCTCCAAAGTTCTGGTTTCAAAATGGCTTTCTCTCAGGACGTTCCTCTCTAGGCTGCAGCTCCTCAAAAATATCACTCTTAGCTGCACTTAGGGTATCTGTCCTCTCTTAGCTTCTCTGGAGCAAGAGTCTGCTTTCAACAGCCATCTTCAAAATGTCTCTCATCTGCAGCTCCTATGCTTTCATCAAAGTGTCCCTCTTGGCTGTAGCTCCTCTTCAAAAGTTCACTCTCAGCTGCACTGAGTTCCCTCTGTCTGTCAGCTCATTTATATGGCTCCAGTGACTCAACTTAGACCCACCCTGAATGGGTGGAGCAAAACCTCCATGGAAATTATCCAATCAGAGTCATCACCCACAGCTGGGTGGGGCACATCTCCAAAGAAACACTCAAAGAAATCTAATCAACACTGATAATGTCTGCCCACACAAGATTAAATCAAAGATAATGGCATTTGGGGGACATAATATATTCAAACTGGCACAGCAATAAAAGGGAAAGTAACAATGCCCCATACAGCCATCTTCCCAATGGGCTGGAAACACTCCTGCCCAGTGCCCAGCACCACAGCTGAGAGCTGTGCTGCACAACCTAGCATGGTGGGAAGTGTTTCTAGCAATGTGCACACACATCCTAATAGCTGGCATGGATGATAGCCTTTGGCACACCCACAGATAAATGTCTCAGAGCTAGGAAGGTGGAGGCCAGTGAAAAGGGAGAAAATAACTATGCCTCATACAGACATCTTCCTGGTGGGCTGAGAACGCTCCTGCCTGGTGCCTGGTGCTGCAGCCCAGAGCTGTGCCACACAACCCAGCATAGTGGGAAGTGTTTCCAGCAACATGTACACACCCTAATAGCTGGCATGGACAATAGCCTTTTTTTAAAAATTCATTTTATTGAGATATATTCACATACCACGCAGTCATGCAAAACAAATCGTACAAGTGATTGTTCACAGTACCATTACATAGTTGTACATTCATTACCAAAATCAATCCCCGACACCCTCATTACCACACACACAAAAATAACCAGAATAATAATTAAAGTGAAAAAGAGCAACTAAAGTAAAAAAGAACACTGGGCGCCCTTGTTTTTTTTCTTCTTTTTTTTCTTTTTAACAACTAGAGATAACTGCCCTGGAGCTAGGAAGGCAGAGGTGTGTGAAAAGGGGGAAATTAACATGCCCCATGCAGCCATCATTTCAGTGGACTGGGAACACCCTTACAAGGCCCCTTGGCCCAGAACTTCCATTGGAGGGCTGCACTCACTTGTGACATAGCAGAGTCTTCTCACAGCAGTCACCCTAGGAGGGCACAGCTTGGAAGTGGGACTCACTGGAAAGTCCCAGGGACCATACAACAATACCAAGGACTTGTGGGTCAGTGGCAGAGACAAACTGTGGCAAGTCTGAAATGAAGGTTTAGACTCCTGCAACAGCTTTAAACCTCAGAACACCTGGGAGATTTGATTATTAAAGCTGTTCTCTCTTCCTAAATGCTCAGAGACATCACATGCATTCAGGGTGAGCAGCACCAACTACACATGCAAACTTGGTGCAACAATTGGACCTCCACAAGCTTCAGACCCCCACTACTCACCACAAAGACAAAGTTGGGGAGAACTGGCTTGAGGGGAATAGGTGGCTCACAGATGCCACATGCTGGTAAGTTAAAGAATATGTAACCCACCAAGCTGTAGATGAAACATATTAGAGATAATTTTTCTAATAAGCCTACATATCCTAAAAGAACCCCATCAAGTTAAGCAAATTCCAAGAGGCCAAACACAAAAGAAAAATTTAAAGCGTATGAAGAAACCAGATGATATGGATAACCCAAACTCAAACACCCAAATGAAAAGATCAAAGGAGACACAGTACATGAGGAATTAATCAAAGAATTAAAGACAAACAATGAGAACATGGCACAGGATATAAAGGATATGAAGAAGACCCTAGAAGAGCATAAAGAAGAAATTGCAAGACTAAATTAAAAAAGACAATCTTATGGAAATAAAGGAAACTGTTGACAAAATTAAAAACTTCTGGACACTCACAGTACTAGATTAGAGGAAGCTGAACAGTGAATTAGCAACCTCAAAGAGGACAGAAAGGAAAGTGAAAGAGCAAAAGAAATAAAAGGGAAAAATTGAAAAAATCAAAATGGACCCCAGAGATATGGTGGACAATATAAAGCATACAAATATAAGAGTCATTGCTGTTACAGAACGGGAAGAGAAGGGTTAAAGATCTAGGAAGAGTATTCAAAGAAATTGTTGGGGGAAACTTCTCAAACCTCCTAAACAACATAAATACACAAAGCAGAAATGCCCAGTGAACTTCAAACAGAATAAATCCAAATAAACCCACTCTGAGACATATTCTGATCAGATTATCAAATGCAGAAGAGAAGGAGCAAGTTCTGAAAGCAGCAAAAGAAAAGCAATTCACCACTTACAAAGGAAACAGCATAAGAGTAAGTAGTGACTACTCAGTGGCCACCATGGAGGTAAGAAGGCAGTGGAATGACGTATTTAAAATTCTGAGAGAGAGAAATTGCCGACAAAGAATTCTTTATCCAGCAAAGCTCTCCTTCAGATTTGTGGGAGAGCTTAAATTTTTCACAGACAAACAAATGCTGAGAGAATTTGTTAACAAGAGACATGCCCTACTTGAGATACTAAAGGGAACCCTACCAACAGAGAACCAAAGAAAGGAGAGAGAGAGATGGAGAAATTTTCAGTAGTAAAAAGATTCAGTGTGGGTAAATTAAAGGATGGTAAGAGAGAAGGAAAACATATCTGACAAACATAAACCAAAGGATAGGATGGGTGATTCAAGAAATGCCTCCACAGTAATAAAGTTGAATGTAAATGGATTAAACTTCCCAATAAAAAAATACAGATATGCAGAATGGATCAAAATATGAACCATCAATATGCTGCATACAAGAGACTCATTGTAGACACAGCGACACAAAGAAATTGAAAGTGAAAGGATAGAAAAAATATTTCATGCAAGCTACAGCCAAAAGAAATCAGGAGTAGCAATATTAATCTCAGATAAAATAGACTTTAAGTGCAAGGATGTTATGAGGGACAAAGAAGACCACTACATACTAATAAAAAGGACAACTCAACAAGAAGAAATAACAATCATAAATGTTTATGCACCCAATCAAGGTGCCCCAAAATACATGAGACAAATGTTGGCAAAACAAAAGGAAGTAATTGATGTTTCCACAATAATTGTGGGCGATTTCAGCACCTCACTCTCCCCTATAAATAAATCAACCAGACAGATGACCAATAAGGAAATTGAAAACCTAAACAATCTGATAAATGAATTTGATTTAACAGACATATATAGAACATTACATCCCAAATCACCAGGATACACATTCTTCTCTAGTGCTCTTGGAACTTTCTCCAGAATATATCATATGCTGGGACATAAAACAAGCCTCAATAAATTAAAAAAAATTGAAATTAGTCAAAGCACATTTTCTGATCACAATGGAATACAAATAGAAGTCAATAACCACCAGAGACTTAGAAAATTAAAAAAATATCTGGAGGTTAAACAACACAATTCTAAACAATCACTGGGTTAAAGAAGAAATAGCAAGAGAAATTGCTAAATATATAAAGATGAATGAAACCAAGAACACAACATATCAAAACTATTGGTTGTAGCAAAAGCAGTACTGAGAGGGAAATTTATAGCACAAAATGCATACATCAAAAAGGAAGAAAGCTAAAATCAAAGAACTAATGGAGCAACTGTAGAAGCTAGAAAATGAAAAGCACATTAATCCTAAACCAAGTAGAAGAAAAGAAGTAACAAGTAGTAAAGCAGAAATAAATGACATAAAGTACAAAAAAAAAAAAAACAAGAGAGAATAAATAACACTAAAATTGGTTCTTTGAGATCAACAAGATTGACAAGTCCCTAGCTAGACTGACAAAATCAAAAAGAAAGAAGACCCAAATAAACAAAATAATGAATGAGAGAGGTGACATTAGTGTGGATCCCAAAGAAATTAAAAAAATTATGAGAGGATACTATGAACAAGGATCAGTGAACTAGAATACGACACCCGAAATCATACTCATAAAAGAAATATAGGGAAAGCAATGGAAAAATACAAGCAGGGTCTCAGGGAAGTGAATGACAACATGAACTGCATGAATATACATGTTATAGGTGTCCCAGAATGAGAAGAAAAGGCAAATGATGCAGAAAGAATAACAGAAGAAACAATCACAGAAAACATCCCAACTCCTACAAAAGACATAAAATTACAGATTTAAGAAGTGCAGCATACCCGAAACAGAATAGATCTCAGTAGATCTACTCCAAGACTCTTACTGCTCATATTGTCCAATGACAAAGACAAAGAGAGAATTCTGAATGCAGCAAGAGAAAAGCAATCCATCATATGCAAGGGAAGCTTGATAAGATGATGTACAGATTTCTCTTCAGAAACCATGGAGACAAGAAGGCAGTGGTATGATATATTCAACATACTGAAAGATAAAAACTGCCAGCCAGGAATTCTATGTCCAGCAAAACTGTCTTTCAAAAATGAGTGGGAGATTAAAATATTTTCAGGGAAACAGACACAGAGAGAATTTGTGAATAAGAGACTTGCAGTATAAGAAATACTAAAGGGAGAGCTACAGGCTGATATGAAAAGATGGGAGAGAGAGGTTTGGAGAGGTGTGTAGAAATGAAGACTAGAAGGATGGTTAAGAGTTGAGAGAGAAAAATTAAGATAGGTCAAATAAAATCCAAAAGACAAAATGGTAGAAGAAAGTACTGCCCTTACAGTAATAACTGTAAATGTTAATGATTTAAACTCCCCAATACAAAAACATAGATTGGCAGAATGGATTAAAAAACTGGGCCCATCTTTATGCCATCTACAAGAGACTCACTTTAGGCACAAGGCAAAAGTAGGTTGAACATGAAAGGTTGGAAAAAGATATTTCATGCAAACAATGAGAAAAGAGTGTGGTAGTTATATTAATATCAGACAAATTACACTTCAAATATAAAACAATTAAAAGAGACAAAGAAGGACACTATATTAATAAAAGGGATATTTCATCAAGAGGTCAGAACAATAATAAATATTTAGGCATGGAGCCAGAGTGCCACAAAATACATAAGGCAACACTGACAAAACTGAAGGGATCACTAGATACTTCTACAGTAATAGTTGGGGATTTCAATACACTTTTCTCATCAATGGATACAACATCTCAACAGAAGATCAATAAGGAAACAGAGATGTTGAATTGTACAATAATTGAACTAGACTTGACAGATATTTATAGAACACTACACCCCACAACAGTAGGATACACATTTTCTCAAGTGATTATGGATAATCCTCTAGGATAGATCACATGTGAAACAAAGCAAGTCTCAAAAAATTAAAAAATATTGATATTACACAAAACACATTCTTGGATAATAATGGAATGAAGTTGGAAATCAATAACAGGCAGAAGGTCTGAAAATTCACAAATATATGGAGGCTAAACAACATACTGTTACACAGCCAGTTGGGAAATAAGAAATTAGAAGAGAAATTTGTAAATATCTCGAGGCAAATGAAAATGAAAATATAACATGTCAAACTTATGGGAGGCAGCAAAGGTGGGACTGAGAGAGAAATTTATTGCCACAAATGCCTATATTAAAAGAGAAGAAAGAGAAAATTGAGGAATTTACCATTCATCTGGAGGAACTAGGGGAAAAAACAGCAAACTAACACCAAAGCAAACAGAAGAAAAGAAACAACAATGATTAGAGGAGAAATAAATGCAATTGAAAACAGGGAAACAATAGAGAGAAACAACAAAACCAGAGTTGGTTCTTTGAGAAAATCAATAAAATCGATGGACCCTAAGCTAGGCTAACAACAACAACAAGAACAAAAAACAGAGAGCAGATGTAAATAAATACAGTTATGAATGGGAAAGGAGATATAACTACTGACCCCACAGAAATAAAGGAAATAATGAGATGATACTATGAGCAACTGTATACTAATAAATGAGACAACTTAGACAAAATGGACAACTTTCTAGAAATGAATGAACAAGCAACATTGACTCAAGAGGAAACAGATGACTTCAACAAAGCAATCACAAGTAAAGAGATTGAGTCAATCATCAAAAAGCTCCCCAAAAAGAAAATCCCAGGACCAGATGTCTTCACAAGTAAATTCTACCAAGAATTCAAGAATTATTACCAATACTCACAAGCTCTTCAAAAAAATTGAAGAGGAGGGAAAGCTTCCTAACTAATCCTATGACGAAAACATCATCCTAATACCAAAGTCAGACAAAAATACTACAAAAAGAAAATTATAGACCAATCTCTTTAATGAATATAGATGCAAAAATCCTCAACAAAATACTCACAGTTCCAATCCAGCAGCACATTAAAAGAATTATACATCATGACCAAGTGGGATTTATTCCACGTCTGCAAGCCTGGTTCAACACAGGAAAATCAATTAATGTAATACACCACATCAATAAATAAAAGCAGAGAGGCCATATGATCATCTCAATTGAGGCATAAAAGGCATTTCACAAAAATTCAACATCCTTTCTTGATAAAAACACTCAAAAGGAGAAGAATAGAAGGGACCTGCCTCAATATGTTAAGGGAAATTTATGAAAAAAAACTTAGCTAACATCATATCGAATGGGCAGAGACTGAAAGCTTACCCTCTTAAGATCAGGATAAAGACAAGGATGCCCAATGTCACCATTGTTATTCCACCCTGTGTTGGAAGTTCTAGCTACAGCAATTAGGCAAGAAAAAGAAATAAAAGTCATCCAAATTGGAGAGGAAGAACTAAAACTTTCACTCCTTGCAGACAAAATTATTCTATATGTAGAACCCCCCCCAAAAAAAAATCTACAGTAAAGCATGGTACTGGCATAAAGATAGATATAATGATCAATGGAATCAGATTGAGTGCTCAGACATGGACCCTCTAATTTATGGACAAAGGATCTTTGATAAGGCAGTCATGCCAAAACAACTGGGACAGAGCAGCCTGTTCAATAAATGGTGTTTGGAGAACTGGATAGCCATATCCAAAACAATGAATGAGGGCTAGAAACTCACACCTTATAAAAAATGAACTCGAAATGGATGAAAGACCTAAGCATTAGTGCTAAGACCATAAGACTTTTAGAAGAAAATGTAGGGAAACATCTTAAAGATCTTGTGACAGGAAGTGGTTTCCTAGAAGTTACACCCAAAGCATGAGCAATAAAAGAAGAAATATTTAAATGAGATCTCCTAAATATTAAATGCTTTGGTACATCAAAGGACTTTGTCATAAAGTAAAAAGCCAGCCTATGGAATGGGACAAAATGTTTGGAAACCACATATCAGATAAAGTCTCAATATACAGCATATATAGAGATACTGCAACTCAACAACAGAGAGACAAACAACCCAATTAAAAATAAGTAAAATACATGGACAGACACTTTTTGAAGAGGAAATACAAGTGTTCTGCAAAACTTATGAAAAGATGCTCAACATCACTGGCTATTAGGGAAGTGCAAAGCAAAGCTACAATGAGATATCATCTCACACCTACTACAATGGCCATTATCAAAAACAGAAAAATACAATGCTGGAGAGGTTGTGGAGAAAAGGGCACACTTATTCACTGTTGGTGAGAATGTAAAATGGTGCAGCCACTCTGGAAGGCATTATGGTAGTTCCTAAGGAAGCTAGGTATAGATTTGCAATATGATCCAGCAATTCCATTATTAGGTATATATAAGAGGAAATGAAAGCTAAGACACAAGTGGACATTTGTAATCCAATGTTTGTAGTGGTGTTATTTACTATTGCCAAGAGATGGAACAGCCCAAATGTCCATCAACAGAGGAGTGGATAAACAAACTGTGGTCCATACATATGATGGAATATTATGCAGCTGTAAGACAGAAAAATACCACAGAACATATAACAACATGGATGAACCTTGAGGATATTATGTTGAGTGAAATTATCCAGAAAAAAAAGGACAAACACTGTATGATTTCATGAATATGATATAGCATTAATGAACAAACTTTGAAGCATTAAACTGACATCACAGGTTATCAGGAGATAGAAAGTGTTAAGAGATCAGGCATTTGATGCTGAAGGAGTATAGAACATTCAACAGGATTGACTCCATAGATACATAAATGCTTAGCACAATACTATATGATGGTAGCACAATATTGAAAGTACACTGAACAAAGATATCTGTGAGTAAAGTTGAAAGAAGAAGGCTAGTGGCATGTATGGCACCAGAAGGGAAGATAGACAATGAAGACTGGGGCTGTACAACTTAGTGAAACCTAGAGTGGTCAATGATGGTGACTAAATGTACAAACAAAAAACGTTTTTACATATGGGTGAACAAATGAATGTCAACCAAGCAAGGTGTTGAAAAATGGATGGTATTGGGGAAAAATATAATCAATGCACACCAGAGTATATACTTAACAGTAACATTGTAGTATGTGTCCATGAATTGCGACAATGGCAATTATACCAAATGTAATGTCTTAAGAGGGGGATAAAAGGCAGGGGTATGGGACACTTGGTGGTGGTGTTTTTGTCTGACCTTATTATTTTATTATATTTTCCTTTTATATTTTTATTATTCTTGTTTATATTTTTTGGAGTAATGAATATGTTCATTTGCTGATTGTGGTGAAGAATACACAACTATATGATGATACTGTGAACAATTGATTGTAAAATCATCCATGGTGTATATGAATATATCTCTATAAAATTGCAGGGGAAAAATAGAGGGACACAAGTGCTGGAGAAAACATGGAGGGATGTACCTATTCACTGTTATTGGGAAGTGGAATGGTGCAGCCTATCTGGAGGACAGTGTGGTGGTTCAAAAAGAAGCTAAGTATGTGGGTGCCATAAGGTCTTGCAACCTCATTATTGGGTATATACATGGAAGAACTGAGAGCAGAGACATGAATGAACATTTGCACACTGGTGTTTATTGCAGCAGTATTCACTATTTGTGATGGATGGAGGTGGCCTAAGGGTACATTAACTGATGAACAGAATGGTGGACTGTGATGTATGCATGCAATAGAATATTGAAAGCTGCAAAAGGAATGAAATTGTGAGAACAAGCAACTAGGTGAATGGATCTTGAGGACAGCATTTTCAGTGAAATACAGCAGAAATGAAAAAGCAAACATTATAATTCCTCACTAATACAGAAAAACTATAATGGGTATACTCTGAGCATTGAATCTTAGAGCACAGGTTATCAGGGTGTTGCTTATGGTAAAGGTCCCTGTATTGTAAACTCTTACAGCAGTCACATCTATTCCTGAGTTGTAGTGGTTATCTCTAAATTCTGAGATGCTGAACTCTGTGTTTATCACCTTGTTTGTCTCTGGAACTTTGATTGTTACACCTGAAACTCAGAGCTAGAATTCTGCAACTATGAATGTCATTATTACCTCATACAGCACCTGTTTAAAAAGCTGAAAAACTGTTCAGACAATTAGGGATATGAATGAAGCAGATCTAGTTAGGACAAAGAATGTAAAAAATCAATTGGACATATTTGTGTGGGTCTATTTCTGGGTTAACCATGCTGTTTGGTTAATCTATGTTTCTATCTCCCTGCCAATACCACACATTCTTAATTACACTAACTATATTGTAAATTAGGAGATTGGAAAGACTGATTATTTCAACTTTATTTTTTAAAATTGTTTTATCTTTTTTAGTACCTTTGACTTTCCATATGAATTTTAAAATATGTGTATTTACAAAATTTTTTCTTTGATTTTTATAGAAATTCATATAATATGTATATCAATTTGGGGGAGAATTTGCATCTTTATTATGTTGAATCTTTCAAGCTTGCACACAGTTGTCTCCCCATTTATTTACATCTTCTTTGATATCTCTTGCTTCCATTTTGTAGTTGTTAGCATACAAGTTCTGTACATGATTTGCTAAATTTACCTCTAATTATTTCATCTTTTTTGAGCAATTGTAAATGGTATCAATTTTTTATTTCAGTGACCACATATCAATTGCTAGCATATATAAAGTCAATTAATTTTTATTTTTGTCTTGAATCAAGTGACCTTCTTGAACTCAGTTATTTAATTTGAGTAGCCTTTATTTTGTAGATTCCTTGGGATTTTATGTGTAGCCAATCATGTCATCTGAAAATAGGGGAAGGATTATTTATTTTTTTCTAATCTGTATGCATATATCTTTATTTCCCTTACTTGACTTATTGCAGTGACTAGAACTTCCAGCATTATATTGAACAATAGTGGTGAGAGTGGACATCTTTACTTGTTCCTAGTCTTAAAGGGAAAACATTCAATCTTTTGTCACTAAGTTTAAGGTTAGCTGTAGAATTTTGTCAATAATCTTAATAATGATGTGGAAGTTCCCCTATGTTTCTGTTTTTTAAAGGTTTTTATAATGAATTGGTGTTGGATTTTGACAAATGCTTTTACTGTGTCAATGGAAATGATCATATGATTTTTCTTTTTCAGCCTGTTAATATATTGGATTACATCCATTGATTTTCAAATATTGAGACAGCTTTGCATCATTGGAATAAGCCTTACTTGGCTATTTTATATTATTCTTTTCATATATTGCTGAATTCTACTGCTACTTTTTAAAGGATTTTTGCATTTTCATCAGGGATATTGGCCAGTAGTTATCTTTTCTTATACTGTCTGTTTAGGTTTGCTAAAGCTGTCAAACTGCAACATACCAGAAAATGGGCTGGCTTTTAGCAATCAGGATTTATTAAGTTACAAGTTACAATTCAAAATCCATGAAAATATTCAAATTAAGGTATCAACAAGAGGATACTTTCTCTGAAGAAAGGCTGCAGGCATCCAGGGTTCCTCTGTCACATGGGAAGGCACATGGCAATGTCTGCTGATCCTTCACTCCTGAGTTCTGGTGTCAATGGCTGTCTCTCTCTCAGCTTCTGTGGGTCTTTCTTGCTTCTCTAGGTGTTTCTCTCTCTCTCTCTCTCTCTCTCTTTCTCTCCTATCTCTATCTCTATCTCTATCTCTATCTCTATCTCTGTCTCCATCTATCTCTCCAAATTTCTCTGCCTGTTATCCACTCATAAAGGACTCCAGGAAAGGATTAAGACACACCTTGAATGGACTGTGTCAAATCTCAATTGAAATACCTAATTAAAAGTTCCCACCCACAATAGGTTTGCAACCCAGAAGAATGGACCAAAAGAACGTGGCCTTTTCTGAGATATATAACAGCTCCAAACCACCACACTGTCTTTGTCTCAATTCATAATCAGCTTTATGAAATAAATTTGGAAACCTTTCCTCCTCTCCTAATTTTTTCAGAACATATTGTGTGTAATTGATTTTAATTCTTTTTAAACTTTGATAGAATTCTCAAGTGAAATGACTAGGCTTAAAGATTTATATTTTGGGAAATTTTAAATTACAAATTTAATTTCCTTTGTCATTAGAGGGTTATTCTAACTGTCTAATATTGGGTGAGTCCATTATTGTCTTTTTGATGCCCATAGGGTCTGTAGTGACATATTATTTTGTTTCTGAAGTTGGTAATTTGCATCTTCTTTCTTTTATCCTGAGAAGTTTTCATAGAGGTTTGTCAATTTTATTTTTTCAAATAGCTACCTTTTTTCCACAGGTCTTATCTGTGTCTGCTTCCATATCACTGATATGGAAACATATCAACAAACGTATGTCTGTTTCCATATCACTGATATCTACTCCTATATTTCTTATTTATTTCCTTCTACTTGCTTTGGGTTTGCTTTTCTCTTATTATTATAGTTTTAGACTTTTCCTCCTTTTTAAATTGAGGCATTTAGTCCTAAAATTTTCCTCTCAGCACTGCTTTATTTATGTCCTATAAATTTGATACATTGTATTTTTAAATTTTCATTTAGTTCAAAGTAGTTTTCTTTTCCTAGAGAGTTCTTGCTTGATTCACTGATTATTTAAAGGTGTGTTGTTTTGTTCCCAATGTGTGTAGATTTTTCTGCTATCTTTCTGTTATTGATCTACAGATTGATTTCATTGTGGTCACAAGTATATGCTGTGTGATTTAGTATTTTAAATTTGTTAAAGTTGTTTTATAGCCAGGATATGGTCTGTCTCGGTGAATGTATCATGGGTGCTTGAAAAAATATGTATTCTGCTGTAGTTGAGTGGAGTGTTCTCAAAATGTTGTGTGGTTAAACTTTCTATATCATTTTTTATTTTCTGTCTACTACTTTTCTCAGTAGATTTTCTATCTACTAGTTTCTATATATTATTTCTCCATTCAGCTCTAACAGTTTTGCTTTGAGAGCTTTGAGGGCCTATTTTATGGTGCATGCATCCATGAGATCTTCATGTCTTTGTGGTTTATTGATACTTTTATCATTATGTAATGTCCCTCTTTGTCTCTAGTACTTTTCTTTGCTCTGAAGTCTACTTCTGTGATATTAATAGAACCAATGCTGGCTTTTGAAACATTAATGTTTGCATGATTAATCCTTTTTAGATGATTTCTGACTTTAGCATATTACTAGAGAAGTAGGCTTAAAGAAAAATCATGCAAAAAAAAGAATTCCACATACTACCCTATTATTTTTGCATTACTGTGGTACATTTGCTGCAATTTATAAAAGAACACTTTCATAATTGTACTATCAACTATAGACAATGGTTTACTCTATAGATCACTGTAGTGTTGTAGAGTCTATGGATATATAGTTTTCTTAAAGTTCTATTCTAGTAAAATACATACAACCGAAAAGTTCCCCTTTTAACCAGATCCAAGAATCTATTTCAGTGCTGTTAGTTATGTTCAAAATGTGCTTTCATTATCACTATCCATTATCCAAACTTATCCATCACCCTAAACCCACATTCTTTATTAATTGAGCAGTAACTCCCCATTTCTTACTACCATTCTGGCACAGGAAACCTATAATCTAGTTTCAGACTCTATGAATTTATTTATTCTAATCATTTCATGTCAGGGAAATCATACAATAACTGACTTTTTTTGTCTGGCTTATGACCCTAAATATGATGTCTTCAAGGTTCATCCATGTTGCTACATGTATCAGACTTCATTGCATTTCACAGCTGAAAAAACATTTTGTTTATCCATTCATCAGTTGATGGACACATAGGTTCCTTCCATTTTTTGGCAATTTTGAGAATGCCACTATGAACATACATGAGCAAATATTTGCTCAGGTCCCTGCTTTCAGTACTTTGGGGTATATGCCTAGAAGTGGGATTGCCAGGTAATATCATACTTTTATACTTAGCACCCTGGAGAACCATCAAACTATTCCACAGTGGCTGTGTCATATTACTTTCACACCAACAAATGAGTGTCACTATTTCTCCACACCCTCTCTAAAGCTTGTAATTTTCCATTTTTTAATGTAGACATTCTAATGGGTTTAAAGGGTATCACATTATGATTTTGATTTACATTTCCATAATGGCTAATGATGTTTAAGCATACTTCCATGTGCTTTCTGGCCATTTGTATATCTTCTTTGGAGAAATATATATTCAAGACTTTTGCTCATTTTTTCCTTAAACATTTTATTACCTGATTAGAATTACAAATAAAACAGGCATTTTCTCTCAATATATAACTGCATTTTATTCACCAAATCTTTGATGTAGGCCTGTGACAGTTTGGATGTTTTATGTCCCCCAAAACAACATGTTCTTTTATGCAGTCTTGGGGGAATACAGATTAGTGTTGATTAGGTTGGAATCCTTTGAACATTTTCTTGGAGCTGTGACTCAATCAACTGTGGATGAAATGTTTGATGACGTTATTTCCATTGAGATATGGACCCCACCCATTCAGGGTGGGTCATGATTTAATCACTGGGGTCCTATAAAATAGCTCAGAAACAGAAGGACCTCAGAACAATTGAGAGTGACATTTTGGAGATCTGCTGCTGCTTAGAGAGACAATTTGGAGATGGCCTTTGAAAGCAGACTTTTGCTGAAACTTTGGAGAGGCTAACTCAGAGTTTGCTCTGGAGAAGCTAAGAGAGGACAAAATGCCCAAAGATCAACAGTTTGAAGAATGCACAGGAGCTGAAAGAGGAGCTGGAACACAACCTGGGATCAGCAGACACCAGCCACATGACTTCCGAGCTAACAGAGGTTTTCCAGATGCCATTGGCCTTCCTTCCATGAAGGTTTACTTGTGTTGAAGCCTTAATTTGGACATTTTCTTGGCCTTCAGACTGTAAATTTGTAACCAAGGAAACACCCTTTGTAAAAGCCAATCCATTTATGGTATTTTGCCTAATGGTAACATAAGCAAACCAGAACAAGGCCCAAGTCCTTTCCTTGACAATGAGTTCACTGAATAGAAATCTGCATATTCTTTTTTTCCCTTTTTTTACTGTGAAATATATATGCAGAAAAGTGATAAATTTCAAAGTACAATTTAACAAGTAGTTATAGAACAAATTTCAAAGAATATTATGGACTACAGTCCACAATTTCAGTAATTTCCTTTTTGTGAAATAAATATACAGAAAAATAACTTTCAAAATACAATTTAACAAGTACTTATAGAGCAAATTTCAAAGAAAGTTGTGGGGTAGAGTTCCACCATGACATTTGTTTCCTTCCAACTATTCCAATACTCTAGAAACAAAAAAATTTATTTAAAGATTCAGTTTTCATAATCCTTTTTTAAATCCTACCTTTTCTGTTACTACCCCTCCCTCTCATTTGATCATATTCTCAATCTTCAGAGATATCTGGGCAGTGACAACCCTACAGTTTTCATATGGAAAGGGGTGTCAACATTATGGGAAAGGGGAATGCATCTGGTTGATGTTTTTGAAGAGGCTATTGCCTCTGGGTTTGGGGGACTTACCTGGCATAGGAAAACTCTGAAGGATTTAAATTTCTGAAAAGTAAACTCATTGAGTGAAATTTTTATAAAGTATCACATAGGGACCTAGGTATTTGTTTCATGTTGCTAAAGCTGTTATGCAAAATACCAGAAATGGATTGGCTTTCATAAAGGGGATTTATTAGGCTACAAATTTACATCTCTAAAGCCATAAAAGTGTGCAAACTAAGGCATCAAAAAGAGATACCTTCACTGAAGAAAGGCTGATGGCATCAAGAACACCTGTGTCAGCTGGGAAGGCATGTGGCTGGCATCTGATGGTCCTTTGGTCCTGGATTCTGGTTTCAAAATGACTTTCTCCAAAATGTCTCTGTGCTTCTGTCTCTCTTTTCTTCTCTTTCTCAGCTATTGTGCATCCCTGATTGCTCTCACAGGGGTTTCTCTCTATGTGCCTGGAGTCCTCCCTTAGCTTCTCTGGGGGCAAACTCTGGGCTTCATCTCTTAGCTTAGAATCACCAAATGTTTTTCTGTCTGCATCTCCAAGCCTCTGGGTCTATGTTAGCTATTAGCTCCTCTCGGGGGCAAATTCTGGATTACATATCTTAGTATCTCTCCAAAATGTCTCTCTCAGTCACTGTGAGCTCCTTCACTCCTTGAGTTCTCTTAACAGACTCCAGTGATCTAATTAAAACCCATATTGAATGGGTGGGATCCCACATCCATGGAAATAGTCTAATAAAAATGTCTCACACACAGTTGGGTGGGTCATATCTCATTGGAAACAACCTAATCAAAATGTTCCACCCAACAAGATTGGATTAAAAGATCATGCCTCTTCCAGCCATAATATCTTCAAACTGGCACAGTATTATTTGGTATTTTGTGGACTATGATTGATTAGGGCTTCACATACTGTAGCCATTTGGAACATCAAGCTGGGGCTTGTTTAAGAGTAATCTCCTGCATGGCCTCTTGACTATTTGAAATCTCCTGTCACTCAATCACTTGATGTCAGGGATGAGCTCCTTCCTGGGAGTCATGTTCCATGTTGGCAGGCAGACTCATCCCCTGGGAGTCATGTCCCATGTAGGGGGGTAGGGTAACGAATTTATTTGCAGAGTTGGGCTTAGAGAGAGAAAGGCCACATCTGAGAAACAAAAGAGGGTCTCTGTAGGCAACCCTTAGGTAAAATTACATGTAGGCTTAGCCTTGCCTTTACAGCCATAAATTTCACAAGAGCAAGCTTCAAGATCAAGTGCTTGGGGGATCCAATATGGTGGATTAGGAGAGACATAGCAAAATTCTCCTCCACGAAAAGCACTAGATAAAAAAGAGAAAGTGCTCCAGAATAGTGGCTCCAGGATTCCACTGGCTGGGCAGAGACTTCTACACCCATAGTGACTGTGTACTTGGAGAAATCACGAAACTGTGTTTGGAGATGTGTGAGTGTCTAGTCTGGAAAGCCACCAGAGAACCAGCATCTGGAGTCACAGTTGAGCAAGGAGGGGAGAAACTGAGAGACTCTGTTCAGAAATGGCTGAGTGTTCATCCTGGAAATCCACCAGAGAACCAGCAGCCAGAGTGACAGTCAAGTGAGGTGTGGAGAAACTGAGTTACTGTATTTGGAGATGTGTGAGTGTTCAGTCTGGAAAGCCACTTGGGAACTGGCAGTTGGAGCTGCAATCAAACACAGTGGGAGTACATTCCACACCCTGGGTAACCACCTCAGTATTTGGCATGGGTGATAACCCTTCACATACCTGAAGCCACCATGCCAGGGACTGGCAAATGCAGCAGATGGATGATCATGGAAGGGGGTAGCTTTACATGTCACAAACAGCCATCTTTGCAGCTGGCTGGGAGACACCCCTTTGCAGCACCATGGCCAAGAACTTCCTTGGGAAATTCAGGATTCAGCTGGCTTGTGACAGCACACACCTTCTTCCATGGAAGCCTGCTGTCTGCACAGCCTAGAGGCAGGGGTGCTGCACAGAAGTGAGAGGAGCCCTCTGCCAATCCCATGGACTTGTGGTCCTACAAAAGAGAGGGACATGAGAACTCTGAGCTGAAGGGTTAGACACTTTCTACAGCCCCAGGATATTCCACCTGCAGTCCTGTGAATGGCTGGGAGTAATGTGTCTTAGAGCAGTCTTCCAGCAAAACTGCACAGGGCATGACCCTCACCCAGAGGGCTGATGGTCCCCACTGCACATGGAAATTGGTGCACTGATTGGAACTCAACATGGTTTGGGCCCCCACTCATTGCATACATGACATTGGGGAGAAATGGTTTGAAGGTAAGAGGTGGCTTGGGAGTGCAATCTGCTGGTGGGTCAGGGAAATTGCACTCCAAAAAGCTGTAGCTTTTTCAAATTATAGATAACTGTTCAAAAAAGCCTGCATATCCTAAAAGAACACTATCAAGACAAGCAAATGCTCAGAGGCCAAAAACAACAGAAAATTATAAAGCATATGAAAAGAAATATGGATAACCCAAATGCCCAAATTAAAAAAAAACAGAGGAGATGTAATTAACATTAATTAATTTGATTAATCAAAGAAGTAATCACAAACACCAATGTCATGGCTCAGGATATAAAGTACATCAAGAAGTCTTAGAAGAACATAAACAAGAATATGCACGTGTAAACCAAAAATAGCAGATCTTATGGAAATAAAAGATACTGTTGAACAAATTAAAAAGATTCTTGAGACATATAACACCAGATTTGAAGAAGCAGAGGAACAAATAAGTGAACTTGAAGAATAGTCTGTTGGAAAGTGAAAGCACAGAAGAATGAATGGTGCCTCAGAGACTTGCAATTTGGGCCCAGGCAACAGCAGAGCCAAGATAGCTCTGAGGGACAATGCAATAAGTCTAGTGGCTGAGAAAATTCACTAAAAACCATAACTTACCAAGAAAAGGGGGGCATCCCTTCAGAGCTACCTTCCTGGTGGACTGGAAATTCAACTGCCTGGAGCCAGGGCCATAGCCCAGAGCTGCCACAAACAAGCCAGTGTGATGGAAAGTGTTTCCAGCAACATGCACACATTCCACAATATCGGTCCTGGAGCTGAGAAGGTGGAGCTGTGTGAAAGGGGAAAATTAACATGCCCCATTCAGTGATATTTTCACCAGGCTGGGAGTGCCCCTACACCACCCTGCAGTCCAGAACTTCCCTTGGGGGATGGCATTCACCTGTCACATAGCAGAGTCTTCCCTCAGCAGAGGCCCTTGGAGGGCCCAGCTTGGAAAAGGGGCCCACAAACAAGTCCCAGGGACCATTTGCCAATACCAAGGACTTGTGGGTCAGTGGCAGAGACAAACCATGGCAAGACTGAACTGAAAGATTAGACTCTTGCAACAACTTTAAACCTCTAGGAACACCTGGGAGATTTTGTTAAAGCCACCTTCTCTCCCTAACTGTTCAGACACATGACCAACATTCAGGACAGGCAGCACCAACTACACATGCAAACTTGATACACCAATTGGACCCCCACAAGACTCAGACCCCCACTCACCACAAAGATAAAGTTGGGGAGAACTGCCTTGAGGGGAATAGGTGGCTCACAGATGCCACCTGCTGGTTAGTTGAAGAGTACTCCTCCAAGCTGTAGATCTGACAAATTAGAGATAAGTGTTTGAATCAGTCTGCATATCCTAAAAGAACCCCATCAAGTTAAGCAAATGCCAAGAGGTGAAAAACAACAGAAAATTTTAAAGCATATGAAAAAACTGTACGATATGAATAACCCAAACCCAAACACTCAAATCAAAAGATCAGAGGAGACACAGTACTTGGCACAATTAATCAAAGAAGTAAAGATAAACAATGAGAGAATGACACAAGTTATAAAGTAGACCCTAGAAGAGCATAAAAAGAAATTGCAAGAGTAAATAAAAAATAGATGATCTTATGGAAATAAACTGTAGACCAAATTAAAAAGATTCTGGATACTAATAGTAAAGGACTAGAAGAAGCTGAACAGCAAATCCGTGACCTTGAGTACATCAAAACAGAAAATGAAAGAACAAAAGAATGGGGAAAAATTGAAAAAATCAAAATGGACCTCAGGAATATGATAGGTAATATAAAACAGCCAAATATATGATTCATTGGTTTTCCAGAAGGGGAAGAGAAGGGTGAAGGTATAGGAAGAGTATTCAAAGAAATTGTTGGGGAAAATTTCCCAAACCTTCTAAACAACATAAATACACAAATCATAAATGCAAAGTGAACTCCAAATAGAATAAATGCAAATGAACCCACCCCAAGACATATTCTGATCACATTGTCAAATACTGAAGAGAAGGAGCAAGTTCTGAAGGCAGCAAGAGAAAAGCAATTCACCACTTAAAAGGAAATAGCATAAGACTAAGTAGTGACTACTCAGTGGCCACAGTGGAGGCAAGAAGGCAGTGGCATGACATATTTAAAATTCAGAGAGAAAAATTGCCAACCAAGAATTCTTTATCCAGCAAAGCTCTCCTTCAAATTTGAGGGAGAGCTTAAATTTTTCACAGACAAACAAATGCTGAGAGAATTTGCTAACAAGAGACCTGCCCTACTTAAGATATTAAAGGGAGCCCTACTGACAGAGAAACAGTGAAAGGAGAGAGAGATACAGAGAAAGATTCAGTACTAAAGAGATTCATTATGGGTACATTAAAGGACAGTATGAGAGAGAGGGAAAAATATACCTGACAAGCATAAACCAAAGGGTAGGATGGGTGATTCAAAAAATGCATTCACAGTAATAACATTGAATGTCAATGGATTAAACTCCCCAATTAAGAGATATAGATTGGCAGAATGAATCAAAAAATATGAACCATCGATATGTTGCATACAAGAGACTCATCTTAGACACAGGGACAAAAGAAATTGAAAGTGAAAGAATGGAAAATATATTTCATGCAAGCTACAGCCAAAAGAAAGCAGGAGTAACAATATTAATCTCGGATAAAATAGACTTTAAATGCAAGGATTTTACAAGAGACAAAGAGGGCCACTACATACTAATAAAAGGGGCAATTCAACAAGAAGAGATAACAATTATAAATGTTTATGCACCCAATCAAGTTGCCACAAAATACGTGAGACAAACACTGGCAAAACTAAAGGAAGTGATTGATGTTTCCATAATAATTGTGGGAGATTTCAACACATCACACTCACTTATAGATAGACCAAACAGACAGAAGATCAAGAAGGAAATTGAAAACCTAAACAATCTGATAAATGAATTGTATTTAACAGACACATATAGAACATTACATCACAAATCACCAGGATACACATTCTTCTGTAGTGCACATGGAACTTTCTCCAGAATTGATCATATGCTGGGACATAAAACAAGCCTCAATAAATTTTAAAAAATTTGAAATAATTCAAAGCACATTCTCTGACCACAATGGAATACAATTAGAAGTCAATAACCATAAGAGACAGAAAATTCAAAAACACCTGGAGGTTAAACAACACACTCCTAAACAATCAGTGGGTTAAAGAAGAAATAGCAAAAGAAATTGCAAAATATATAGAAATGAATGAAAATGAGAAAACAACATATCAAAACCTATGGGATGCAGCAAAAGCGGTACTGAGGGGAAATTTATAGCACTAAACACATACATCAAAAAGGAAGAAAGAGCTAAAATGAAAGAACTAATGGAGCAACTGTAGAAGTTAGTAAATGAACAGCAAGCCAATCCTAAGCCAAGTAGAAGAGAAATAACAAGGATTAAAGCAGAAATAAATGACATAGAGAACAAAAAATTAAACAGAGGGAATAAATAACACTAAAAGTTGGTTCTTTGAGAAAATCAACTAGAATGACAAGCCACTAGCTTGACTGACAAAATCAAAAAGAGAGAAGACTCATATAAAAGAATAATGAATGAGAAAAGTGACATTACTGCAGATTCTGAAGAAAATAAAAAAAAAATATGAGGATACTATGAACAACTGTATGCCAACAAACTGGATAATGTAGAGGAAATGGACAATTTCTTGGAAACATATGAACAACCTAGACTTACCAGAGAAGAAATAGACCTCAACCAACCAATCACAAGCAAAGAGATACAATCAGACATCAAAAAACTTCCTGCAAAAAAATGCCCAAGGTCAGATGGCTTCACAGGGGAACTCTACCAATCTTTACAAAAAGAACTGACACCAATCTTACTTAAACTCTTTCAAAACATTGAAGACAATGGAATACTACCTAACAGATTTTATGAAGCTAACATTAATCTAATACCAAAACCATGCAAAGATGTTACAAAAAAGGAAAACTGCAGCTAAACTTCCTAATGAATATAGATGCAAAAATTTTCAACAAAATACTTGCAAATGGAATCCAAAGACACATTTAAAAAATCATACACCATGACCAAGTGGGGTTCATTCCAGGCATGCAAGGATGGTTCAACATAAGAAAATCAATGTATTACAACACATTAACAAATCAAAAGAGAAAAATCAAGTGATCACCTCAATAGATGCTGAAAAAGCATTTGACAAAATTCAGCATCCCTTTTTGATGAAAACACTTCAAAAGGTAGGAATTGAAGGAAACTTCCTTGATATGATAAAAAGCATATATGAAAAAACCACAGCCAGCATAGTACTCAATGGCAAGAGACTGAAAAACTTCCCTCTAAGATCAGGAATGAGACAAGGATGCCCACTTATTACCACTGTTATTCAACATTGTGCTAGAAGTGATAGCCAGGGCAACCTGGCAAGACAAAGAAATAAAAGGCATCCAAATTGGAAAGGAAGAAGTAAAACTCTCATTATTTGCAGATGATATGATCTTATATCTGGGAAACCCTGTGAAATTGATGATACAGCTACTAGAGCTAATAAACAAATTTAGCAAAGTAGTGGGATACAAGATTAATGCACATAAGTCACTAATGTTTCTATATGGTAGAAATGAACAAAGTGAAGGGACACTCAAGAAAAAGATACCATTTTTAATAGCAACTAAATAAATCAAGTACCTAGGAATAAACTTAACCAAAGATGCAAAAGACCTATACAAAGAAAACTACCTAACTCTACTGAAAGAAATAGAAAGGGACCTTAAAAGATGGAAAAAATGTCCATGTTCATGGATAGGAAGCCTAAGTATCATTAAGATGTCAATTAAACCCAAACTCAACTACAAATTCAATGCAATCCCAATCAAAATTCCAATAGCCTACTTTGCAGACTTGGAAAAGCTAGTTATCAAATTTATTTGGTAACAAAAGATGCCTCAAATTGCTAAAAACACTCTAAAAAAGAAAAATGAAGTGGGAGGACTTACACTCCCTGACTTTGAAGTTTATTATAAAGCCACAATAGTCAAAACAGCATGGTACTGGCACAAAGATAGACATATTGATCAATGGAATTGAATTGAGAATTCAGAGACAGAGCCCCAGATCTATGGATGATTGATCTTTGTTAAGGCCCTCAAAGCCAGTGAAATGGGACACAACAGTCTTTTCTACAAATGGGGCTGGAAGAGTTGGATACCCATATCCAAAAGAATGAAATATGACCCCTACTTCACACCCTTCACAAAAATTTACTCAAAGTAGTTCAAAGACCTCAATATAAAAAGACAGTACCATAAAACTCCTAGAAGATAATATAGGGAAACATCTTCAAGAATTTGTATTAGGCAGCCACTTCCTAGACCTTACACTCAAAGCACAAGCAGCAAAAGAAAAAATAGATAAATGGGATCTCCTCAAGCTTAGAAGTTTCTGTACCTCAAAGGAATTTGTCAAAAAGATGAAGAGGCAGCCAACTCAATGGGAAAAAGTTTGGAAACCATGTATCTGAGAAATGACTAATATCTTGCATATATAAAGAAAGCCTACAGCTCAATGACAATATTACAGACAGCCCAATTATAAAATGGGCAAAAGTTATGTAAAGACAATTCTCTGAAGAGGAAATACAAATGGTCAAGGTACACATGAAAACTGTTCAGCTTCACTACCTATCAGAGAGATGCAAATTAAGACCACAACAAGATACCATCTCACACCAATTAGAATGGCTGCCACTAAACAAACAAGAAACTACAAATGCTGGACAGGATGTGGAGAAATGGGAACTCTCATTCATTTTTGGTGGGACCATATTATGTTTCAGTGACTCTGGAAGTCAGGCAGTTTCTAGAAAACTAGATATAGAGCTACCCTTCAATCTAGCAATTGCACTTCTTGGTATATAACTGGAAGATCTGAAAGCAGTGACATGAAGGGATCTCTGTACTCCAATGTTCATAGCAGCAATATTCACAATTGCCAAGAGATGGAAACAACCCAAATGTCCTTCAACAGATGAGTGAATAAATAAAATGTGGTATATACCTATGATGGAATGCTACATGGCAGTAAGAAGGAATGATGTCATGAAACATATGATAACATGGATGAACCTGGAAGACCTAATGCTGAATGCAATTAGCCAGGCACAAAAAGAGAAATATTATATGCTACCACTAATGTGAACATTGAAATATGTAAAAAAAATGGTTTATATTGTAGAATGTAGGGGAACTAGTGATAGAGAGCAGTTAATGAAGGGAGAACAATAACCCAGTAAGAGCAGATAAGCTATCATGGGTAAATTTAAGGTTCTAGGAATGCCCAGGAATGAACATGGTTTTTTAATTTCTGGTGGGTATGGTAGGAACAAGTTCACAAAAATGTTGCTATGTTAGGTTATTTTCTTGGGGTAGAGTAGGAACATGTTGGAAGTAAAGTAGTTATTTTAGGTTAGTTGTCTTTTTCTTACTCCCTTGTTATGGTTTGTTTAAAATGATTTTTATTGTATTTAAAAAATTTTTGATATAGTTAATAGTTATCTTAAAAAAAGATTTAACTTTCAAAAAGTAATGAACAGTGGAAAAAAATTGAAAAATTTGAAATGGAGCTCAGTGAAATGACAGACAACACAAAGCACAAAATAGAAGAATCACTGGTGTCTGAGAAGGGGAAGAGAAGTGTAAAGGGCAAGGAAGAGTATTCAAAGATATTGTTAGGGAAAACTTCCCAACCCTGCTAAATGACATAGATATTTAAATCAAAGATGTGCAATTATCTCCAAATAGAAAATAAATCCAAATAAACCCACTCTGAGATATATTCTGATCAGATTGTCAAATGCTGAAGAGAAGGAGAAAGTTCTTAAAGCATCAAGGGAGAAGCAATTCACCACATACAAGGGAAACTACATAAGACTAAGTAGTGACTATTCAGCAGGCACCATGGAGGTGAGAAGGCAGGGGTATGATATATTGAAAATTCCAAAAGAGAAAAGTTGCCAGTCAAAAATTCTTTATCCAGCAAAGCTCTCCTTCAAAATTGAGAAAGAGCTTAAAATTTTCACAGGTTAACAAATGCTGAGAGAATTTGCTAACAAGAGACCCACCTTGCAGGAAATCCTAAAGGGAGTTCCACTGGCTGAGAGAGAAAGAAAAGAGAGAGGTCTGGAAAAGGGCACAGAACTGAAGAGGTTTAGTCAGGGTACCTTAAAGGAAATAATGGGGAAAAATACATCTGACAAATAAAAACTGAAGGATAAGATGGCTAACTCAAGAATTGCCTTCACAGTAATAATGTTGAATATGAATGGATTAAACTCCCCAATTAAAAGATACAGATTGGAGGAATGGATTAAAAATATGAACCATCAATATATTGCTTACAAGAGAATAATTTTTGACCCAATGATGCAAAATTTGAAAGCTAAAAGATGGAAAAATATTCCATGCAACCACAGGCAAAAAAAAAAAAAACAGGGGTAGCAATAATAATTTCAGATAAAATGAACTTGAAAAGCAAGAGTGTCATAAGAGAAAAAGAAGGATATTATGTGCTAATAAAAGGGACAATTCAGCAAGAAGAAATAACAATCATAAATATTTCTGCACCCAGCCAAGGTACTCCAAATTACATGAGACAAACATTGGCCAAACTGAAGGAAGCAATAGAGTTTCAATAATCATTGTGTGAGACTTCAATACATCACTCTCTCCTATAAATAGGTCAATCAGAGGACCAATAAGGAAATTGAGAACCTAAATAATGTGATAAATGAATTAGACTCAACAGACACATATAGAGCATTACATCCCAATCACCAGGATATACATTCCTCTCTAGTGCTCATAGAACTTTCTCCAGGTTAGATCATATACTGTGGCATAAAAGAAGCCACAATAAATTTAAAAAGATTGAAATTTTTCAAAGCACATTCTCTGATCATAGTGGAATACAGCTAGAAATCAATAACCATCAAAGATCTAGAGCATTCACAATTACCTGGAGGTTAAACAACACACTCCTAAACAATCATAGGGTCAAAGAAGAAATTGCAAGAGAAATTGCTAAATATCTAGAGATGAATGAAAATGAGAACACAATATATCACAACTTATGGGATGCAGCAAAAGTGGTACTGTGGGGGGAAATTTATAGCACTAAATGCATACATTTAAAAGGAAGAATGAGCTAAAATCAAAGAACTAATGGAACAACAGGACAAGCTAGAAAATGAACAGCAATGTAATCCTAAAACAAGTATAAGAAAAGAAATAACAAGGATTAAAACAGAAATAAATGATATAGAGAATAAAATAGAGAGAATAAATAAAACAAAAATTTGTTTTCTTGAGATCAACAAGACTGACAAGCTCTGAGCTAGACTGACAGTCAAAAAGAGAGAAGATGAAAATAAACAAAATAATAAATTAGAGGGGATATTACTGTGCATTACAAAGAAATTTAAAAATATCATGAGGTGACTATGAATAACCATATGCCAACACACTATATAATTTAGAAGAAATGGATAATTTCCCAGAAACATATGAACAACCTAGAATGACCAGAGAAGAAATAGAAGACCTCAACAAACCAATCATAAGCAAAGAGATCCAATCAGTCATCAGAAAGCTTCCTAGAAATAAATGCCCAGTGCTAGACAGCTTTACAGGGGAATTCTACCAATCTTTCCAACAAGAACTGACACCAATCCTACTTAAACTTTTTTTAAAAATTGAAGAAAATGGAACACTACCTAACTCATTTTATGAAGTGAACACCACTCTAATACCAAAACCAGGTAAAGATGCTACAAAAAGGAAAACTACAGGCCAATCTCCCTAATGAATATAGACACAAAAATTCTGAACAAAATACTTGCAAATTGAATTCAAAGACACATTAAAAAATCATACACCATGACCAAGTGGGGTTCATTCCAGTCTTGCAAGAATTGTTCAACATAGGAAAATCAATCAGTTAACAAATCAAAAGGGAAAAATCAAATCATCATCTCAATAGGTGCTGAAAAAGCATTCAACAAAATTCAGCATCCTTTTTTGATAAAAACACTTCAAAAGGTAGAAATTGAAGGAAAATTCCTCAATATGATAAAGGGCATATATTTAAAACCTACAGCCAGCATAGTACTCAATGGTGAGAGATTGAAAGTCTTCCCTCTAAGATCAGAAATGAGACAAGGATATGCACTCTCAACACCATTATTCAACATTGTGCTCAAAGATCTAGTCAGAGCAATCTGACAAGACAAAGAAAGAAAAGGAATCCAAATTGGAAAAGAAGAAGCAAAACTGTCATTATTTGCAGATGATATAATCTTATATTTGGAAAACCTTGAGAAATCAACAACACAGCCACTTAAGCTAACAAAAATTTTAGCAAAATGGCAGGATACAAGATTAATGCACAAAAGTCAATAATGTTTCTGTACACTAGAAATGACCTGAGGAGTCACTCAAGAGGAAGATTCTGTCCTCAATAGCAACTAAAAAAATCAAGTACCTAGGAATACACTTAGCCAAGGATATAAAAGCCATCTACACAGAAAATTAGATAACTTTACTAAAAGAATAGAAGGGGACTTAAAGAGGGGAAAAATATACTGTGTTCCTTGATAGGAAGGCTTAACATTGTCAAAATGTCAATCCTACCAAGACTGATCTACAGATTCAATGTAATTCCAATGAAAATTCCAGCAACCTACTTTGCATAATTGGAAAAGTTAGTTATCAAATTTATTTGGAAGGTAGAGATGTTTTGAATTGCTAAAAACATTCTGAAAATAGAAAAATGAAGTGGGAGGACTTACACTTCCTGACTTTGAAGCTTTCTATAAAGCCACAGTAGTCAAAACAGCATGGCATTGACACAAAGACAGACAGACTGATCAATGGAATCAAATTGAGAATTCAGAAATAGACACCCAAGTCTACAGTTGACTGATTTTTGATAAGGCCCCCAAATCCATATCCAAAAGAATGAAAGAGAAACCCTACCACCTCACACCCTACACAAAAATTAACTCAAAGGAGATCAAAGATCTCAATATAATAGACGGTACCATAAAACTGCTAGAAGATAATATAGGATAAGGTGTCTTCAACACCTAGTATTAGGAGGTCACTTCTTAGACCTAACATGAAAAGCATAGGCAATGAATGAAAAAATAGATCAATGTGAACTCCTCAAACCAAAAAGTTTCTGTCCCTCAAAGGAATTTGTCAAAAAGGTAAAGATGCAATCAACTCAATGGGAAAAAATATTTGGAAACCATGTATCTGATTAGAGACTGATATCTTGCATATATAAAAAAAATCCTACAACTCAATAACAATAGTACAAAGAGCCAAATTATAAAATAGGCAAAAGATATGAAAAGACATTTCTTTGATGAGGAAATACAAATGGCTAAAAAACACATAAAAGTGTTCATCTTCACTACAGATTAGGGAGATGCAAATCAAGACCACAATGAGATATCATCTCACATCAATTAGAATGGCTGCCATTAAACAAACAGGAAACTGGAAATGCTGGAGAGGAAGAGGAGAAATTGGAACTCTTATTCATTGCTGATGGGGCTGTATAATGGTACAGCCACTCTGGAGGACAGTTTGGTGGTTCCTCAGAAAACTAGATCTCAAGATACCCTAGGATCCATCAATTTCACTTTTCAGTATATAAAATATCTGAAAGCACTGACATGAACAGATATTTGTACTTTGATGTTCATAGAGGCATTATTCACAATTGCCAAGAGATGGAAACCATCCAAACGACCTTCTACAGATGAGTGGATAAACAAAATATGGTATATACACGATGGAATACTATGTGGCAGTAAAAAGAAATGAGGTCATGAAACATATGACAACATGGATGAACCTTGAAGACATAAGGCTGAGTTAAATAAGCCAGACATGAAAGGAGAGATATTATATGTTACCACTAATGTGAACTCTGTGAAAAATGTAAAATAATTGTCTTAAAAAGTAGAATATAGGAGACCTAAATATAATCAGAACCTAACTAAGGGGGAACAATAATATAATATGTACAGATGTGATAATGAGGGTGATCTTAATGGTATGGGAATGGTCAAGAGTGACTATGGTACATTAATGGAATTCATCCTTCGGAATTTGCTCCATAGCTGCTCATTGAGTTGTGCCCTGAACATCTTTACCTTTCTGTACATAACTTGTATTGTGTAATAAGGAAAGAATTGAAATTGTGTAACTGCAACCCATAACAATTTTTGAAATTACCTATATGATAATTGTGGAGCTGTACATTGAGAAATGACACCTTTCTGTATGTATGTTATATTTTACAATAATGGAAATCGCTGAAGTTGTGGAACTGTGACCCATGACATTCTTTGAGTTTTGCTCTGTACTTGTGAAATCGTACATTGAATGTATATGTGTGTATATGTGTCAAAGTTCAAAATAAAAGAGATCAAGTGTTTGGCTTATTAAGTACAGGGTTCCTAATTTCACATAGTGTATATTCTGTCCCAAATACACAATGTCTCACATTACCTTCACTTAGTTGTACAGTCATCAACACTCTCAAAATTAGACAATTATCATAACCCAAAACACCCCAAAGCTCTTATCAGCCCCTAAATATTTATCCCTAGTATTTCTGTAGTACTGGTAAAGTATTCCTATTAAATATAGTCTATAGTAGAAATAGGTAGTTTTTCCCATGTACCAATCTGTTGTTAATACTTTGTACTAGTGTAAAACCTTAGAAGTGCATCATGCAACACTTATTTGTATTTGTAGTGCTAAACTGTGTGAAACATACTTTTAAACAACTACTTTCAATCCTGATCACCTACAATGCAGCACTGATAATTATAATCCCATTACAAACTATCCTCAATCCTGTCCATTCCATTACCTTTAAGTTCAACCCTGTTAACATGTCTATACATATTTGGTAATCATTCCCCCATCACTAGTTTCTATCTCTAGATCCCCTATATTCTTCATTATATGACACTGATTTTACATTGTTCAGGAAGTTCATATTAGTGGTAACATACAATATCTCTCCTTTTATGTCTGAATTATTTCACTCAGCATTATGTCTTCAAGGTTCAATCATGCTGCCATGTTTCAGGAACTCATTCTTTCTTACTGCTGCATACTATTCCATCATATGCATATGCCACATTTTGTTTACCCATTCATCTGTTGAAGGACACTTGGATTGTTTCCTTCTCTTGACAATTGTGAACAATGCCACTATGAACAACATTGTGCAAATGTGCTTTCCTGTCCCTGCTTTCAGAACTTCTGGGTATATATCAAGAAGTGAAATTGCCAGATCATAGGGTAACTCATATCTAGTTTTTGAGGAAGCAGCAAGCCGCCTTCCACAGCATCTTTACCATAATACAGTCCCATCAGCAATGAATAAGTGTTCCAACTTCTCCATAAACTTCTCCAGCATTTGTAGTTTCCTGTTGTTTAATGACAGCCATTCTTATTGGTGTGAGATGATATCACATTGTGGTTTTGATTTGCATTTCTCTGATAGCTAGTGAAGATGAACATTTTTCATGTGTTTTTTAGCCATTTGTGTTTCCTATTCAGAAAAATGTCTTTTCATATCTTTTGCCCATCTTATATTTGGGCTGTTTGTACTACTGTTGTTGAGTTGTAGGATTTATTTATATATGCTGGATATCACTCTTTTATCAGATATATGGTTTCCAAATATTTTCTCCCATTGAGTTGGCTACCTCTTCATCATTTTGACAAGGCCCTTTGAAGCACAGAAGTGTTCAATCTTGAGGACTTCCCATTTATCTATTTCTTCTTTTGTTGCTTGTGCTTTTGGTGCAGGGTTTAAGTAGCTACCTCCTATTACTAGGTCCTGAACATGTTTCCCAATATTATCTTCTAGGAGTTTCACGGTACTCTCTCTTATACTGAGGTCTTTGATCCACTTTGAGGAATTTTTGTTTTGGGTATGAGGTAGGGGTCCTCTTTCATTATTTTGGATATGGATATCCAGTTCTCCCAGCTCCATTTGTTGAAGAGACTGTTCTATCCCAGTTCAGTTGATTTGGTGGCTTTATAAAAAAAAGTTGACCATAGACCAGGGGTTCTATTTCTGGACACTCAATTCAATTCCAGTGATCAATATGTCTATCTTTTTGCTAGTACCATGCTCTTTTGACTACCATGACTTTATAGTTGGCTTTAGTCAGGAAGTGTAAGTCCTCTCACTTTGTTCTTTTTAAGGATGTTTTTGGCAATTCAAGGCCTTGGACCTTACAAAGAAATGTGTTAACCAGGTTTTCCATGTATGCATAGTAGGAAATTTGATTGGAATTGCCTTGAATCTGTAGATCAGTTTGGGTAGTGTGCCAGTTTGAATGTATTGGGTTCCCCCAAAATGCCATTATCTTTGATGCAATCTAGTGTGGGCAGATGTATTAGTGTTGATTAGATTGTATCTCTTTGAGTGTTTCCATGGAGATGTGACCCACCCAACTGTAGGTGATAACTCTGGATGATTTCCATGGAGGTGTGGCCCCACCCATTCAGCATGGGCCTTGATTAGTTTACTAGAGCACTATTTAATCTCAGACAGAAGGAACAAGCTTGCCACAGCCAAGAAGGACACTTTGAAGAATGCATAGGAGCTGAGAGAGGAGCTGCAGATGAGAGACAATTTGAAGATGGTCACTGAAAGCAGACTTTTGCTCCAGAGACGCTAAGAGAGGAAAAACACCCCAAGAGCAACTATGAGCAATATTTTTGAGGAACTGCAGCCTAGAGAGGAATGTCCTTGGAGAAAGCCATGTTGAAACCAGAACTCTGGGGCAGATGCCAGCCACATACCCTCCCAGCTAACAGAGGTTTTCCCCATGCCATTGGCCACCCTCCAGTGGAGGTACCCAATTGTTGATGTGTTATTTTGGACACTTTGTGGCCTTAAGACTTTAACTGTAACCAAATAAACTCCCTTTCTAAAAGCCAATCCATTTTTGTTGTTTTGCATTCTGGCAGCATTAGCAAAGTAGAACAGATTTTGATACCAGAAAAGTGGGGTTTTGGTGCTGCTGAGTTTGCAAATTCCAAACATGTTGGAATGGCTTTTTAAATGGATAAGGGGAAGATTCTGGAAGAATGGTGAGCAGCTTGTTATAAAAGGCCTACACTTCTTTAAAGAGACTGTTTGTGGAAATATGGACTCCCTACATACTTCTGATGAGGCCTTGAACAGAAATGATGAATGTGTTATTGCAAACTGGAAGAGAAGTGATTCTTGTTTTAAAGTGGCAGAGAATTTGGCAAAATTGAGTCCTGGTGTCAGATGGAAGGAAGAATTTGAGAGTGACAAGCTGGGATACTTGGCTGATGAGATTTTGAAACTAAAAATTGTGGATATAACATGGCTTCTCCTTGCAGCTTATAGTAAAGTGCAAGCAGAGAGAGATAAACTTAGAACTGAACTCTTGGGTTCAAGGAAACCAGAAACTGGTGGTTTGGAAAATTCTGGGCTTCCAGGGGGTGGAACCACAGAAGCTACAGCCCAATGTGAGGACTTAACCAAGCATGGAAACCAACTACCATTTTAGTAAAAGCTAGGATTGGAGATGGAGTTATCCAGAAAGGATTTGTGGAAAGTCTGATGGCTTTGACCCCTGCATGCTTCATGCAAAGCTAATAGAATTTTTGTGAGATCTTTATAGATGTTGCTGCTGCTGGTCTGGACTGAAGGAGACAGACAAAGAATAAATTGTAGGAAAATTTTCTTCAAAGATGGAGCCATGGAGGTTGAGTTCTGGAGTCAAGAGGTCTTGGGCTGGGAGAGCAGACTGACCCACATGCATGGAAAGGGTGCTTTGCTCCAGAGGTCGAGGGTGGACCTGCCACCTCGATGTTCAGGAAGAGTGCTTTCACTTCAGGCCCCAGAGAGATTGTATCACATTCCCAGGGCATTGGGGAGAGCCTGGCCACCACCCCACTGTTCTGAAGGGGTTGAGCATGTGCCCTGGAGATGGAAGAGAATCTGGGTGCTTCCCTGATGTTTGAGGAGGATGGGGCCAAAAAGGCGATCTCTCCAATGTATGGATATGTTGGAGCACTCACTCCAGCATTTGGAGAGGAAAGGGCTATGGCAAAGGCCCTTAGGAAGGGTTAGAGTCCTGCTCTCTCAAGCCCCAAGGATGCAACATCGTTCTGTAAATGACTCTCAGATTTTGAAATCTAATGAAGTTTGCCCTGCAGGTTTTAGGGACTATTTTGGTTCTTTAAACCCTGCTTTCCTTACTGTTTCTCCTTATGGCAATGGGAATGTTTACCTTATGACTGTCCCTCCTTTGTATATTGGACACAGATAACTTGCTCTAAGTTTCACAGGTACAGAGCCTGAGGAGAATTTTGCTTTAGGACAGACCATGCCTATAATTGATTTTGACGGGTCCTTGTACTTAACTATCGTACTGAAATGATTTAAGTTTTTGTGATATTGCAATCGGATGAATGTATTTTGTATATGGAAAGATTATGTCATTTTGGGATCCATAGGGTGGAATGTGCCAGTTTGAATGTATTGTGTCCCCCAAAACACCATTATCTTTGATGCAACCTTGTGTGGGCAGAAGTATCAGTGTTGATTAGATTGTATTTCTTTGAGTGTTTCCATGGAGATGTGACCCACCCAACTGTAGGTGATAACTCTGGATGATTTCCATGGAGGTGTGGACCCACCCATTCAGCACTGGCCCTGATTAGTTTACTAGAGCACTATATAAGCTCAGACAGAAGGAGCAAGCTTGCTACAGCCAAGAGGGACACTTTGAAGAACACACAGGATCTGAGAGAGGAGCTGCAGACAGTTTGAAGACAGCTGGTGAAAGCAGACATTTGCTCCGGAGAAGCTAAGAGAGGAAAAATGCCCCCAGAGCAACTAAGAGTGACATTTTTGAGGAACTGCAGCCTAGAGAAGAATGTCCTGGGAGAAAGCCATTTAGAAACCAGAACTCTGGAGCAGACTCCAGCCACTTGCCTTCCCAGCTAACAGGTTTTCTGCACACCATTGGCCATCCTCCAGTGAATGTACCCAACTGTTGATGTGTTACTTTGGACACTTTGTGGCCTTAAGACTGTAACTGTGTAACCAAATAAACCCCCTTTATAAAAGTCAATCCATTTTTGGTGTTTTGCATTCCAGCAGCATTAACAGACTTGAACAAGTAGTATTGACATCTTAATGGCATTTAGCCTTCCTATTCATGAGCACAGAATATCTTTCCACCTATTTATATCCTCTTTGATTACTTTCAGTGAAGTTTTGAAATTTTCTATGCAAAGATGTTTTAAATCCTTGGTTAAGTTTATTCCTAGGTACTTGATTTATGTATTTGCTATTGTGAATGGAAATTTTTCCTTGAATTCCTTATCAGTTAGGTCACTAGTAGTTTATAGGAACATTACTGAATTATGCACATTAGTCTTGTGTCCTGGAACTTTGATGAATTTATTAGCTCCAGTAGCTGTGTCATTGATTTCTCAGGGTTTTCCAAATATCAGATCATATCATCTGCAATAATGACAGTTTTACTTCCATTCCAATTTGGATTCCTTTTATTTCTTTGTCTTACTAAATTGCTGTGGCTAGAACATCTGGTGCAATGTTGACTAATAGTGGTGACAGTGAGTACCCTTGTCTCCTTCCCAATCATATGGGGAATGTTTCCAATCTTTCACCTTTGAGTACTATGCTGGCTGTGGGTTTTTGATATATGCCCTTTATCATATTAAGGAAGTTTCCTTCAATTCTTACCCTCCAAAGTGTTTTTATCAACAAAGCATGCTGAATTTTGTTGAATGCATCTTCAGCATCCTTTGAGATGATAGAATTTTCCCTTTTGATTTGTTAATGTGTTGTATTTCATTGACTGATTTACTTATTTTGAACCACCCTTGCATGCCTGGAATGAGCTCCAATTGATCGTGGTGTATGATTCTTTTAAGGTGTCTTTGAATTCAATTTGCAATTATATTGTTGAGAATTTTTGCATCTAAATTCATTAGGCAGCTTGTCCTGTAGTTTTCCTTTCTTGTAGTACCTTTACCTGGTTTTGGTATTAGAATGATGTTAGCTTCATAAAATGAGTTAGGTAGTGCTATTTTTCTTCAATTTTTTGAAAGAGTTTGAGCAAGAATTGTGTCAGTTCTTTTTGGGAAGTTTGGAAAAATTCCCCTTTGAATCCATATTGCCCTGGCATTTTACTTTTAGGAATATTTTTGATGACTGATGGGATCTCTTTACTTGTGATATGTTTCTTGAGGTCTTCTATTTCTTCTCAGATCAGTCTAGGTTTTTCATCTGTTAATAGGAAATTATCTGTTTCCCCTAAGTAGTGTTGTTTGCTTGTATATATAGTATCCTCTTATGATTTTTTAAATTTTTTTCATGATCCACAATAACAAACCCCTTCTCATTTCTGATTTTGTTTATTTAGGTCTTCTCTCTTTTTTACTTTGTAAGTCTAGCTAAGTGTTTGTCAATTTTGTTGATTTCAAAGAATTAACTTTTGGTTTTATTTATTCTCTATCTTGTTTTCTTCTACAGATCATTTATTTCTGCTTTCATCTTTGTCATTTCTTTTCTTCTATGCTTCTAGGTTAGTTTGCTGATCATTTTCCAGCTCTTTATGTTGTTCAGTTAGGTTTTTGGTTTTACCCCTTTCTTCCTTTTTAGTGTGTGCATTTAGACCTAGAAATTTTCCTCTCAGCACCACCTTTGCTGTTTCTCATAGGTTTTTTTTAATTTAATAGATTTTATTTTGAAATAAATTCAATCTTACAGGAAGAGTTGCAAAAACAGTACAAACCCCATACATAGAACTCCATCATACCCCAACCCCCCTCCTCCGATACCCTGATCCACCACCTTTAATATTCTGTCACACCACCATTTCTTTCTTTCCCTCCCTTTCTCCCTGCCTCCCTCCCTCCCTATCATCCATCATCTATTGCTCTGTCATCTGAACGTATGTGAGCATGCTGCACATATCTTTGAACAAACAATATAATTCACATATACCTTTCCCATGGGCAAGAACATTCTTTTATGCAATCTCATTAAGCGCAGCTAAGAAGTTCAAGAAATTCAACATTGGTACAAAGCTTACATTCTATATTTCCTTTGTGTGTGTGTGTGCATGTCCCATCTGTGTCCCTTTGAGCTTCCTCTCCTCCATCCTCAGATCCCATCCAGGATCATCCCTGGCATTTAATTGTCATCTATTTAGACTTTTTTTTTAATTGTGGAAGCATATATATAGCCTAAATCTTCCCATTCCACCCCCTCCCTAGCATTCCATTAGTGGGATTAATCACATTTAGAATGTTGCAATGCCATCACCTTCCCACCATCCATTTCTAGAAGTTTCCCTTCACCCCAAACAGAAACCATACTCTCATTTCTTAACTCCCCATTGCCCCTTCCCCCAGTTCTCAGAACCCCTACTCCACTTTTCATCTCTATGGTCATATTCTCTGATACTTTCTTTGTGTTTACCGTGGGGCTTAAATTTAACATCTTAAATCTATAACAATCTTGTTTTTCTTTGATACCAACTTAAATTCAATAGGACATGTAAACTGTGTTCCTATACTCCTCCATTCCCCCACCTTTATGTAGTTCTTGTCAAAAATTACATATTTTACATTGAGTCCAAAACCACCGATTTATCATTACAGTTTATGTATTTTAGATCCTGTAGGAAGTAAATAGTAGAGTTATAAATCAACAATACAGTAGTATTGGTCTTTATATTTACCATGTGATCTTTACTGGAAATCTTTATTTCTTCATGTGGTTTCAGTCAATTGTTTAGTGTCCCTTCCTTTCAGCCTGCTCAACTCCCTTTAGCATTTCTTATAGGACTGATTACTGGTGATGAAGTCCCTCAGCTTTTGATTATCTGGGAATGTTTTTATCTCCCCCTCATTTTTATCCTCCAGGTGTTTGTGAATTCTCCAAGTCTCTGATGGTTATTGACTTTTATTTGTATTCCATTGTGGTCAGAGAATGTGCTTTGAACAAATTCACTTTTTTAATTTATTGAGGCTTGTTTTTATGCTCCAGCATATGGTCCATTCTGGAGAAAGATCCGTGATCACTAGAGAAGAATGTGTGTCCCAGTGACCTGGGATGTAATATTCTATATATGCCTGTTAAAATTTTCTATATCTCTCTCTCCTTTCTTTGTTTCTCTGTTGGTAGGACTCCCTTTAGTATCTGAAGTAGAGCAGGTCTTTTATTAGCAAAATCTCTCAGCATTTGTTTGTCTGTGAAAAATTTAAGGTCTCCCTCAAATTTGAAGGAGAGTTTTGCTGGATAAAGTATTCTTGGTTGGAAATTTTTCTTTCTCAGAATTTTAAATATGCTATGCCACTGCCTTCTTGCCTCCATGGTGGCTGCTGAGTAGTCACTACTTAGCCTTATGTTGTTTCCTTTGTATGTGGTGAATTGCTTTTCTCTTGCTGCTTTCAGAACTTGCTCCTTCTCTTCAGTATTTGACAGCCTGATCAGAATATGTGTTGGAGTGGGTTTATTTGGATTTATTCTATTTGAAGTTCACTGGGCATTTATGCTTTGTGTATTTATATTGTGTAGAAGGTTTGGGAAGTTTTCCCTAACAATTTCTTTGAATACTCTTTCTAGACCTTTACCCTTCTCTTCCCGTTCTGGGACACCAATGAGTCTTAAATTTGGATGTTTTATTTTATCTGTCATATCCCTGAGATCCGTTTCAATTTTTTTGATTTTTTTCCCCATTCTTTGTTTTGTTCTTTCATTTTCTGTTCTGTGGTCCTCGAGGAGGCTGAGTTGTTGTTCAACTTCCTCTAATCTTGGATTATGAGTATCCAGAGTCTTTTTAGTTTGGCCTACAGTTTCTTTAATTTCCATGAGATCTTCTATTTTTTATTAACTCTTGCAATTTCTTCTTTATTCTCTTCTAGAGTCTTCTTTATGTCTTTTATATCCTGTGCCATGCTCTTCTTCATGTCCTTTATATCCTGAGTCATGCTCTTGTTGCCTGTCTGTAGTTCTTAGATTAATTTTGCCAAGTACTGTGTGTCTTCTGATCTTTGGATTTGGGTGTTTTGGTTTTGGTTCTCCGTATCATCTGGTTTTGTCATATGCTTTAAGATTTTCTGTTGTTTTTGGCCTCTTGGCATTTGCTTTACTTGATCTTTAATTTTTCAGAATTGCAGCTTGGTGGCATACACTTTCTCTAACTAACCAGCAGATGGCATCCGTGAGTCACCTATTCCCCTCAAGTCAGTTCTCCCCCACTTTGTCTTTGTGGTGTGTGGGGGTCTGATTCTTGTGGAGTCCAATTGGTGCACCAAGTTTGGGTGTGTTGCTGGTGCTGTCCACCCTGAATGTGGGGCATGTGTCTGGGTGGTTAAGCAGGCAGGGCAGCTTTAGTAATCAAACCTCCCTGGTGTTCCCAGAGATTTAAGGCTGTTCTCTGCTGCTGACCCACAAGTCCTTTGTATTGGTGTAGGTTCCCTGGGATTTCTGAGCAGTTCCCTCTTCCCAGCTGTGCTCTTCCAGGACCTCTGTTGAGGGAGGGCTGCACCATGTCACTAGTGTATGCCAGCCCACCAGGGAAGCCCTGGGCCACTGGGCCATGCAGGGGCACTCTCAGCTCACTTCAAAGATGGTTGAATGGGAAGAATTAACTTCCCCCTTTTCACACAGCTCTGCCCTCCCAGCTCCAGGACAATCAGCCGTGGGTGTATTAAAGGCCACTGTCCATGGCTGATATTCTGGCTTGTGTGTAGTGCTGCTGGAAAGATTCCCCACCACACTGGGTTTCTTAGCGTGGCTCTGGGCTGTGGGTCTGGCCCCAGGCAGGAGTGTCCCCCACCCACTGGGGAGAAGGCTGCAAGGAGAGCTGTTCTTTTTCTCCTTTTGGCTCCCCTCTGCTCCTCTGGTCTCAAGACAACCAGCAGCAGGTGTGGGAAGGGGTATCCTCTATGCCAGACACCGAGGCATTAGCCCAGCCCAAGCCCACCATGCTTCACTGTGTGGCTCTCCCCATCGTATCTGCAGCCACTCCCAGGCTATTTTTTTTAAAGAACTAGTCCATCTCCAAACACCAGCCCACCATTTCCCCACACTGCAGTGCAGCTGTGGGACTTTCAGCTGACTCACTCACTCATTTCAGAATACAGGCTCCTGGTTTCACCAAACTCACATTCCCTGTGGATTTAGCAGACCTTGTCCAGCTGGTGCATCACTGGTAGTGGTGTTCTGGGTCACTTTCTGCTTTTTATCTAGTATTTTTCATGGAGGTGTTTTTTTGCCCTGTCTCACCTAGCCACCATCTTAGGTTCCAGCTCCCATAGGTTTTTATATGTTTTGCTCTCCTTTTCATTTGTCTTGAGACAGTTACTGATTTCTCTTGAAATTTCTTGTTTGACCCACTGATTGTTTAGGAATGGGTTGTTTAACCTCCATATATTTGTGAAATTTCTAATTCTTTAGTAATTGTTGATTTCTAGTTTCATTCTATTATGGTCAGAGAATATGTATTCAATAATTTCACTCTTTTTCAATTTATTGAGACTCTATCCTGGAGAAGGTTCCCTGAGTGCTAGAGAAGAATATAAGTCCTGGTAATTTAGGATGTAACAATCTATACATGTCTGTTAAGTCTAATTCATTTATCACATTGTTTAGGTTCTCAATTTCATTGGTGGCCCACTTTCTAGTTCTATCTATAGAAGAGAGTGGTGTATTGAAGTATCCCACTATTATTTTAGAAACATCTATTGCTACCTTCAGTTTTGCCAATTTTTGTCTCATGCATTTTGGATCTCCTTGATTGGGTGCATAAGCATTTATGGTTGTAATTTCTTCTTGGTGGATTTTCACTTTTGTTACTATATAGGATCCTTCTTTGTCTCTTTTTACATCTTTGCATTTAAAATCATTTTGTCTGATATTAGTATAGATACCCCTGCTTTCTTTTGGCTGTAGCTTGTGTGGAAAATTGTTCCCATCCTTTCACATTCAGTCTGTTGTGTTTCTGGGAGTAAGAAGAGACAGAATATCAATGGATCATACTTTTTAATCCATTCTGCAGTCTGTATCTTTTAAATGAGTAGTTTAATCCATTCATATTCAATGTTATTACTGTGAAGGTAGCTCTTGAAGCAATGATATTATGCTTTTTTTAATTTATGAGATCTATTTTTCCCCACTCTTACTTTTTTCCTTTAAGTTACCCTTACTAAGTTGCCCTTCATTGGACCTCTCTCTTCTTTCATTTTTTTCCCAGCCAGTAGGACTCCCTCTACTACTTCTTGCAAGGCAGGTCTCTTGCTAACAAATTCTTTCAGCATTTGTTTTTCTGTGAATATTTTAAAGTGTCCCTCACTTTTGAAAGAATACTTTGCTGGATAAAGTATTCCTGGCTGGCAATTTTTATCTTTCAGAATCTTAAATATGTCATCCCACTGCCTTTTTGCCTTCTTGGTGCCCACTGTATGGTCAATACTTCATCTTATGTAGTTTCCATTGTATTTGGAGAAACACTGCTCTCTTGCTGTTTTCAGGACTTTCTCATTTTTTTCAGCAATTGACAATCTAATTAGCATATGTTTTGGAGTGGGTTTATTTGAATTTATTCTATTTGGAGTTTGTTGGGTTCTTTGATTTGCATATTTATGTCATTTATAAGGGTTGTTAAGTTTTCCCCAAATATGTCCTCAAACACACTTCCTAGCCATTTACTCTGCCTGTCTCCTTCTGGGACACCAATGACTCTCATATTTGTGTGCTTCATGTTGTCCATCATTTCCCTGAGATGCATTTCAAATATTTCAAAATTTTTCAACATTTGTTCTTTTGTATGTTCACATTCAATTGCTTTATCCTCCAGTTCACTTATTCTTTCTTCTGCCTCTTAAAATATGCTGTTTCATGTCTTTAGTATATTTTTAATTTGATCTACATTATCTTTTATTTCCTTAAGATTACTTTTTAATTTATTCTTTCAAATTCTTCTCTGTGCTCTTCTAGAGTGTTCTTAATGTCCTTTATGTCTTTAGCCATCCCATTGAAGTTGTTTTGGAGATTTGTATGTATTTCTTTGATCAACTGTGCCAAGTTCTGTGTCTCCTCTTTGTTTTTAATTTGGTCATTTGGCTTGTCCATATCTTTTTCGGTCTTCATGTGCTTTGTGATTTTCAGTTGACTTTGGGACATTTACTTATCTTGATAAAGTGAGAGCATACAATATTTGTCATTTTCTGGCTTATTTCACTCAACATAATGTCTTCAAGTTTCATTCTTGTCATTGCATGCATCATGACTTCATTCTGTCTTGGGTCTGCATAACATTCCATCATATGTATATACCACAGTTTGTTCATCCACTTATCAGTTAATGGACATTTGGGCTGTTTCCATCTATTGGCAATCATGGATAATGTTGCTATAAACACTGATGTGCAAATTTCTATTCATGTACCTGCTTTCACTTCTTCTGAGTATATACCTAGTAACAGGATTGCCAGATCATATGGCTGTTGTATATTTAGCTTCTTGAGGAATTTCCAAGTTTCCTTCCAGTGTAATTGTCTCATTCTACATTTCCACCAACTGTACTTTCCAGCACTTGTAGGTTTCCACCACATCCTCTCCAGCACTTGTAGGTTTCTTGTTTCATTTTTGATAATGGTCATTGTAGTAGGTGTGAAGAAGTGGTATCACATTTGGGTTTAGTTTTGCTTTTCCCTAATAGCTCGTGAAGTTGATTATCTTTACATATTTAATTTTAACCATCTTTAATTCCCCTTTGAAAGTGTCTATCCATACCTTTTGCCCATTTTTATGTAGAAAGTTTATTCAGCATAGTGTTTAGAAAAATACATTCACATCATTTCAGAAAACAAATAAAACACTTAAATGTCCAGGCAAAAACCTCTATTACAGTACAACATACATACTTTAGATTTCTTTGGTTGGGAAATCAAGCACAGAAATGTGGGACATGCTCTGTGTGCCATCACCTAAGAGTGCAATAAAGACTTGTTACCCCATCCCATGATATACATTCTGTAGATTTACTTTGTGTAAGACACAGTAAAACCATATTGAATACTTAACTGGTTGCCTCTAAACATACAGTACATGCAACAAAAGAACTTTTTTGAGAACTCTGAAAGCCAAGAGTCACATGATAAACAATTTTGATTAATAAAATGTATGGTGGTGTTCTAGTTTGCTAATGCTGGAGAATGCAAAACACCAGAGATGGATAGGCTTTTATAAAATGGGGGTTTATTTGGCTATACAGTTACAGTCTTAAGGCCACAAAGCATCCAAGGAAAGCATCAGCAAGCATCAGCAACTGGGCACCTTCACCTGAGGATGGCCAATGGCGTCCGGAAAACCTCTGCTAGCTGGGAAGGCAGCCGGCATCTGCTCCAAAGCTCCGGCCTCAAAACGGCTTTCTCCCAGGATGCTCCTCTCTAGCAAGCTTGCTCCTCTTCAGAACATCACTCCCAGCTGCACTCTCTTCCTCCCCCCGAGTCAGCTCATTTATGTAGCTCCACCGATCAAGGCCCACCCCGAATGGGTGGGGCCACGCCTCCATGAGAACATCTCATCAGAATCATTGCCCACAGCTGGGTGGGGCACATTCCAAGCAAATCCAACCATCACCAAAACGCCTGCCCCACACAAAACCACAAAGATAATGGCATTTGGGGAACACAATACACTCAAACCGGCACAGCCACAAAGTGTCCAAGGTAACACCTCAGCAATTGGGTACCTTCACCGGAGGATGGCCAATGACGTCTGGAAAACCTCTGCTAGCTAGGAAGGCAGCTGGCGTCTGCTCCAAAGCTCCAGCCTCAAAACGGCTTTCTTCCAGGATGTTCCTCTCTAGCAAGCTTGCTCGTCTTCAAAACATCACTCCCAGCTGCACTCTCCTTCCTCTCTTTGAGTCAGCTCATTTATATAGCTCCACCGATCAAGGCCCACCCCGAATCGATGGGGCCACGCCTCCATGGGAACATCTCATCAAAATTATCTCCCACAGCTGGGTGGGGCACACTCCAAGCAAATCTAACCAGCACCAAAACTTCTGCCCCACACAAGACCACAAAGATAATGGCATTTGGGGAACACAATACATTCAAACCGGCACATTCCACCCCCTGGCACCCAAAATGACATTATCCTTCCAAATACACAAAATACATTCATTTCATCACAGTATCACAAAAACTTAAATCATTTCAGTAACAAAAGTTAAGTACAAAATCCCATCAAAATCAATTATAGGCATGGCCAGTCCTAGGCATAATTTTTCTTTAGCTGTGGATCTGTGAACTTAGAACAAGTTATGTGCTCCCAATATACAAAGGACAGACATTCATAGGATAAACATTTCCATTGCCATAAGGAGAAACAGTAAGGAAAACAGGGTTAACAGGACCAAAACAGTTCCTAAAACCTGCAGGACAAACTCCATTAGATTTCAAAGTCTGAGAGTCATTTACAGAACAATGTTGCATCCTTGGGGCTTGAGAGAGCGGGAGTCTAACCCTTCCCAAGGGCCTTTTTGGCAGCTGTTTCCTCTCCAAATGCTTGGGTGAGTGCTCCAACATTTCCACACATTGGGGAGACCACCTTCTTGGCCCCACCCTCCTCAAACATCGGGGCAGCTCCCGGATTCCCTTCCATCTCCGGGGCACATGCTCAACCCCTTCAGAACAGTGTGGTGGCAGTCAGGCTCTCCCCAATTCCCTGGGAATGTGCTCCAACCTCTTTGGGACCTGAGGTGGCAAAACTCTTCCGGAGCATCAAGGTGGAATGCTCACCCTCGACCTCTGGGGCAAACTCACCCTTTCCATGCATGTGGGCTGCTCCGCTCTCCCAGCCCAAGACCTCCTGACTCCAGACCTCAACCTCCATGGCTCTGTCTTTGAAGAGATTTTTCCTTTAATTTTTTCCTTGTCTGTCTCCTCCAGTCCAGACCAGCAATGGCTCTGTCTATAAAGATCTCACAAAAATTCTGTTGGCTTTGCATGAAGCATGCAGGGGTCAAAGCCATCAGACAATAGGACTTTCCACAAATCCTTTCTGGATAATTCCATCTCCAATCCTGGCTTGTACTGAAATGGTGGCTGGGTTCCATGTTTGGTTACATCCTCACGTTGGGCTGTAGCTTCTGGGATTCCACCCTCTGGAAGCTCGTAATTTTCCAAGCCATCAGCTTCTGGTTTCTTGGAACCCAAGAGTTCAGTTCTAAGTTTATCTCTCTCTGCTCGCATTTTACTATAAGCTGCAAGGAGAAGCCAGGGTATATCTTCCACACGTAGTCTGGAGATCTCCTCAGCTAAGTATTCCAGGTTGCCACTTTTAAATTCTTCCTTCCATCTGACACCAGGACTCAATTTTGCCAAATTCTGTGCCACTTTAAAACAAGGATCGCCTTTCTTCCAGTTTACAACAACACATTCACCATTTCTGTTCAAGGCCTCATCAGAAGTATCTTTAGAGTCCATATTTCCACAAACAGTCTCTTTAAAGCAGTTTTGGCCTTTTCTATCAAGCTCCTCACAATTCTTCCAGAATCTTCCCCTTATCCACTTAAAAAGCCCTTCCAACATGTTTGGTATTTGCAGACTCAGCAGCAAAAGCACCCCACTTCTCTGGTACCAAAATCTGTTCTAGTTTGCTAATGCTGGAGAATGCAAAACACCAGAGATGGATAGGCTTTTATAAAACGGGGGTTTATTTCACTATGCAGTTACAGTCTTAAGGCCACAAAGTGTCCAAGGTAACACCTCAGCAATCGGGTACCTTCACCGGAGGATGGCCAATGATGTCTGGAAAACCTCTGCTAGCTAGGAAGGCAGCTGGCGTCTGCTCCAAAGCTCCGGCCTCAAAACGGCTTTCTCCCAGGATGTTCCTCTCTAGCAAGCTTGCTCGTCTTCAAAACATCACTCCCAGCTGCACTCTCCTTCCTCTCTTTGAGTCAGCTCATTTATATAGCTCCACCGATCAAGGCCCACCCCGAATGGATGGGGCCATGCCTCCATGGAAACATCTCATCAAAATTATCTCCCACAGCTGGGTGGGGCACACTCCAAGCAAATCTAACCAGCACCAAAACTTCTGCCCCACACAAGACCACAAAGATAATGGCATTTGGGGAACACAATACATTCAAACCGGCACAGGTGGTAACAGTTATATATTTATAACTGAAAGAAAGACCCCAAGGCCTCCATTGCCCTTTTATTTGAATGTAATATTTGGGACAATTTTCCAAAAGGGCCAATATTTCCCAATTTAATCTGAAGTCATAATAGAACATCAGCAAAACAGTATTTGGAATTTCAGTTTCTCACCCTTATCATTAAGACTCACTGCCTCCCATCATCAATATTTTTTGAGCTTTTGCAGTGTACTAGGCACAATAGAACATACAGAAAACATTGTCCCTGCTCTTGAGGAACTTACATTCTAAAAGAAAAAAAAATACACCTCTTTTAAAATGTTATTTTTGTTTGGTGTTTTCTGCAATGTGCTGAGGAAATAATCTCTAGGGTGAGCTTTCATTATAACTTAACCCCATCATTATTTAGAGACTAGAGGAAGAAGGAGGATTTAAAGGCAGACAATGACAGACAATTCAAGATAGGTAGGGCTTAGAAGGAGATAAACACAATTTCATCAACTAAGGAGAGATTTGCTGCAGTAAATAGGATGAGGGAAAATGGTCTTTGGGATGCAAGCAAAGGAAGTAAGGTAGTATCTTAGACATTGAGTGAAGCCAGAAAGATCATGTGGCCTTTTTCCAAGTACACAGCCACCAAGTAGGAATGGTTGGTGATGGGACAGAAGAAGACTAAAAAAGGAAGGTAACCTTGTGCACCTAACAAATAGAAGAAATAAAGGATCAAAACTGAAGGCAGGCTACAAGAGTATCAAGAAGTTCTTAAAAACCAAAAATGGGAGCACAAAACTTACAGTTAATGCTACCCAACATCATGGTTGGCCAAGAACATTGTGGCTTGTGGCTTCCTAAGTTAGAATATGCCATATACAAAAATTCAAATGAAACACATTACTTTTATCCAATTGGCAAACCCCCACCCCTCAATAGAAATTGATGGTGGGGGAGGAATGGAAAGGAGAATGGGACATGGTTGGGAACAGTAATTATATAATAGTATTTTTGTCATTATGATAAACTTCTTATTTAAACTTGGTAAAAGCCCATTAGATGCCAAAAGGGAATAAGGAATAAATTTCCAAAAATGTACAATTTCTTTTAGAGAAGTTTTAAAACTAAAAGACTAATTTACATGAAAAGCTGTAGAGAAAGTAGTTGAAAAGTCCATTCATAAAACTTTTATTCCACTTACATCAACTTAATACATGTGTTCTTAACAATTATGCTTGGCTTGTTCATGAAAATTTCATAAGACATTAAACAAAGCCAGCCATCATCAAGTGATTTCCCTGTTAACTATTTTTACAGTACATGCATGTTAGGCAAGTATCAAAAAAAATACACAAAAGCAAAAAACCTAAAAAAAAGTTAAATACATAGGTTTTTTGTTTTACTGCTGTGCTTGATATACACAAAGTAATGGATATCAAGCAACTCATTTTTACTGCATCGTTACTTGTACATTTGTTCTTAGGTTGCCTAAAACATTTAAATACAAATAAAATGAGTGTAACAAAAATAATGAAAGCAAATAGCAGGTAACTTTACAAATAATGGAATGTGAACCTGCCCTTCTTCAGAGTAAATTGGGTCACAACTTTTGTCTAAAGGAACACTTCTGCAGCTGTAGTCAAAGGTATGCACACTGAGACAGTGTATTCCACATATACACATGGTTCAACATGTAATATCTGTGGGATATCTTTTCTACCACAGCCTTGAAAGCACTCCAAACCTTAAAGTACCCACAATAACTACATTTGTGACTTAAACTAATTATCCCTTTTATCTCCCACTAGAACAAACCAATATGTAGGCAGTTTTCTTTGCTTAGACATGGAAGCAGTTTTAACACTGGTCCTTGTGAAGCCACAATGTACCAAAAGTACTATGCCAAACATTTGTAGCTTGTATAAAAATTCCACTTCCCCATATTGGCCACCTCAAGATAAAAACAGATAACTCTCTAATGTTAACTGGATCTACTCCCCTAATATTAAACATAAAAAACACATGGGAAATGCAGAAATTCAAATAGAATTAACATAAACCTGTCATAATCATAAATAAAAAAGTATTTGTGGGACAGCATGGATGACAAATGGTCTACTTTTTAAATTTTAGAATGAGGCAGACAAAAGTTGGAAGGCTGGTTAATTTTCCCCTCCTTCTCCTGCTTCAGCTTTGTCTCCTTGGGTATCCGATGTCCACAATGTCAAGTTGTCTCTCAGTAATTGCATTATTAGCATGCTGTCTTTGTATGACTCTTCACTTAATGTATCAATTTCAGCAATGGCTTCATCAAAAGCTGTCTTTGCAAGAGAGCAGGCTTTCTCTGGGGAGTTCAGAATCTCATAATAGAACACAGAAATGTTAAGGGCTAGACCCAATCTGATAGGATGCATTGGTTGCATTTCCTTTTTGCTGATTTCAAATGCTTCTTGGGATGCTTGTTGTGACTGATACACAATCCCTTTCTTGTCATCACCAGCAGCAACCTCGGCCAAGTAATGATAGTAGTCTCCTTTCATTTTCAAATAGAAGAGTTTGCTCTCTGCTCATGAGGGATCAAGAAGTTTTTCAAAAGAGACAGTACATCATTGCAGATATCTCTTACCTTGGTCTCAGTTTTCTCTGTATTCTCGAGCCATCTGCTGTTTTTTCTCAGCACCTTCTGTCTTTTGCTCAATACTTGAGACAACCCTCCAAGATGACCTATGAGCTCCTACAATTTTGATAAGCAACTGAGAGAAGATTCCTCTCCTCATTGGATAATTCAGCTCCTTGCTCAGTTACAGACTTCATGCAGGCTGCCATGTCATCATATCACTCAGCCTGCTCAGCCAGTTTGGCCTTCTGCACCAGCTCATTTTTATCCATGACTGGATATTCTGTATCCTGAGTAGGTGGTGGCAGACAGACCAGGCTTGGCAGTCTCTGGGTGGTGGCTGTGGCAAGGCTGAGACTCTCTAATAGTTATATTAAATTAACATGAAATGTTTCAGATACAAAATAATCATTAGGTTCTATCATCCAATAGTTTTAGGAAGACTTTGAAACATCTTTCATAAAATGTAATACTTTTACCCAAAGTTTTACTAAATTAGCTAATTTTTTAGGATGAGGTGAACTGTTCAAAACATTTTAAAGAATTAAGAACTTGTGGAAATGTACTAATGTACACTTGTTTAGCATGTAGCAGGGCAGACTGCAACACATGCCCATTAATCAGACTTTTAACATGCAAGATACAAGGGCATACACAGGAAGCTTTAAGGTCAGTGTGCAATTTACTACTGATTTTTATCTCTGGCTATAACATTTACCTGCCTTTCATAACACAAGAAAGGCAGTGAAGCATGTATACAATTCAAAGAGTCTTTTCACTACCATAAATACACCTGAGATATAAAGCAGTACAACCCAGGTGCTCTTGCTTGATTGAGGAACAAATACACCTTCTCTTTATACCAGACTGTCATTTACTAGATGTAACAAAGAGCTAAATGCCAAATTCTGGTTGTGAGATTGCATAGATAGGTTCACACCAAAAATCCCACAGTCTGCAGCAAGGGTTGGGCTTTGCAGGGAGTTATTTTCACTTATTCTGATTCCTTTCAAGGGATCATTACAGGTTTATTTGCAGCATCTTCAAGCATTGTTTTATGTCAGAAGGAAGTTCTGCCACATGAACTCCAAGGGTTATGAGTCTGGTCCTCAGTATTGCAAAAAATATTTGCAATTCTGTGCAAGGAGATCATGGGGTTTATCTTATTCCATTCACATATATATGGGATACCTACAAACTGGCCCTTATTTTACTGAAAGAATAGTAAAGAACAGTAGGTTCTTTAAAATGTTCATTGATTCTTACTGGTTATGCTGTGTAGGTAATTGTAGGGTTGTAATTACACCATGTTGATAGTATGAATAGGTTTCCTAGGTAAGTTAAATTTTGTGCTATCTTTTCTTCTTAAGGGAGAAAAGAAGAACTATTAATAAAAGAGATGCTCATTATATTTTTGGAAGATATGAAACTTTTACAGATATATATATATATCACAAATAACTTTTTTTTCTTTTCTTTAAATTCAATTTTATTGAAATATATTCACATACCATACAATCATCCATGGTATACAATCAACTGTTCACAGTATGATCATATAGTTATGCATTCATCACCACAATCTATTTCTGAACATTTTCCTTACATCAGAAAGAATCAGAATAAGAATAAAAAATAAAAGTAAAAAAAGAACACCCAAACCATCCCCCATCCCACGCTATTTCTCATTTAGTTTTTATCCCCATTTTTCTACTCATCCATCCATACACTAGATAAAGGGAGTGTGATCCACAAGGTTTACACAATCACACTGTCACCCCTTGTAATCTACATTATCATATAATCATCTTCAGGAGTCCAGACTACTGGGTTGGAGTTTGGTAGTTTCTGGTATTTACTTCTAGCTATTCCAATACATTAGAACCTAAGAGGTGTTATCTATATAGTGCATAAGAATGTCCACCAGAGTGACCTCTCGACTCCATTTGAAATATTTCAGACACTGAAACTATTTGTTTCATTTTGCATCCCCCTTTTGGTCAAGAAGTTATTCTCAATCCCATGATGCTGGGTCCATATTCATCCCCAGGAGTCATATTCTGCATTGCCAGGGAGATTTACACCCCTGGGAGTCGGGTCCCACATAGGGGGGAGGGCAGTGAGTTCACCTGCCAAGGTGGCTCAGTTAGAGGGCCACATCTGAGCAACAAAGAGTTACTCAGGGGGAGACTCTTAGGCACAATTATATGCAGGTTTAGCCTCTCCTTTGCAGTAATGAGCTTCATAAGGGCAAGTCCCATGATCGAGGGCTCAGCACATCAAACTGCCAGTCCAAATGTTTGTGACATCAACACCAGTCCAGGTGAAGAAGTCCAACACTTCTGCACCTTCCCCCAGCTCCTCAGGGTGGGGGGGGGGCTGTAAATCTATTTTTTATTCTCTGTCCAAATTACTTTGGGATGTGTCACTATTTTACTCTAACCTATACTAACCTACCATATCTCACTTCCTATTCAAAGTTCCATGTAATTGTGGTGTTTGAACAAACTGACTGTAGAGTTATACTGTTTAGAAAGTATAGATCCAGCACCAAATAGACATCACTTTCCTTCATCTCACATGGAGTTGAAGTTTTAAAATACAGTCAGTTTTGACCTTTATCCTTTGGCTCACTTTGCCCTAGTCTTAACCAGATCTGCTTCATTCATATCAGTAATTGAAGTCTGAGCTCTTTCTCAGCTTTTTTTTTAACAGTTGCTGTATGCACTAATACTGACATTCATATCTGCTGAGCTCTAGCTCTGAGTTTCAGGTGTCTCAGAGATATGCATTGTTCCAGAGACCAATCAGGTTATACACTAAGGGATCAGCCTCTCAAAGTTTAGAAATAAGCATTACAATTCAGGAATAGAGTTGACTGCTGTAAGAGCTTACAATCTAGGGATTATTACAATAATCATGTCCACATTAGGCTATGTTCTAAGATTCAATTCTGAGTTTACACATTGTAGTTAGTCCATATTGGTGAGGCATTATAGTGTTTGCCTATATTTCTGGTGTACTTCACTCAAAATGCTGTGTACAGGATCCATTCTCCTCGTTGTGTGTCTCACAGCTTCACTCCTTCTTGTAGTTGCTCAATATTCATTGTATGCATATGCCACAGTTCACCATTCTGTTCCTAAGTCTATGTACCCTTTGTTCACCTCCACCCATTGCAAATCATGATTACTGTCTCCATGAACAACAGTTTGCAAATGTCCATTCATGTCTCTGCTCTCAGATCTTCAAATGACATACCCCATAATGATGTTGCAGGACCTTATAGTCCCCACATACTTAACTTTTTGTGGAACAACCACACTGACCTTCAGAAAGGCTACACCATTCTACCTGCTCATCAACAGTAGATAGGTATATCCTTCTCACCATGTTTTCTCCAACACTTTTATTCCTATATATATTTTTCCCTACAATTTTATAGAGTTATATTCACATACCATACATTTATCCACAGTGTACAATCAGTTGTTCATGGTATCATCATAAAGTTGTACATTTATCACCACAATCAGCACTTGAACATGTTGATTACTATAAGAAAAATTGTTTTTTTATTTTTAGCAATAATAAAAAAGATGATGAAAAGAAAATAACATATCATACAATACAATATAATAGGACAGAAAATAACACCACTGCCAAGAATCCCATATTTCTCCCCTATATCCCCCTCTCATATACACTTAGCATTGTCATATTGCCTTTGTCACAATTAATGGAGGTATATTACAATGTTACTGTTGGCCATAAACTCCAGTTTGCTTTGATTTTGTTTTTTTCCCGAATACCATCCCTTTTTCAACACTCTACATGGTTGACATTCATTTGCTTTCCCACATGCAAAAACATTTTTATATTTGTATGTTTAGTAACAGTCATTGGCCACTCCAGTTTTTGCCACGTTATACAGTCCCAGTCTTTATCATCTATCTTTACCTCTGGTGTCATACATTCTCCTATCCCACCTCTTTCAGCTTTACTCACAGACATCTTTGTTTGGTGTACTTACAATACTGTGCTACCATCACACAGTATTATGCTATCTATTTCTGGATCTATACAATCAATCCTAAACATTCTGTAGTCCTTCAGCATCAAATGCCTGGTCTCTGCCCTCTTTCTATCTCCAGTCACCTGTGTTGTCAGCTTTTAACTCCCAAAGTTTGTTCATTAGGGTCTGTTCATATTAGTGAGACCATACAGAATCTGTCCTTTTGTTTCTGGCTAACTTCATTCAACATAATGTCCACATTATTATATGATACAAGTCTTCATTCTGTCTTACAGCTGCATAATATTCCAACATGTGTTTATAGCACAGTTTGTTTATCCACTCATCCATTGATGGACATTTGGGCTGTTTCCATCTCTTGGCAATCATGAATACTGCTGCAATAAACATCAGTTTACAAATGTCTGTTTGTGTCTTAAGTTTCAGTTCCTCTGAGTATATACCTAGCAATGGAATAGCTGGGTCATACAGAAAATCTATATTTAGCTTCCTGAGGAACCTCCACACTGTCTTCCAGAGTGGTTGCACCATTCTACATTCCAACCAACAATGAATAAGTGTGCCTCTTTCTCCACATCTTTTCCAGCACTTGTAATTTTGTGATTTTTGGTTAATGGTCATTCTGGTAGGTGTGAGATGATATCTCATTGTGGTTTTGATTTCAATTTCCTTAATAGCCAGTGAAGTTGAGCATTTTTTCATATGTTTTTGAGCCATTTGTATTTCCTCTTCAGAAAAATATCTGTCCATGTCTTTTGCCCATTTTTTAATTGGATTGTTTGTCTTTCTGTTATTGAGATGTAGGATTCCTTTATATATTCAGGATATTAAGCCCTTATCTGATATGTAGGTTTCCAAATATCATCTCCCATTGTGTAGGTTGCCTTTTTACTTTTCTGACAAAGTCCTCTGATGTACAAAAGTGTTTAATTTTGAGGAGATCCCATTTGTCTATTTGTTCTTTGGTTGCTCATGCCTTGGGTGTAAGGTCTAAAAAACCACCTCCTATTGCAATATCTTTAAGATATTGCCCTACATTTTCTTCTAAGAGTTTTATGGTCTTGGTGCTAATGTTTAGGTCTTTGATCCATTTTGAGCTAATTTGTGTATAAGATGTGAGATAGGCATCCTCTTTCATTCTTTTAGAAACAGATATCCAATTCTCCAAACACCATTTATTGAAGAGGCTGCTCTTTCCCAGTTGCTTTGCTTGACTGCTTTATCAAAGATCGGTTGTCTGTAGATGCAAGGGTCTACTTCTGAACACTCAATTCAATTCCATTGGTCAGTATATCTGTCTTTATGCCAGTACCATGCTGTTTTGACCACTGGAGCTTTGTAATATGCTTTAAAGTCATGTAGTGTGTGACCTCCCACTTCATTCCTCTTTCTCAAGATATTTTTGGCTATTCTGGGCACCTTGCCCTTCCAAATAAATTTGGTTATTGGTTTTTCTATTTCTGTAAAGTAAGTTGTTGGGATTTGAAATGGTATTGCATTGAATCTGTAAATCAGTTTAGGTAAAATTGCCATCTTAACTATATTTAGTCTTCCAATCCATGAACATGGTATGTTCTTCCATTTTTTTAGGTCTTGTTCAATTTCTTTTAGCAGTTTCTTATAGTTTTCTGTGTAAAGGTCTTTTGCATCCTTGCTTAAGTTTATACCTAAACACTTGATTCTTTTGGCTGCTATTGTAAATGGGATTTTTTTCTTGTTTTCCTCCTCTTGTTGCACATTTCTTGTATATAGGAACACTACAGATTTTTGCATGTTGATCTTGTAGCCTGCCACTTTGCTGTATTCATTGACTAGTTCATGTAGCTTTCCTGTAGATTTTTCTGGATTTCCTACATATAGAATCATGTCATCTGCAAATAGTGAAAGTTTTACTTCTTCCTCTCCAATTTGGATGCCTTTTATATCTTTTTCTTGCCTAATTGCTCTAGCAAGAACTTCCAGCACAATGTTGAATAACAAAGGTGATAGTGGGCATCCCTGTCTTGTTCCTGATCTTAGAGGAAAAACTTTCAGTCTCTCCCCATTGAGTATGATGTTATCTGTGGGTTTGTCATATACTGACTTAATCATATTGAAAAATTTCCCTTCTATTCCTATCCTTCGAAGTGTTTTCATCAGGAAAGGATGTTGAATTTTGTCAAATGCCTTTTATGCATTGATCAAGATGATCATGTGGTTCTTCTTCTTTAATTTATTGATGTGGTGTGTTACATTAATTGATTTTCTTGTGCTGAACCAGCCTTGCATACCTGGAATAAATCCCACCCAGTTGTGGTGTATAATTCTTTTAATGTGTTGCTGGATTTGATTTCTGAGTATTTTGTTGAGGATTTTTGCATCTATAATCATTAAAGAAATTGGTCTATAATTTTCTTTTTTGTAGTATCTTTGTCTGATTTTGGTATTAGGGTGATGTTGACTTCATAGAATGAGTTAGGTAGCTTTCCCTCTTCTTCAAATTTTGAACAGTTTGAGCAGGATTGGTACTAATTGTTTCTTGAATGCTTGGTAGAATTCACATGTGAAACCATCTGGTCCTGGGCTTTTAGTTTTTGGCACCTTTTTTGATGACTAACTCTATCTCTTTACTTGTGATTGGTTTGTTGAGGTCATCTATTTCTTCTTGAGTCAATGTTGGTTTATGCTTTTATAGGAAGTTGTCCATTTCATCTAAGTTGTCTAGTTTATTAGCATGTAGTTGCTCATAGTATCTTCTCATTCTCTCCTTAATTACTGCAGGGTCAGTAGTTATATTTCCTTTCCCATTTCTGATTGCATTTATTTGCATCCACTCTTTTTTTTTTTGTTAGCCTAGCCAGCAGTCCATCAATTTTATTTATTTTCTCAAAGAACCAACTTTTGGTTTTGTTGATTCTCTCTATTGTTTTTTTGCTCTCAATTGCATTTATTTCTGCTCTAGTCTTTGTTATTTCTTCCCTTCTGCTTGCTTTGGGGTTAGTTTGCTGTTCTTTCTCTAATTCCTCCAGGTGAACAGTTAACTCTTCAATTTTTCCTCTCTTCTCTTTTAATATAGGCATTTAGGGCAATGAATTTCCCTCTCAGCACCACCTTTGCTGCATCCCATAAGTTTTGATAAGTTGTGTTTTCATTGTCATTTGCCTCGAGGTATTTACTAATTTCTCTTGTAATTACTTACTTTATCCACTGGTTTTCTAAGAGGGTGTTGTTTAGCCTCCATATGTTTGTGAATTTTGTGACCTTCTGCCTTTTATTTATTTCCAACTTCATTCCATTCTGGTCTGAGAAAGGGTTTTGTATAATATCAATATTTTTAAATTTGTTGAGACTTGCTTTGTGACCCAACGTGTGGTCTATCTTAGAGAATGTTCCATGAGCACTTGAGAAAAAAGTGTATCCTGCTGCTGTTGGATGTAGTGTTCTATAAATGTCTGTCAAGCCTAGTTCATTTATCATTCAATTCAACATCTCCATTTCTTTAGTGATCCTCTGTCTACATGTTCTGTCCATTGATGACAGCGGTGTACTGAATTCTCCAACTATTATTGTAGAGATATCTACTTCTCCTTTCAGTGACCTCAGTGTTTGCCTTATGAATTCTGGGGCATTCTGGCTTGGTGCATAAATATTTATGATTTTTATGTTTTCTTGATGAATTAACCCTTTTATTAATATATAGTGTCCTTCTTTGTCTCTTTTAAATGTTTTACTTTTGAAGTCTAATTTGTCTGATATTAATATAGCTACTCCCACTTTTTTCTGGTTGTTGTTTGCGTGAAATATCTTTTTCCAACCTTTCACTTTCAGTCTATTTTTGTCCTTCTGTCTACAGTGAGTTTCTTGTCGACATCATATAGATGGGTCCTGTTTTTTAATCCATTCTGCCAGTCTGTGTCTTTTTATTGGGGAGTTTAATCCATTTACATTTAGTGTTATTACTGTAAGGGCAGTACTTTATTCAACCTTTTTGTCTTTTGGATTTTATATGTCATATCTTATTTTTTCCTCTCTCTCCTTTTACCTTTCCTTATAATCTTCACTTCTTCACTCTTCTCCAGCTCTCTCTCTCCTGTCTTTTCCTATCAGCCTGTAGCACTCGCTTTGGTATTTCTTGTAGTACTGGTCTCTTATTCACAAACTCTCTCAGTGTCTGTTTGTCTGAAAATGTTTTACTCTCTCCCTCATTTTTGAAAGAAAGTTTTGTCAGATATAGAATTCTTGGCTGGCAGTTTTTCTCTGTCAGTATCTTGAATATATCATGCCACTCTCTTCTTGCCTCCATGGTTTCAGTGGAGAAATCTGTACATAGTCTTATCGACCTTCCCTTGTATGTGATGGATTGCTTTTCTCTTGCTGCTTTCAGAATCCTCTCTTTGTCTTTGACATTGGACAATCTGATCAGTAAGTGTCTTAGAGTAGGTCTATTGGGATCTATTCTATTTGGGGTACACTGTACTTCTTGAATCTCTAATTTTCTGTCTTATAAGAGTTGGAAAATTTTCAGTGAATATTTCTCCTATTACTCTCTCTGCCCCTTTTCCCCTCTCTTCTCCTTCTGGGATACCCATAACACGTATATTTATGCATTTCATGTTGTCACTCAGCTCCCTAAGACCCTGCTTGTATTTTTCCATTTTTTTCACCATCTGTTCTTTTGTGTGTATGAATTCAAATGTCTTGACTTCCAGTTCACTGATCCTTTCTTCTGCCTGTTCAAATCTACTGTTGTGTCCCTCCATTGTGTTTTTCATCTCCTCCATTGTGGCCTTCATTCCCATGAGTTCTGCCATTTGTTTTTTCAAGTTTATCAATTCTTCTTTATGGTCATCCAGTGTCTTCTTTATATCCTTCATCTCTTTTGCTATATCTTCCTTCATTTCACTGAATTTATTTAGCATTAGTTGCCTCAACTCCTATATCTTGGTTGAACTATTAGTTTGTTCCTTTGGCTGGTCCATATTTTCATGTTTCCTGGTATGGCTTGTTAGTTTAAGTTGTCTAGGCATCTGATTTTCTTGATTAGTTTATTCTGGAGCTTGTTTTATATGTTTTACCTAGGGGTTTTCTTGTTGGTTGGCTTTGTTCTCTGGCCTCTGTTATTCAGTTCAACTTATTCTAGACCTCTAGCTTAGGTTCTATTTAGTTGATCAGATTTTTTTCACCTCTTGCTTTTTCTGTTTCTTGCTCTGCCTCTATGTAGCCTTTTTGTGTGAGGGTCTCCTCAGATATGGTTGACCCCAGTCAGATTTTCCCAGTCTAGTGAGGCCTAGGTCTCACTGGGAGTGTATGGAGATTTCCTGAGAATGAGACCCTCCTATGAGGCCTCTAGAATCAGTGCTTTTCCTCTCCTGTCCAGCAGGTGGCACTTGCCAGCCCACAGCTCCCCCACCAGTGTAAGGAGGTATGAAGACTTTAGTTCTCCTGGTGACTCTGATCCTGTTGGGGGCATGGCTGACTGAAGCTGGATTCTGAATTCCAGCCCCTGGGGTCTGAGTTTCCAGAAGGAGGACTGCCAGTTGAGCTGGACCTCCCTCCACTCTCCCAATCCTCAGAACTCCAGTTGTCTCTCAGGGGCACTATTCCCTTCTCCCCTCTCTTCTTTGGTGCATCTCCAGGTAGATTCCTTGGTCAGCCTGAGTTGCCAAATAAAGATGGGGGTGGAGACCTTCAGAAGTGTATCTGGAACTCAAAGATGCTGTGGGTACTCTGTCTCCCCACAAGCCCATCCCAGTCCCTCAACCTGGGCTTTCCAGTAGAAAATAACCACATATGTTACTTTTAGATTTAAAAAATAGAAAAGAAAAACAAGAAAAAGAAAAAAAAGGAATCACTTTTAAAAGTCTTTCCCCAGCATGGAAGTTTTGTCAGTGTCAGAACAGAGCATTTAATCTCTGATATTTGGGTCTGATAATTACTCTCCAACAGCTTCAATTCCACCCCTGCCAGGGTCTACTGAAACACAAAAAGATAAGGAATCAGTGAGAAACCAGAAAGGACAAAATGTAGGGGAAAAATGGCTTTTTTGGAGCCTGGGAATGGGTGCCTGCTTTTATGTGCCCTCCCTTCTCAGAGCCCAGCCCTTCTTTACCACCCCCAGCTCCCAAAATTAGTTAATTAATTTGTTAATTAATTCTGCAGTTGAGGCTGGGTTGAGCCCCTCTTCTTGCCCTGAGCAGGTTGTAGTTTCTTTTTTTTTTTTCCCCTTTCAGGGAGCCAGCAGCAAGACAGTCTGTGAGGTCTGGGTGGGGAGGGGCACCAGACCCCTGGTCTGGGGAACTTACAATGTTCACTGCATTCTCAGCTTTTCCTCCAATTCCAAACTTGCATCCGATTTGTGACTGTTTACTGGAGACCCCGAAAACACTGTTTCGTATAGTTCTTGGGTAATTGCCAGCTGCTGTAGGGGAGAGACAAAATTCTGCACCTCACCACTCTGCCATATTGCCCTGCCCTCTCCACAAATAACTTTTAAAACCCTCCCATATCCCTTATTGAAAGGGTATTTTTAAATAAGTAACTCTTGAAACCTGCAGCAATCAAGTGTAAAATATCATGTTCATGTAAACTACACTACAGAACCATGTAATCATTAATCTTTAGTAACATTATCAACACACACCCAAAGAAAAAACTAGCTGTATAAGTAATGGAAGAGTAGAAGAGAACTCTAAAACACCTGACTTTGTAAAAACATGAAACAAAAACCATGTAGTTTCAGCAGTTTAGGAACACTCACTAATTCCATATAAAAAGTGATAAAAATTATTTACCAAAATGATGTGGGAGGAATTCTTTGTGGGCTCTTAATCTATGTCTGCAAGCTCTATTTGCAACAACAACAAATGTTAAATCCTCTATGGCTGTTATTCAACATGCTTGGCTGATGGGCATGTAGAGATCTAGTGTAGACCCCCTATTCTTATATTAAGGAAAAGAAGGTATGGTAACATTTTTATGTTCAACAACTTTAAATAATCTCTGAAGAGATAATTTTCTCACTTTTCTGGCTTTCTAGGGACCAGAGAGTAACTTTATTCACTGCACATATGTATTTGCATTATTACATCTTGTTTTGGAGTCCTGATAAAATCTATAACCACAGCTTGCAACATTATCAAGCAAGCTTCTTATAGAAACCCAAATGATTTACTTTTTTTTTTTTTTTTTTTTTGAAGAGGAAAAGAGGGTTTATTTATGCCAGTGGGAGACGGGGGGGGGGCGTTTTCTCAAATCTGTCTCCCCGAAATGTTTCTTCAATTGGTTTTTTTTTTTTTTATTCAGTTTTATTGAAATATATTCACAAACCATACAGTCATCCATGGTATACAATCAACTGTTCACAGTATGATCATATAGTTATGCGTTCATCACCACAATCTATTTCTGAACATTTTCCTTACATCAGAAAGAATCAGAATAAAAATAAAAAATAAAAGTGAAAAGAGAATACCCAAACCATCCCCCCATCCCACCCTATTTGTCATTTAGTTTTTACTCCCATTTTTCTACTGATTTTTTTTCAATTTTTTTAACTTTGTTTATCAAAAAATTAAAAACAAACAGGCAAACAACAACCAAAAAAACCCCACAACATTTCAAACAAAGCAATGGATTAAGGAAAACAAATAACCTAAAATAACAACTTTGCTTCCAATATGTTCCTACCATACCCCAAGAAAATTAATAAACCATGTCCAAACAGAGGAGTAAGAAAAACAAATAATCTAAAATAACTACATTGCTTCCAACATGTTCCTACCATACCCCAAGAAAATTAACAACTCCTAAGAAAACAAAGGAATAAGAGAAAAAAAAAAACCTAAAATAACTCTATTGCTTCCAACATGATCTTACTATATCCAAGAAAGTTTACAAACCATAATCATTCCTGAGCATTCCCATAACATTGAGATTACCCTCCATAGTTTATCTGTTCTTATTAGATTATCATTCCCCCTCCACTAGTTGGTATCTCTAGGTCCCCTACATTCTACAGTATAAAACATTGTACATTTTTCACAGAATTCACATTAGTGGTAACATACAATATCCCTCTTTTTGTGCCTGGCTTATTTTGCTCAGCATTATGCCTTTTTTTTTTTTTAATCTTCATTTTATTGAGATATATTCATATACCACGCAGTCATACACAACAAATCGTACTTTCGATTGTTCACAGTACCATTACATAGTTGTACATTCATCACCCAAATCAATCCCTGACACCTTCATTAGCACACACACAAGAATAACAAGAATAATAATTAGAGTGAAAAAGAGCAATTGAAGTAAAAAAGAACACTGGGTACCTTTGTCTGTTTGTTTCCTTCCCATATTTTTCCACTCATCCATCCATAAACTAGACAAAGTGGAGTGTGGTCCTTATGGCTTTCCCAATCCCCTTGTCACCCCTCATAAGCTACATTTTTATACAACTGTCTTCAAGATTCATGGGTTCTGGGTTGTAGTTTGATAGTTTCAGGTATCCACCACCAGCTACCCCAATTCTTTAGAACCTAAAAAGGGTTGTCTAAAGTGTGTGTAAGAGTGCCCACCAGAGTGAACTCTCGGCTCCTTTTGGATTCTCTCTGCCACTGAAGCTTATTTCATTTCCTTTCACATCCCCCTTTTGGTCAAGAAGATGTTCTCCGTCCCACGATGCCAGGTCTACATTCCTCCCCGGGAGTCATATTCCACGTTGCCAGGGAGATTCACTCCCCTGGGTATCTGATCCCACGTAGGGGGGAGGGCAGTGATTTCACCTTTCAAGTTGGCTTAGCTAGAGAGACAGGGCCACATCTGAGCAACAAAGAGGCATTTGGGAGGAGGCTCCTAGGCACAACCATAGGGAGGCCTAGCCTGTCCTTTGCAGCAACCGTCTTCCCAAGGGTAAAACCTGTGGTAGAGGGCTCAACCCATCAAACCACCAGTCCCCTATGTCTGTGGTCATGTTAGCAACCATGGAGGTAGGGTAGGCGAATACCCCTGCATTCTCCACAGGCTCCTCAAGGGGGCACTACATCTTGTTTTTTTTTTTCCTTGTTTTTCTTTCTTTTTTTTTTTTTTTAACTTTCCCTTCTTTTTTAAATCAACTGTATGAAAAAAAAGTTAAAAAGAAAACAAACATACAATAAAAGAACATTTCAAAGAGACCATAACAAGGGAGTAAGAAAAAGACAACTAACCTAAGATAACTGCTTAACTTCCAACATGTTCCTACTTTACCCCAAGAAAGTTACCTAATATAGCAACATTTCTGTGAACTTGCTCCTACTATATCCATCAGAAATTAACAGACCATAGTCATTCCTGGGCATCCCCAGAACGTTAAATAGCTTATCTGTTCTTCTTGGATTATTGTTCCCCCTTCCTTAATTGCTCTCTATTGCTAGTTCCCCTACATTCTACATTATAAGCCATTTGTTTTACATTTTTCAAAGTTCACATTAGTGGTAGCATATAATATTTCTCTTTTTGTGCCTGGCTTATTTCGCTTAGCATTATGTCTTCAAGGTTCATCCATGTTGTCATATGTTTCACGAGATCGTTCCTTCTTACTGCCGCGTAGTATTCCATCGTGTGTATATACCACATTTTATTTATCCACTCATCTGTTGAAGGACATTTGGGTTGTTTCCATCTTTTGGCAATTGTGAATAATGCTGCTATGAACATTGGCGTGCAGATATCTGTTCGTGTCACTGCTTTCCGATCTTCCGGGTATATACCGAGAAGTGCAATCGCTGGATCGAATGGTAACTCTATATCTAGTTTTCTAAGGAACTGCCAGACTGACTTCCAGAGTGGCTGAACCATTATACAGTCCCACCAACAGTGAATAAGAGTTCCAATTTCTCCATATCCCCTCCAGCATTTGTAATTTCCTGTTTGTTTAATGGCAGCCATTCTAACCGGTGTTAGATGGTATCTCATTGTGGTCTTAATTTGCATCTCTCTAATAGCTAGTGAAGCTGAACATTTTTTCATGTGTTTCTTGGCCATTTGTATTTCCTCTTCAGAGAACTGTCTTTTCATATCTTTTGCCCATTTTATAATTGGGCCAACTGTACTATTGTCATTGAGTTGTAGGATTTCTTTATATATGCAAGATATCAGTCTTTTGTCAGATACATGGTTTCCAAAAATTTTTTCCCATTGAGTTGGCTGCCTCTTTACCTTTTTGAGAAATTCCTTTGAGGTGCAGAAACTTCTAAGCTTGAGGAGTTCCCATTTATCTATTTTCTCTTTTGTTGCTTGTGCTTTGGGTGTAAAGTCTAGGAAGTGGCCGCCTAATACAAGGTCTTGAAGATGTTTTCCTACATTATCTTCCAGGAGTTTTATGGTACTTTCTTTTATATTGAGATCTTTGGTCCATTTTGAGTTAATTTTTGTGTAGGGGGTGAGGTAGGGGTCCTCTTTCATTCTTTTGGATATGGATATCCAACTCTCCCAGCCCCATTTGTTGAAAAGACCATTATGACTCAGTTCAGTGACTTTGGGGGCCTTATCAAAGATCAGTCGGCCATAGATCTGAGGATCTGTCTCCGAATTCTCAATTCGATTCCATTGATATATATATCTATCTTTGTGCCAGTACCATGCTGTTTTGGCAACTGTGGCTTTATAATAAGCTTCAAAGTCAGGGAGTGTAAGTCCTCCCACTTCGTTTTTCTTTTTTAGAGTGTCTTTAGCAATTCGAGGCATCTTCCCTTTCCAAATAAATTTGATAACTAGCTTTTCCAAGTCTGCAAAGTAGGTTGTTGGAATTTTGATTGGGATTGCATTGAATCTGTAGATGAGTTTGGGTAGAATTGACATCTTAATGACATTTAGTCTTCCTATCCATGAACATGGAATATTTTTCCATCTTTTAAGGTCCCCTTCTATTTCTTTTAGTAGAGTTATGTAGTTTTCTTTGTATAGGTCTTTTACATCTTTGGTTAAGTTGATTCCTAGGTACTTGATTTTTTTAGTTGCTATTGAAAATGGTATCTTTTTCTTGAGTGTCTCTTCAGTTTGTTCATTTCTAGCATATAGAAACATTACTGACTTATGTGCATTAACCTTGTATCCCGCTACTTTGCTAAATTTGTTTATTAGCTCTAGTAGCTGTATCGTCGATTTCTCAGGGTTTTCTAGATATAAGATCATATCATCTGCAAAAAATGACAGTTTTACTTCTTCTTTTCCAATTTGGATGCCTTTTATTTCTTTGTCTTGCCGGATTGCCCTGGCTAGCACTTCCAGCACAATGTTGAATAACAGTGGTGATAGCGGGCATCCTTGTCTTGTTCCTGATCTTAGAGGGAAGGCTTTCAGTCTCTCACCATTGAGTACTATGCTGGCTGTGGGTTTTTCATATATGCTCTTTATCATGTTGAGGAAGTTTCCTTCAATTCCTACCTTTTGAAGTGTTTTTATCAAAAAGGGATGTTGGATGTTGTCAAATGCTTTTTCAGCATCTATTGAGATGATCAATTGATTTTTCCCTTTTGACTTGTTAATGTGTTGTAATACATTGATTGATTTTCTTATGTTGAACCATCCTTGCATGCCTGGAATAAACCCCACTTGGTCATGGTGTATGATTTTTTTAATGTGTCTTTGGATTCGATTTGCAAGTATTTTGTTGAGGATTTTTGCATCTATATTCATTAGGGAGATTGGCCGGTAGTTTTCCTTTTTTGTAACATCTTTGCCTGGTTTTGGTATTAGATTGATGTTAGCTTCATAAAATGAGTTAGGTAGTGTTCCATTTTCTTCAATGTTTTGAAAGAGTTTGAGTAAGATTGGTGTCAGTTCTTTCTGGAAAGTTTGGTAGAATTCCCCTGTGAAGCCATCTGGCCCTGGGCATTTATTTGTGGGAAGATTTTTGATGACTGATTGGATCTCTTTGCTTGTGATGGGTTGGTTGAGGTCTTCTATTTCTTCTCTGGTCAGTGTAGTTTGTTCATATGTTTCCAGGAAATTGTCCATTTCCTCTACATTATCCAGTTTGTTGCCATACAGTTGTTCATAGTATCCTCTTATAATTTTTTTAATTTCTTCAGGATCTGCAGTTATGTCACCTTTTTCATTCATTATTTTGTTTATATGGGTCTTCTCTCTTTTTGATTTTGTCAGTCTAGCTAGGGGCTTGTCAATCTTGTTGATCTTCTCAAAGAACCAACTTTTGGTGATATTTATCCTCTCTATTGTTTTTTTGTTCTCTATGTCATTTATTTCTGCTTTAATCCTTGTTATTTCTTTTCTTCTACTTGGTTTAGGATTGGTTTGCTGTTCATTTTCTAGCTTCTGCAGTTGATCCATTAGTTCTTTGATTTTGGCTCTTTCTTCCTTTTTAATATATGCGTTTAGTGCTATAAATTTCCCCCTTAGCACTGCTTTTGCTGCATCCCATAGGTTTTGGTATGTTGTGTTCTCATTTTCATTCGTCTCTATATATTTAGCGATTTCTCTTGCTATTTCTTCTTTAACCCACTGGTTGTTTAGGAGTGTGTTGTTTAACCTCCAGGTGTTTGTGAATTTTCTAAGTCTCTGATGGTTATTGACTTCTAATTGTATTCCATTGTGGTCAGAGAATGTGCTTTGAATAATTTCAATCTTTTTAAATTTATTGAGGCTTGTTTTATGTCCCAGCATATGATCTATTCTGGAGAAAGTTCCATGAGCACTAGAAAAGTATGTGTATCCTGGTGATTTGGGATGTAATGTCCTGTATATGTCTGTTAAATCTAATTCATTTATCAGATTGTTTAGGTTTTCAATTTCCTTATTGGTCTTCTGTCTGGTTGATCTATCTATAGGAGAGAGTGATGTGTTGAAGTCTCCCACAATTATTGTGGAAACATCAATTGCTTCCTTTAGTTTTGCCAGTGTTTCTCTCATGTATTTTGTGGCACCTTGGTTGGGTGCATAGACATTTACGATTGTTATTTCTTCTTGCTGAATTGCCCCTTTTATTAGTACGTAGTGGCCTTCTTTGTCTCTCAAAACATCCCTGCATTTGAAGTCTATTTTATCTGAGATTAATATTGCTACACCTGCTTTCTTTTGGCTGTAGCTTGCATGAAATATTTTTTCCATCCTTTCACTTTCAGTTTCTTTGTGTCCCTGTGTCTAAGATGAGTCTCTTGTATGCAACATATTGATGGTTCATTTTTTTTTGATCCATTCTGCGAATCTATATCTTTTAATTGGGGAGTTTAATCCATTTACATTCAACGTTATGACTGTGAAGGTGTTTCTTGAATCAGCCATCTTATCCTTTGGTTTATGTTTGTCATATTTTTCCCCTCTGTCTATTAATATCCTTTATTGTACCCATACTGAATCTCTTTAGCACTGAACCTTTCTCCAAATCTCTCTGTCCTTTCTTTTTTTCTCTGTCTGTAGGGCTCCCTTGAGTATCTCCAGTAGGGCAGGTCTGTTGTTAGCAAATTCTCTCAGCATTTGTTTGTCTGTGAAAAATTTAAGCTCTCCCTCAAATTTGAAGGAGAGCTTTGCTGGATAAAGTATTCTTGGCTGGAAATTTTTCTCACTCAGAATTTTAAATATATCGTGCCACTGCCTTCTTGCCTCCATGGTGGCTGCTGAGTAGTCACTACTTAGTCTTATGCTGTTTCCTTTGTGGTCAATTGCTTTTCTCTTGCTGCTTTCAGAACTTGCTCCTTCTCTTCTGTGTTTGATAGTGTGATCAGTATATGTCTCGGAGTGGGTTTATTTGGATTTATTCTATTTGGAGTTCGCTGAGCATTTATGATTTGTGTATTAATGTTGTTTTAAAGATTTGGGAAGTTTTTCCCAACAATTTCTTTGAATACTCTTCCTAGACCTTTACCCTTTTCTTCCCCTTCTGGGACACCAATGAGTCTTATATTTGGACGTTTCATATTATCTATCATATCCCTGAGGTCCATTTCGATTTTTTCAATTTTTTTCCCCATTCTTTCTTTTATGCTTTCATTTTCCATTCTGTCATCTTCGAGGTCACTGATTCGTTGTTCAACTTCCTCTAGTCTTGTACTATGAGTGTCCAGAATCTTTTTAATTTGGTCAACAGTTTCTTTAATTTCCATAAGATCATCCATTTTTTTATTTAGTCTTGCAATGTCTTCTTTATGCTCTTCTAGGGTCTTCTTGATTTCCTTTATCTCCCGTACTATGGTCTCATTGTTCATCTTTAGTTCTTTGAGTAGCTGCTCTAGGTGCTGTGTCTCTTCTGGTCTTTTGATTTGGGTGCTTGGGCTTGGGTTATCCATATCGTCTGGTTTTTTCATATGCTTTATAATTTTCTGTTGTTTTTGGCCTCGTGGCATTTGCTGAACTTGATAGGGTTCTTTTAGGATTTGTAGACCAATTGAAGTCCTTTTCTCTAATTTATCAGATCTACAGCTTCGTGGAGTACACTTTCTCTAACTAACCAGCAGGTGGCGTCCATGAGCCACCTGTTCTCCACAAGCCAGTTCTCCCCTGCTTAGCCTTTTTGGTGAGTGGGGGAGTGAGTCTTGTGGGGTCCAATTGGTGTACCAAGCTTGCGTGTGTAGTTGGTGTTGCCTGCCCTGTATATGGGGCGTGTTTCTGGGCAGTCAGGGAGGGGGGGTGGCTCTAACAATCAAATCTCCCTGGTGATCCTAGAGTTTTAAAGCTGCTGCAATAGTCTATTCCTTCAGTTCAGTCCTGCCACAGTTTGTCTCTGCCACTGACCCACAAGTCCTTGGTATTGGCGTATGGCTCCTGAGACTTGCAAGTGGGCCCCTCTTCCAGGCCGTGCACCCCGGGTCCTCTGTTGAGGGATGACTGTGCTATGTCACAGGTGAGTGCCGTCCCCCCAGGGCAGTTCTGGGCTGCTGGGCTGTGTAGGGAGGCTCCCAGTCTGCTGAAATGATGGCTGAATGGGGCTTTGTTAATTCACACTGCTCTACCTTCCCAACTCTGGGACAATCAGCTGAGGTTGCAGGGAAGGCTAATGTCCACGCCCAGTTTTGTGGTGTGTGCCTGTTATTTGAAGCACTTCCGTCACACTGGGTTGTCTGGGGCAGCTCTGGGTATGGGGCTGGCGATGGGCAGGCGTGTTTCCTGTCCACCAGGATGATGGCTGTGAGCGGACACCCCCCTTTTCTTGGGAAGTTGTGGTGTTTAGCGAATTTTCTCAGCCACTGGATTATTGTGTTTTGTCTCAGAGCTCTCCTAGTTCTGCTCTTGACTTGACCTGCCCAAATTGCAAGTCTTTGAAGCTTTCTGTATTGGGCTTCTTAGAGTAATTGTTTTAGAAAAAGAAAAAAGGATTAAAAAACAAAACAAAACAAAACAAAACAAAACAAAAAAAAAACGGGCCCTCCTCAGAGATCTAATGGGTTATTGAAATGCTAAGAGACAAAGCAACCAGGGCCATTAAGGAAAGGTCCACAGGGCAGAGAGATCAGCTTTTCTTCAGGATTTGCATATGCACCTCAGGGCCCTTCCCCTTTCTATGTTCACCAGAACTCCAAAAATCCTCCGCTTTTATTTTGGAGTTTTTCGTGTTGTTTTTTTTCTATGCCTGTCTCCTCTCTGCTGGGCTGGCTGCTCTCAGATTCTCTGGTGTCTGGTCTCAGTCTATCTATGGTTGGAGTTTGGGTCAGTAGAATGAGTTTCCGATAAGGGCTGCCACTGCAGTTCTCCCTTCTCCTTCCCGGAGCCGACAGCCCCTCCTCCCCCTGGACTGAGCCTGGCAGGGAGGGGCGCGGGTCCCCTGGCCACAAAAACTTACAGATTTCGCTGATCTCAGCAGTTCCACGTTTTCATGAGTGTTGTATGAAGTATGCCCAAAGTCAGATTGCTCTGTGGTGTCCAGTCCACGCAGTTCCTGGCTTTCTACCTACTTTCCTGGAGGAGTAACTAAAACATACAGCTCACCAGTCTGCCATCTTGCCCCGCCCCTCTGATTTACTTTTAAAGACATAATTTAGTGCAAACAACAGTCATGTATCATAATGTAAAAACTGATTCAAAACCTTTAGAACACTTAGAAGTTTCAACAGGAAAGATTTTTGCTCAATAGAATTTATTTATTCTTTCTGTAGCCAAAAATGGTTGTTTGATAACCTACAGGATTGATTTTATTTGGTAGCCTATAATTTAATTGGTGCTATTTTTATTGTAATGAAACAACAATAATTAGTTGTTCATCTCTTTCCATCATAAACATTAGTGGAATTTAAGTTCTTTAGATTTAAAGTAATTCTGTGGTGAAATTAACCCTGCTGGAAGAAAAGAAACATCAGTGCTTTTGTTGACACTTGTGTACTTTAGTAAGAATAATAAAAAGGACACAATATAAAAAGGCACATAGAATTCTATAGAAAACATATTTAGATGAATCAGAGCTGCTAAATAAAGAATAAGTATGTGAAAAAAGTACCAAAAATTCCAATATTGGAATTTTGGTTTCCTGCTTCGGTATTATTAATATGGATCTTAATAGACTCCTGATCAAACTATTGCTTTTAAAATCTTACAAAATGTAGATGTTTGTTGGAAACAACTATGTTCACATCCTGTTCAAACAATAAAAATTAATTAAATAGTAAGAAATCATGTTTTCTTTTCAGTTCATAGAGCCTGAATTATAAGAGAAACACACACAGTGTAAATGAAATCCACTGTAATTACTCAAATCCTGCTTATAGCACTGATATATTTACATTCATACCAAAGTTTGTTTCAAAGTTTTTAGTGAAGTTTCAAACTCTCTCAGCTACACTGAACTACTAGCAATCAGATTTGGAAATGTGTAGAAACTTAAACCATGAATTTTGGGAAAAGGCTGAAAAACAGAAATGTGTGTGTGTGTGTGTGTGTGTGTGTGTGTGTGTGTGTGTATTTAAGCTACTTAACTTCAAAAATACACCCTTAGATTGGAGTTACCTTTATGCTTCTTAACCTCATCAATGCCCTGGAGTAAAAGTAAACAAAAAGAATTGCTTTGTTTCAAACACTGTAGCTCTATGTAATATGATGTGTTAGGTGCATACATTTTTAATTTAAAAAACTATTTAACAGGGTCCATTTTTATCTTAAAATTATATTAAGTGAACCAAATTATATACTTTGACTTGATACATTTCTTCTTGTTCTTTCATCTCCATCTATTTAAAAGAGAACATTATATGTGAACAAAAAGGTTGCAGTAATGCAGTCCCACTCCTGTACATTATGCCATCTAGGACATACTTGGATTTGGAGTCTAGCATCATTATATTGGTTGTTACTTTGCTCTCAGAATTTAGTAAGAAATTCTCTTTTATGTTAGCTATTGATTGCTGAACCAAATGATGTTCTCTGGCAAGATCCTGGTGTACTGCTGGGGAGGGGTGACCCTCCTGGTTTTCAGCTGTAGAAACTATTTCCCCAAGGGATACCTGAGTCATAGTGACTGACATTAGGTCTAGAACAGTAATAAGGGGGCAGTTCTGAAGAGTTGCATAGTAATGTTGCTGACAGGTGTTGCAGTAGATTTGCTTGTTGCAGATGCAGACATTGGCTGGCTATCAGCAATTTCAGGGTTTAGCTCAGTGGGATTTAGTAGTGTAGGTGGAGGCAGGGGAAAATTGTGAGTTGGAGACACATTAATAAGGAGGTTAGTGGATGAGACTACTCCCAGAGATATTTTCAGAAAACAGGTTTGCATTTTCTTGTGTTCTGATAGACAGGCATCAACAGAGAAAATACCAGGCTCCTCTCCAAGCTTTCCTGTTTAAAAGATCCTATAGTCTTTCCTGAATTAGGAACAGTGTGTACCACTGCACTGGGAGCAAGAGAGCTGAAAAAATCTTTCCTTACTGGACTGTGGTGGACTCACTTGTAAATGTGCTCCCATCTGAAGTGCTTTGTGAAGCTGCCACTGAAATAGAATGCAGTTACAGTGGAGAGAATCCAATGCTCCCATTAAGAAACTGGTTGTTTCCTCTGCAATTGGGCATCTGGATAATGCCATATTGTTTAATTTGCACTTGTGTAGTAAAAGTCACTACAGAACCTGTGTCCTGGGAAGCCACTGTTTGAACATCTTCTCTTTTCACTTCAGTGCTGGGTATCAGCCCCAGGAATGATGCAGGGGCACTGGGGCTATATGAGGTGGTGGCTGCTGTGTTAGCTGCAGAATTCTGGAGGACTTTGAACTCCTTCACATCCTGGGAGGCAGACCCCAGTAGGTCAGTCATGTATATACCATGTTCACAATGTTTGATGCCGTTTTTGATGGGTTCAAATGACACTGTCTCTGTATTTCCTACATTTTAATCCATTAGGTGTAATTCCAATAGGTCCCTGGATAAAAGAATTACCATTAAGGAAGACAGGTGAAGTACTTTCAGATTCCATTCAACAAAGCACCAGAAAAACTTAATGACATCTTAGAATTTCCAATTTGTTGCATATATATCATGGCTTCGTGTGACTGGAAAGGCTGACGTTGGTGACACCATTTGATGACCTGGAAAGTGGTTGAGGAGACAAATCCTCATGTCCTGTGCTGGATTCATCATCGGTGCTGGGATTGCAATCTGACTCACTTTTGGACTGGGTTTCAGAGGGATTCTGGTCATGATGCTGGCTGTTCTTGAACCAGTTGCTGACCTGGGTGAGGAAAAGGCTGGTGATCTTGGCCAGGTGCCACTTCTCGGTGGGCAAAGGATAGCGATTCTGCCTGTAAAGGTCCTTGAGTGCATTGCCTGACTTTTCCTTGAAACAATAAACCGTATTCTCGACGTCTGAGATGGTGCAGGGCAGGAGGAATTTCCTGCCCAGTGGGTAATTGTCCATGGTCCCCACCCACCGGCTGTGGACTCCCTAGGCTTCGGTGTAGTGCGCCTTGTACCAGAGCTGCTGCAGCAGTGGGTGGTTGGCTGATTCAGAACCTCTGGTTCTGGAGGATGCTGTAGAGCTCTGGGTAGATGCCCTGGTGGAAGACCACCAGTGCCCACGCCTTCAACAGGCTCTTGTTGTCAAGTAGCATGTCGCTCTGGGGCAGGGACCACAGGAACAGGGCCAGACGGTCCAGGTTGCTCCCCTGCTTCAGCGACTCACACACGCAAGCTACATGGTCCAGCGAGAAGGCTAGAGGAGTCTGCGTGGTGGCTGCAGCGGCCGTGGAGTTGCCTGTCCAGGAGTTCCAAAAGGAGTTGTAAGTCATCTGCCACCACAACTGCCCCTTTCTCTCCGCTCACCCTGGCGGTGGCTGCTGCGGCATCACCCACTCCATAGGAAAAGGAGCTGGAGCCTGGAAACTCAGCCCCACTGCCGTGCCCCCCACAACTTCTTGGGGCACCCTTTTCCCTTCTGAAGCTCTTTCCATCCCATTCTCCTGCTTGATGTCCTCTGTACTTGCAATCTGCCCAGCGGGGGAGGAAGAGAACATTTTTTTGTCATTTATTTTCCTCCCTCTCTCATTCCCTCTCACTTTTTCCTCTTTTTTCCACATCTTTTACTCTTCCTTCTTCATCTTCCTACACCCTTCCCACCTCCAGAAAGCCCACTCCGTCCCTCCCAGTTTCAGCTGGATCTGGCCAATCAGGTTCCCCTCCCCAACCCACCCCCACCCCTGAGTACACTGTCACCATTAAGATGCTAGAGCAAAGTAGTGTAAAGGGATAGCTGCTTCTGCTCTTCCCCCTGCCCATTTTTAAATTGGGTTGTTTGTCTTTTTGTTGTTGAGTTGTAAGATTTCTTTATATATTCTGGATACTAAACCCTTACCAGATATGTGGTTTCGGAATATTTTCTCCCATTAAGTAGGCTGCGCTTTTACTTTCTTGACAAAGCCCTTTGACATGCAAAAAATATTCAAATTTGAGGAGATTTCATTTGTTTATCTATTTCTTCTTTCATTGATTGTGCTTTGGGCATAAGATCTAGGCAAACATCTCCTACCACAAGATCTGTAAGATATTTCCATACATTTTCTTCTAAGAGTTTTATGATCTTATATCTAATTTAGGTCTTTGAACCATTTTAAGTTAATTTTCCTGTAAGGTGTGAGATAGAGATCTCTTTCATTCTTTTAGAAATAGATATCCAGTTCTCCCAGCACCATATGTTGAATAGGCTGCTCTGTCCTAATTGGATCAACTTGGCCTCCTTGTCAAAAATCAATTGGCCATATATCAGAGGGTCTATTTCTGAACCCTCAATTCAATTCCATTGGTTGGTGTATCTATCCTTATGCAAGCACCATGCTGTTTTGACCACTGTAGCTTTGTAATATGCTTCAAAGTCAGAAAGAGTGAGACCTACAACTTCATTTTTCTTGCTCAAGATGTTTTTAGCTATTCAAGGCACTTTGCCCTCCTAAATATGTTTGATTATTGGTATTTCATTTTTTGAAAAGTAAGCTGTTGGGATTTTGATTGGTATTGCATTGAATGTGTAAATATTTTTGGGTAGTATTTACATCTTAATTATGCTTAGTATTCTAATCCATAATCCATGAACATGTTCTGTACTTCCTTGATTTCTTTTAGAAATGCTTTGTAGTTACTTTGTATAGGTCTTTTACATCCTTGGTTAAATTTATTCCTAGATATTTGACTTTTTGTGTTGCTGTTGTAAATGAAAGTTTTTCCTTGATATCTTCCTCAGATTGCTCCTCATTAGTGTATAGAAATCCTACTGAACTTTGTGCATTGATCTTGTATCCCATCACTTTGTTGACCATGTTTATTACTTTTAGTAGCTTTGTTGCAGATTTTTCAGGACTTTCTACATATAGGATCATGACACATGCAGACAGTGAAAGTTTATCTTTTTCCTTCCAATTTGGATGCCTTTTATTCCTTTTTCCTGCCTAATTGCTTGAGCTAGAATCCTAGCACCATTTTGAATAACCAGTAGGCATCCTTGTCTTATTCCAGATCTTAGAGGGAAAACTTTCGGTCTTTCCCAATTAAGTATGATGTTATCTGTGGGTTTTTCATATGTGCACTTTATCATCTTGAGAAAGTTGAGAAAGTTGAGAAAGTTTCCTTCTATTCTTACATTTCAAAGTGTTTTCATCAAGAAATGATGTTGGAATTTGAGAAATGCTTTTTCTGAATCAATCGGGATGATCATGTGATTTTTACCCTTTGATTTATTGATATAGTGTATTATATTAATTGATTTTCTTGTGATGAACCATCCTTGCATACCTCAGATGAAACCCACTCGATCATGGTGTATAATTCTTTTAAATTACTGCTGGATTGGATTTGCAAGTATTTTGTTGAGAATTTTTGCATCCATATTCATTAGAGAGATTGGCATGTAATTTTCTTTCCTTGTAGCATCTTGTCTGGCCTTGGTATCAGGGTGATGTTGGCTTCCTAGAATGAGTAAGATAACCTTACATCCTCTTCACTTTTTGGAAGAGCTTAAGCAGGTATTAACTCTTCTTGGAATGCTTGGTAAAGTGACCTGTGAAGCAATCTGGCCTGGACTTTTCTTTCAAGGGACATTTTATTTTTCTTGCAATTTTATTAAGATAAATTCACAGACCATGCAGCCATCCAAAGTGTATAACCAATGTTCACAATATCATATAGTTGAGCATTCATTATCACTATCAATTATTGAACATTTTCATTACTTCAAAAACTAATGACAAAAATAAGAATAAAAATTAAAGTAAAAAAGAACACCAAAACAACCCAATCACCCCATCTTCCATTATTACAAATTTACTTTTTTTTGTCCCTATTTTTCTACTCATCTGTTCATATAGTGGATAAAGGGAGTGTGAGCTGCAAGGTTTTTACAATCACACTGTATAAGCTATAGCATGACACACTCATTTTCAAGAATCAAGGCAACTGGATTTCAGTTCAACAGTTTCAGTTATTCCCTTCTAGATATCCCAATACACTAAAAAATAACAAGGATATCTAAATAATGCATAGGAATAACCTTCAGAATGAACTTTGGACTACATTAGAAATCTCTTAACCCCTGAAAATTTACTTTGTTTCATTTGTCTTCTCCTTTTTGGTAAAAAGGCCTTTCTCAATCCCATGATGCTGGGACAAGACTCATCCCTGGGAGTCATGTCCCACCTAGGAGGGAGAGCAGAGTTGGCTTAGAGAGAGTGGTCACATCTGAACAACAAAGGAGGTTCTTTGGGGGTGACTCTTAGACACAATTATAAGAAATCTTAGCTTCTCTTTGCAGTAACGGGTTCATAAGGGAAAGCCCGAAGGTCAAGGGCTTGGCCTACTAAATTGTTAGTCTCCAAAGTTTGCAAGAATATAAGGAATTCCCAAGGTGGGTGAATTTAGTATTTACACTTTTCCCCCAGTCCCTCAAGGGGGCTTTTCAAATACTTTTTTATCCTCTGCCCAAATGAATCGGGGCTTCACATTAACCTGTACAAACCAGAACTCACTCCCTACTCAAGTTTCCATGTAAATACAGTGTTTGAATAAACTGACCATACAAGTTAAATTATATAGCATGCTACAGAAAATGAAGATTTTCTACCAAATAAAATCTCTACCTTTGGTATCACACAGAAGTGAGGTTTTAAAAGACAGTCAATATCATGCTTTACCCTTTCTTTCTGATTTACCTCACTCCAAATAAGGCATTTCATTCATATCTCTAATTGAAGCCTGAACTCCTTTTCAACTTATTTAACATTTGCTAGGATGGGATAATGTTGACATTCATAAAGGTACTGAACTCTAGCTCTGAGTCTCAGGTGTCACACAGATACCCAAAGTTCCAGGGACCAACCAGGTTATACACCAGAAACTCAGCATCATGGAATCTGGAAATAACCATTAAAACCAAGGAATAAAGGTAACTTCTATAAGAGATTACAGTCTAGGAACCATTACCATAGACCTTCCCCTGATAACCCATCCTCTCAGATTCAATTCTCACAGTTTGCACATTATAGTTAGTCCATATTAGAGAAGAATTATAATGACTGCCTTTTAATTTCTGGCTTATTTCATGCAACATACTTGTCCTCAAGGTCCATTTACATAGTTGCATGCCTCACAATTTCATTTCTTCTTGAAGCAACTCAATATTCCATTGTATGTATACATCAGAGTTCACCATTCCATTCATCAATCAATGTACCCAAGGGCCACCATCATCCATTACAAATCATGAATACTGCCATCATAAACACCAGTGTGCAAATGTCCACTCTTGTTCCTGCTCTCAATTCTTCCAAGTATATATGCAATAATGGGGTTGCAGGACCATATGGCAGCCCATACTTAGCTTCCTTTGGAACCATCACACTGCCCTCCAGATGGCCTGCACCATTATACTTCTCCACCAGCAGTGATTAGGTACACCACTCTCTCTACATTTTCTCCAGCATTTGTATCCATCTGTTTATTTCTTAAACATCAATCCTAAATAAACAATAAGTAGTTCAGTGGTAGAGTCACATAGTTATGTATTCACCAACATAATGTATATGTAGACATTTCAATTTTTCTATAAAAAAAGAGGAAGAGGATAAAAGAAAAAGAAAAAAGCAAAGAAAAAAATGACAAATAACAAATAAAGAAAAAATAAAATACATTGAAACGTTCAGACAACACCACCACCACCAAAAATCCCATACTACCTCCTTTATATCCCCCTCTTACAGACATTTACCTTTGGTACATTCAATGAAATCATATTACAGTGTTACTGTTAACTATAGTCTCCAGTTTTCATTGACTGTATTTTTCCATGAATACCATCCCATTCTCAACACCTTGCAAAGTTGACATTCATTTGTTATCCCTCATGTAAAGACATTCTTATATTTGCATGCTTAATCATAACCAGGACCATTCTAGGTTCCACTAAGTTATACAGATCCAGTCTTTATCTTCTATCTTTCCTTCTTGTGTCCTACATGCCCCTAGCCTTCCTCTTTCAACCTTCCTCACACTCATCTTTGTTCAGGGTACTTACAATGTTGTGCTAGTATCACACTGTATCATGCTATCTAGTTTCTGGATCTATGATGCTGTATATTTTTATACTCCTTCAGCATCAAATGCCTGATCTACTCTACCTCCTGATAACCCTTGTTCTCAACATTAACTCTCAAACTGTTCTCATTAATATTGGTTCATATTAGTGAGACCATACAGTACTTCTCTTTGGTTTCTTGCTAATTTCACTCAACATAATGTCCTCAAGGTCTATCTACACTCTACATGCTTTGTAACTTTATCTGTCTTACATCTGCATAATATTCCATCATATGTATATACCACAGTTTGTTTATCCACTTATCCATTGATGAACACTTTGGCTGTTTCCATCTCTTGGCAATCATGAATAATGTCAGCTATAAATATTGGTGTGCAAATGTCTGTTTGTGTCCTTGCCTTCAGGTTCCTCCAAATATATACCTAATAATGGGATTGTGGAATCATAAGGCAATTCTATGCTTAGTTTCCAGAGGAAATGCCACACTATCTCCCAGAGTGGTTGCACCACTCTACAGTCTCATCAACTTCCTCCACATCCTCTTCAGCACTTGTAATTTTTTGACTTTTTGATAATGGCCAGTCTGGTAGGTGTGAGATATCTCATTGTGCTTTTGATTTGCATTTCCCTAATATCCAGTGAAGTTGAACATCTCCTCACGTGTTTTTGAGCCATTTGTATTTCCTCTTCAGAAAAGTGTCTGCCCATGTGTTTTGCCCATTTATTAATTGGGTGGTTTGTCTTTTTGTTGCTATGTTGTAGGTTCTCTTTATATATTCTGGATATTAAAGCCTTATCTGATATGTGGTTTCCAAATATTGTCTCCCAGCATAGGCTGTTTTTTTTTCCTTTTCTCAGAAAGTCCTTTGATGCACTAAAGTGTTTGATTTTGAGGAGATCACATTTATCTATTTCTTCTTTCATGTCTCACATTTTCAGTGTAAGCTGTATGAAATCACCTCCTATCACAAGATCTTTAAGGTATCTCCCTACATTTTCTCCTAAAAGTGTTATTGTCCTAGCTCTGATATTTATGTTTTTGATCAATTTCACATTCATTTTTTATAAGGTGTGAGATAAGAGTCCTCTTTCATTGTTTTGGATATGGCTATCCAGTTCTCCAAACACCATTTTTTGAAGAGGCTGCTCTGTCCCAGTTGCATTGGCTTAACCACCTTATCAAAAATCAATTGTCCATTGATGAGAGGGTCTATTTCTGAACACTCAATTTAATTCCATTGTTCAATATATGTATCTTTGTGCAATTATCATGCTGTTTTGACCACTCAGGTGGTGTAAGACCTCTCACTTCAACTGTCTTTCTCAAGATATTTTTGGTATTTGGGACACCCTGCCCTTCCAAATAAATTTTGTTATTGGTTTCTCTATTTTTGCTAAGTAAGTTGCTGGGATTTGAATTGGTATGTCTTTGAATCTATTAATCAATTTAGGTAGAATTGATATCTTAACTATATATAGTCTTCCAAACCATGAACACTGTACATCATTCCATTTATTTTGATCTCTGTGATTTCTTTTAGCAATTTTCTGTGTAAATCTCTTGTGATTTTGGTTAAATTTATTCCTAAATAATTGATTCATTTGGATGCTATTGTCAATGGAATTTTTTCTTTATTTCCTCATCAGATTGCTCCTTCCTAGTGTATAGAAACACTACTGATTTTTGTGTGTTGATCTTGTACCCTGCCTGTGCCGGTTTGGATGTATTATATCCCCCAAAACTCCATTATCTTTGATGCAACCCTGTGTGGGCAGATGTATTAGTGTTGATTAGATTGTAATTCTCTGACTGTTTCCATGGAGATGCGACCCACCCAACTGTAGGTGATAACTCTGATTAGATGATTTCCAAGTAGGCATGGACCTGTACATTCAGCATGGGCCTTGATTAGTTTACTAGAGCACTATATAAGCTCAGACAGAAAGAGCAAGCTTGCTACAGCCAAGAGGGACACTTTGAAGAATCCACAGGAGCTGAGAGAGTAGCTGCAGCTTACAGAGACATTTAGAAGATGGCTGTTGGAAACTGATGCACACGTTTTGGAGAACACCATTTTGAAATGCAATCTAGGAGCAAGGAGATGCCAGCCATGTGCCTTCTCAGCTAACAGAGGTTTTCCAGATGCCATTGGCCATCCTCCAGTGAAAGTACCCAGTTGTTGATGCATTACCTTGGACACTTTATGACCTTAAGTCTGCAACTGTGTAAAGGCCAATACATTTCTGGTATTTTGCTTATTGGCAGCATTTACAACCTGGAACACTGCCACATTGTTGTATTCATTTATTAGTTCTAGCAGTTTTGCTGTAGATTTTTCAGGATTTTCTGCATATAGGATCATATCATCTGCAAAGAATGAAAGTTTTATTTCTTCCTTTCCAATTTGTATTCCTTTTATTTCCTTTTCTTACCTAATTGCTCTAGCTAGGACTCCCAGTGTAATGTTGAATAGCAATGGTTACAGTAGGCATCCTTGTCTTGTTTCTGATCTTAGAGGGAAAGCTCTCAGTCTTTCAAACATTGAGTTTGATGTTAGCTGTAGGTTTTTCATAAATTGCCTTTATCATATTGAGGAAGGTCCCTTCTATTCCTCTCCTTTTAAGTGCTTTTATCAAGAAAGGATGTGGAATTTTGTCAAATGTCTTTTCTGCATCAATCAAGATGATCATGTGTTTTTTCTGCTATGATTTATTTATGTGGTGTATTACATTAATTGATTTTCTTGTGTTGAACCAACCTTGAATAACTAGAATAAACCCCACTTGGACATGTGCTCCTGGATTCAATTTATGAGAATTTTTTTGAAGATTTTTGCATCTGTATTCATTAAAGTGATTGGCCTATAATTTCCTTATCTTGTAGTATCTTTATCTAGCATTGGAATTAGGGTGATGTCTGCTTCATAGAATAAGTTAGGCAGCCTCCCCTCCTCTTCAATTTTTTTTTGAGGAATTTGAGCACGATTGGTACTAATTTTTTTTCTGGAATGTTTGGTAAAATTCACATGTGAAGACATCTGGTGGTGGACTTTTCCTTTTTGGGAGCTTTTTTAATGTAACTTACTTTTTATTTAAAGTATTTTGCATATGTGATGGATGCTTTCCAGGTTTGCCACACATTTTAATGTTAAAGGTTAAATTATTTTTTCATGCATGTAGTGTGAATAGTTTTCTCCATATGGGAATAATGTTTATAAAACAATGACATACCACATGGGTTGTCTTTTTCAATTGAAAAACTGCAAACTGCCTAGTTGCATTTCTCCCCCAAAATACAAACTGGTTAGTAACTGAATTTCTAGCCAACACAGTCAAAACTGAGAGGATTAAAAATACAAACACAAGTCCTCAGATCCAATTAAGGGAGTCCCCTTTACAGTATAATCAATGCTGGCAATACTCCTTGACTCTAGGGATCTGGAAGCCATTCTAATAATCCCACTCAGAACATTTACCTTAAATAACTTTTTTCCAGTTCTCAACTCATGAATAAAGGTAATACTTTGTTAATTCTATTTCAGAAAACTTTTTCCAAGTTGTTTTCATTACAATGCCAACTTTTAAAAGGTCAATAAACTGAAGTTAACTGAACAGTAAACTAGGCAGAAATTACAAAAAGAGAGAAAGCCCCAAATGCCACGTTTTATAGAGAACCCAATAGTTCAGTTTTATTCAGAGCAAAGAAAAAAGAAATTTTTTGATCATATTAGAAGAAACCTAGCCATAGGTTTGGAATCTGTGCCCAAACTACACATGCAATGAGGACAATATTCTGCTAATACAATTAATTTCTTGCTGCATTTGTCTACTGCTTGTCTAATAGTAACAATTATAATAGAGCAGTGCAACTAATATTTGGAACAATACTTACAGTGTTACAGTGTCAGGCACAATGCTTCACTTCTCTTCACACCACTGGTTCTCCTTGCATACCTGGGCTTCCTCCTTTTCAGTAAAGTCATTTTTGATATTGAAGGTCTTGTGAATCTCCTCAATTTTCCCCTTGATCATATTGGCAACAGTCTTGCATGTAACATCAAGCAAACCCTTGATGTCTAAGTAGTTTGCAGCCAGAATAAGTTCAAAAAGTGTTCCCTGGTCAACTTTCAGGAATTCCTTGGTCCCAGTCAGGGATATCATCTATTTGCTTTTCTTTGTTCTCATCATCCTTAGGAGGAGGAGGGTCATCTTTGTGGTGGGTGCACCACTGAATGATCTTTTTTAATATGGCTGCATTAACATTTGGTAGAGGAACTGGGTCATGATCTCCTTCATCATCCATTCTCAAATCTTCTAACATGGTCTTTATAGTCACAGATTGTTTGGAAATTTCCACATCAACCTCAGATATCTTTCCATCAGAACTCTGCAGCTTAATTGAAGGCATGGTGTTTCATCTCAAGGAGACTGGGCCAGAGGCTGACAAGAGCAAGGTGGAATCAGCACAATAAGAAGGAAAAGGTGGAGAACCAGATCACTAGGGTGGTGCAGCATGGCAATCACCTTTATAGAGCTTTGGGAGCTTTTTGATGACTGACTCAATCTGTTTAATTATGATTGGTTTGTTGAGGTCTTCTGTTTCTTTTCAGGTCAATTTTGTTCATTCTTTTATAAGAAGTTGCCCATTTTATCTAAGTTCTCTAGTTTATTAAAATATACCTGCTCATAGTATACTCCCATTATCACCATTATTTCCACTGGGTCTCTTGTTATGTCCCCTTTCCCATTTCTGATATTTATTTGCATTCTTGCTCTTTTTTTTATCAGCCTAGCTAAGGGTCCATTGATTTTTTTGTTTATCAAAGAACCAGCTTCTAGTTTTGTTGCTTCTTTCTATACTTTTCCTGTTCTCAATTTCATTTATTTCTGCTCTAATTTTGTTATTTCTTTCCATCTCTTTGTTTTGGGGTTGCTTTGCTGTTCTTTCTCTCATTCCTTCAGGTGAACTGTAAATTCCTTGATTTGTGTTCTTTCTTTGTTTTTATTATAGGTATTTAAAGCAATAAATTTCCCTGTCAGCACCACCTTTGCTGCATCCCATAGTTTTGATATGTGTTTTCTATGTCATTTGCCTGAGATATTTAATAATTTATCTTGTAATTTCTTCCTTGACCTACTGGTGATATAAGAGTGTGTTTGTCAGCTTCTGTATATTTCTGAATTTTCTGGCCTTCCACCTGTTATTGATTGATTTCCAGCTTCATTTCATTATGATCTGAGAAAGTGTTTTGTACAATTTCAATCTTTTTTAAATTTATTGAGAGCTGCTTTGTGACCCAAAATGTTGCCTATCATGGAGAATGTTCCATGAGTACATTGCAAAAATATGTATCCTGCTGTAGTGGATTGTGGTGTTCTATAAATATATAAGTCTAGTTCATTTATCATACTATTCAACATCTCATTTCCTTAGTGCTCCTCTGTCCAAGTGTTCTATACATTGATGAGACCAGTATACTGAAGTCTCCAACGATTGCTGTAGATGAGTTTACATCTCCCTTCAGTGTTGTCAGTGTGTGCCTCATGTATTTAGGGAAGCTTTGGTTCAGCACCTAAACATTTTTGATTGATATGTCTTGTTTATGAATTGTCCCTTTTTTAATCCATAGTTTCCTTGTCTCTTTTAATTGTTTTACACATGAAGTCTAATTTGTCTGATATTAGTATAGCTACCCCTGCACTTTTCTGGTTATTGTTTGCATGAAATATTGTAATATCTTGTTCCAAATTTTCACTTTCAACCTATTATTTTCCTTGTGCCTAAAGTGAGTCTCAGAGAGGCAGTATACAGATGGGTCCTGTTTTTAAATCCATTTTGACATTTTTGCCTTTTTATTGTGGATTTAAACCCATTAACATTTACTGTTATTACTGTAAAGGCAGTACTTTCTTCTACAATTTTGGATTTTATATGTCATATCTTACTTTTTTCCTCCCCTTCCTTTTACCCTTCTTGATAATCTTCATTTATTATTACCCAAACCTCTCTCTCGTTTTTTCCTATCAGCCTGTAGCACTCTCTTTAGTATTTATTGTAAAGTATGTCTCTTGTTCACAAAATCTCTTGGAGACTATATCTCTGAAAATATTTTAAACTCCCCCTCAGTTTTGAAGAGCAGTTTTGCCACATTCTTGTTTGGCAGTTGTTCTCTTTCAGTATCTTAAATATATCATATCATTGCCTTCTCACCTCCATGGTTTCTGCTGAGAATTACACATGTGGTCTTATCAAGTTTGTATTGTATGTGATGACTAGTTTCTCTCTTGCTGCTTTCAGAATTCTCTCTCTGTTTTTGACATCTGACAATCTGATTAGTATGTGTATTGGAATAGGTCTATTCAGGTCTATTCTGTTTGGGGTGTGCTGTGCTTCTTGGATATGTAATTTTATGTCTTTCACAAGTGATAAGCTATTTGCAGTGATTATTTCCTCCATTATTTTTTCTGCCCCCTTTCCCTTCTCTTCTCTTTCTGGAACACCCATGACACATATAATCATGCACTTCATGTTGCCATTCAATTCACTGAGACACTGCTCACGTTTTTTCATACTCTTCCCTGTTTCTTTGTGCATAGGATTTCAAATGTCCTGTCCTCTAGTTTACTAATCCTTCTTTCTGCCTCTTCAAATCTGGTATTGTAAGTCTCTTCTACTGTACGTTTCCTTTACATGCGTCCTGCCATTTGTTCAAACTTTCAAGTTCTTCCTTATGTTTTTGAATTGTCTTCTTTATATCCTTCATCTTTTGTCATATCTTCCCCCAACTCATTAATTTGATTTTTGAATTGATTTAGCAGGTTTGTTTGACTATATTTAATTAGTTATTTCATCTCCTGTATCTCATATGAAGTATTAGTTTGTCCCTTTGATTGGGCCATATATTTGTTTTTCCTAGTGTGACTTGTACTTTTTATTAGTGTCTAGTAATCAGGTTTCCTTGATTAGTTTATTCTAGTGGTTGCTTTCACTCTTTTACTTTTGAGTTTTCTAATTGTGATTGGTTTGTTGAGGTCGTCTATTTCAATGTTCATTGCTCATGCTTTTATAATTATAGGAAATTGTCCATTTTATCTAAGTTGTCTAGTTTATTGGTTGGCTGGCTTTGTTCTCTATCTGTTTTCTATGTTCAGTTCAACTCATTCTAGACGTATAATATAGCTTTTGTTTAAGTGATCAGAATTTTTCAGCTCTTGTTATTCTGGTTGTTGCCCTGCATCTCTCTCTCTCTCACCAGCCAGTTGTCAGATTAGCTCTGCCCCTCAGTCTACCCCTATAACCAGGTGCTCACAACAGCCTGCCTCTGGGCAGTAGGTACTGGGCACCACAGCACTTTCTCTGTGTGTGGGAAAAACAATTCTGCTGGCACTGAATGGTGTGCTGTTTTTCAGTGGCTAGCAAGCCCTTGTTTTGATTTACAGAACTGTTTAACTATTGGGTCATCCATATTTCTCAACTTGATCTGGGCCAATTTACTGTGAAGGGGGTTGTAGACCAGCTTCACTGGGCCTTGGATAAGGTATGGATAAGTTCTGAGGAGTCCTAATATTCCCTTGCACTTCCCAGTCTGCCCAGCATATGGTGCACTCAGTGACTTATTTGTCTTCAGAAGGTGTTTACCTTCTGGATCTGAAGACATGTCTGACCAGGTGAGACTGAATCACCTCTTGGAGTGCAGCTGAGTCTGTCTTTATGGGGCTGGATTATTTGTTGTAGCCTGGTTGAGTCTGGCTGGGTGGAGCTGAATTATCTCTCACAGCCTAGTTGAGTCTTTCTTAGTGGGGCTGAATTACTTCTTAGAGCCCACTTGTATCTGGCAGGGTGGGGTATAATTATCCCTTGGAGCCCAGCTGAGTTTGGTTGGGTGGGGCTGAATTCCCTACTGGCATGCCCATCTCACTGGGCAGTGCTGAATTTTTGGTTTTCCTGTGCCCTCAGTTTGCTGAGTAAATTCTGACTCAATGTGGGGCTGTGTCTTCCACTCTCTCTGTGACAAGGGCCCCTTCAGCTGCAAGAGTTTTTATCTATCACACAGGCAAGTATCTGGCTGCCAGCTACTATGTCCCTCAAGGGTGGGGGACAGGCTTTCAGACCCAAGGCTAGAAACAGTCTCTGCCCACCTTTTCTCAGACTCTTTGTTCCTCACTGATCTGTGCCCTGAAATGTCCTCCACTATCCCCCTGAACTTCAAACTATGGGGATCTGTCTCACTGCTGTGAGTGATTTTTTTATTCTTTGTCCCTAGTGGGAGATGAGAGGAATCCTAGCTGCTGGTTCTACATTCCTTCCATGCTGTGAAAGACCAAGTGATGGAGAGGTTAGAGGACCTGCCAGCACAGAACAGGCTCTCCTATGTAATATCACTCTTCTTCTTCAATTCCACATCTCTAGAGTCCTTCTCCTGTCAATACCTTCCTCCAGAGTTCTGAATAAGTCAGGGTTATCCCCCTCTTTTCTGAACATCTGGGGAGTAATTTTCAGCAGCTGTTTACATTACCACATTGATGATGTCACCCCCTCTAGGGAGGTTTTTGATGACTGATTCAATAACTTTAGTTGTGATTGGTTTTTTAAGGTCTCCTATTTCTTATAGAGTCAGTGTAAGTTGTTTGAGTGTTTCTAGGAAGTTGTCCATTTCATCTAGGTTGTCTGATTTGTTGGTATACAGTTCCATTTCTGATTTTATTTTATTTATTTTCTTCTTCCCTCCTTTATTCTTGTCAGTCTAGCTAAGGGTCCATCAATTTTATTGTTTTCCTCAAAGAATCAACTTCTGGTTTTGTTGATTTCTTTTATTGTTTTGTTGTTCTCAATTTCTTTTATTTCTGCTCTAATCTTCACTATTTCTTTCCTTCTGTTCACTTTGAGGTTAGTTTGTTCTTGTTTTTCTAGTTCCTTCTAGGTTTGCTATTAAGTCTTCAATTTTAGCTTTATTTCCTTTTTTAATATAGGAATTTATGGGAATAAATTTCCTTCTCATCTCTGCCTTTGCTACATTCCATAAGATTTAATATGTTGTGCTCTCATTTTCACTTGCTTCAAGGTATTTACTGATATTTTTCTTAAATGACCTACTGTTTGACATACACTCTCCATGAGACATCTTTCTTCAGTCTTTTCTTTTCAGCCTGAAGCAATTCCTTTAGTATTTCTTGTCGAGCAAGTCTCCTGTTCATGAGCTCTCTCAATGTCTGTTTATCCATAAATATTATAAACTCTCTATCATTTTTGAAGGAAAGTTTAGCTAGATATAGAATTCTTCATTGGCACTTTTTTTCTCTTTCAGTACCTTAAATATATCATACCACTGACTTCTAACCTCCATGGTTTCTGCTGAGAAATCCACATTAAATCTTATTGAGCATCCCTTGTATGTGATAGATTGCTTTTCTGTTGCTGATCTCAGAATTCTCTCTTTGTATTTGGCATTTGATAATCTGATTATTGAGTGTCTTGAAGAAGGTCTATTTGGAACTATTCTGTTTGGGGTACATTACACTGCTTGTACCTATAATTTGATATCTTTCATAATAGTTCGTAGTTTTTAGGCTGTTATTTCCTCAATTATTCTTTCTGCCCCTTTCCCCTCTCTTCTCCTTCTGGGACCACCATGACACATATATTTGTGTACTTCATGCTGTCATTCAATTACCTAAAATCCTGGTCAAATTTTTCCATTTTTTTTTCTCTACCTGTTCTTCTTGTTTAAGTTTTCTAGTTTACTAATTCTTTCTTCTGTCTCTTCAAATCTGCTGTTGTGTGTCTCTATTATATTTTTTATCTCTTCTATTGTATCTTTCATTCCAATAAGTACTATTGTATTTTTTATGCTTCTGAGTTCTTTTTGTGCTTACCCATTGTCTTCTTTATATCCTTCATCCCTTTGTCTTATTTTCCTTTACCTCATTGAATTCATATAGAAGATGTGTTTGACTATCCTCAGTTAGTTGTTTCAGCTCCTGTATCTTGTCTGAAGTTTTAGTTTGCTCCTTTGACTGGGACATATTTTCACATTTATTAGTATGATGTGAGTTTTTGCTGTTGTCTTGGCATCTGATTTTCCTGGTTAGTTTATTCTGGAGGTAATTTTCTCTCTCTTGCCTAGGGTTTACTTGCTGATTGGCTTTGTGCTATTAACTCTTCTTAGACATTTGTTTCAACTTACTCTAGATCTCTAACATAGCTTGTGTTTAACTGATCAGAATTTTTTCAGCACTTATTTATCTGATTCTTTATCTGAGTATATGGAATGATTTTTTAGATTTCCCTATTTGTGCAGTTGTTTCCCTCCCCCCCCCTCAGGAAACAGTTTTCCCTCCTCCTCAGGGAATGTTGATCTGTTCTCTTTCTTTCTGATTTGCCTCTGTATATTTTTACTGCTCCTTTTATTATATCTAGCAACTTTTACTGGGGGGGGGGGGGGCTGATTCTGAAGTTGGTTCCCCCAGAGAGTACTTATTCAAGTCAGTTTTCCCCAGAGAAGACAGGACTGGTACTCAGGAAGGGGATGTAGATAAGTGCCATGTTTCCCTTGAGAAAAGATCCAGCAGGGCACCAATCTTTCTGTGAAGTCTCCTAATTCTGCTTTTCTCAACCTTCCTATTCTTCAGCTAGCTGCTCACTCCCCACATATCTAAAGTGGTACTTTGCTTTAATTCTCAGTGAATTCCTCCCTGCTGGGGGCCATTTGAGACAGAGGTATTTGAAACTTGGTATTTTTCCATCTCCTGGGGCCTCAACTCTCAAAATAACGGCCATGGCTTGTGCTGGGCCATGGTTCCCCTCTTCTTGGGGAAGAGCTGCCCTTCAGTGAACTGTCTGCACAGTCTGAGGGGTTACTGTGCTTCTCAGTCAACCCTGCTTCCACCCCTACCTGTGGAGACTACCAACTGTTTTCTTTAATGGGCTGCTTAAATAAATGTAGCTGTTTTCAGAGCTGGAGTCCAGCAGCCTGGGGTCTCCAATCAAGGGCCAGAGTCAGTGCTTGCCTCTGTATGCCCCTTTTCTTGAGGCAGAGCTATCTTTCAGCAAATTGAGGTCAACCACTTCCCTGAAGCCACTGTGACTTTCCATCCATCCTGCTTCCTCTGCTGCTGGGGGTGGGCTGAGACAGAATGCTCTGGGTTCTTTCTTGGGTGCATTGTAAATGTATCTGTGCTTGGAGCTGGTATACAACAATCTGTATTCATTAATCAAAAGCCACAACTGCTGCCTGGCTGAATCCCCTTTTCCTGATCCAAGGAGAGATTGTTCCTATTTCCCTCCACAAAGTGACTCCTGAGACAGCCTGCCATGCCCATGGGAGATGGTCACCAGCCTCCACACTGTGGAAGGATTTGCTTACAGCTCTTCACTACAATTTATCAGTCTCATTCTTCCACTAATTCATGGCTGGTGTATGATGTGAGTCTGGTCTCCAGAGCCCCCACAAACAGTTGTTTCAGGCAGTTAATGGCTATTTGCTAGACAACCTTGAGGATGGTCTGAATCCTAGAATTCCCTATACCACCATCTTCTCCTCTGGGATAACATTTTAAGGAGCTGAAAACACAAAAAATTTCCAATCAAGAATATTATATCTACTGAGACTGCCTTTCAAGAATAAGGGAAAGATTAAAACATGACCAGATAAACAAAAGCTGAGGAAGCTTGTCACCACTAGACCTGTCCTAAGAGAGATCTAAAGAGAGTTCTGCAGCTTAAAAGGAAAAGACAATAGACAATAGTTCAAAGACACATGAAAATGCAAATTTGTCCACTAAAGGTAATGTCATGGGTAAATATATAAATGTCTTTACTATTCTATATTGTATTATAACCCCACTTTTTACTTCCTGCAGGATCTAGAAGGCAAATGCATAAAATGTAATAATAAATCAGTGGTTTTAAGCTTATAATGTATAAACATGTAATTTGTGACAAGAATTACATAAAGCTGGGGAGATTGAGGGTTTTAGGAACAACATTTGGGTACACAATTAAAGTTAAGTTGGTATAAAAGCTGAAAGCTAAAGAGATTTTTATAGATTTAAGATGGTGAATTTAAGTCCCTTTGTAATTACAAAGAAAAATATTGAATTATATGTAATATCATAGAGACAGAGTACAGTATGGTTGCCAGAGCAGGGGGAATGGAGAGTTAATGCATAATGTGGGTAGAGTTCCTGTTTGGGGAGGTGGGAATGTTTTTGTAATGGAAAGTGGTGAAGGCATAGCAACATTTTGGAAGTGATTAATCCCACAGAATGATATGCTTGTGAGTGTTAAGATGTGGAAGTTTATGTTGTATATATATTCCCAGAATTAAAAAAAAAGAAGAAGAAAGAGTAATTGAAGAAACAATGACAATTAAACGCAATATATGATTCTGGATGGGATCCAACAAGGGAGGAGAAAAGTCTCCAAAGAACATTATTGGGACATATATGAATATTGGAATTTAGACTATACATTTTAAATTAATGCTAAATTTCTTGAACTTCATCACTGCACTTTAGATAGTTACATGAGTAACTATCCTTGATTGGAATTTAGACTCTAAGTTTTATACCAATGTTAAATTTCTTGAATTTCATTACTGCACTTAAGATAGTTACATGAGTAACTATCCTTGTTCTTAGGAAGTGTACATGACAGTATTAAGTGTTCAAGGAGCATGTTGTATACAACCTACACCCACGTGTTCAGAAAATGCATTAATAAATAAATAGCTAGATAGACAGAGAGACAGATGGATAAATAAATGAAATGGTGTGTCAAACATGGCAAAATTTTTAAATTGGTGGATATAGGTACCTGTGCAATACAGGTTTGTTAGAGTTCTCCATATGGAGTATTTTAATGGATTTATCTGTTTAATATAAGGAAATAATAGTTTTTCAATGCTAGACCATAAAATGTAAGCACAATTACTGTCATAAACCTGGATATACCATCAAAATTGAATTTGGCTTTGTTGTAGTTACCCTGTTTGCATATAGTGTAGAGAAAGGTCTTCATGTTAGCACTATGTACATAAGTAGAGCTCCAAATTAACAGGGAGGTACATAAAATTTGAATTCTTTAAACATTCATTAAACTAAATTTTGTAGTTTACCTTCCTTTCACTAAACATGTTCCCTATAAGCACATCATAATAAAAGCACAGTGAAGTGAATGATGAAATAACAGAATTGTGATACACCAGAAAACAGTGCTCACTGATGCATTTATATTCTATCTATATGATTAAACATATGATCATACAGTGCCTTTGTACAAGATTACTGGCTAATGTGGGGGTGGGGTTAATACTGTTAAAGGTATTACTAACATGCAAACATTAGGGTTATGATTTTATTCTAATTAAAATTGATTATGCAGGTTGCCTGGGCAGCTCCTCAAGGAATGTGGTTTACAAAATCATGGGAAATATGATCAAAGCAGCCCTTCACATAAATTGGTTTCTCAACCTACTTTTTCACATCAAATTTAATCAGTACAGACAAACACAGCCTGTCAGATAATTCTTAATATGAATGAATGGGGGAAAAGAGCAAAAACTTGTACATGAATAAACAGGGGAACTAGATGTGTTTTAGCAAGCAATGCCAGGTGGTAGTTCTGGATGAAATTTGTATTGCAGTTTTCATTTCCTCAGTTGTATGCAGAGAGTCTGACCTGATGAACTTCCAGACCATCTTGCTGTTGTGCTGGGAGGCTGGTCAAAACCCAAGACAGAGTTTGCACTATTGATATCCATGCCAGTCATTGGCTGATTCTTCTACAAAGGCTCCATTGGGGCTGATGAGCTTGTGGCACATAAAACTTACTTAGGGTGCACCTACCTATACCACCATTCCTCCTCAAGGCCCAACAAAATTTTGAGGAAGTGGCATCACATCAGTTCGTGTGCTTCCCATAAACCCATTGGGCATGGGCTATGCCTACCATCATGCTTGCACTCTGTCCCATCATATTTCCCATATGGCCAGGAGCTGCAGGTACAGGCAAATCCATCAATGGAAAACCTTGAAATGCAGCTGGTGCTTGTGAGGTAAATGGTATATTTGTGGGCACCATAAACACAAGAGCATTCTGGTGCTGAATGTTTCTTATACCATACAGAGATGAGATGGAGTCTGGAGATTTGTTTCTCTACTGATTTTGTTGACTTTATAATTTTCTCAGTGAACAGATCCAGATCCCCAGGTGTAACTGTAGAAAGGTTGGTAGCTGCTAGTACAGTGGTCTTCTCCTGAGCTGTGGGCATGACAGTTGTAGATAAGGGTTTAGAATCTACCGGTCCAGAGATGCCCCAATCATTCTTCAAGGCTAGAATCATGATCGTGTTCCTATTTCTCACTGCAGCCTCAGGAAGACCATTAAGTCTTAAAAGATCAACAGTGGGTTCAGGATACTTTTCAGGACTGACACATTTTTAAAACTCCAATTTCTAGTCTTCTTTCTCCTGCACCTTTTCAGTTGTAGGAGGTTTTGAAGAATTTTCTGGCTCCTTTTTTCTCTTCCTTTTTCCCCTTTCTTTATTAGTAATAGCTGTAGCACTTTTTTTTTAAATCTTCATTTTATTGAGATATATTCACATACCACGCAGTCATACAAAACAAATCGTACTTTTGATTGTTTACAGTACTATTACATAGTGGTACATTCATCACCCAAATCAATCCCTGACACCTTCATTAGCACACACACAAAAATAACAAGAATAATAATTAGAGTGAAAAAGAGCAATTGAAGTAAAAAAGAACACTGGGTACCTTTGTCTGTTTGTTTCCTTCCCCTATTTTTCTACTCATCCATCCATAAACTAGACAAAGTGGAGTGTGGTCCTTATGGCTTTCCCAATCCCATTGTCACCCCTCATAAGCTACATTTTTATACAACTGTCTTCAAGACTCACAGGCTCTGGGTCACAGTTTGATAGTCTCAGGTATCCACCACCAGCCACCCCAATTCTCCAGAATCCAAAAAGGGTTGTCTAAAGTGTGCATAAGAGTGCCCACCAGAGTGACCTCTCAGCTCCTTTTGGAATCTCTCTGCCACTGAAGCCTACTTCATTTCCCTTCACATCCCTCTCCCGGTCAAGAAGACGCTCTCCGTCCCATGATGCCAGGTCTACATTCCTCCTCGGGAGTCACATTCCATGCCGCCAGGGAGACCCACCCCCCCGGGTGTCTGATCCCACGTAGGGGTGAGGGCAGCGATCCCACCCTTCAAGTTGTCCTAGCTAGAGAGAGGGGGCTGCATCCGAGCAACAACGAGACACCCGGGAGGAGGCTCCTAGGCACAACCACAGGGAGGCCTAGCCTCTCCTTTGCAGCAACCGTCTTCCCAAGGGCAAAACCTGTGTTAGAGGGCTCAACCCATCAAACCACCAGTCCCCTATGTCTGTGGTCATGTTAGCAACCATGGAGGTGGGGTAGGTGAATACCCCTGCATTCTCCACAGGCTCCTCAAGGGGGCACTACATCTTTTTTTTTCTTGTTTTTTTTTTTAACTTTCCCTTCATTTTTAAATCAACTGTATGAAAAAAAAGTTAAAAAGAAAACAAACATACAATAAAAGAACATTTCAAAGAGACCATAACAAGGGAGTAAGAAAAAGACAACTAACCTAAGATAACTGCTTAACTTCCAACATTTTCCTACTTTACCCCAAGAAACTTACCTAATATAGCAACATTTCTGTGCACTTGCTCCTACTATATCCATCAGAAATTAACAGAACATAGTCATTCCTGGGCATCCCCAGAACGTTAAATAGCTTATCTGTTCTTCTTGGATTATTGTTCCCGCTTCCTTAATTGCTCTCTATTGCTAGTTCCCCTACATTCTACATTATAAACCATTTGTTTTACATTTTTCAAAGTTCACATTAGTTATAACATATAATATCTCTCTTTTTGTGCCTGGCTTATTTCGCTCAGCATTATGTCTTCAAGGTTCATCCATGATGTCATATGTTTCACGAGATCATTCCTTCTTACTGCCGTGTCGTATTCCATCGTGTGTATATACCACATTTTATTTATCCACTCATCTGTTGAAGGACATTTGGGTTGTTTCCATCTCTTGGCAATTGTGAATAATGCTGCTATGAACATTGGCGTGCAGATATCTGTTCGTGTCACTGCTTTCCGATCTTCCGGGTATATACTGAGAAGTGCAATCGCTGGATCGAATGGTAGCTCTATATCTAGTTTTCTAAGGAACTGCCAGACTGACTTCCAGAGTGGCTGAACCATTATACAGTCCCGCCAAGAATGAATAAGAATTCCAATTTCTCCACATCCCATCCAGCATTTGTAGTTTCCTGTTTGTGTAATGGCAGCCATTCTAATCGGTGTTAGATGGTATCTCATTTTGGTCTTAATTTTCATCTCTCTAATAGCTAGTGAAGCTGAACAATTTTTCATGTGTTTCTTGGCCATTTGTATTTCCACTTCAGAGAACTGTCTTTTCATATCTTTTGCCCATTTTATAATTGGGCTGTCTGTACTATTGTCATTGAGTTGTAGGATTTCTTTATATATGCAAGATATCAGTCTTTTGTCAGATACATGGTTTCCAAAAATTTTTGCCATTGAGTTGGCTGCCTCTTTACCTTTCCGAGAAATTCCTTTGAGGTGCAGAAACTTCTAAGCTTGAGGAGTTCCCATTTATCTATTTTCTCTTTTGTTGCTTGTGCTTTGGGTGTAAAGTCTAGGAAGTGGCCGCCTAGTACAAGTTCTTGAAGATGTTTTCCTACATTATCTTCTAGGAGTTTTATGGTACTTTCTTTTATATTGAGGTCTTTGGTCCATTTTGAGTTAATTTTTGTGTACGGGGTGAGGTAGGGGTCCTCTTTCATTCTTTTCGATATGGATATCCAACTCTCCCAGCCCCATTTTTTGAAAAGACCACTATGAATCAGTTCAGTGACTTTGGGGGCCTTATCAAAGATCAGTCGGCCATAGATCTGAGGGTCTATCTCTGAATTCTCAATTCAATTCCATTGATCTATATGTCTATCTTTGTGCCAGTACCATGCTGTGTTGGCAACTGTGGCTTTATAATAAGCTTCAAAGTCAGGGAGTGTAAGTCCTCCCACTTCGTTTTTCGTTTTTAGAGTGTCTTTAGCAATTCGAGGCATCTTCCCTTTCCAAATAAATTTGATAACTAGCTTTTCCAAGTCTGCAAAGTAGGTTGTTGGAATTTTGATTGGGATTGCATTGAATCTGTAGATGAGTTTGGGTAGAATTGACATCTTAATGACATTTAGCCTTCCTATCCATGAACATGGAATATTTTTTCCATCTTTTAAGGTCCCCTTCTATTTCTTTTAGTAGAGTTATGTAGTTTTCTTTGTATAGGTCTTTTACATCTTTGGTTAAGTTTATTCCTAGGTACTTGATTCTTTTAGTTGCTATTGAAAATGGTATCTTTTTCTTGAGTGTCACTTCAGTTTGTTCATTTCTAGCATATAGAAACATTACAGACTTATGTGCACTAATCTTGTATCCCGCTACTTTGCTAAATTTGTTTATTAGCTCTAGTAGCTGTATCATCGATTTCTCAGGGTTTTCTAGATATAAGATCATATCATCTGCAAACAATGACAGTTTTACTTTTTCTTTTCCAATTTGGATGCCTTTTATTTCTTTGTCTTGCCGGATTGCCCTGGCTAGCACTTCCAGCACAATGTTGAATAACAGTGGTGACAGCGGGCATCCTTGTCTTGTTCCTGATCTTAGAGGGAAGGCTTTCAGTCTCTCACCATTGAGTACTATGCTGGCTGTGGGTTTTTCATATATGCTCTTTATCATGTTGAGGAAGTTTCCTTCAATTCCTAACTTTTGAAGTGTTTTTATCAAAAAGGGATGTTGGATTTTGTCAAATGCTTTTTCAGCATCTATTGAGATGATCAATTGATTTTTCCCTTTCGAGTTTTTAATGTGTTGTAATACATTGATTGATTTTCTTATGTTGAACCATCCTTGCATGCCTGGAATGAACCCCAGTTGGTCATGGTATATGATTTTTTTAATGTGTCTTTGGATTCTATTTGCAAGTATTTTGTTGAGGATTTTTGCATCTATATTCATTAGGGAGATTGGCCGGTAGTTTTCCTTTTTTGTAGCATCTTTGCCTGGTTTTGGTATTAGATTGATGTTAGCTTCATAAAATGAGTTAGATAGTGTTCCATTTTCTTCAAGGTTTTGAAAGAGTTTGAGTAAGATTGGTGTCAGTTCTTTCTGAAAAGTTTGGTAGAATTCCCCTGTGAAGCCATCTGTCCCTGGGCATTTATTTGTGGGAAGATTTTTGATGACTGATTGGATCTCTTTGCTTGTGATGGGATGATTGAGGTCTTCTATTTCTTCTCTGGTCAGTCTAGGTTGTTCATATGTTTCCAGGAAATTGTTCATTTCCTCTACATCATCCAGTTTGTTGCCATATAGTTGTTCATAGTATCCTCTTATAATTTTTTAAATTTTTTCAGGATCTGCAGTTATGTCACCTTTTTCATTCATTATTTTTATATGGGTCTTCTCTCTTTTTGATTTTGTCAGTCTAGCTAGGGGCTTGTCAATCTTGTTGATCTTCTCAAAGAACCAACTTTTGGTGATATTTATCCTCTCTATTTTTTTTTCTCCATGTCATTTATTTCTGCTTTAATCCTTGTTATTTCTTTTCTTCTACTTGGTTTAGAATTGGTTTGCTGTTTATTTTCTAGCTTCTTCAGTTGATCCATTAGTTCTTTGATTTTGGCTCTTTCTTCCTTTTTAACATATGCATTTAGTGCTATAAATTTCCCCCTTAGCACTGCTTTTGCAGCATCCCATAGGTTTTGGTATGTTGTGTTCTTATTTTCATTCGTCTCTATATATTTAGCAATTTCTTTTGCTATTTCTTCTTTAACCCACTGATTGTTTAGGAGTGTGTTGTTTAACCTCCAGGTATTTGTGAATTTTGTAAGTTTCTGATGGTTATTGACTTCTAATTGTATTCCATTGTGGTCAGAGAATGTGCTTTGAATAATTTCAATCTCTTTAAATTTATTGAGGCTTGTTTTATGTCCCAGCATATGATCTATTCTGGAGAAAGTTCCATGAGAACTAGAAAAGTATGTGTAGCCTGGTGATTTGGGATGTAATGTCCTGTATATGTCTGTTAAATCTAATTCATTTATCAGATTGTTTAGGTTTTCAATTTCCTTATTGGTCTTCTGTCTGGTTGATCTATCTATAGGAGAGACTAATGTGTTGAAGTCTCCCACAATTATTGTGGAAACATCAATTGCTTCCTTTAGTTTTTCCAGTGTTTCTCTGATGTATTTTGTGACACCTTGATTGGGTGCATAGACATTTACGATTGTTATTTCTTCTTGCTGAATTGCCCCTTTTATTAGTATGTAGTGGCCTTCTTTGTCTCTCAAAACACCCCTGCATTTGAAGTCTATTTTATCTGAGATTAATATTGCTACACCTGCTTTCTTTTGGCTGTAGCTTGCATGAAATATTGTTTTCCATCCTTTCACTTTCAGTTTCTTTGTGTCCCTGTGTCTAAGATGAGTCTCTTGTATGCAACATATTGATGGTTCCTTTTTTTTTTATCCATTCTGCTAATCTATATCTTTTAATTGGGGAGTTTAATCCCTTTACATTCAACATTATAACCATGAAGGCATTTCTTGAATCAGCCATCTTATCCTTTGGTTTATGTTTGTCATATTTTTCCCCTCTGTCTATTAATATCCTTTATTGTACCCATACCGAATCTCTTTAGTACTGAACCTTTCTCTAAGTCTCTCTGTCCTTTCTTTGTTTCTCTGTCTGTAGGGCTCCCTTTAGTATCTCCAGTAGGGCAGGTCTCTTGTTAGCAAATTCTCTCAGCATTTGTTTCTCTGTGAAAAATTTAAGCTCTCCCTCAAATTTGAAGGAGAGCTTTGCTGGATAAAGTATTCTTGGCTGGAAATTTTTCTCACTCAGAATTTTAAATATATTGTGCCACTGCCTTCTCACCTACATGGTGGCTGCTGAGTAGTCACTACTTAGTCTTAGGCTGTTTCCTTTGTATGTGGTGAATTGCTTTTCTCTTGCTGCTTTCAGAACTTGCTCCTTCTCTTCTGTGTTTGACAGTGTGATCAGTATATGTCTCGGAGTGGGTTTATTTGGATTTATTCTATTTGGGGTTCGCTGAGCATTTATGATTTGTGTATTTATGTTGTTTAGAAGATTTGGGAAGTTTTCCCCAACAATTTCTTTGAATACTCTTCCTTGACCTTTTCTTCCCCTTCTGGGACACCAATGAGTCTTATATTTGGACGTTTCATATTATCTATCATATCCCTGAGGTCCATTTCAATTTTTTCAATTTTTTTCCCCATTCTTTCCTTTTTGCTTTCATTTTCCATTCTGTCATCTTCCAGGTCACTGATTCGTTGTTCAACTTCCTCTAGTCTTGTACTATGAGTGTCCAGAATCTTTTTAATTTGTTCAACAGTTTCTTTAATTTCCATAAGATCATCCATTTTTTTATTTATTCTTGTAATGTCTTCTTTATTCTCTTCTAGGATCTTCTTGATTTCCTTTGTATCCCATACTATGGTATCATTGTTCATGTTTAGTTCTTTGAGTAGCTGCTCTAGGTGCTGTGTCTCTTCTGGTCTTTTGATTTGGGTGCTTGGGCTTGGGTTATCCATATCATCTGGTTTTTTTTCATATGCTTTATAATTTTCTGTTGTTTTTGGCCTCGTGGCATTTGCTGAACTTGATAGGGTTCTTTTAGGATTTGTAGACCAATTGAAGTCCTTATCTCTAATTTATCATATCTACAGCTTCGTGGAGTACACTTTCTCTAACTAACCAGCAGGTGGCGTCCACGAGCCACCTGTTCTCCACAAGTCAGTTCTCCCCTGCTTAACCTTTTTGGTGAGTGGGGTAGTGAGTCTTGTGGGGTCCAATTGGTGTACCAAGCTTGCGTGTGTAGTTGGTGTTGCCTGCCCTGTATATGGGGCGTGTTTCTGGGCAGTCAAGGGGGGGGGTGGCTCTAACAATCAAATATCCCTGGTGATCCTAGAGTTTTAAAGCTTCTGCAATAGTCTAATCCTTCAGTTCAGTCCTGCCAGTTTGTCTCTGCCACTGACCCACAAGTCCTTGGTATTGGCGTATGGCTCCTGAGACTTGCAAGTGTGCCCCTCTTCCGGGCCGTGCACCCCGGGTCCTCTGTTGAGGGATGACTGTGCTATGTCACAGGTGAGTGCCATCCCCCCAGGGCAGTTCTGGGCTGCTGGGCTGTGTAGGGAGTCTCCCAGTCTGCTGAAATGATGGCTGAATGGGGCTTTGTTAATTCACACTGCTCCACCTTCCCAACTCTGGGACAATCAGCTGAGGTTGCTGGGAAGGCTAATGTCCACGCCCAGTTTTGTGGTGTGTGCCTGTTATTTGAAGCCCTTCCATCACACTGGGTTGTCTGGGGCAGTTCTGGGCTATGGGGCTGGCAATGGGCAGCAGTGTTTCCTGTCCACCAGAATGATGGCTGTGAGCAGACACCCCCATTTTCTTGGGAAGTTGTGGTGTTTAGTGAATTTTCTCAGCCACTGGATTATTGCCTTTTGTCTCAGGGCTCTCTTGGTTCTGCTCTTGACTTGACCTGCCCAAATTGCAAGTCTTTGAAGCTTTCTGTATTGGGCTTCTTAGAGTAATTGTTTTAGAAAAAGAAAAAAGGATTAAAAAAAAAAAAAAAAAGGGCCGTCCTCAGAGATCTAATGGGTTATTGAAATGCTAAGAGAGAAAGCAACCAGGGCCATTAAGGAAAGGTCCACAGGGCAGAGAGATCAGCTTTTCTTTGGGATTTTCATATGTGCCTCAGGGCCTGAGCTCGGGCCTGAGCTCTGCCTTTCCCCTTTCTATGTTCACCAGAACTCCAAAAATCCTCCGCTTTTATTTTGGAGTTTTTTGTGTTGTTTTTTTCTGTGCCTGTCTCCTCTCTGCTGGGCTGGCTGCTCTCAGATTTTCTGGTGTCTGGTCTCAGTCTATCTATGGTTGGAGTTTGGATCAGTAGAATGAGTTTCTGATAAGGGCTGCCACTGCAGTTCTCCCTTCTCCTTCCTGGAGCTGACAGCCCCTCCTCCCATGGGATTGAGCCTGGCAGGGAGGGTCACGTGTCCCCTGGCCGCAAGAACTTACAGATTTCGCTGATCTCAGCAGTTCCACGTTTTCACGAGTGTTGTATGAAGTATGCCCAAAGTCAGATTGCTCTTTGGTGTCCAGTCCACACAGTTCCTGGCTTTCTACCTACTTTCCTGGAGGAGTAACTAAAACATACAGCTCACCAGTTTGCCATCTTGCCCCACCCCCCCAGCTGTAGCACTTTTATCAAAATATTTCTTCTTTTCATATTTATCTCTGATGAAAAATTCCACAGCTTGATCTCACTGCGGTCTTCAAAGTTCTCTGGAAGACTGACTTCATACGGTAGTCTTATTTGGCTATTTCCCATATCTTGCATGCACTGTATCAGTTCTGGTGTCCATTGGTCTAGATTGACTAACTTGACCATGGATATATAAACCCCAAAATTTCTATGTATTCCAGCACATCTGATGCTAATAAGCACACTAATATTTCAGAAAGTCCATCAAGACCTTTGGTTTCATAGTGCAGAATTTGTCCTCCTCCATCAGCAACTTGGACAGACTAAGCTAGTGCTGTTCATTCAGCTTCTGAGCCTTCTCCTGGAATGAGTGCATCACCATCACAGCTTTGGGGCAACAAGCCTGGAGCAGCTAAAGTCATGGTGGACTGGGGTGGAGGCTAGGTAGAGTGAAAGCACCTGGCAACACAGGGGTTGTGGAGCACTCAGCCCAGGAAATGGCTGGAACAGGAACAGTAGTGGTGGTCGCAGCAGCGGAAGTGCTGGTCATGTCCCACCTCCTCACTTGGTGGGATGCTTGCACCACCCTAGCTGCTGAGAGAAGGGGCTGTATGGAATTTGTAATATATTTCTTACTGTTCTATAAATTCAAAAGTATTTCAAAATAAAACATTAAAAATATTTGGAATGCAGATAAAACAGTGCTGAAAGGGAAATTCATATCACTAAATTCCTACATTTTAAAAGAGTAAAGTAAAGAAATCAGTAACCTAAATGCATACTTGAAGAAACTCAAAAAATAAGGGCAAAATAAATACAAAGTAAGCAGAAGGAAGAAAATCAAGAAATATTACAACAGAAATCAACGAAATTAAAAATAGGAAAATGTTCAATGGAAAAAGGTTGTTCTTGAAAACAATCAATGAAATTGATAAATTTCCAGCCAAACTGACAAAGATTAAAAGACAGAAGAAACAAATTCCCAATATCAGGAATGAAACTGAATATCACTACAGATGCTCCAGATATTTAAAGAATAATAATTGAGTAATATATGAAATTTTAGGCTCATAAATTTGGAAACTTAGAAGAAATGGACCAATTTACTAAAAATTACAAACTAGAAAACCTCAATCAAAATTTAATAGACAATCTGAAGAGCACAATAACCAATAAAAATTAAATTCTTAAGTACAAATTTCTAGAAAATGAAATCTCCATGCCCAGATGGTTACACTTGATAATTCATGCAAACGTTAAAGCAGAATTAATACCAATTTTACACAATCTCATACAGAAAGTAGAAGAGGACCAATTCATTTTAGGAGACTAGTTTTGCCTTGATGCCAATACCAGGAAAAGACAGTGCAAATTACAGATCAATATTTCTCATGAACTTAAAGTCAAAAATCCTCATTCAAATTAGACTAAATAAATCAAGTCCAACAGTGCATAAAAAGAAAAGTATGTGACAATCAAGAGGAATTACAGGTACACAAAGCAGTTTCAATTTTTGTAAATCAATCAATGAAACAGACCGTATCAACAGGCTAAAGAAGAAAAATTTACAGAAGACATGATGGTGTACAAAGAAAAACCCAAATGAACACACACACACACACAGACACATACACACAAATTTGAAAGTAATAAATGAATTTGGCAAATTCATAGGTAACAAGATCAACACACAAAAATCAATCACATATTTATGTAGTAAAAACGACAGTGTAAAATTACAATTAAAATCATAGCACATTTACAATTACATCAAAAAGTGAAATACATTTCACAAAAGATAATGGGATCTGTATTTTGAAAATTATAAAATTCTGGTGAAATAAATCAAAGATGACTTGAATATGTGGAAAGACATACAGTGTTCAAACATTCAAAAGAATAAATATGTCAATTCTCCCCAAATTGAGCCATAGGTTTATTGCCACTCCCAGCAAACCTTTTATGAAAGAGAAAATCTTTATGATATAAGACTAGGCAAGGACATTTTACAACTGACACCAAAATATATCCATAAAAAGACAAATTGATAAGTTGCAGCTCATCAAAATGTAAAACTTTTGCTCTTTAAAACACTCTGTGTAGCATCGTGGGATGGAGAACATCTTCTTGACCAAAAGGGGGATGTGAAAGGAAATGAAATAAGCTTCAGTGGCAGAGACATTCCAAAAGGAGCCGAGAGGTCACTCTGGTGGGCACTTTTATGCACACTTTAGACAACCCTTTTTAGGTTCTAAAGAATTGGGGTAACTGGTGGTGGATACCTGAAACTATCAAACTACAATCCAGAACCCATGAATCTCGAAGACAGTTGTATAAAAATGTAGCTTATGAGGGGTGACAATGGGATTGGGAAAGCCATAAGGACCACACTCCACTTTGTCTAGTTTATGGATGGATGAGTAGAAAAATAGGGGAAGGAAACAAACAGACAAAGGTACCCAGTGTTCTTTTTTATTTCAATTGCTCTTTTTCACTCTAATTATTATTCTTGTTATTTTTGTGTGTGTGCTAATGAAGGTGTCAGGGATTGATTTGGGTGATGAATGTACCACTATGTAATGGTACTATAAACAATCAAAAGTATGATTTGTTTTGTATGACTGTGTGGTATGTGAATATAGCTCAATAAAATGAAAATTAAAAAAAAAACTAAAGGACAAATGGGGTGGGATGGGGGGGATGATTTGGGTGTTCTTTTTTCACTTTTATTTTTTATTCTTGTTCTGGTTCTTTCTGATGTAAGGAAAATGTTCAGAGATAGATTGTGGTGATGAACGCATAACTATGTTATCATACTGTGGACAGTGGATTGTATACCATGGATGATTGTATGGTGTGTGAATGTATTTCAATAAAACTGAATTTAATTAAAAAAAATAAAAAAAATTAAAACACTCTGTGTAAAGGATGAAAAGTCCAGCTATAACCTGAGAGAAAATATTTGCACACCACATATTTCATAAATCACTAGTGTCAAGAATATATAGAAAATGGTCAAAACTTAATAGTAAAATAACCCAGTTAGAAAATTGGAAAAGACTTTAACACACATTTCACTGAAAAGGCAAAAAGCACATGAAAATATGTTCAACATCATTAGGCATCAGGGAAATGCAAATTAAAACCCACAATGACATATTACCATACACCTATCAGAATGGCAATAATAAAAAATGATAACAGCCAATGCTGGTAGGATCTAGAAAGAGTGGATCACTCATACATTTTTGGTGCAGGGGTGTGTGTGTAAAATGGTGCAGTCACTCTGGAAAACAGTTATTAAAAAACTAAACAGGCAAACATTTCAAAACTCATTCTATGAGGCCAGTATTACCCTGAAACCAAAACCACACAAAGACATTCCAAAAAATGAAAACTACAGCCAATATATTTTATGCATATAGATGAAAAATCCACAAGAAAATACTAGCAAATGAAATCCAAGGACATATATATATATATACATACAAACATATACATACATATATATGTGTATATATTACAACATGACCAAGTGACATTTATCCCAGAAAGGGAGAGTTGGCTTAATTTCCAAAATTCAATTCATGTAGTACACTATATCAATAGAATAAAGGACAAAAACCTCACAATCATCTTGATGCAGAAAAATCATTTGAGAAAATTCACCGTCACTTCATGATAAAAGCACTCAACAAACTAGTAATAGAAACTTCTTCAATTTGAGAAAGGGAATATATATCTAAAAAAACAAGACAAAAAACAGCTAACATTATACATTATGGTAATGACTGAATGTTTTCTCCCTAAGGTCAGGAACCAGAAATGGATATCTATTCATTCCACTTAATTCACATTGTACTGGAAGTTCTTGCTGGGGCAATTAGGCAAGAAAATGAAATAAAGGCATCCAGATTAGAAAGGAAGAAGTAATAACTATATCATTTGCTAAATGACATGATCTTATATAGAAAATCCTAAGGAATCCACTGAAAAAGTATTACTAATAAATGATTTTATGAAAGTTGTAAGATACAAGATCAAATGCAAAAATCAATTGTATTTCTATAAACTATCAATGAACAAACCAAAATCAAAATTAAGAAAACAATTACATTTAAATAGTATCAAGATTAATGATATACTTAGGGGTCAACTTAAAAAAAAAGTGTAAAATTGATACTCTAAAAGCTACAAAGTTCTTGAAATAAATTAAAGATGAACAAAATAAATGGAAAGACTTCCAATGCTCATGGATTAGACAATTTAATACTAAGATGACAAAACTCCCCAAATTGATCTACATATTAAAAAAATCCATACCAATATCCTATCTGCCTTCTTTGTAGAAATTGACAACCCATTTCTAAAATTCCTATGGAAAACTCAAGGAACCTAGAATAGCCAAAACAATCTGGAAAAAGAAGAGCAATATTGGCAGACTAATATTTCCCAATTTCAGCATGTCTGCAAAGCTACAGTAATTAAGACAGCTTGGCACTGGAATAAAGACAGACATACAGTCAAATGGAATAAAATTGAGAGTCCACAGTGTAGCCCTCACATTTACAGTCAGCTGATTTGCAATAAGGGTGCTAAGACAATTAATAGGGAAAGAATGGTCTTTCCAACAAATAGCACTGGAACAATTGCACAACCACCTGCAAAGTAATGATGTTGGATCTGTACCTCACACCATATGCAAAAATTAACAAGAATGGATCACAGAACTAAACAAAGGACCTAAAACTATAAAACTTAGAAGAAAGCATGGGCATAGGTCTTCCTATGACCTTGTATTTGGCAATTGTTTCTTAGGTATGACACCAAAAATACGAGAAACAGAGGGAAAATTTGATAAACAGGACATCATCAAAATAAATATATTTTGTGCTTCAACAGACACCATAACAAAAGTGTAAATACAACAAACAGAAATGGAGAAAAAATTTTAAAACCATATGTCTAATCAGGAAATTTTATATAGAAGATATAAAGAATCATCACTCCATCATAAAGAATAAATGATCCAGTTAAAAATGGGCAGGCAGTTTCATAAAACAGTTTCATTTTAAAATATGCAAATAGCCAATAAGCACATGAAAAGATAGTCAACATCATTAGTCCTCAGGGAATGCAAATCCAAATCACACTGAGATACCACTTCACACACATTAAGATGGCTTTAATAAAAAGGACAGATAATAACAAATACTGGCAAGGATATGGAGAAATCAGAACACTCATAAACTGCTTTTGGGAATGTAAAATATTGAAACCAATTTGGAAAACAGTTTGGCAATTCCTCAAATAGTTAAAGAATTGTTATTGTATTTTGAAGCAATTACGCTAATAGATGTCTGACAATAGGAGTGAAGATACATACCCACACAAAAACTTGTACATATATGTTCATAGCTGCATGATTCATAATAGCTCCAAAGTAGAAAGAATCCAAATGTACATCAACTGACGTATGTGGTATATCAGTACAATGGGATATGATTCAGACAGATAAATGAAGTACTCATCCATGCTGAAATATGAATGAACCTTAAAATCATAATGCTAAATGAAAGAAGCCAATCACAAAGGATGGCATATTGAACTATTCCATGCATATGATATGACAAGAATAGGAAAATCTATAGATCCAGAAAGTACATTAGTGGTTGTTAGAGTTTGGGGGTTGGGGGATTGGGGAGTGATGTTTAAATGAGTGCAGAATTTCTTTTGAAGGTAATAAAATAATTCTAAAATTATTTGTGGTAATGGGTACACAATTATGTGGATATACTACAAGCCATTGAATTGTATATTTCAAATATGTGCAATGTACAAAATGTGGATTATGTCCCAACAAAGCTGTTACAAAAATCTACAAAAGACCAATCAATTTCACTTTCATTAAAAACCTGTACCTAAATGTATATAGCATCTTTGTTTGTAATAAATGAAAATTGGAATTATCCCAGATTTTCTTTCAGTGGTGAATGTTTAAACAGTGTTACATCCAGTCCCTGGGGCATAACTCAGGAATAAATAAATGAAATATTGGGGGTGGCATCATCAAAAAACTGATGTAAAGAGCACTGAAAATTTCTCTGAGATATTCACCAAAAAACTCGGGGATAACCCTGGCATGTTTGGAACCCTGGAGGAGGGTATGGACATGAGAAGGACTCTGCATATGCTGAATTGAAGAAGAGAGATAAAAGGTAAGAAAAATCTGTTCCATACTGGTCAGTCTTCTCCCCTACCCTTAACTCAGTCTCCAACAGCACAGAAGGAACACAGAACCAGCAGGTAGTATTCCTCTCACCTCCCATCAGAGACCCAAAATAAAAAATCTCCAGCAGTGAGACAGATCCCCATCATTTTGAGATCAGGGGTATAGGGAAGGATATTTCAAGGCCCAGGTCAGTGAGGGACAAGGGTCTGAGAAAATGTGGGCAGAGATATTTTCCAGCCCTGGGTCTGAAAGCCTTTCCCCCATCCTTGAAGAACATAGTGTCCAGCAGCCTGATATTTCCCTGGTGGATGGCTGAAAACTCTAGAAGCTGAGGAGTCCTCTGCTGCAGAAAGAGTGCAGAACACAGCCCACATTGAGTCAGACTTTACACAGCAAAGTGAAGGTGGAGAAAACCCACAGCTTCAGCCCTGCCCAGACAGATGGGGGCACCAGGAGGCAATTCAATCCCACCCAAACAGACCCAGCTGGGATCCAAGAAATAATTGAACCCCACCATGTCATATGCAGCTGAGCTGCAAGAGATAATTCAGCCCCATCCAGCCAGAATCAGCTGGGAACTGAGGTAAAGCAGCTCTGCCCAGATGGACTCAGCCAGGGTACAAGAGGTAATCCAGCCATACCCAACCATACTCAGCCAGGCTATAACAGGCAATTCAGCACCACCCAGCCAGATTCAGCTGAGTTCCAAGAGGTAATTCACCCCACCTGGGCAGTCTCAGCTGTGCTCCAAGAGGTAATTCAGCCTCACCTGGTCAGACAAAGCCTTGGAAGAAGAAGGTAAACATCTTCTGAGTACAACTAAGTCACCAAAAAATGTCATCTGCTGGGCAAACTGGAAAGTGCAAGGGAATGTTAGGACTTCTCAGAATCTCTCGAGACCTAATCCCAGGCCCAGTGGAGTCAGTCTACACCCATGCACAGGAAAATGGCCCTGTTTAAGTTGAGAAATATGGATGACCCAACAGTTAAAGAAGTGCTCTAAAACAAACCCAGGGATGGCTGGCTGGTGAAAATGGAACAACATTGGGTGTGAGCAGACTTGCTTTACCCACACACAGGGAATGTGCTGTGGTGTCATTGTCTACCCACAAGATGCAGGCTGCTGTGGGCTCTGGCTAGAGGGGTAGACTAGGGGGCAGAGCTAATTTGATACCTGGCTGGCAAGAGAGAGATATAGGCAGGGCAGGAACCAGAATAATAAGAGCTAAAAAATTCTGATCCTTTAAACAGAAGCTATGTTAGTGGTCTAAGATAAGTTGAACTTAATGCCAAATAACAGATAGAGAACAAAGTGAAACAATGAGGAAACCCAAAGTAAAAAAGTGAAAATGACCTCTAGAAAAAAATTATCAAGGAAACCAGATGACAAGACACTAACAGAAATTTATGAGTCACACAAGGAAAAATGAAGATATGGCAGAGTCACAGGAAGAAACTTAAACTTCAAATGAGATACAGGAGTTGAAATAACTAATTAAAGATGTTCAAACAAACATGCTAAACAAATTCAAAAATCAAATCAATGAGTGAGGGAAGATATGGCAACAGAGACGAAGATATTGGGCAAGCATAAGGAAGAACTTAAAAGTTTGAGAAAACAAATGGCAGAACTTACAGGAATGAAAAGCACAACAGAAAAGATGAAAACAAACTAGAGGCTTACAACACCAGATTTGAACAGGCAGAAGAAAGGATTCATGAACTAGAGGACAAGACATCTGAAATCCTACACACAGAGAAACATAGGGAAAAGAATGGGAAAATATAAGCAGGGTCTCGGGAAATGAATGACACATGTAGCACAGTAATATATGTGTCATGGGTATACCAGAAGGATAAGAGAAGGAAAGGGGGCAGAAAAAATAATGGATGAAATAATCACTGAAAATTTCCCATCACTTAAGAAAGATATAAAAATACAGATTCAAGAAATGTATTGTACCCCAAACAGAATAGATCCTAATAGACCTACTCCAAGACACTTACTAATCAGATTGTCAAATGTCAAAGACAAAGAGAAAATTCTGAAAGCAGCAAGAGAGAAGAGATCCATCACATACAAGGAAAGCTCAATAAGACTATGTGCAGTTTTCTCAGGAGAAACTGTTGAGGCAAGAAGGCATGGCATGATATATTTAAGATACTGAAAGACAAATACTGTCTGCCAAGAATTCTATATCCAGCAAAACTGTCCTTCAAAATGAGGGAGAAAACATGCTGATGTAAATGGCTGCTGAAAATGTCTCTCCAGGTATTCAGCAAAAAACGGGGATAATCCTTAATTTTCAGAACCTTGAAGGAGGGTATGAATGGGAGAAGTACCCTACAGATGCTGAATAAAAGGAACAGATATATAAGGTAGGAGAACTCTGTTCCAGGCTGGTGGGTCCTCTCCCCTCCCCCACACTCACTCACACACAGCACAGAAGGAACACAGAACCAGCAGTTAGGATTCCTCTCACTCCCAACAGGAACACAGACTAAAAAATAGCTCACAGCAGTGAGACAGATCCCCAACATTTGGAGATAAGGTGGATAAGGGATGACATTTCAAGGCCCAGATCAGTGAGGGATGAAGAGTCTGAGAAAATGTGGACAGAGACTGTCCCAGCCCTGGCAATGAAATCCCTTAAACCACCACTGAGGAATATAGTAGCCTGTGGCCCAATATTTGCCTGGGGTTGGATGAAAACTGGCAGCTGGGGTAGTCTTCTGCAGCAGAAAGTGTGAAAGAAACAGCCCCACATTGAGTCAGGTATTACCCATCAAAGTGAGGGTGAAGGAAACATGCAGATTCACTTCTGTGCAGTCTGATAGGGGCACCAGGAGGCAATTCAGTCCCACCCAACAAGACTCAGATGGGATCCAAGGAATAAATGAGCCCCTCCCTGCCAGACTCAGCTGAGATCTACTAAGTAACTCAGCCCCACAAAGCCAGACTAAGGTGGGCTCCAAGAGATAATGCAGCAACACCTAGCCACAGATGGATTCTAAGAGGTAATTCAGCCATGCCCAACCAGACTCAGCCATGCTACAAGTAATTCAGCCCATCCCATCCAGAATTAGCTGGGGTCCCAGAGATAATCAAGCCCCAACCAATCAGACACAGCAAGGCTAAAATGGCAATTCAGCCCTACACAGCCCTATTCAGCTGAGCTTCAAGCAGTAATTCACCACACCCAGCCAGACTCAGCTGTACTCCAAGAGGTAATTCAGCCTCATCTGGTCAGACAGAGCATTGAATATAGAAGGTACACACTTTCTGAGGACAATTAAGTCACTGAACAATGCCATTTGATATGCAGACTGGAGAGTACAAATGAATTTTAGTACTTCTCAGAACCTCTCTGGATCTCATCCCATGTGCAGTGGAGCTGCTCTACACCTCCTACATGGGAAACTAGTCCTGTTTAAATTGAGAATTATGGACAACTGAACAGTTAAAGCAGTGCTCTAAAAGAAACACAGGGCTTGCTAGCCAATGACAAATGAAGTATCATTGGGTGCCAGCAGACTTTTTTTACTAACATGGAGAGAATTTTCTGTGATGCTTAGTACCTACCACCCAGAGGCAGGCAGGTGGGAGCACCTGGTTATAGGCGTAGACTGGGATCAGAGCTAATCTGACAACTTTCTGATGAGAGAGAAACATAGGAAGGGTAAAAAACAGAATAACAAGAGCTGAAAAATTCTTATCAGTTTAACAGAAGCTACATTACAGGTCTGGAATATGTTGGACTGTATCCCAAAAAAACAAATAGAGAATAAAGCCAACGAATGAGAAAACCCAAAGTAAAAGAGTGAAAAGGACAGCTAGAATAAAATAATCAAGGAGTACTGATGCCCAGACACCAACAAAAAATTACAGGACACCCCTGGAAAAATGAAGATATGGAAAAATGAAAATGATTATAAAACTGCTGGAGAAAACATGGAGAGAGGGATGTACATATTTACTGTTGGATAGAAGACTGCTGCAACCTTTCTGGAGAACAGTGTGGTGGTTCCACAAGAAGCTAAGTATATGGGTGCCATAAGGTCCTGCAACCTCATTAGTGGGCATATACTTGAAGGATCTGAGAGCAGGGACATGCATGGACATTTATACACTTGTGTTTATGGAGGCAGTATGCATGATTTGCAATGTGTGGAGGTGGCCTAAGGGTACATTGATGGAGGAACAGAATGGTGAACTCTGGTGTGTGCATACAATGGAATATTGAGCAACTGCAAGGAGAGAAGCTGTCAAATATGCAATGAGGTGAATGGATCCTGCAGACAGCATTTTGAGTGAAATATGCCAGAAACAAAGGCAAACACTATAATGCCTCACCAATATGGACCAATTACAATGTATAAACTCAGAATTGAATCTTAGAGCACAGCTTATCAGGGGAATGCTTATTGTAATGGTCCCTAGATAGTAAGCTCTTACAGAAGTCACATCTATTCCTGAATTGTAATGGCTCCATCCATATTCTGAGATGCTGCTCCCTTTGTGTAAAATCTGATCAGTCCCTGGAGTATTGGGTACCTGTGTGACACCTGAAACTCAGAGCCACAGCTCAGCAGATATGAATGCCAGTATTAGAACATACAACAGCTGTTAAAAAAGCTAAAAAAGAGTGCAGACTTCAATTAGAGATATGAATAATGCAGAACTGGTTAGGACTAGGGCAAACTGGGCCAAAGGGTAAAGGATGATACTGACTGTTTCATCCAACTTCTGTGTGAGACCAAGGGAAGAGATGTTTATTTGGTGCAGGATCTATATTTCCTAAACAATTTAACTCATACAGTTTGCTAAGATACCATAATTACATGGAACTTTGAATAGAAAGTGAGAGCTGGTAGGTTTCTATAGGTTAGTGTGAAGTACTGACACACCCCAAAGTAATCTGGACAGAGAATAAAAATATATATGCCAGGCCCCCATGAGGAGCTGAAGAAATTTGTGGAAGTGTTGGACTTCCTTACCTGGATTGTTGCTGATGTTCTCACAAATATTGAGGACTGACAGTTTTGTATGCTGAGCTCTCTATCTTGGGGCTTGCCCTTATGAAGCTCATTACTGCAAAGCAGAGTCTAAACCTGCTTATAATTGTGCCTAAGAGTCTCCCCCTGAGTACCTCTTTGTTTCCCAGATGTGGCCTTCTCTCTGTGGCCAACTGAGCTCAGCAGGTGAACTCACTGCCCTCCCCGCTAAGTGGGATCTGACTCCCAGGAGTGTAAATATCCTTGGGAATGCAGGGTATGACTCCCAAGGATGAATCTGGGCCTGACATCATGGGATTAAGAATGTCTTCTTGACCAAAAGGGGGATGCAAAATGAAAACAAATAGTCTCAGTGGCTGAGAGTTTCCATATAAAGTTGAGAAGTCACTCTGCTGGGCACTCTCATGCACTGTATAGATAACCCTTTTTAGGATTTAATGTATTGGAATAGCTAGGAGGAAATACCCAAAACTATCAGACTGCAACCCAGTAGCCTTGACTCTTGAAGATGATTGTGCAACAATGTAACTTACAAGGGGTGACAGTGTGATAGTGAAAGCCTTGTAGATCACACTACCTTTATCCAGTGTATGGATGGGTGAGTAGAAATATGGGGTCAAAAATTAAATGCAAAATAGGGTGGGAGGGTGGCATGATTTTGGTGTTTTTACTTTTATTTTGTATCCTTATTTTTACATTTTCTGGTATAAGGGAAATGTTCAAAAAATAGATTAGAGTGATGAATGCACAACCATATGATGGTACTGTAAACAGTTGATTGTACACCACAGATGATTGTATGATATGTGAATATATCTAAATACAATTGAATTAAAAATTAGAGTATCCATGAAGCTGATTGTATAACTATATAGCTTACACTGTATGACCCTGTAATTGTGAAAACTTTGGGTCCCCCACTCCCTTTACACAGTGAATGGACAAATGAGTAGAAAAATGAGGACAAAAAGTAAATGAATAATAGGGAGAGATGGGGGAATGAGATGTTTTGGGTGTTCTTTTTACTTTAACTTTTATTCTTATTATTTTGTGTGTGTGGTAATGAAAGTGCTCAAAAATTTATTGTGATGATTAATGCACAACTATATAATGGTGCTGTGAACAATTGATTGTACACTGGGGATGACTGTATGATATGTGAACATATCTCAATAAAATTGAATTTTAAAAATTTAGGGAGAGTATAAAACTTTTCAAGCAGGCACTAAGAAAGTTTGTGAACAAGCAACCTGCTTTACAATAAATACCAAAGTCTGTTCTACAGGCTGATACGAAAATACAAGAGAGAGGTTTGGAAAAGAATGTAGAAATGAAGTTTATCAAGAAGGGTAAAATGAAACAGAGGAAAAATAATATATGACACATAAAATCCAAAATCCAAAATGGCAAAGAAAGAACTTCCCTTACAGTAATATTAAATTTTAATGGATTAAACTCCAAAATAAAAAGACAGACCACCAGAATGGATTTAAAAACAGAACCTATCCATATGCTGCCTACAAGACACTCATTTTAGATACAAGGGCAATAATATATTGAAACAGAAAGTTTGGAAAAAGATATTTCAATAATTCATGCAAACAACAAGAAAAGAGTGGGGGTAGCTATATAATAGACGAATTAGACTTCATATGTAAAACAATTAAAAAAGCAAAGAAGGACCTATATATTAATAAAAGGGACAATTATTTCAAGAAAACATAACAATCATAAATATTTAGGCACCAATCCAGAACACCAAGAAATACATGAGGAACACACTGTCAATACTGAAGGGAGAAGTAGACACAACTACACTAAGAGCTGGAGACTTCAAACCATTACTCTCATCAGTGGATAGAATATCAAGACAGGATCAATGAGGAAACAGATGTTAAATACTATGATAAATGGACAAGACTTAACAGAGATTTATAGAACACTACACCCCAAAACAGGAGGATACACATTATTTTCAAGTGCACATGGAATATGCCCCAGGATAGACCACATATTGGGTAACAAAAAAGCCTTAATATATTAAATACTATTTGTATTATACAAAATATTTTCTCAGATCATAGTGGAATGAAGCTGGAAATCAATACCAGGCAGAAGGCCAGAAAATTTACTAATATATGGAGGATGAGCAACACACTCCTAAATGAACAGTTGGTCAAAGAAAAATTACAACTGAAATTATTAATTATCTTGAGGCAAATGACATAGAAAACACAACATATCAAAATGTATATGATGCAGCAATGGCAGTGCTCAGAGGGAAATTTATTGTCCTAAATGCCTATATTAAAAAAAGAGAAAAGAGCAAAAATCAACAAATTCACTGTCCACTTAGAGGAATGGGAAAGAACAGCAAACTAACTGCAAAGCAAACAGAAAGAAAAAAATAACAAAGATAGGAGCAGAAATAAATGAAATTTAGAACAAAACAATAGTATGAACAAAACCAGAAGATGGTTCTTTGAGAAACTCAATAAAATCAATGGACCCTTTGCTAGGCTAACAAAGAAATAGAGAGGATGCAAATAAATGGTATCAAAAATGGGAAAGGGAACATAACTATTGACCTGGCAAAAATAAAAGAGTTAATGAGAGGATAATGTGAGCATTATATGCAAATAAACCAGTTGATTTACAAAAAGAACAATTTCTTAGAAAAGCATGAACAACCAACACTGACACAGGAAGATATAGACAACCTTAACAAACAATCACATGTAAAGAGATTGAATCAGTCATCAAATTACTCCCAAAAAAGAAAGGTCCAGGACCAGATGGTTGCACATGTGAATTCTACCAACATTTAGTAAAGAATTAGTACCACTCCTGCTCAAACTTTTCAGAAAATTGAAGAGGAGGGAAAGCTACCTAACTCATCCTATGAAGCCAACAACACCCTAACACCAAAGCCAAACATACTACAAGAATATAAAATTATCAATCAATCTCTTTAATGAATATAGATTCAAAAATCTTAAAAAAACACTTGCAAATAGAATCTAGCAGCACATTAAAAGAATTATACACCATGACCAAGTGGGATCAATTACAGGTATGCGAGGCTGATTCACCACAAAAATATTAATTAATGTAACACACCACATCAATAAATCAAAGAGGAAAAACCCCAGAATCATCTCAATTGATACAGAAAAGGCATTTGACCAAATTCAATAGCCTTCCTTTTTTTGATAGCATTTTCAAATATATCTTTCAATTTTGAACTTCAACATGTATACATAACAATGATAACTTTCAAGTATGATTTAACAAGTAGTTAGAAAACAAACTACAAAGAATATCATGGTACACAGTTCTAAAACTTCAGCTATATCCATTATTGTAAAATATAATACACTTGCCAAAAAGTGTTAACTTTCAATGTACAGCTCAACAAGCAGTTACATAGGTAATTTCAAAAAATGTTATGGATTAGAGCTCCACAGTTTCAGTTTTTTCCTTGGTGTGCAATACAGGATATATATAGAAAGGTGAAGACTTTCAGCCCACAATTCAATGCATAATTGTAGAACAAATTTCAAAGATGTTATAGGGTACAGTTCTACCATGACGTTTACCTCCTTCCAAATATTCCAATAGCCCAGCATCAATGAAAATAAATATATTTGTATAAAGTTTACTTACTCATAGACCTTTGTCAAGTCATCATGTTTGTTACTACCCCTTCCTCTCACTTAATCTTTTTTTCCATCTTCAGGGATGTCTAGTCTCTGAGCAACCTAATTTTTTCATATTGAAAGGAGGTGTCAACAGTATGAGGAAGAGGGCTGCATTTGATTGTTGTTCTTAAAGAGGCTGTTGCCTCTGTGTTTCATGACTTGTCTGGCATAGTAACACTTGGGTGGATTTAAGTTTCTGAGAAATAAAACTTAGTGAGTGAATCTTTTATAGAATCTCAGGTAGGGACCCAGGTTTTGGAGGCATGCCATGTAAGGACATAACATACTGTGGCTGTTTGGAATATCTAGCTGGAGGTTGCATAACAGAGACCTCCAGGCTAGCTTCTTGACTCTATTTGGCATGTCTCAGCCACTGTGACCTCAGCTTATTTCCTTTCTTTTCCCCTCTTTTGGTCATGTATGCATTTTCAATCCCTCACTGCCAGGGACAGGCTCATTACCAGTAGTCACAAGGTAGATTCATTCCCCTGAGAGTCATGTCCCTCATTGGGGGGAGGTTAAACATTTATTTGCTGAATTTGGCTTAGAGAGAGAGAGGCCACAGCTGAGCAACAAAAGAGGTCCCCTGGAGGTGCCTCTTAGGCACTAATATAGGAGGGCTCAGCCTCTCATTTACAATCCTAATTTCACAACAGCAAGCCTCAAGTTGAGGGCTTGATTTATCAAGTAGTTGGTTCCTAATTTCACTTAATATATATTCTATCCCAACATAAATGAGCAGATTCTTACAATGTCTTCACTTAGTTGTACAATCACCGTCATTCTCAACTTTAAACAATTACCATAACATAATACATACCAGAGCTCTTATCAGCAGCTAATTATTCATCCCTACTATGAGTAGCATTGGAAAAATATTCCTATTAAACATAGTCTGTATTGTGTAATGGGTATTTTTCAGATATACCACTCTGTTGTTAACCCTCTGCACCAGTGTCATTGTAAGTATATCATGCAACATTTATTTAGCTTTGTGGTGGTACTATGTGGGTTACATGCCTTTAAAAAACTATTTATAAACATGTTCACCTTCAATGCATCACTGGTACTTATAATTACATTAATGAACCATAGTCACATCTGATCATTCCCATTCCATTAAGTTCACCCTCATTATCATATCTGTACATATTAGATTATCATTCCCCCTTCACTAACTTCTATCTATATGTCTCCTACATTCTACATTATAAGACACTTATTTTACATTTTTCTCAGAGTTCACATTAATGGTAACATAAAATATCTCCCTTTTATGTCTGCATAATTTCACTCAGCATTATGACTTCAAGCTTCATCCATGTTGTCATATGCTTCACAACCTCACTCCTTTTTACTGCTGCATAGTATTCCATTGCATGTTTATACCACATTTTGTTTATCCACTCATCTGTTGAAGGACATTTGGATTCTTTCCATCTCTTGGCAATTGTGAACAATGCCACAATGAACATCATTGTGCAAATATCTATTCATGTCACTGCTTTCAGATCTTCTGTGTATATACTGAGAAGTGAAATTGCTAGAACATAGGATAACTTAATACCTAGTTTTCTGAGGAAATGTAAAATTGTTTCCACAGTGTCTATACCATTATACTGTCCCATCAGCAATGAGTTCCTCAAAATTTGAAGAGAAGGAAAGCTACCTAACTCATTCTATGAAGCCGACATCACCTTGATTCCAAAGCCAGACAAAGATACTATAATAAAATAAATATATAGATCAATCTCTGTAATGAATACAGATGCAAAAATCCTCAACAAAATAATCACAAATCAAATCCAGGAGCACATTAAAAGAAATTACACACCATAACCTAGTGGGATTTATTTGCGGTATGCAAGGCTGGTTCAACACAGGAATATCAATTAATGTAATACATCACATCAATAAATCACAGCAGAAAAATTACATGAGCATCTTGATTGATGCAGAAACGGCATTTAACAAAATTCAACATCCTTTCTTGGTAAAAACACCCAAAAGGATAGGAATAGAAGGGACCTTTCTCAATATGATAAAGGAAATATAAGGAAAACACACAACAAACATCATAATCAATTGTGGAAAGACTGTAAGTTTTCCCTCTAAGGTAAGGAACAAGTCATAGCTTCATATTGTAACCACTGTTATTCAACATTGTGACAGAAGTTCTAGCTTGGCAATTAGGCAAAAAGGGAATAGAACACATCCAATTTGGAGAGTAAGAAGTAAAGCTTTCACTCTTTGCAGATGACATGATCCTATATGTAGATAATTCTGAAAATTCTACAGCAAACATACTAGAAGTAATACATGAATACAACAAATTATCAGGGTACATGATCAACGTGAAAAAATCAGAGTTCTTATATACCCTGTACTTTCTGTATGATTTTTTGTAAACATAAAACTGCTTATAAAAAGAATAGAAAAAAATCAGTAGTGTTTCTATACACTACTAGGTAGGAATCTCAGAAAGAAACCAAGAAAAAAATTCCCATTACAACAGCAACCAAAAGAATCAAATATTTAGGAATAAATTTACCCAGTGACAAAAAAGACCTATACACAGAAAACTACAAGATTGCTAAAGCAAATCCCATGGAAGGACACACCATGTTCATGGATTGGAAGACTGAATATAGTTAAGGTATCAGTTCTACCTAAATTTATTTATAGATTTAATACAATACCAGTTTGAAACCAACTTAATTTGCAGAAATAGAAAAACCAATAACCAAATTTGTTTGGAAGGGCAGAATGCCCTAAATAGACAAAAATATCTTGAGAAAGACAATTGAAGTAGGAATTCTCACACAACCTGACTTTGAAGCATATTACAAAGTTACAGTAGTCAAAACAGTACGGTACTGGCATAGAAATAGATATACTTACCAATGGAAATGAATTGAGTGTTAAGAAATAGACCCTCTCATCTATGGACAGTTGATCTTTGATAAGGTGGTCAATCCAATGTGGTGTTTGTAGAACTGGATAGACATATCCAAAAGAATGAATGAGAACCCCTACCTTATGCATTATGCAGAAATTAACTCAAAATTGATCAAAGACTTAAACATTAGAGCTAAGACCGTAAAACTTTTAGAAGAAAATGTAGGGAAATATTTTAAAGATCATGTGATTGGAGGTGCATTCCTAGACTAAACACCCAAAGGACAAGCAATGAAAGAAGAAAAGCAGATAAATTGGATCTCCTCAAAACTGAACACATTTATGCATTAAAGGATGGTCAGAAAAGGTAAAACCTAGTCTATGCCATGGGAGACAATATTTGGAAACCATATATCAGATATTGGTTTAATATCCAGAATATATTAAGAGATCCTACAACTCAAGAGCAAAAGAAAAATAACCCTATTAAAATGGAAAAAATGACATGGACAGACACTTTTCCAAAGATGAAATACAAGTCCTTCAAAAACATAGGTAAAGAGGCTCAACTTCACTGGGTATTAGGGAAATGCAAATCTAAATCAAAATGAGATGTCATCTTACACCTACTAGAATGGCCGTTATTAAAAAAAAAAACAGAAAAATACAATTGCTGGAGAGGATGTGGAGAGAGGCACACTTATTCACTCTTGTTGGGAATGTAGAATGGTGCAACCACCCTGGAAGGCAGCATGGTATTCCCTCAGGAAGCTAAGCATAGAATTGCCTTATGATTCAGCTATTCCATTACTAAGCATATATTCACAAGACCTGAAGGCAGGGACACAAGCAGACATTTGAATACAATGTTTATAGTGGCATTTCTCATGATTGTCAAAAGATGGAAATAGACCAGATGTCCATCAACAGATAAGTGATAAACAAAATGTGGTATATGTTAGGATCTTCAATTGAGAAGAGAAGATACAAAAACTTGATCAAAGGAGTTTTATTGTTCAGCCATGCACAAGTGGGCAGAAGCCTAAGAAAATGGTGACAGCTCTGAGTCAAGGGAACAGTAGGGCCTATAAAAGATGGTTCATGGGAAGTTCTTTGTCCAAGGAAGGGGAAGCTGGCAGGTCAAGGTATGGCAGTTTCTCAGTGGTGACTTTTGGGAAAGGGGGTAATTTGTAAGCTTCCATTGGCCAGTTTGAAAGTAGGGGCTTGGAAGTGGGAAAGTTTAAAATTTTAATGATCAGGATTCCTAAGGGTGGGGGTGGTGGCTTATTTCAGAATCACAGGGTTCCTAGGGCAGGGATAGTGGCTTATTGCAGATCTGCAGGGTTCCTAGGGTGGGGTGAGGGGTGGTGGCTCTATGGCAAAATTCCTAAGGGTGGGGTTGGGGTGAGGGTTCAGGGCCTAAACCTAACATTCCAGGATTTTTCTTTTATTTTTCTAGGGATGATGAGAAACACAGGTCTGTTGTTCTGTTCTGTATCTGCTTCAGGCTGATGGGGGGGCATAGAGTTGTCCCAACAGTCCATTATGGGGTACTGGTTGGGAAGGGTGATTTCACTGGAGGAGTAGCCTGGTTTGTCACAGATGGAACAGTTCTGTGAATAAACTTTGTTTGAATTTATAAGAAACAAAGTCCCAGAATGAATGCAGGGGAGATGAGAAGTAGGATAGGAGAGAGCTAAGCTAGACTGTGTTGTTAGCTGCATTTTCTTTAGCTCTTTTTATGTTTATATTGTGTTTTAAAATTCAATTATTAAACAAAGTACAGGTTTTCACAATTTGGCAAGGGAGAGATGAGATAAAGGCTCAAGCTCAGGATTTTTATCTACTCCCACTATGGGACAGGTTTTAGAAAAGAGAGGGCTGGAGTGAGAAGTTAAGACAGAATAGGTGGCTCTCATATTAATTTAAAAATTAATGGTCTTACCCACCATGTCAAGAGACACCAGGGGCTTGACAAACTTGATGTTCTTTGGTGAAATCCCAGGAGCCATTTGTTCTGAGCCTCTTTAGTCCTGGTCAGGGGCAACCAACAGGGCTTTTGGAGAAGCCTCTCTCCCCCTTGAGGGCTCAATGTACTCTCAGGCCCAGTGTTCTGGCTTTCCATTCTCAGGGTTCCTTTTGTTCTTGTGGGCACTCTCATTTCCAGTGCCCTCTCTGTGTTGATGACAGATTCCTAGTGTCTTTTGCCCCTGAGTGACCTTTAGATGGCTAATTACCATTTACAGCTTAAGCTATGAGCTTTGTCTTATCCACTCCCATCTTCCCCTCTCCTTCTCTGCAGTGTGGTCCTGATTATTAAAGACAGAAAGGGCAGGATTTATAAGGTCATTCATAGGTGTTTGAGGTCCCAAGGCTGACTGTCCTATAAAGTCAGTTTTTAGCTTGACTTGTTTTTACCTTCTATTAGGCAAGTAATTATATGGTTCCTTGCTTTCAGGTTTTATTGTCCCCTCTTACAGTTTTAGACATGGTCTGTGCTAAGGCCAGCTTTAATCCCAGCAATGTGCGCTGTTTCCCTTGCAGTTTATCTGCATGTACTTGGGCTTCTGCTCAGATCCTCTGCTTTTTCTTGGGAGTGCAGTGGGAGGAAAGAATAACTTGACTGTTTCCCCAAGTAAACACATAAGACTAGGTTTCTGAACTCCTCCATAAATTTGAAGTGGTTTTCAGGAAATTTCCCTAGTTGTTCTTACATTATGTTAAGTCTGTTATGGAAAAAGGGACATGGATCCTTTTAGTTCCCATATTCCCATTTGCTATAGGTCTGGTGGGCTCAGAGTCTATGTTTAGAGGATTTCTATTCCTGGGCCTTTTTGATGCTTTAAGTTGTGGAATTTTGACAATCTGAAGTAAAAGGATTTATTTTTTATTTTACCTTTAAGATAACATACTTTACAAGCCTCCATTTTGCCTTTAAGGTAACATACTTTAGAAGCTTCCATTTTACTTTGAAGATAGTATACTTTAGAAGCTTTCCTCATGGTCCTGTCCTGATAGAGGATTACAAAAAGTTGGAAATACAGAATTTCAGAATATTTCCCTTTTTTCTTTTTATGAAAAAAATTGAATTGGTGTATGGTGTTGGAACAATGTGTCAATGTTTGGTACAGAGGGTGGCGAAGTCATGTAGAGATAGATTATGATGGTGCTTTTTCACTGGGTGGGTGCAGAATTCACAGGGAAGTTGGCTGCTCACTTAAAGAAATGACCAAGCAAGTTATAAGGGTTTCAGACAAAAACATTCCTAAGGGTGGGATAGCATAGATGTGGGAACAGGGTTTGAGACATGGGGTGATGCAGAAAGGAGGATAATTATAGGATGGGGCTTTGTAGATAATTTCAAGAGTGATAGCATGTGGGAGCCAGGAAGCAGGTGAACTAGATTAACATTTGACAGCAAGAAGTCTGAGGTATATTTACATCTTGCTCTTTTGTGAGACCAAGGGATTTTCAGTTCCTGCTTACTTCCTGTTTCATGTTTTAAAGTTACATTTTAAGGTTAATTTACTATTATCTCTTTACTGGCTTTCAAAGACATGTTAAGCAGTAGCCGCTTAGGTCAGGCAGGCTGCTGTGCACTAAGGTTCACTGGTCTGTTTTGCTCAGGCCACAGGCTGCCACAATTTACCCCTGCACAACAGTTTGCATTGACTATAGGACAGACTTTGGATTTATATTTTACAGCAACAATATAATAAACAACAGAGTACAAGTAAGTAGTACATAGGAATAGCAATTCTATTAATATGTAGCACTATAGCCAAGTAAATGAGTGTTACTATTTAAACAAAGGATTATCTGATAAATTATTAAAACTTTGTATGTGATTTTGCATATGATTAAGAGCATGGGTTTCATTCTGTCAATTATTAGGCACATACACACAACATTGAATATTAACTAGATAACAAGTACTGCTTTGGTTGGCAGTATAGTTTGCTAACACTTCACTGGAGGATGGCCAATGGCATCTGGACAACTGCTGTTAGCTGGAAAGGCACATGGCTGGTGTCTGCAACATAGTTCTGGTATCAAAATGGCTTTCTCCCAAGATGTTCCTCTCTAGGTTGCAGTTCTTCAAAAATGTTACTCTTACCTGCTCTTGGGGTGTTTGTCCTCTGTCAGCTCCTCTGGAGCAAAAGAGCTTCCAACAGCCATCTTCAAACAGTCTCTCACCTACAGCTCCTCTCTCAGCTTCTGTGCATTCTTCAAAGTGTCCCTCTTGGATGTAGCAAGCTTGCTCCTTCTGCCTGAGCTTATATAGCACCCCAGTAAACTAATCAAGGCCCATTCTGAATGGATGGGGCCACACCTCCATGGAAAGATTCCAGTGAAAGAGCTCACCCACAGTTGAGTGATCACATCTTCATGGAAACATCCAATGAAAAGTCTCCAACCCAATCAACACCAGTATGTTTCCTGCCCACACAAGACTGAATCAAAGACAATGGCATTTTGGGGGACATAATGAATCCAAACCAGCACAGTCCATCCCCTGAACCCCAAGATGACATGATATTTCCATATACAAAATACATTCATCCCATCACAATATCACAAAAACGTAAATCATTTCAGTAACAATAGTTAATACAAGATCCCATCAAAATCAGTTACAGGTGTGGTCTGTCCAAAAGCAAAATTCCCTCTGACCTGTGAAACTTAGAAAAAGTTATCTGCTTCCAACATACAAAGGAGGGACTGTCATAGGATAAGCATTCCCATTGCAATAAGGAGAAACTGAAAGGAAAACAGGGTTCACAGGACCAAAAGTGTTCCTAAAACCCGCAGGGCAAATTCCATTAGATTTCAAAGTCTGAGAGGCATTTACAGAATGATGTTGCATCCTTGGGGCTTGAGAGAATGAGAATCTAACACTTCCTAAAGTTATTTGCAGCAGCCCTTTCCTCTCCAAACACTGGAGTGAGTGCTCCAACATATCCACACATTGGGGAGACCACCTTCTTGGCCCCACCCTCCTCAAGCATTGGGAAAGCACCCGGATCCTCTTCCATCTCTGGCACACATGCTCAACCCCTTCAAAACAGTAAGGTGGTGGCCAGGCTCTCCCCAATGCCCTAGGAATGTGCTCCACCCTCTTTGAGACCTGAGGCAGCAACAGCTTTCCTGAACATTGAGGTGGAAGGCTCACCCTTGACCTCTGGGGCAAACTCACCCTTTCTATGTGTGTAGGCTACTCTGCTCTCCCAGCCCAAGAACTTTTGACTCCAGACCTCAACCTCCATGGCTCTGTCTGAAGAATTTTTCCTTCAACATGTTCCTTGTCAGTCTTCTCCAGTCCAGACCAGCAGCAGCTCTGTCTATAAAGATCTCACAAAAATTCTGTTGGCTTTGCATGAAGCACACAGGGGTCAAAGTCATCAGAAAATAGGACTTTCCACAAATCCTTTCTGGATAACTCCATCTCTAATTTTGGCTTGTACTGGAATGGCAGTTGGGTTCCACGTTTGCTTAAATCCTCATGTTGACCTATAGCTTCTGGGATTCCACCCTCTGGAAGCCCAGAATTTTCCAAACCATCAGTTTCTGGTTTTTTTGAACCCAAGTTTTTAGTTCTAAGTTTTCTATCTCTCCAATCACATTTTACTATAAGCTGCAAGGACAAGCCATACTATACCTACAAATTCTAGTTTCAAAATCTCATTAGCCTAGTATCCCAGCTCATCACTTTCAAATTCTCTTTTCCATCTGACTCCAGGACCCAATTTTGCCAAATTTTCTGCCACTTTAAAACAAGGATCACCTTTCCTCCAGTTTGCAACAAAACATTCATCATTTCTGCTCAAGGCATCATCAGAAGTATCTTTAGAGTCCATATTTCCACAGTCTCCTCAAAGCAGTTTAGGCCTTTTCTATCAAGCTTCTCAGAATTCTTTGAGAATCTTCCCCATATCCACTTAAAAAGCCATTCCAATATGTTTGATATTTGCAAACTCAACACCATCCCACTTCTGGTACCAAAATCTGTTCTAGTTTGCTAATGCTTCACTGGAGGATGCCCAATGGTATCCAGACAACCTCTGTTGGCTGGGAAGGCACATGACTGGTGTCTGCAACAAAGTTCTGGTTTCAATACAGCTTCCTCCCAAGACATTCCTCTCTAGGCTGCAATTCTTCAAAAATGTTACTCTTAGTTGTTCTTGGGGTGTTTGTCCTCTGTCAGCTTCTCTGGAGCAAGAGTCTGCTTTCAGTGTCCATCTTCAAACTGTCTCTCATCTGCAGCTCCTCTCTCAGCTTCTGTGCATTCTTTGAAGTTTCCCTCTTGGCTGTAGCAAGCTTGCTCCTTCTGTCTGAGGTTATATATGCTCCAGTAAACTAATCAAGGCCCATGCTTAATGGGCAGGGCCACATCTCCATGGAAAGATTCCAAGGAAAGATCTCACCCACAGTTGAGGGATCACATCTCCATGGAAACATCCAATCAAAAGTCTCCAGCCCAATCCACACCAATATGTTTCCTGTCCACACAAGACCACCTCAAAGATAATGGCATTTGGGGAAATAAAATACATCTAAACCAGCACAAATGACATTCTGTTTTGCAAAACTACCTTTTAAGTTCTAAGGTTTTATTATTAAGCAGATATCACTACTTTTTCACCATTCTATAACTTTGACCACAGAAATAAATTTCCTTTTGTAAACTTTCTGCAACATTCTGTGTCCATTTTTAGGTTTCATCCCCCAATTTTAAAATAAACTGCTTTCCTTTTTCTTCCAATAAAAACTTACATCTAAGTTATTAAAACAATCTTGGAAACTCTTCTTAAGCAATCATTTTATAACATACTTATACCATTAAAATTAAACTTTTTAGAATAATGCTGAATACTTAAAACACTTTAGTCCATGCATTATTGAAACAAAGACACATAATTTTAACAGAATTCCCAGAATTGGAGTGGGACACTTTGGGATTATTAAAAAGGAGTGAGAAAATGGTATACTATGGAGGGCATATGGCAGTAGAGATGTTTGCAGGGGCCTAGAGATTATACCATCTATTTCTGTAATAGAGACTGAGGAATGAGTCAGTGGCTTGGAGAGTAAAGGAATGAAACAACTTTACCTGCTATTGAGAGGGTTATCTGTGGTTTCATCATTGTCATGGTGGTGACTGAATCTTTTTTGGCACATGGGCATTTTCAGTTGTCCATGGGGAACCTCAGGAGATTGGAGAGCTCAAGCCCTGGATCAGATTTGCTTTGGGAGTTTGATGTTCTTTGGCTGGGAGGGGCTTGAGAGCAGTCAGACTCAGTGACTTTGCTGTTTGCAAAGTGCATGGGTCTTGAAAATTTTTTCTTTAAGGCTTTTGCTAGTGGACATGCCTGCTTTTTTTGCAGTTAGCCTTGGCTTTTGTTTTCTCCTGCTACTGTGGATTGCACTCCAGATTTTTATTATTAAACACCTTGAAGGTTAGGTTTTTGGAGTTTGGGGTCCAGATTTTAATTTCAGGGGTTTGTGGTGCATATCAGAAGTGGCTTGCATAGCTTGGCCTCAGGCATGTTGTGAAAGGGATTAGCATAGCACAGAGGGGCATTTCTGATACAGGAGAGAAAAAAGGTACAGAGTTTTTACAGTATGAGCCTAGGCACTGTTTATTTTGGGAAAGGTGGGACAGAGAGAGAGAAGGGAACATGGACATGGATCAGGCCCTCTGGTTCAGACATTTCTCACAAGTGGAGGATAGGCTGAGGTTGAGAGGAGTGGGTCCTTTGTGGGGAAGGAAAGGAGTGAGACTCTGAGGTGGACCTTAGAGATGGGGAGTATTGTTTACTCACCATGGCTTAACAGCAGTTTGAACTTGGCTAGGAGGGGCTACATAAGGAGGAGGAGGAAAGTATAGAAAAAAGTTTTGGGCAGGATTGAAGAAAGAGTTGGGAGGAGGAGGAGGAGATGGATTTGATGAGTTGAACAAGTTTGGCATAGGGAAAGAGAGAGAGGGAGAGAGAGAGAGAGAGAGAGAGAGAGAGAGAGAGAGAGAGAGAGAGAGAGAGAGAGAGAGAGAGAAAGGAGAGGCACCTGCACAGTTTGTAAAAGGTCTGGACATATAGGACTTCACTCCACTTGCTGAGAAACTGACAGTAATTGTCAAGGTTAAAAGAATTTGGGGATCAAGTGTTCTTTTTTTTTGGCCAGGTTGATCCATTATCTAATTTGTATTGTGGCCATGCAGCCCATGATTAGAATGAAGGTGTATAGGGTAAGGAGAAATACCAGCTCCCAAGCTTAGGAACAATCAAGTGGGTCACCCCCCTTGAGAGTTCCCAAGCTCCAGTGCAGTGATGGAGGAGTGGATATTGACATCCCACCATCCTACTTGTCCCCAGGGTCCCAGACACCAACAGAGGCAGTTCTCACCCAGCACTAGATTCCCATAAATGTTTCCCCAGAAAACACAGAAAGAATGCCAGAGAGAGAAGGTGTTTTCTGCTTAACCTGAGATTATTTGCTGGTGGTGGGTGTTGGAGTCAGGCAAATGGGTTCTGACCCATCTGATGGAAATTTTGTCTATCTTCTCAATCCCAGGTTTCAGTGTCAATATATGCTCAGTTTTTTGAATGAGAAGAGAATAGACAAAAACTCATTCAAAAGGAGTTTTATTGTCTGGTCATGCACAGGTGGGCTGAAGTTTAAGAAAATGGCAACAGCTCCAAGCCAAGGGAACAGTAAGGCTTATAAATGATGGTTGGTGGGAAGTTCTTTGTTCAGGAAAGGGAATTCTGGCAGGTCTAAGTATGGCAGTTTCTTGGTGGCTAATTTGGGAAAGAGGGTAGTTGGCAAGCTTCCATTGCCTGTTTTGAAAGTGGGGGCTTGTAAGCAGGAAAGTTTAAAAATTTAGCATTCAGGATTTCTAACAGTTGGGACAATGGCTTATTTCAGACCAGCTGGGTTCCTAGGGCAGTGACAGTGGCTTATTGCAGATCTGCAGGGTTACTAGGTTGGTGTGAGGGGTGGTGGCTCTATGGCAAAATTCCTAAGGGTGGGGTTGGGGTGAGGGCTCAGGGCCTAAACCTAACAACATATACATAGGATGGAATATTATGCAGCTGTAAGAGAGAATAAAATCATGAAGCATATAACAATATGGATAAAACTTGAGGACATTATATTGAGCAAAATTAGCCAGAAATGCAAGGAAAAATACCCAAATGTGTCACTAATAAGAACTAAAATTAATGATAAAATGTGAGAGTTAAAATTTGAGAACACATGTTATGAGGAGATAGAAAGGTGGTATAGATAAGGCATTTGATGATGGAATACAGAATGTTCAACAGCATAGATTGTATAGATCCAGAATTAGATATCACAATATTGTGTGATGGTAGCACAATGTTGTAAGTACACTGAAAAAAGATGATTGTATATATGGTTGAAAGGGGAATGTTAAGAGCATGTAGAACACCAAAAGGAAAGATAGAAGATAAAGACTGGGACTGTATAACTTATTGAAACGTAGAGTGGTCAATGATGGCAATTCAATGTGTAAATCTAAGCATGTTTTTACATGACAGAGAACAAATGAATGTCAGCTTTGCAAAGTGTTGAGAATGGGATGGTATTGGTGGAAAAATACAATCAAGGCAAATAGAGTCTGTAGTTAACAGTAAAATTATAATATGCCTCTACTGATTGTAACAAAGGCATTATACCAAATCTAAATGTTTACAAGAGGAGAATATAGGGGAGGGGTATGGGATTCTTGCTGGTGGTGTTCTTGCCTGAACCTTTTAATGTATTTTATTTTTATTTTTTCTTTTAATTTTTATTCAGTTTTTCTTTTATTTTTTCTATTTTTTCTCCTCTCCTCTTTTTTTGTTGAATAAATGAAAATATCCACATATAGATTGTGGGCCTGAATGCATACCTATGTGATTATACTGGGAACCACTGATGGTTTGCTTAGGATTGAATGCTTAAAGATAAACAGAGGCGAGGCAAGATGGTGGAATGCTGAGGAGTGGGTTTTAGTTACTCCTCTGGGGCAGCTGGTAGATAGCCAGGAATTGTGTGGAACAGCCACCTTAGGGAACTCTGTGATCAGTCACACATCATACAACCGTCTGGAACTGGCAGAGCACCAAAGATCTCAGTGAATCTTGTAAGTTTCCCCAGCCAGTTGACTAACACCCCTCCTCACCAGACACAGCAGACAGTCTTGTAGCTGGTTTCCTGAGGGAGTAGGAAGCAGTGTGTGCTGAGAACCACCTGGAGGTTGGCTCAACCCAGCCTCAATTGCAGAATTGATTAACAAACTCAGACTGCTAAATAAAAATTCCAACCACAGATTATCTGAGAGCATACACCATAGAATATGAGAGAAATCGGCTCTGCAGAGGAGAGACAGGGCCAGGGAAAACAGAAAAATAACAGAGACTTTAGGAGTTAGGGGTGTTCAGAATACATAGAAGGGCACAATTGCAAATCTGGGGAGATGGGGTCTTTCTCTGAAAAGCCAGTTTTTCTGGTTTCTTGGTTCCTCTTCTCTTGCTCTCTGACTCCTTATCTTTTTGCATTTCAATAGCCCATCAGATTTCCTGTGTCAACATGGCCCCCCTGCAAGGGCAGAATTAAAGAGTTGTCTCAAAGTGCTTATCTTTAAATAGTCTGTACTTGATAAAACTCAGGGGCTAGGGAAAGGTTTTTCTTTTTCTTTTTCTTTTACTTTTTTTGAAATAACTACTCTAAGTATTCCATTACAAAAAGCCTCAAAGATTTGCAATTGGCCTCTGGACCCAGGCAAGAGCTGAGCTAAGATATCTCTGAGAGACAAAGCAATGAGTCTAGTGGGGGAGACAATTCCCTAAAGGGCATAACATCACTAGGAAAAGGGGAGAGCAGGGCCCAAATCAGGTGGCAAGACCTCATTCAGAGAACTCAGTACCCAGGGGCTGGAAAACAGAAACCAACTTGAGTCAGCCATGCTCCCAACAGGGACAAGATCTTTGAAGAAATGAAGGCACCTGTGGCACCTCTTTACCCTTGTGGGAAGCTGCAAATTGACTAGTGCCACCTGCTGGAAAAGATGGGAAAAGCATAGAGTCTAGAAACATCACACAATGGTCTGACAACCAGCAGATCCTTATTCTCAGGGAAACTCCATACCCTCCTCCTGAGATTTGGGCCTCCCTGAACTGGGAAAATCTGATTGGGGTCCATCATATCAGAGGAGATTCTCTCACTAAAAGGTTACATAGAGGCAGAGAAAGAACTAGAAAAACAAGAGGTGAAAAACTCTGATCAACTAAACAGAAATTATGGTAGAGGTCTAGAATAATTTGAACTTAATGCCAAAGAACAGATAGAGAACAAAGCCAACCAACAAGAACACCCTAGGTAAAAGACTAGAAATGAGCTCCAGAATAAATTAATCAAGAAAACCAGATGCCTAGGCAGCTTAAGATGTCACACTAGGAAACACAAAAATGTGGACCAGCCAAAGGAACAAACTAACACATCAACTGAGATACAGAAATTGAAACAACCAATTAATAACCAAACAGATCTCCTAAATCAATTCAAAAAATGAAGTAAAAAATCAATTCAATTAGCTGAGGGAAGGTATGGCAAAAGAGATGAAAGATATAAAGAAGACATTTGGTGAACATAAGGAGGAACATGAAAGTATGAAAAAGCTAATGGCAGAGCTTATGGGAATGAAAGAAACAATACAGAAGATGAAAAATACAATGGACTCTTACAACACCAGATTTGAAGATGCAGAAGAAAGGATACGTGAACTAGAAGATAAAACATCTGAAAGCATACACATAAAGGAACAGATAGGGAAAACAATGGAAAAATATGAGGAGGGTCTTAGGGAACTGAAAGAAAACATGAAACACATGAATATACATGTTATGGGTGTCCCAGAAGGAGAAGAGAAGGGAAGGGGGGCAGAAAGAATAATAGAAAAAATAATCCCTGAAAATTTCCCAACTCCTATGAAAGACATAAAATAATAAAGTCAAGATGTGCAGCGTACTCCAAACAGAATAGATACCAAAATACCTACTCCAAGACACTTACTGCTCAGACTGTCCAATGTCAAAGACAAAGAGAGAATTCTGAAAGCAGCAGGGGAATAAAAATCCATCACATACAAGGGAAGTTTGATAAGGCTATGTACTGGTTTCACCACAGAAACCATAGAGGTGAGAAGGCAGTGGTATGATATATTTAAGATACTGAAAAGGAAAAACTGCCAACCAAGAATTCTATACCCATCAAATCTGTCTTTCAAAAATGAGGGAGAGATCAAAATATTTTTAAACAGACAGACACTGAGAGTGTGTGAATAACTGACCTGGGCTTCAAGAAGTACTAAAAGGAGTGCTAGAGGCTGATAGAAAAAGACAGGACAGAGAGTATTGGAGAAGAGTGTAGAATTTAAGACTATTGAGAGAGAGGAAAAATAAGATAGGACATAGAAAATCCAAAAGAAAAACAGTACAAGAATGTATTCTGTTACAGTAATAACATTAAATGTCGATGGATTAAATTCCCCAATAAAAAGATATAGACTACCAGAATGGATTAAAACACAAGACCCATCTATATGCTGTCTACAAGAAACTCACTTCAGACACAAGAACAAAAATTAGGCTAAAAGTGAAAGGTTGGAAAAATTTGTACCATGAAAACAACAACCAGAAAAAATGTGGGAGTAGTTATATTAATATGAGACAAATTAGACTTATAATGTAAAACAATTAACAGACAAAGAAGGACACTATATATTAATAAAAGGGAAAATTTATCAAGAAATTATAACAATCATAAATATTTATGCACTGAATCAGAGTGCCCTTAAATACATGCAGCAAACACTGTCAACACTCAAGTGAGAATTAGATGCTTCTACAATAATAGTTGGAGATTTCAACACACTGCTCTGACCAATGGATAGAACATCTAGACAAAGGATCAATAAGGAAACAGAGATGTTGAATTGTACAATAAGTGATCTAGACTTGACAGACATTTATAGAGCACTACATCCCACAACAAAAGGATACACATTTTTTCTCAAGTGCTCATGGATCATTCTCTAGGATAGACCACATATTGGGTCATAAGTCAAGTCTCAACAAATTTAAAAGAATTTATATTATACAAAAACCCTTCTCATACCACAATGGGATGAAGTTGGAAATCAATAACAGGCAGAACGTCAGAAAATTCACAAAAATATAGAGGCTAAATAACACACACTTATACAAACCAGTAGTTAAAGGAGGGAATTACAAGAGAAATCACTAAATATCTTGAGGCAACTGAAAATGAAAGCACATCATATAAAAACTTATGGGATGGAGCTAAGGTGGTGCTGAGAGGAAAATTTATTGTCCAAAATGCCTATATTCAAAGAGAAGAAAGAGAAAAATAGAGGAATTAACTGCTTACCTGGAGGAACTAGAGAAAGAACAGCAATCTAACTCCAAAGCAAAGAGAAGGAAAGAAATAACAAAGGTTAGAGCAGAAATTAATGAAATTGAGAAAAGGAAAACAATAGAGAGCATCAACAAAACCAGAAGTTTATTCTTTGAGAAAATAAATAAAATCAATGGACCCTTAATTAGGCTAGTAAAAAAGAGCATATGCAAATAAACACAATAAGAAATTGAAGAGGGGACATAACTACTGATCCTGCAGAAATAAAGGAGATGATCAGTGGATACTATAAGCAACTACACACTAATAAATTAAACAAACTAGATGAAATGGACAAATTCCTAGAAAAGCAAGAACAACCAACATTGACTCAAGAAGAAACAGACAACCTCAACGATCCAATCAAAATTAAAGACATTGAATCAATAATCAAAATGTTCCCAAAGAAGAAATGCCCAGGACCAGAACACTTCACATGTGAATTCTACCAAACATTCAAGAAAGAATTAGTACCAATGCTGCTCAAACTCTTCCAAAAGAGAGGAGGGAAAGCTACCTAACTCATTCTATGATGCCAACATCACCATAATTCCAAAGTCAGAGATACCAAAAAAAAAAAATAAATAAAAAGAAAGAAAGAAAATTATAGGCCAATCTCCTTAATGAAAATAGATGCAAAAATCCTCAATAAAATACTCACAAATCATATCCAGCAGCACATTAAAAGAATTATACACCATGTTCAAGTGGGATTTATTCCAGCTAGGCAAGGCTGGTTCAACATAAGAAAATCAACTAATGTAATACAACCCATCAATAAATTGAAACAGAAGAAACATATAATCATCTCAATCAATGCAGAAAAGACATTTGACAAAATTCAACATCCTTTCTTGATGAAAACACTTCAAAGGATAGGAATAGAAGGAAACTTTCTCAATACAATAAAGCCAATATATGACAAATCCATAGCTAACATTATACTCAATGTGGAAGACTGAAAGCATTCCCTCTAAGATCAGGTACAAAACAGGGATGCCCACTGCCATCATTGTTATTCAACATTGTGCTGGAAGTTTTGCTAGAGCAATTAGGCAAGAAAAAGAAATAAAAGGCATCAAAATTGGAGGAGAAGTAAAACTTTCACTGCTTGCAGACAACATGATCCTCTATGTAGAAAATCCAGAAAAGTCTACAGCAAAGCTGCTAGAGCTGATCAATGTATACAACAAAGTGTCAGGCTACAAGATCAACATGCAAAAATCAGTAGTTTTCCTATACCCAAGTAAGGAGCAACAGAAGGAGGAAATCCAGAAAAAATCCATTTATAATAGCATCCAAAAGAATCAAATATTTAGGAATAAACTTAGCCAAGGCAACAAAAGGCCTATACAGAGACAACTATAAGAAACTGCTAAAAGAAATTGAACAGGACCTAAAAAATGGAAGAACACACCGTGCTCATGGATTGGAAGACTAAACATAGTTAAGATGACAATTCTACCTAAACTGATTTATGGTTTCAATACAATACCAATTAAAATCCTATAAACTTACTTCGCAGAAATAGTAAAACTAATAACAAAATTTATTTGGAAGGGCAAGTTGCACCCAAATAGCCAAAAATATCTTAAGAAAGAGGAAGGAAGTGGGAGGTCTCTCACTACCCAAGTTTGAAGCATGCTACAAAGCAACAGTGGACAAAACAGCATGGTACAGGCATTAAGATAGATACACTGACCAATGGAATCAAATTGAGTGTTCAGAAATATATCCTTTTATCTACAGACTTTTGATATTTGATAAGGCAGTCAAGCAAAAACTGGAACAGAGCTACACCTTCAATAAATTGTGTCTGGACAATTGGATATTCATATCCAAAAGAATGAAAAAGGACTCCTCTCTGACACCTTATACAAAAATTAACTTAAAATGCATTAAGGACCTAAACACTAGTGCTAAGATTATAAGACTTTTAGAAGAAAATACAGGGAAATATCTTAAGGATCTAGTGATAGTAGGTGGCTTCCTAGACCTTACACCCAAAGAATGAACAATCAAAGTATAATAGATAAATGAGATCTCCTCAAAATTCAACATTTTGTACATCAAAGGACTTTGTCAGAAAAGTAAAAATGCAGCCTATGTAATTGGAGACAATATTGAAATCCACATATCAGATAAGGGTTTAATATCCCAAATATGTAAAGCCATCCTACAACTCAACAACAGAAAGACGAGCATCCCAATTAAATAAATGGGAAAAAGACATGGGCAGACACTTCTGTAAGAGGAAATACAAATGGCTCAAAAACATATGAAAAGATGTTCAATGTCGCTGGGTATCAGGAAAATGCAAGTCAAAACCACAATGCACTATCATCTCGCATCTACCAGAATGGCCATTATCCAAAAAATAGAAATTTACAAGGGCTGGAGAGGATGTGGAGGAAGAGGCATACTTATTCACTGTTGGTGGGAATATAGAATGGTGCAGCCACTCTGGTAGACAATTCCTCAGGAAGCTAAGTTTAGAATTGCCATATGATCTAGCAATTCCATTACTAGGTATATACCAAGAGGAACTGAAAGCTAAGACACAAAGGACATTTTTAAACTGATATTTATAATGGTATTATTCATGATTGCCAGGAGATGGAAACAGCCCAGTTGTCCATCAGTGGATGAGTGGATAATCAAACTGCGGTATATACACACAATGGAGTATTACACAGCTGTAAGACAGAACAAAGTCATGGAATACATAATAACATGGATGAAGCTTGCAGATATTACGTTGAGTGGAGTTAGCCAGAAACAAAAGGACAGATACTCACTATTGTGATCTAACATTTGTGAACAACTTTGAGAGTTAAAACTGAAAACACAGATTATCAGGAGAGAGAAATTTGTGAGAGATCAGGCACTTCATGCTTAAGGATTATAGAATGGTCCAAAGGATTAACTTTGTATATCCAGAAATGGAGAATGCACTGTTGTGTGATGGTAGCACAGGATTCTAGGTGTACTGAACAAGATGACTGTGAGTGCAGTTGAGGGAGAAAGGCTGGGGGCATGTGTGATACCAGAGGGAAGGATGGATGTTAGAGACTGCAACTGTGTAGCTTGGTGAAAACTAGAGTGTTCAGTGTTGGTGATTAAATACACAAATGTAAAAATGTTTTTATACATGGGGGAGAACAGATGAATGGTAACCTTGCAGGATGTTGAAAAGGGGAAGTTATTGGGGGAAAGAATAAAACCAATGTGACTGGAGTCTGGGGTTAAAAATAACATTGTAGTATGCTCTCATTACATGTGGCAGGGGCAGTATACCAAAGTTGAATGACTGGGATGGAAGGGTGTAGGGGAGGGGTATGGGATTCTTGGTAGTGATGTTGTTGACTGACCTTATTGTTGCATTTTATTTTATTTTTACTTTTGCCCTTATCTTTTTTATTATTCTTTTGCTTCAATTTTTTTTTTTTTGAGTAATGAACATGTGTAATTGCTAATTGTGGAGATGAATGCACAACCACATGAGGATAATGTAAACAATTGGTTGTACATTGTGGATGATTGTATGGTATTTGAATATATCCCTATAATATTGCAGGGGAAACAATAAACAACAAGTGTTGGAGAGACCATGGAGAGAGAGATGAGTGTGGAAGTAGGATGGTGTAGCCTATCTGGAGGACGGTATTGTGGTCCCGCAAGAAGTTATGTATGTGGGGATTTCAAGGTCTTGTATCCTCAGTATGGGGTATACACTTGGAAGATTGGAGAGCAGGGACATGAATGGACATTTACACACCAGTATGTATGGTGGCAGTATTCACTATTTGCAATAGATGGAGGTGGACTAAATGTCCATTCACTGATGAACAGAATGGTGAACTGTGGTGTATGCATACAATAGAAAACTGAGTGACTACAAGAAGAAATGAAGCTGTGAGACACACAACTAGGTGAATGGATCTTGAGTACAGCATTTTGAGTGAAGCATGCCAGAAATGAGAGGACAAACATGATAATGCTCACTAATATGGACTAACTATAATGTGTAAACTCTGAGAACTGAATCTTAGAGCACAACTTTTCAGGGAAATGCTTATTGTAATGTTTTCTACATTGTAAACTCTTATGGCAATCACATCTATTCCTGTGTTGTAACGGTTATCTCTAAACCCTGAGACGGTGAGCTCCTTGTGTAGAACCTAGTCGGTCTTTGGAACTTTAGGTATCTGTGTGACACATGAGGCTCAGAGCTACAACTTGGCAGCTCTGAATGTCAGTATTATCCCATACAGCAACTCTTGAAGGAGGTGAAAAAGAATTCAGGCTTTATTTAGTGGTATGAATGAAAAGGATCTGGTCAGGACCAAGGCAATTCAGGCCCAAGGGTAAAGGACAATACTGACTGGGTTTTAAAACTACAATTTACGTGTGAGACCAAGGGAGGAGATGTTTATCTGGTGCAGGATCTATACTTTCTGTAGCTCCCTAGATAATCTAACTTGTATGATCAGTCTGAACACCATTGGTACAGAGTGGTGAATGGGAAGTGGGATTTTGTGTGTTTGTACAGGCTGGGATGAAATCCTGACACATCCCAAAGTGATATGGGCAGAGAGTATAAGTTTATTTGTGGGCCCCCCTGAGGAGCTGTGAACAAATGCAGAAGTGTTGGACTTCCCCACCTGGGCTATTTCTGATTTTCCTGCAAACATTGAGGACTGACAATTTAGTGGGCCAAGCCCTTGATCTGGCATCCTTCCTCTCTAAGACTAGTTGCCATAAGGGAGAGGCTGAGCTGATGTACAATCATGCCTAGGTCCTCCCCACTGAGAAAGCCTCTTTGTTGCTCAATGTGGACCCCTTTCTCTCTCTAACCCACTCAGCAAGTGAACTCACTACCTTCCCTCCTACTCAGGAAGTGACTCCCAGGGGTGTGAATCCCCCTGGAAACATGGGAAATGACTCCTAGAGATGAGCCAGGACCCAGCACTGTGGGACTGAGAGGATCTTCTTGACCAAAAGGGGGAAGATAGGTGAAGCAAAATAGAATTCCAGTGGCAGAGAGATTTCAAATGGAGTTGAGAGGTCACTGTGGAGGGTATTCCTATGTGCTATATAGATATAACCTTTTAGTCTTTAGTGTGTTGGAATGGCTAGAGGGAAATACCTGGTGCCCTCAAACTGCAACCCAGTGACTTTGATTCCTGAAGATGACTGTATAATTGTAAATTGCATGGTGTGTCTGTGTGAGTGTGAAAACTTGTGGCTCACACTTTATCCAGTGTATGGGCAGATGAGTGGAAAAATCAGGGCAAAAAATAGATGAAGAATAGAGTGGGATTGAGATGATGGAAAGATTTAGGTGTTCCATTTTGCTTTTTATTTTTATTTTGGAGTAAGAAAAAGGTTCAAAAGTTAATTCTGGTTATTAATGCACAACTCTATGTTGGTGCTGTGAATAATTGATTATACACCATGGATGACTGTAGAGTGTGTGAAATTATCTCAATTAAACTGTATTAAAAAAGTAAATGGAACAATGGGGGAGGAGGGGAATGGAATGTTTTGGATATTCTTTTTTACTTTAATTTTCATTTTATTTTTTGTAGTAATGAAAATGTTCAAAGTTTGTGGTGATGAAAGCACAACTATATGACATATTGTGAATTGGTTATACACTTTGAATGATTGTATGTTATGTGATTATATCTCAATAAAATTGCAGTAAAAAATAAACAGTTACAAGTACTGGAAAGAATGTGTAAAGAAGGATGTACCTAATCACTGGTGGTAGGGAAGTAGAATGGCTCATCCCATCTGCTGGGATTGTGGTGATTCCACAGGAAGCTAAGCATGTATGGGGTTGCCATATGGGCCTGCAACCCCATTATTGCATATATACTTGGAAGAACTCAAAGCAGGGACATTAATGAATGTTTACATACTGGTGTTTATGGCAGGAGCATTCATGATTTGCAATTGATGGAGGTGACCTAAGTGTTCATTGACTGATGAACAGAATGGTGAACAGTCATGTATATACATACAATTGTATATTGAATGGCTGCAAGAAGAAATGATGTGAAGTATGCAACTAGGTAAATGGACTTTGAGGACAGTATGTTTTGTGAAATAAGCCAGAAATTAAAAGACAGAAACTATAACACCTCACTAATATGAACTAACTATAATGTGCAAACTCTGAGAATTGAATCTGAGAGCATCTGTTACCAGGAGAAGACTTACTGTAATGTACCCTAGATTGTAAGCTCTTACACAATTTACTTCTATTCCTGAGTTGTAATGGTCATTTCTAGATTCTGAGATGCTGAGTTTTGGTGTATAAGCTGTTCAGTTCCTGGAACTTCAGTTATCTGTTTGAAACCTGAGACTCAGATGTAGAATTTGGTAGCTATAAATGTCAACATTCCCCCATACAGCAAATGTTAAACAGGCTGAAAAAGAGATCAGATTTTAATTAGAGATATGAACAAAATGGACTTGGTTAGGAATAAGGTAAATCAGACAAAAGGATAGAGGATGATATTGACTCACTTTTCATACTTCAACTTCTGTGTGAGACCAAATGTAGTGATTTTATTTGGTGATATATCTTTATTTTCTGTAGCACACTTTATAATTTAACAGTATGGTCAGTTTATTCAAACACCATAATTACTTGGAAACTTGAAGAGGGAGTGAGAGCTGGTTTGTTTGTTTAGGTTAATGTGAAGCCCTGATATATCCCAGAGTAACTTGGGCAAAGGATGAAACAGTATTTGACAAGCCCCTTTGAAGGACTGGAGAAAATTGCAGATATATTAAATTTACCCACCTTGGTAATTACTGATATTCTCACAAACATCAGGACTACCAATTTTAATAGGGTGAGCCCTCAATTTTGGGACTTGCTCTTAGGAAGCCTGTTATCACAAAGGGGAGTCTAAGCCTACTTATAATTTTTCCTAAATGTCACACCCAGAGAACCTCTTTTGTTGCTCAGATGTGACCTCTCTCTCTAAGAGCAGAGGTGAATTTGAAGGTGAATTTGCTGATTCCCAGGGGTGTAAATCTCCCTGGCAATGTGGGACATGACTCCTGAGGATGAGTGTGGACTCAGCATTGTGGGATTGAGAATGCCTTCTTGACCAAAAGGGTGAGGAGAAATGAAGCAAATAAAGTTTCAGGGATTGAGAGATTTCAAATGGAGTCGAGAGGTCATTATGGAGGTTATTCTTATGCATTGTATTGATGTCCCTTTTTAGTTTTTAGTGTATTAGAATAGCTAGAAGGAAATAGCTAAAACTGTTGCACTGCACCTAGTAGCCTTAATTCTTGAAGATGATTGTTTTACTTTATAGTTTATGCAGTATGATAGTGTGATTGTAGAAATCCTGTGGGTCACACTCTCTTTTACTGGTATATGGACAGATGAGTAGGTAAATGCAGACACAAAGTAAATGAATATTAGGGGGTATGGGAGTATGGGTTGTTTTGGTTGTTCTTGTATAGCTTTATTTTTATTCTTATTATTTTTATTCTTATGATTATTTTATTTTTTTATTCTTATTATATTTTTGGAGTAATGAAGATATTCAAAAATTGACTCTGGTGATGATGCAGAACTACATGATGATACTGTGAACAATTGATTGCATGTTTTGGATGATTGCATGTTATGCAACTATATCTCAATAAAATTGCAAGGAAAAATAAATGAACTGTTGATACATACATGGATGAATCTCCAGGGAATTTATACAGAATGTAAAACCAGTCCTAAAATGGTACATTCCAATCATAGAACATCTTCAAGATGAAAAAGCTTAGAATTGGGAAAAAATTTATGGTTACCTGGGTTTAGAATGGCAGATAGAGGGAGAGCTGGAGGGATGTGTGTCTAGTTGTGGAAGGTCAAACTGAGGAATCCTTGTAGTGATGGAACTGTACTGTATCTTGATTGTGGTGGTAGATATATAAACCTAAACATGTGGCAAATTTGTGCAGAACCATATACACAAAAAACAATTGCACATAAATTAGTGTATGCTAAACTGGGGAAATATGAATAATATCCATGGATTGTGTTATTGTCAATATCCTGGTTATGACATTGTAGTATGGTTTTGTAAGATTCCCATTGGGGTAAACTGGGTAAAATATACATGGCAATCTCTGTATTTTTTCTTACAATTGCAGTTGAAACTACAGTTTTCTCAATATGAAAAATTTAATAAAAATGAATGTGAATCACAAATAAATGTAAAATGTCAATCAGTTTGTATTGAAATAGGGAGTTTGCCACATTCAGTCAAGTACAAAGTAAAGTAAATAAAGGCTGTGTTTTATTCATGCATTAGATTTAGCTTTCTCACCTATGGCATTATCAAATGGACATTGAAATATTTCTTTCTTCCTTGAAAGTGTGAGAAATGTGCTAAAGGGTAGAGTTAGAATGCCAGAATGTCAAACCTGAAAGGATCCTTAGCCACCTCAGTGGTTTCCAAAGTTTTTAAAAACTTCTTTTAACCCTTAATCTTTTCCTTCAAAGTAAAACTATGACTATAATGTGGTCAATGTGTAAGACAGAACTCTAAGAGTAAAATAGATAAAACCAGAAGAGTCCTAGTGGAAATTATGCTAGAAACTGTATTTATCTTTTAACTCTTGTGGTGGACCCTGAAACATGCTTGAAATCCTAGGATTTCAGTTGGGTAATCCACTCTCCAACTCACAATTTCAAGATGAGGACTATAAGTCTCAGTAAAATACAGTGATTTGCCCAAAGTCACACAGTGAGCCAATAAGATTATTAGTTGTGTTGGAGTCATAGCTCCTGACAGTTGTTTGTTTTGTGAATGAATCATATTGGCAGTCTTGACCCTATGCTGCTGATGGTTGGCAGTCCTACTTCTAACCATATAGCCAATTGGTGAAGACTCTGATAAAATATCCAAAGTAGGTGATAAAACCCTTCCTGGAAGGTTTATACTGACCCATCTTTCAGTCTGGAATTTTTCTGCTTCAGTCGACTGAACCTGGTTTGCAATCTTCAGAGGCAGCTCCTGAACAGAAAGGTCATGAGCAGATCAATGGATTCTCAGTTTCACATTCTTGGATTCTTATTAATAATATCTAACCCCAAGTGGCTCCACACCCTTCTACTTGGTGCTAAATATACAGTTTTTGCTGCAACCATTTGTTTTCCTCCTTAAATATCACACATGAGATGTTGGCTCAGATTAACAGAAGGACAAAAGGCAATCATCTTTTGGCTTCAGATAATAGAAGAAAAAATACTCAACAAGGCCCTCAAGCCAAAGAACTTTTTAATCCATAAATAAACAAACACAATTTAATTTGTGCCATTAATTTTACTGTAATAATTGAAAACAAATGACACAGATGACCATGTATCACTGAGTAGCTACTTGTTTAGACAAATTTAATCTTTTGGCTCAAACAACAAATTGTATGATGATTGTTTTACTCAATTGAAGGGTCATTTAGGTGAGTTAACTCTTTGGAAGTCTGAATTGGCTAATTGGTCAGGTGTTTTGTGGAACTGGTGAGTTAAATTGCCAGCCAATTTAATCCAGGTGTCTGTTATGGTGACCAGATATATATGTAGAATTTGAGTCAAGAAGTGTCCTTAGAAATGCTTCAGTCTCATGGGTGAGTAACTTTTGGCCTTAGCTTAAGTTGACTGCAGTGAAAATCTCCATCTCTGGACATTGTCAGTTCCCAAGTATCTTGAGCCCATGGGATTCTCATGTGGAAGTAAAGAAGAGAGGATGGAGATTTATGATTCTCAATGACCCTATTTCCAACAGGAATACACTTTCCATTCATAGAAGAAACATAGAGGTGGCCTTGCAGCTGCTGTTTGTGTAGGACAACCACAAAAACCCCATTCAAAAATATCTATTATTATTTTGGAACTCTATATATTATGGCCTGTGAATATGGTTCTCCAGTGCCATGGTATAAATTTAGTGAGAGATAGCACTCCCCTCACTCCATGTTGGGCCCTACCACTTGGACTGCATTTGCATACTTTATGGGGCTTCATAATCTATGAAAGACCATTGTGGTGGGTTTAAGACAGGCTGGAAGAGTCTTTCTGGTCAACATCAACAGATTTCCTGGTTTCCTTGTTACTATAAAGGGCATATTGTTTTGAAACATGTCCTTGTCTGGCACCAATGAGAACCGCTGGATACCTTGCTTGTATTTAAATCCTTGAGAGAAGGTAAATGCAGCCATAATCTGTGACTAGGAGACTTTGAGGGGTGTGCCACCTAATATTTATAATTACACAACCAGACAGCTTGCTCCATCTTCTCCCATAGATAAGCAGGAGATGGGTACAATTTTCCCTGCCCATCTCCCAACTCTGCATCTCAGACCCTTGAATATGTTCCTTAGCTGCTGCACATGCACTTGAAGGAACTTCATGTAGAGAAATAAATTGGCAAAAGTGAGCCCACACCCCTGCTTTCATGTCCATTAAAGTTGTGTTAAACACTTCATCTTTACATTCTCAATCCTCCAGGCAGCTTTATACAATTACCCCTCTCCTTCTCTTCCTCTGCTCCTCTTCCTCCTCCTCATGTGACAGTCAGACTGGTTCTTGGATCATAATGAGGCTATGTGTGTTGGCAAAGGCCAAGTTGAACCACACAAATGCTAACATCAAGGACATACAGACAGGTAGATAGAAAAATTCAACCACCCTTTTGAGAATGGAGAGGAAGCATGTGTGATAAATCTCAGGCAGGTCAAGCTAATCAGAAAAGACATGCTCCTTGACTGATTCAACTGCATTCTTAAATTCAAAGTATACCATTTCCTAAATTGCATTCCATTATTGAGAATGGAGAGGAAGCATGTGTGATAAATCTCAGGCAGGTCAAGCTGATCAGAAAAGACATGCTCCTTGACTGATTCAACTGCATTCTTAAATTCAAAGTATACCATTTCCTAAATTGCATTCCATTATTCCATTATATACAATGCATTTCATTGTAATGAAATATTTATTGAGTCCCTGTTATTTGCAAGGTATTGTTCTGGACACCATGGAGAATAAGAGACAACATGGGCTTTATTCCTGAGGAGCAAGCTGTTGCAAAGACTAGAATTTAAATTCACATTAAGGAAGGGATCTATAGATTTGAGTACATAAAAAAATGGAAATCATCTGTATAGTAAAATCTACAGTGAATGTGTGTGCATAAATATTCATCCACCATAAACAAAGTTGAAATATAGAGGGGGATATTTGTATTATTTATGGCAAAATATTTATCTATTTCATATATATATACACACTCCTGAAGAAAGGAGCTGGGAACACACCTACATGGCCTGGCAGCCCAGAACTTCCTTTGAGGGATGGTGCACACTTGTGACATAGCACAACCTTCCCTCAGCAGAGGCCCTAGAAGTTCATGGCTTGGAAGAGGGACCCACTCAGAAATACAGTAAGCCAATACCAAAGACTTGTGGATCAGCAGCAGAGACAATATGTGGTGAGACTGAAATGAAGGTTTAGACACTTGCAACAGCCTTAAATCTCCAGGAACACCTGGGAGGTTTGATTATTAAAGCTGCCCTCCCTCCCTAACTGTTCAGACACACAGCCCACATTCAGGGTGGACAGTACCGACAACACACCCAAACTTGCTGTACCAATTGGAACCCACAAGAATCAAACCCCCACACACCACAAAGACAAAGTTGGGGAGAACTGACTTGAGGGGAATAGGTGACTCACGGATGCCATCTGCTGGTTAGATAAAGTGTACACCACCAAGCTGTAGATCTGACAAATTAGAGATTTCTTTTTGGATAATCCTACATATCCTTAAAGAATCTTATCAAATAAAGCAAAAATCAAGAGGCCAAAAACAATGGAAAATTTTAAAGCATGTGATAAAACCAGGTGATATAGAGAACCCCAACCCAAACACCCAAATCAAAAGATCAGAGGAGACACAGTACTCAGAGCAATTAATCAAAGAACTAAAGACAAACAATGAGAGCATGGCACAGGATATAAAGGACATGAAGAAGAGCATGGCACAGGATATAAAGGACATAAAGAAGACCCTAGATGAGGATAAAGAAGAAATTGCAAGAGTAAATAAAAAAATAGATGATCTTATGGAAATAAAAGAAACTGTTTTTATTTTGAAATGAAAGAACAAAAGAAAGAATGGGGAAAAAGTTGAAAAACTCAAAATGAACCTCAGGGATATGATAGATAAAATAAAACATCCAAATATAAGACTCATTTGTGTCCCAGAAGAGGAAGATAAGGGTAAAGGTCTAGAAAGTGTATTCAAAGAAATTGTTGGGGAAAAGTTCCCAAACCTTCTACACAATACAAATACACAAAGCATAAATGCCCAGCAAACTCCAAATAGAATAAATCAAATAAACCCACTCCAAGACATTCTGATCAGACCGACAAATACTGAAGAGAAGGAGCAAGTTCTGAAAGCAGCAAGAGAACAGCAATTCACCACATACAAAGGTAACAGCATAAGACTAAGTGGTGACTGCTCAGTGGCCATCATGGACATTAGAAGGCAGCGGCATGACATATTTAAAATCCTGAGAGAGAAAAATTTCCAACTATGAATACTTTATCCAGCAAAGCTCTCCTTCATATTTGAGGGAAAGCTTAAATTTTTCATAGACAAACAAATGCTGAGAGATTTTGCTAACAAAAGTACTGCCTTACATCAGATACTAAAGGAAACCCTACAGACAGAAACAAAGAAAGGAGAGAGAGAGATATGGAGAAAAGTTCAGTACTAAAGAGATTCAATATTGGTCCAATAAAGGACATTAAAAGAGAGAGGGGGAAAATATGTCTGACAAACATAAACCAAAGGATAGGATGGCTGATTGAAGAAATGCCTTCACAGTCACAATGTTGAATGTAAATGGATTAAACTCCCCAATTAAAAGATATAGATTCACAGAATGGATCAAAAATATAAACCATCAATATGTTTCATAGAAAAGACTCATCTTAAACACAGGGACACAAAGAAATTGAAAGTGAAAGGATGGAAAAAAATATTTCATGCAAGCTACAGCCAAAAGAAAGCAAGAGTATCAATATTAATCTCAGGTAAATAGACTTTAAATGCAAGGATGTTATGAGCAGCAAATAAGACCACTAAATACTAATAAAAGGGGCAATTCAACAAGAAGAAATAACAATCATAAATGTTTATACACACAATCATGATGCCACAAAATACATGAGAAAAACCCTGGCAAAACTAAAGGATGCAATTTATGTTTTCACAATAATTTGTGGAAGACTTCAACACATCACTCTCTCTTATAGATAGATCAACCAGAGAGAAGACCAATAGGGAAACTGAAAACCTAAACAATCTGATAAATGAATTTGATTTAACAGACATATATAGAACATCACATCCGAAATCAACAGGATACACATTCTTCTGTAGTGATCACAGAACTTTTTCCAGAATAGATCATATGCTGGGACATAAAACAAGTCTCAATAAATTTTAAAAAAACTGAAATGATTCAAAGCACATTCTCTAAACATAATGGAATATATTTAGAAGTCAATAAACATCACTGACTTAGAAAATTCACAAACACCTGGAAGTTAAACAACACACTCCTAAAATAAATGGTTTATAATGTAGAATGTAGGTGAACTAGCAACAGAGAGCAATTAATGAAAGGGGAATGATAACCCAATAAGAACAGATAAGCTATCGTGGGTAAATTTAATGTTCTGGGATTGCCCAGGAATTACTTTGGTTTGTTAGTTTCTGATGGGTATGGTAGGAACAAGTTCACAGAAATGTGCTCTATTAGATTATTTTCTTGGGGTAGAGAAGGAATATGTTGGAAGTAAAGTAGGTATTTTAGGTTGGTTATCTTTTTCTTACTCCCTTGTTATGGTTTGTTTGAAATGTTTTTTTATTGTATATCTTTCTCCAAAAAATTTTTTTGATACATTTAATTTTAAAAAAAGAGTTAATTAAGAGTTAATGACAATCAATGCAATATATCATACTGGTGTGGATCTAAGAATCGAGGAGAAAAGCTCAAAGAGGGCATAAGGAAAAATTGGAACATAGAATTTAGGCTTTATATCCATATAAATTTTCTTGAATTAACTGCAGTGAAGTTAATGACATAAGTGAATATCCTTGTTCATAGGAAATATGCATGGAAGTGTTATGATTTCAAGCAGTATAATATATGCAAACAGCTGTCAAATGTTCAGAAGATGATAAATGGGTAGATAGATAATTGATAGAAAGATAATAGATAAAGTTGAAAGAAAGAGGATAGGGAGGAAGGGAGAGAGGGAGGGAGGGTGAGAGAGGAAGGAAGGAAGGATGGAAGAAGGAAGGAAGGAAAAAGAAAGGTACTGCAAAGGTAGCAAAATGTAAAATTGGTAGATACAGATATCACGTGATGGAGGTTTTGTTGGAGTTCTCTGTATGGGGTTTGTATTGTATTTGCAACTGTCCTATATGTTTGAAACTATTTCAAAATAAAAATTAGAAAAAAATATGTGTTGGTGATTGTCCTAGAAAAAGCAATTTATAAAAAACAACTTTCTCAAAACTCTGGAAGATGATAGAGACTAGATAACAACTCAACAAATGCTGAATCAGAATAAAAATTCCACCTAAAATTGGTAGGAGAACAACTAGACAAATTAATTGATCCAGATTCCTCCTCACAATTGGAACCATGTGGAAATTTGTGCAACCCATTGCAGTACCTGGGTGGCCTGCATGCATTCAACTGTAAGTCCTTGTGACCTGATTGACAAAGGAGGCAGCTGGGTATCTCACACACACTCAAGTGTGTGTCCCTAAGGTCTAATACATCCATGGTTATGACTGGGTAGCCCATGTGCATTTCCAATGCAGAGCCCTGGGGGTTGATTAATGATGCACTTAAATGAACATATTGGGTGTCTTTGTACATTGACACCAACTGGCTGCATGAAAGACAGACTCAGGGCATGGACCTGGGCCCCCAACCCAGAAATTACTGGGGGCAGAGAAGTCACAGAGAAGAGCTGAGCAATGGAACTGCAGAGTGATACAGTGCTGAAAACTGGAGTTAAAAGGCAGACCAGAATGAGAGAGTGGAGCTATTAACTGCAGCAGACAGTTAGGAAAAACTGTACCAAAATCAAAGAGCACAGCCTAGGTTCCTGTAATGAGCAGTTGGGGAGAAAGATTCCTATCCTGAGAGGGAAACTGTCACACATAATGGCTAATTCTTAAAGGTTACTGTGACACTGACTCAGAAAGACCTGAAAAGAAAAAAAAAAATCCTGTTAACCATGGGCTGTTCCATAGGTTCAATACGAACTGGTCTAAGCATTGAAGAAGAACCTCAACACCCAGAAAATCAATATTTAAATTTCAGGTAAGAAGGAAAATTTGACTTCCAGAGTTAGCACATCAAAATAATCAAATTCCCAGAATACAACAAAAGATCACGACATATAAAGAAACAGGAAGAGATGGTCCATTCAAAAAAACAAAATAAAATGAGAGGAAGGGCAGACTTTGGAAGTACTAATCAAAGATGTTAAGTCAAGTCTCCTAAATAATTTCAATGAGCTAAAACCATGGACTTAGAAAGAAAGGAAATAAACAAAATGATGGATGAAAAAAAGGATGAATTAGAAATTTCAAAAAGGAACCAAACAAATTTGGGGGGGATGAAAAACACAATAATAGAGATTAAAATTATACTACAGGCATTCAACAGCAAATTTGAACAGTTGGAAGAAAGAAAAAGAGAACTAAAAGTCAAGACAATTAAAATCATTCAATGTGAAAATTGGATAGAAAAAAGAATGAAAAAAGTGAGCAGAACCTAAGGAACTTGTGGCACAACGTGAAGTCAACCAACCTAAGTATTAGGGGTGTCCCGGGAGAAGAAGGAAAAAAGAAAGAGACAGAAAGAATATTTGAAGAAATAATGGCTTAAAACTTACCATATTTGATGAAAGAACTGAATATATATGCATATCCAAGAATGCCAGTTAACTTCAAACAGCATAAGCCTGGATAGGCCTATCCAAAGGCATATGATAATCAAATCGTTGAATGCCAAAAATGAGGAGAGAATTCTGTGAGCAGCATGGGAACTGGCTCATAATATACAAGGGATCCTCAATAAAATTAAATGCTAATTTCTAATCAGAAACCATGGAGAGAAGAAGGCAGTGAGACAACATTATTAAAGCAGCTAAAGAGAAAAATTTTCCAGCCAACAATTCTATATCTGGCAATACTGTTCTTCAAATATGAGGGAGAGTTTAAGACATTCCAAGATAAAGTAGGGCTAAGAGAGTTCATAACCACAACACCTGTCTACCAGAAATGTTCTTCAGGTTGAAAAGAGAGGACATTACATAGTATCTCAGAACCATATGAAGAAATAAAAACCTCTGGTAAAGGTAAACACATGGGTAAACACAAATGACACTATTATTGTATTCTTGGTATGTAACTGTATTTTTTATTATTTGCAAGATTTTGAATATAATTGAATAAGAAAGAATCATATTTTTAAGTTATGGGCATGGAAAATTTAAATGGGTAACATTTAAGAAAACATAAGAGTGGAATGGAGGGGTATAGGAGCAGAGACCATGTATGCTATTGAAGTAAGTTGTATCAGTTCAAATTAGTTTGTTTTAGATTTAGGATAATAAACACAAATCCCATGTAACCACAAAGAGTGAGTTATGAGAAGAGGAGCAACCTGTTTCACCACTAAGGATCAACTACATGCAAAAGAAAGCTTCAATGGAGGAAATAAGATGTACCTAAAAAGGACAAAATGGCTGAAGTCAGTGCTCCATTACCAATAATTATCCTGAATGTAAATAGATTAAACAACAAATCAAAAGAAACAGATTGGCAGAATGGACAAAAACTCATGATCCAACTATATGTTGTTTACAAGAAACTCATATTAGTACAAAGACACAAATAGGTTGAAAGTGGAAGAATGTTAATGAACATTTCCCTGCAGACTGTAATGAAAAGAGAGCAAGTGTGACTATCATAATATCAGACAAAATATACTTTAAGTCAAAATCTGTTGCTATAGACAAAGGTCACTATAAATAAAAGTGTCACTGTTAATAAAACTGTCAATCTACTGAGAAGATATAACAATTATAAACATATATGCACCTAACCACAGAACTCCAAAATACATAAAGCAAACATTGAAAAACTGAAGAAGGTATAGTTCTAAAACAATAGTTGGAGACACAAGACATCACTTCCAATAATGGATAGAATATCTAGACGGAAGATTAATGAAGGAAAAGAAGACTTGAAAAATGTTACAAACCAACTAGACCTAAAAGTTCTGTACTGAACACTCTGCCCAACAACAATAGAATACACATTCTTCTCAAGTGAACATGGCTCATTCTCCAGGAAAGACCCTATGTTATGTAAAATAACAAGCTCAAAAAACTGACAAAGATTTAAATTAAACAAATCATCTTCTCCATTACAATGAGCTGAAGCTAGAAAACAATAACAGAAGAAAAACTAGAAAATTCACCAATATGTTGAAATTAAACAACACACATTTAAACAACCTGTGGGCTAAAGAAGAAATCACAAGAGAAATTAGAAGATAAATATGTTGAAATGAATGAAAATGAAATTACAAAATAGTAAAACTCAAAACTTATGGGATGCAGCAAAGGCAGTTCTGAAAGGGAAATTTATAGCTCTGAAATCCTATATGAAACAAACAAATTAGGAGTCAAATCAATAATCTAGCTTCACATTTGAAGGAACTAGGGAAAGAAGAGCAAACTAAACCTAAAGTTAATAGAAAGACAGAAAAAATTAAAAAGTGGAGAAAAACAAAATAAAGGAATATAATTGAGAAATTCAATGAAATCACAAGTTAGTTCTTTGAAAATAACAACAAAATTAACAAACTTTTAGATAGATTTGCAAAGAAAAAACATAAATAAATCCAATATGACATGGATAGCATTTCTTTGTTCTGACAGAAATTAAATGGATTATGAGAATACTATGAACTATTTTATGCTAACAAATTAGACAATCAAGAGGAAATTGATAAATTCTTAGAAACACAGTTTAATTTAACTGACTCATGTAGAAATAGAAGATCTCAACAGACCCATAAGAATTAAAGAGATTGAATCAGTAATCTAAAAGCTCCCAAAAGAGAAAAATCCAGCACAAGATGGTTTCACTGGCCAATTCTACCAAATAGTCAAAGAAGAATTAGTACCAATCCTTCTCAAACTTTTTCAAAATATTGAAGAGGCGAGACCTCTTCATAACTCATTTTATGAGATCAATATTATACCAATATCAAAGCCAAAGACACCACAAGACAAGAAAACTACATACCAACTTCCCATATGAATACACAAAATTCTCAGTAATAGTAGCAAATTGAATCCACCAGCATATTAAAATAATTATGTGCCATGACCATGTAGGATTTATCCAAGGAATGCAAGTTTGGTTCAAAATTGGAAAATCAACATAATACACCATACTAACAGAATGAAGGAAAAAATCACATAATCATATCAATTGATCCAGAAAAAGAGTTTAAAAAAATTCAACACCCTTTCTTGAAAAAAATGCACAGAAAAATAGAAATAGAATATAACCTCTTCAACATAAGGAAGAGCATATGTAAAAAACCCACAGATAACATACATATTGATGAAACACTGAAATCCTCCCCATCAGATCAGGAACAAGATAAGGATTCCCACTTTCACCACTGCTATTTAACATTGTACTGGAAGTCCTTGCACATAGCAATCAAACAAAAAAAGAAATGAAAGACGTCCAAAGTGGAAAGAGCTATGTTTATTCACAGGTGACATGATAATTACATCATGAATCCCAAAGAATGCACAAGAAAATTACTAGAGCTAATAAATTCAGCAAAGTTGCAGGCTACAAGATTAACACACAAAAATGAATCACATTTCTATAATACAGTAAAAAATTCTGAAATGCAAACTTAAAAAATCTACTCCATTCACAATAGCTCCTAAAGAGTAAAATGCCTCATAATAAATTTAACCAAGGATGTGAAGGACTTGTGTAATGAACACTACAAAAAATGCTTAAAGACATTAAAGAAAACCTAAATAAATGGCAAGGTTTCCTGTGTTCATGGATAAGAAGACAAAATTATTAAGATGTCAGTAATCCCCAAAGTGATTGGCAGATTTAATGCAATCCCTCCCAAATACCTAGTAACCTTTTTTATGGAAATTGAAAATCCAACCCTGAAATTCATATAGAAATTCAAGGAACCCTGAATAGACAATTCCATGTTGCAAAGAACCAAGTTGGAGTTCTAACACATCCCAATTTCAAAATTTACTACAAAGCCACAGTAATAAAAATAGTGTGGTTTAGGCATAAAGATAGAAAAATAGACCAATGGAATGAACTAGAGAGTTCAGAAATAAACACATACATCTATGGCCAACTGATTTTTAAGGGGGCCACATACAATAAATGGGGGGAAGAATGGTCTCTTCAACAAATGTGATGGGAAAACTGGATATCTACATGCAAAAGAATAAAGTTGGACCCATATCTCACACAATATACAAATACTAATTCAAAATGTATCAAGGACCTAACCATAAGAGCAAAAACCATAAAGCCCCTCAAAGAATGCATAGGGAAACCTGCATAACTTTGGATTTGGTAACAATATCCTAGATATGACAAATATCATAGAAATGACACCAAACACATGAGCAATAAAAGAAACAGTCAATAAAATGGACTTCATAAAATAACTATTATATGTAGCAGACCCTATTAAGAAACTGAAAATACAATCTGAGAATGGAAAAGAATAATTTCTAATAGCATATTTGATAAGGGTTTAATATTCAGAATATATAAAGAACAGTTACAACTCAATAAAAAAATCAAATGACCCAATTTTTTAAATGGGCAAAGGATTAGACATTTCCCTAAAGAAGATATAGAAATTGCTAATAAGCAAATGAAAAGATGCTCAACATCATTGGTATTCTGGGAAAAGCAAATCAAAACCACAAGATGCCACTTCACACACAGTAGTATGGCTACTATTAATTTAATGCAATTTTTTGAGATATATTCACATACCAGATAATCATCCAAAGGGTAAAATCAATGGTTCACAGTATCACCATATAGCTGTGCATTTATCACCAAAATCAATTTTTGAACATATTCATAAATCCAGAAAAAGAATAAAAATAAAAATAAAAAAGAACACTCAAAACATCAAATACCCTTCAAACCTTATTTGTTTATTTATTTGTCTTTATTTTCTTACTCATCTGTCCATACACTGGATGAAGGGAGTGTCAGACACAAGGTTTTCACAAGTACACAGTCACACCATATAAGCTATATAGTTATACAGTCATCAACAAGAATCAAGGCTGCTGGATTACAGTTCAACAATTTCAGGTATTTCCTTCTAGCTCTTCCAATATACTAAAAACTACAAAGGGATATCTATATAATGCATAAGAATAACCTCCAAAATGATGTCTTGACTCCATTTGAAATCTCTCAGCCACTGAAACTTTATTTCATTTCATTTCTCTTAACCCTTTCGGTCCAAGAAGGCTTTCTCAATCCCATGTTTCCAGGGTCAGGCTTATCTCCAGGAGTCATGTTCCACATTGCCAGGGAGATTTCCACCTCTGGGAGCCATGTCCCATGTAGGGGGGAGGGCAGTGAGTTTACCTGTATAGTTGGCTCAGAAAGAGAGACCACATCTGAACAACAAAAAAGGTTCTCTGTGGGAGACACTTGGGCATCATTATAAGCAGACTTATCTTCTCCTTGGCAGGAATATGTTTAATAAGGGCAATCCCCAAGACAGAGGGCTTGGCCTATTATGCTGTCAGTCCCCAGTGCATGTGAGGATATCAGGAATTTCCCAGATGGGGAGGCTTAATATTTCCAAAATTTTCCCTAGTCCCTCAAAGGAGCTGTGCCAATACTTCTTTTTATTCTCTGCCCAAATTACTCTGTGATTTATCAGGGCATCACACTAACCTATAAAAACCAACAAGATTTCATTCCCTATTCAAAGTTCTATGTAATTATGTTGTTCAAATAAACTGACTGTTCAAGTTAAATTAGTGTTATACACAAAATATAAATTTTGCACCACATAAATATCTCTTCCTTTGGTCTCATAAAGAAGTTTTAAAACACCATCAATATAGTCCTTTACCCTTTAGTCTGATTGGCATTAGTTCTCACAAGATTAGCTTCACTCATACCCCTAAGTGATGTCTGATCTCTTTTCCAGCTTTTTCTTAATAGTTTCTATATGGGATAATACTGACTTTCATAGCTGCACAGCTCTAGCTCTGAGTCTCAAGTGTCACACAGATACCTGAAGTTCCAGGGAAAAACTGGGTTATAAAGAAAGAACCCAGTATCTCAGAATTTAGAAATAAACAAAACAACTCAGGAATAAATGTGACTGCTGTAATAGCTTACCATCTAGGAATCTTTACAATAAGCCTTCCATTGATAACCTGTGCTCTCAAATTCAATTCTCAGAGTTTGCACATTACTGTTACTCCATATTAGTGAAGCATTGTAATATTAGTCTTTTCATCTCTTGTTCATTTCACTCAACATGTGTCCTCAGAGGTCATTCTTCTAGTTACATGACTCACAACTTCATTTTTTCTTGCAACCACTCAATATCCCATTGTATGCATACACCACAGTTTGCACTTCTGTTCATCAATGTATCCTTAGACCAACTAGATGTATTGCAAATCATGAATACTGGTGCCATAAATACTAGTGTGCAAATGTCCACTCATGTCCTTATTTTCCATTCTTCCAAATATATACCTAATAATGGGATTGCACAGTCACATGGCAAACCTATACTTTCAGTGACTATTTCCTTCATTATAATTTTTCCCCTTTTCTCTTCTTTTCTCCTTCTGGAACACACATGACACATGTGTTCATGTACTTCATGTTGTCATTTAATTCCCTGAGACCCTGCTCATATTTTCCCATTCTTTTCCCCATCTGTCATTTTGTGTGTTGGAGTTCAGATGTCCTGCCTCTGGTTCACTAATCATTTCTTCTGCCTCCTCAAATCTGCTGTTGTATGTCTCCATTGCATTTTTTGTGTCTTTGAGGCTGCCTTCATTCCCATAAGTCCTGCCAATTGTTTTTTACAAACTTTTGAGTTCTTCCTTATGTTCACAATGTCTTCTTTATATCCTTCATCACTTTGCCATATCTTCCCTCAACTCATTGATTTGATTTTGAATTGTTTTAGCATATTTGTTTGAACATCTGTAACTATGTTGTTTCAGCTCCTATATCTCCTTTGAAGTGATAGTTTGTTCCTTTGCCTGGGCCATATCTTTGTTTTTCCTAGGGTGAGTCATAAATAATTTTTGGTGTCTAGGCATCTGGTTTTCTTGATTAGTTTATTCTAGAGGTTGTTTCACTCTTTTACCTAGGGTTTTCTTATTGGTTGGCTTTGTTTTCTGTCTGTTCTTTGGCTTTCAGTTCAATTTATTCTAGATATATAGCATATATTCTGTGTGACTGATCAGATTTTTTTAACTCTTGTTATTCTGGTTCTTGCCCTGCCTATGTGGAAACTTTCTAGGAGGGTATACCCAAATATAATTCACCCCAACCAGATTTTCCCTGACCTGAGAGCCCCAGGTCTCAGTAGGAGTGTGCAAACAGTATCAAGTTCCCCTGAGGATATGACAATGTGAGATGCCTGTAGACTCTGCCTTTCTTATCTTGCCCAGCTGGTGGCACTTGTCAGCCTGTAGCTCCCCACTGGTGTAAGGAGGTATGATGCCTATAATTCTCAACAGACCCTGCCCCTGCCAGGAATATGGTTTAGACTGAGGGTGAGTCAGAAGCCAAGCTAAACTGTTTCTGTTCTTTTTATTCCAAATCTTGGGGTCTAAATTTTCTGAAGGAAAAATGTCACTTGAGCTGGGCCCTGCTTCCCTTTGTGGGGGAACATATGCCCTTTAGGGAATTATCTCCTTCATTTGATTCCTTACCTTGTCTCTCAGACCTATCTTAATTCCACCCTTGGCTGGGTGAGCATGGAATAGTTTTAAAAAGGAGAGAGAAAAAAGAAATCCCTTTTTCTGAGATAGCTCCCCACTCCCCATTTTTTCCAGTCAGGTGTTGGTGTTGGTATCTTGCTGTATGTGCTCCTTTTCTTGAAGCACAGCCCCTTTCCAGTATTCTGAGCCCAGCCAATTCTAAAAACCTGTGTTTTTATTTATTTCATTTATTATTTTTTCCATCAACCCCACCTCCTCTCTGCTGAGAGAGCCCTCAGGGTTACTTTCCTGCTTGCTGTGGGTTTCTCTGTACTCATAGCTTATATTCAGTAATTAACTCATAGTTAATTAAAACTATGATTGGAGCTTGGTTGAGCTACATTCCCTTGCTCCTCATAGAATCTGAATTTTTTCCCATAGAGATGTGTTCCAACTCAGCCTGCTGTACCAGTAGGGGAGGGGAACCAGCCTCTGCCATTTGGGGGATTTACAGTTCTCCACTGTGGTCCCAGCCCTTTCACCCATTCCAGACTTGTGTATAACTTGTGTCTGGTCACAGATGTCCCCTGAACAACTGTTCCAGACCATTTACTAATTGTTCCTGGCTGTTTACTAGTTTCTCTAGAGGACTAACCAAATTACAAGCCTCCCTATACCACCATCTTGCCCAACCTCCACCACAATCAATTTTTGAACATTTCATTACTTCAAAAAAATAAAAATAAGAATAAAAATAAAAACAAAAAGAACACCCAAAACATCCCTTATCCTTTACCCCTCCCCTTTTTAAACAGAATAAAATAACAAATCTTTGTGAGGGTGCTGAGGAAAAGAACACTTTTACATTGCTTATAGCATTTAAAAATAGTGCAGCCAGTGTGGAAATTAGTTTGATGGTTCCTAGAAAGTTGAAAATAGAGTTACAGTATGACCCAACCATTCCATTGCCTGTTATACACACCAGAAAAGTGAAAGCATGGTCTCAAACAGAGAACCTGTTTATAGCAGCATTAATCAGAATAGCCATAAATGGAAACAACTCATGTGTCCATCAATAGATGAATGGATAAGCAAAATATGGCATATGCACACAATGGAATAATATTGAGTTGTAAGAAATAATAAAGCTCTGATGCATGGTACAACACAGATGTAACTTGAGGGCATCAAGTTGAGTGAAATAAGCCAGACACAAATAGACTAATATTGTATGATATTTTTATATGAAATATCTAGGAGAAGCAAATTTCACAGAGACTGATAGCAGATTATATACTACCAGGGGTGGGGTAGTTATTGCTTAATGGATGAACAGTTTCTCTTTAAGGTGTTGAAAAAGAGGGATCAATGGTACTAGTGATAGACAATATTATGGATGGAATTAATACTACTGAACTGTACACTTCAATGTGGTTAAAATAGGATATCTTGAGTTGTATGGATGTTACCACAATTAAAATTTTTAAAATATCATCAACCACAGGAACTAATTTCCTTCTTATATAATCAGTTTAAGTCAATAAGTAAAAGACAAATGACCAAATAGAAAATGGGATGGGGGAAGAAAAAATGTTCCAAGGGAAAAAAAATACAAACATTCATTAAACAGTGAAAAGATACTTGTCTTCACTATTAATTGCAAAAAACAAAAATAAACCAAAGCACTGTTTGCCCTGGAGAAGCTAAGAAAGGACCACCAGACACTTAGAAACACCCTGGGAGAACAAGCAAAGAGGCACAGGAGCTGAGAGAGAAGAGCTAAGATAAACAGAAGCCCAGAGATATCTTGGAAAAGGCCATTTTGAAATGCAACCTGTTAGCAAAGGACCAGCAGATTCCCACTACCTCAGCCTTCCCAGATGACAGAGGTGTTCCAGAATCCATTGATCTTCCTTCAGTGAAAGTATCTTCTTGTTGATGCCTTAGTTTGGACACTTTTATGGCCTTAGAACTGTAACTTTATAACCTAATAAATCCCCTTTATAAAAGTCAATCCATTTATGGTGTTTTGTATAATGGCAGCCTCAGCAAACCAGAACAATGATGTTGACTGGTTTTTCCTAGATAGGCTGGACACAGTTATAAAATAAAAGAATGTGCTGAAGTCTTCAAATTTGCAACTTTAGCACTGTATGAAAGATGTAAAAGTGTCTATGTGTGCCCTGAAAGAAAATCTTATTTCCTGTGGCCACAACCTGAAATTTCTGAAAACCAGACCCAGAGTCTCATTGGGTGAGAGGCAGAGTTACAATGTCAACTAAATCCTCAACCTTTCAGGGTGTCTGCTGTTAAAGTGATGGCACTGATTGGAAAAGAATGGGATCCTGAAAAGTGAAATTGGGACATACAAGCTGATAATGATGGCTGTGGGGACAAGGAAACCCTAGATCCTGTTGAGTCTTTCTTAGATAAACCTGTAATAGTCTGCCTTAAGGGAACAGCTGCCAGGCCTCCAGCCTACCCTGAGGAAACAGTCACCCAATCTCCAGGCTTCCCTGAGGAAACAGCTACCCAACCTCCAGAAAGCCTTGAGAAAACAGCTTCCCAACATCCAGTCTACCCTGAGAAATCCATCATCCAAAATCCACATCAATAGATTAACCCAACAATGCTTGATAAACTTATAACCACCCCCACAGAGGAAAATGCCCTCACTTCTCTGTCCGGAGAGATTAATCTTCTTTCATAGATGAAACAGCAATGGAATGCCCTGAGATAATTGTCTTGAAAGACACTACTAATTCTTTTCATGACCTACACCCTCCACCCCTCTTTACTTCCAGACATATAACTAGACTAAAGTCCCAACAGACCTGGAAGGTACAAATTGTGACCCATGAGTAGGTATGCTATACACCAAAAGAACAGCATGAGATTTCCAATACATAAAGACAGAAATCAGAGGAATATGCATGGGAATGGATATGAAGGGTTTGGGATAGCTGTGGAAGGAATATAAAGTTGGATGAGGCTGAATTTCTTGATGTTGGCCCACTAAGCAGAGATTCTGCATTCAATGTGGTAGCTCAAGAGGCCAGAAAGGGCAGTAACAGTTTGTTGGGTGGTTGGCTGAAACATGGACCAAAAGGGTATCAACATTACCTGAGGCCAAAATGCCAGAATGTCCCTGGTATAATATAGAGGAGGGTATCCAAAGGCTTAGAGAAATTGGAATGTTAGAGTGGATTTATCATGGAAGAACTGCTCACCCATCCTAGGAATGTCCAGAGGACACCCTTTTACCAGAACTGTCAGGGATAAATTTGTGAGGCTAACTCCATCATCTCTGAAGAGCTCTGTAGTCAATCTTCTCTGTAGTCAGATATGACTGTGAAAATTGCTGTCGCTAAGCTGAAATACTTAAACACAATGGGAATTATCAGATCCCAAATTGGCAGAAGCCATATGGCAGCACTTAATCACCAAAAATAAGGTGGGCATGGGTACCATAATGGACAGAAGACTCAAAGTAGCAGTCAAATAATCTTACTAACAGAGACCTATGGTGTTGGCTAGTAGATCATGTGGTACCTACAAGAAAAATAGATGGACAGTCTACTAAATTCATACTTCACCTATGTAAGCAGAAGAGTTCCAAGTCAAGTGAACAAAAGTCTAACTTGAATTACAAAAGCAGAGAGTCATGGTCCCTTGATCAATTTGAGACATGAGACAGTTTACAGACCCATATTCCCTAGAATGATGGGAAGGCTGGACCCTTGGGCAAGGACCCAATTACACTGTGAAAAATTTACCCTGTTAATATTCCTACCAGCTTTCCCCAGATAGACATATGGCCTTTTATCAGGGTAACTGATTATTGGGAAAAAGGAAATGATCAGATATTTTGGGGATTATTAGACACTGACTCAGAAGTGACAGTAATTTTAGGAGACACAAAAAGTCACATTTGTTCACCAGTCAGAGTAGGGGCATGTAAAGGTCAGGTGATCAATGGAGTCTTAGCTTAAGACCGTCTCTCAGTGGGTCCCCATTTGTTCTTGAATCCAATCTGTGGTTATTTCCCCTGTTCTTGAATGCATAATTGGAACAGACATACTCAGCAACTAGCAGGATCCCCATATTGGTTCTCAGACTCATGAAATGAAGGCTATTATGGTAGCAAAGATCAAGTGGAAGTCACTAGAACTGCCCCTACCCAGGAAAATAGTAAATCAGAAGCAATACAGGATTACTGGAAGCATCTCAGATGTTAGTGCCACCCTTAAGGACTTGAAGGATGTAGGGGTGGTGATTCCCACCATATCCCCATTCAACTCTCCTATATGGCCTATATGGAAAACAAATGGGCCTTGGAGGATGACAATGGATTATCATAAACTTAACTGGGTGGTGACTGCAATTGTTATTCCAGGTGTGTTACCATTGCTTGAGCTAATCAACATATCCACTGCTACCTGGTATGCAGTTATAATCTAGCAAACACTTTTTCTCAATAGCTGTTAGTAAGGACAACAAGAAATAGTTTGTTTTCATCTGGCAAGTCTGTCAGAATGCCCTCACTGTACTACATCAGGGGTATATCAACTCTCCAGCCCTATGTCATAATCTTGTCAGTAGAGAACTTGATAATTTCTCCCTCCCACAAAACTTCACACTGATCCATTATATTGATTATATCATACTGGTTGGACCTAGTGAGCAAAAAGAAGCAACAACTCTAGACTTACTGGTAAGGCATTTGCCTATTAGAGGATAGGAGATAAATCCAACAAAAATATAGGGGACTTCCTCAATGAAATTTTTAGGTATCCAGTGGTGTGGTGCATATCAAGATGTGCCTTCTAAGTTGAAGGGCATGCTGTTGAATCTGGCCTCTCCTATGACCAAAAAAAGGGGCACAATGCCTAGTTGTCCTCTTTTGACTTTGGAGACAACATATTCCTCATTTGGGTGTGTTACTCTGGCCCATTTACCAAGAGACCAGAAAAGCTTCTAGTTTTGAGTGCAGACAAGAACAAGAGGAGGCTCTGCAACAGAACTAGGCTGAAGAGCAAGCTGCTCTGACACTTTTGCCATATCATCCAGAAGACCCTATGGTGCTGGAAGTGTCATTGGCAAATAAAAATGCTATCTGGAGCCTTTGGTATGCCCTTATAGGAGAATCACTACTCAGACCCTTAGGATTTTGGAGTAAATCCTTGCCATCCTCTGTAGAGGATGTCCTGTTATTAAAGTCAGTGGAAAACTGCAGGGAGACCATCCAGGAAAAAATTTCAGGAATGGTCCAGAAAATTCAGGAATGAAGGTTTGGGTCATCCAACCAGGCAGAGAACTATGATCAGTTGAGCTGCTTTCTGATGGCAAGGGGAACATGGAATGGGTAGTGGAAGAAGGTAGTGATAAATATGAACATTACAGAAATGAAGATATAATGATATGAATAGTTCTTCCTTGCTCTGTTATGAGCATGTTTGTATTTGTATGTGAAACATGAAGAAAATATCCTCGAGTTTTCTCTGTCTTATCCTCTTATCATATGACATAAGTTGTATCATTCATGTCATAGTATTTAAGTCACGGGATATCAACTTTAGGAGTGAATATTACCCAAGGACTTACACCTATTCTGGAGTGATTTAGTGCATTTCTGGTTGTACACAGGACAGCTGAGTATTGTTAGGTGAGAAATATGTTTGTTACCATATTTTCTTTAGAGATTCAATATGGTTTAAGGTGATGTATATAGCTGCTAATTTGACAAGGGATGGACTGTGATGGTTATGTTCATGTGTCAACTTTGCCAGGTAATGATGACCAGTTGCCTGATCAAGCAAGCCTGTTACTGTGATGACATTTTGTTATTTAAATAATCAGTAAGTTGATTGTATCTATGTTAAATTACACCTGCAATCAACTAGGGAGAATGTCTTCAGTAATGAGAGCTATTTGATCAAATTAGTTGAAGACTTTAAAGGAAGTGATTACTTCAGCAGTCAGAAGAGAGACCTTTCTTCTCTACTTCAGCCAGCCAGCTTATCCAGGGGAATTCATCAAAAACCTTCATTGGAGTCGCCTGCTGAATTTGTACTTATGTACCCCACAGTTAAGTGAGAAACTTTTATAAAATCTTATAATATTTACTGATATCTCCTGTTGGTTCTATTTCCCTAGAGAACCCTGACTAATACAGGGTTCCTTTCCCTGTGTGAGGCTGGGAAGTTCTAAGAAAGCTCTGGGATAATCACCAATTAGGTATGGCCACAGGGTCCTCCAAGAAAATGTGTGCTATGGGGAGATCCTGATCATCTGCAAGTTATTTTATAGGGTGTGGAGAAACAAAATCTCAACCAGAGTTGCTGATAATCCATAGGAAAATTTTGTCCCAATAAAGCAACACTTTCCACTTGGTATTTGGCAGACAAGTCCCAATATCTTAATCTTTAAATTGTCTTAGCTGTTCATGACCGTTTGGTCTTCCACATGAATTTTGGAATGAATTTAATATGTTTCAGCAAGGGTAAATAAAAAAAGAGAACCTCAAATGATATATATTAAACTTATGAAATTATTTACGAAAAATTGACATCTTTACTATATCGAGACTTCCCATTTACGAATTGACATTGGCCTTTTCCATTTTGTTCAATTATATTTCTTTGTTTTATCTGTAAAAATTTCACACATATGGAAGGTGGGGCAAGATGGTGGAGTGGTGTGGTCTAGGCTGTAGTTACTATTCTGGGGCAGTTGGTAGAAAGCCAGGAACTGTGTGGACCATACACCACAGAGGAAATTGAGATTGGACAAACTTTGCACAACTCATGAATGTGTGGAACAGCTGAGATCTGTGAAATCTGTTAAGTTCTCTTGGCCAGGGACCACATGCCTCTCCCTGCCAGGCACATTCCCTAGGGAGCAGGGGCCATCTGTGCTGGGAACAAGGAGGGAAAACAAAAGCTGAAACCATAGATAAACTGAGAGCAGACACAGGAAAATCTGGGAGCTTTCAGCCCAGCAGAGAGGAGATAGCACTAGCAAAACAGCAAAAAATAAAAAAAAAATAAAAAAAATAAAAACAGAGACTTTTTGGAGTCAGGTGAGCATAATACAGAGAAAGGCAGGACTCAAAGAAAATCAGACACATGCAAATCAAGGGAGGGAGAGCTCTTACCTGAAAAGCCAGCTTCTCTGCTTTCTTGATTGCTCCTTAATCCCCCTCAATTCCTGGTCTTTTAGCATTTTAACTGCCCATTAGATATGCAAAGACTAAATAGTCCATACTGGGCCCTTCCTTGTTGTTGTTTTTTTTTTTTAATTTTTTTCTCTTTTTCTAAAAGAATTGCTCTAAGAAGCCCACTACAGAAAGCCTCAAAGACTTGCAATTTGGGCCCAGGCAAGAGCAGAGCTAAGATAGCCCTGAGAGACAAAGCAATAAGTCTAGTGGCAGAGAAAATCTGCTAAACACCATAACTTCCCAGCCCTTTTGAGAACTCAGATCCCAGGGTTTGGAATTCATTAACTAGCTTCAGTCATCCATGTCACACATTGGGTTAGGGTCTCCTGGAGAACTAAAGGCTCCCCACCTCCTTACACTGGTGGGGGAACTGCAGGCTTGCAAGCACCACCTGCTGGACAGCATAGGAGGAGCACAGAATCTAAAGGCCTCACAGGAGGGTCTCATTTTCAGGGAAAATCCATACCCTTCTCCCGAGACCTGGACCTCTCTGGACTAGGAAAACCTGATTGGGGCTGCCAATATCTGAGGAGATCAACATACAAAAGGGCTACATAGAGGCAGGGCAAGAAACAGAAAAACAAGAAGTGGAAAACTCTGATCAACTAAAAAGAGTCTAAAGTATAATTCTAGAATAAGCTGAACTAAACACCAAAGGTTAGAGAACAAAATCAAACAACAAGAAAATCCTAGGTAAAAGAGTGAAAACAAGCTCCATAATAAACCGATCAAGTAAGTCAGATGCTTAGACAGCTTAAGAAAATGAGCCATACTAAGAAACACAAAAATATGGATTAATCAAAGGAACAAATTAATAGCTCAACTGAGATACAGAAGTTGAAGCAATTATTGCTAAATCAGTTCAATGAGCTGAAGGAAGAAATAATTGGAGATGTTCAAACAAATCTAAATCAATTCCAATATCAAGTCAATGAACTGAGGGAAGGCATAGCAAAAGAGATGAAGGATATAAGAAAGACACTTGACAACCATAAGGAAGAATTCACAAACTTGAGAGAACAAGTGACAGAACTTATGGGAATGAATGGCATAATGGAGAAGATGAAAAAGATAATGGAGAGATACAACAGAAGATTTGAACAGGCAGAAGAAAGGATCAATGAATTGGAAGACCAGACATCTGAATTCACACATATGAAAGAACAGATGGTGAAAAGATTAGAAAAATATGAGCAGGAGATTAGGGAGCTGAATGACAACATGAAATGCAAAAACATACATGTAATGGGTGTCCCAGAGGGAGAAGAGAGGGGGAAAGGGGCAGAAAGAATAATAGAAGGAATAATGGTGGAAAATTTCCCAGCTCTTATTCAAGACAGAAAGTTAGAGATTCAAAAAGTACAGTGCACCCCAAACAGAATAGACCCTGATAGATGTACTCCAAGACACTTACTAATCAGATTGTCTGATGTCAAAGACAAAGAGAGAATTCTGAAAGCAGCAAGAGAAAAGCAATTCATCACATACAAGGGAAGATTGATAATACTAGGCAAAGATTTCTCTGCAGAAACCATGGAGGTGAGAAGACAGTGGTAGGATATATTTAATGTACTGAAAGAGAAGAACTGCCAACCAAGAATTCTATAAATAAAGAGACACATTGGCAGAATGGATTAAAAATCAGAACCCAACTATATGCTGTCTGCAAGAAACTCACCTTAGACACAAAGACAAAAATAGGCTGAAAGTGAAAGGTTGGAAAAAGATATTTCATGTAAACAGCAACCAGAAAAAAGTGGAAACAACTATATTAATATCAGACAAAATAGACTTCAAAAGTAAAACAATTAAAAGAGACAAAGAAGACACTATATATTAATAAAAGGATCAATTCATCAAGAAAACCTAACAATCATAAACATTTATGTACCAAGCCAGAGTGCCCAAAATTCATGAGGCAGACACTGACTGAGAACACTGAAAGGAGAAGTAGATAATTCAACAATAATAGCTGGAGAGTTCAATACACTGCACTCATCAATGGATAGAACATCTAGACAGAGGATCAACAAGAAACAGAGATGTTGAATTGTGTGATAAATGAACTAGAACTGAAAGACACGTATAGAACATTACACCCCACAGTAGCAGGATCCATGTTCTTCTCAAGTGCTCATGGAACATTTTCTAGGATAGACCACATGCCAGGTCAAAGCCTGAACAAAATTAAAAATATTGATATTATTAAAAAACACTATCTCAGCTCATAATGGAATGAAGTTGGAAATAAATAACAGGCAGAAGGTTGAAAAATTCACAAATATATAGAGACTAAACAACACACTCTTAAAAAACCAGTGGGTAAAGAAGAAATTACAAGAGAAATTAATAAATACCTTGAGGAAATGACAATGAAAACACAACATATCAAAACTAATGGGATGCAGCAAAGGCAGTGCTGAGAGGGAAATTTATTGCCCTAAATGCCTATATTAAAGAGAAGAGAGAGCAAAAACTGAGGCATTAACTGTCTACTTGAGGAACTAGAGAAAGAGCAGCAATTAAACCCTAAAACAAACAGAAAGAAAGAAATAACAGAGATCAGAGCAGAAATAAATGAAACTGAGAACAGGAAAACAATAGAGAGAATCAACAAAACCAGAAGTTGGTTCCTTGAGAAAATCAACAAAATTGATGGACCCCTAGCTAAGATAACAAAAAAAAAAGAGAGAGCAGATGAAAATAAATGCAATCAGAAATGGGAAAGGAAACATAACTACTGACCCTGCAGAAATAAAGGAGATAATGAGAAGACAATATGAGGAACTGTATGCTAATAAACTGGACAACTTTCATGATATGGAAAACTTCCTAGAAAAGCATAAACAATCAACACTGACCCAAGAAGAAATAGAGGACCTCAGCAAACCAATCACAAGCAAAGAGATTGAGTCAGTCATCAAAAAGCTCCCAGAAAAGAAAAGCTCAAGACCAGATGCTTCACATGTGAATTCTACCAATCATTCAAGAAAGAATTAACACCACTCTTGCTCAACTGTTCAAATAATTGAAGAGGAGGAAAAACTACCTAACTCATTCTATGAAGCCAACATCACCATAATACCAAAATCAAAGATACTACAAAAAAAGAAAATTAAAAACCAATCTCTTTAATGAATATAGAAGAAAAATCCTTAACAAAATATGTCAAATCAAATCCAGCAGCACATTAAAAGAACTATACACCACGACCAAGTAGGGTTTATCCCAGGTATGCAAGCCTGGTTCAACATAAGAAAATCAATTAATATAATACACCACATCAATAAAACAAAGCAAAAGAAACACATGATTATCTCAATCAATGCATAAAAGGTATTTGACAAAATTCAACATCTTTTCTTGATGAAAAAACTTCAAAGGATAGGAATAGAAGGGAATTTCCTCAATATGATAAAGGCAATATATAAGAAACCCACAGCTAAAGTCATACTCAATGGGGAGAGATGGAAAACTTTCCCTCTAAAATCTGGAAGACAGTGATGCCCACTGTCACCATTGTTATTCATCATTGTGCAGGAAGTTATAGTTAGAGCAATCAGGCAAGAAAAAGAAATAAAATGCATCCAAATTGCAGAGGAAGAAGTAAAACTTTCACTGTTTGCAGAAGACATGATTCCATATGTAGAAAATGCAGAAAAATCTACAGCAAAGTTATCAGAACTAATGTATGAATACAGCAAAGTGGCAGACTACAAGATCAACACGCAAAAATCTGTAGTGTTCTTATACACATGTAATGTGCAACAAGAGGAAGAAATTAAAAAAAATTCCATTTACAATAGCAACCAAAAGAATCGACTATCTAGGTATAAACCTAACGAAGGCCACAAAAGATGTATACAAAGAAAATTACAAGAAACTGCTAAAAGAAAATCGAACAGGACCAAAAAAATGGAAGAACATACCTTGTTCATGGATTGGAAGACTAAATATAAATAAAATGTCAACTCTATCTAAACTGATTATTAGATTCAATGCAATACCAATTCAAATCCCAAGAACTAACCTGCAGAAATGGAAAAACCAATAACTGAATTTATTTGGAAGGACAAGTTACCCTGAATAGCAAAAATATCTTGAGAAAAAAGAATGAAGTGGGAGATCTCACACTACCTGACTTTGAAGCATATTACAAAGCTACAGTGCTCAAAACAGCATTGATAGGCATAAAGACAGAGATACCAACCAATGGAATTGAATGAAGTCTTCAGAAATAGACTCTCGCATCTATGGACAATTGATCTTTGATAAGGCAGTCAAGCCAAACCAACAGAGCAGCCTCTTCAATAAATGGTGTTTGGAGAACTGGATATCCATTTCCAAAAGAATGAAAGAGGAATCTTACCTCACACCATATAAAAAATTAACTCTAATTGGATCAGAGACCTAAACATAAGTGCTAAGACCATAAGACACTCATAAGAAAATGTAGGGCACTATGTTAAAGATCATGTGATAGGAGCTGTTGTCCTAGACCTTACACCCAAAGTGCAAGCAACCAAAGAACAAATAGACAAAAGGGATCTCCTCAAAATCAAACACTTTTGTACACCAAAGGACTTTGTTAGAAAAGTAACAAGGCAACCTACACAATGAGAGACAGTATTTGGAAACCACATATCAGATAAGGGTTTAATATCCCGAATATATAAAGCAATCCTAGAACTCAACAACAGAATAAAAACAACCCAATTAAAAAATGAGGAAAAGACATGGACAGACACTTTTCCAAAGAGGAAATACAAATTGCTCAAAAACATATGAAAAATGCTCAACTTCACTGGCTATTAGGGAAATGTAAATCAAAACCACAATGTAATACCATCTCACACCTACCAGAATAGTCATTATCCAAAAAACAACATGATAAGTGCTGGAGAGGATGAGGAAAAGAGGCACACTTATTCATTTTTGGTGGGAATGTAGAATGGTGGAACCACTCTGGATGACAGTGTGGATGTTCCTCAGGAAGCTATGCTTAGATTTGCCATATGACCTAGCTATTCCATTGTTACTATATATTCAAAGGAACTGAAAGCTAAGACACAAATGGACATTTGTAAACCAATGTTTACTGCACCATTATTCACTACTGCCAAGAGATGGAAGCAGCCCAAATGTCCATCAACAGACTAGAGGTAAACAAACCATGGCATACACACATGATGGAATATTATGCAGCTGTAAGACAGCACAAAGACATGGAACACATAATTATGTGGATGAACTTTGAGGACATTATGTTGAGTGAAGTTAGCCAGAAACAAGAGGACAAATACTGTATGGTCTCACTAATATGAAATAACACTAATGAGCAAACTTTGACAGTTAAAAGCTGATAACACAGGCTACCAGAAGATAGAAAGAATGTAGAGATTAGGCATTTGATGCTGAAGGACTACAGAAATGTTCAACAGGATTGATTGTACAGATACAGAAGTAGATAGCATAATACTGTGTAATGGTAGCACATTATTGTAAGTACATGGAACAAAGACGTCTGCGAGTAAAGCTGAAAGAAGTGGGAGGAGGGAATGTATGACACCAGAGGCAAAGATAGATGATAAAGACTGGGACTCTATAACTTGGCAAAAACTGGAGTGGACAATGACTCTTGCTAAATGTACAAATATGAAAATTTTCTCACATGTGGGAGAACAAATGAATGTCAACCATGCAGAGTGTTGAAAAAGGGATGGTATTTGGGAAAAAATATAATCAAAGGAAACTGGAGTCTATCATCAACAGCAAAACAGAGTTACTATGGCTAAGAGATTTCAAATAGAGTAGGGAGGTCATTCTGGAGGTTAGCAGGTCTCAGCCAGCTTTCACAAACTGCTGTAGTAGGCAAAGCCTCAATGAAAAGTGCTCTTGAGGGTCCTAGGGACAACCAGACAACATAGGCAAGCCATATTGCTACAGGAAATCAAAATCCCCCTCAGTAGGCTCTATCTGGGAATCTTTGAAAAGCTATTTCTCCAATATAATATAGTTATATTCACTTATAAATCCCATAATCATGGTTCTTCTACATTTTTAATTGAACCTATAGTTTTCAGTTTACTTGTTAAGCATATTTCCCAGACCTAAAACCTCTGGATTATGCCCTTGCCAATTGAGTCCTGCAACCGAGCAGGTAGGCAGCCAACTCACACATACCATTTCTTCTGGCCTGCCCTCAACAACTATCAAAAAATGCTTTTCTGTGATGTATCAGCGCCATCCCAGAAGCAAAGAATATCTTCAATACTCCTTTACTTGCCACATTCCAATTATTTGGCAAGCAAAATAATTCCATTCCTCCACTCCTTAACATATACATTCCTGCTCAACTTGAAACAGCCAGAGTGGTCATCATCAAAAATCCCTCAAGATTGGGGAATGAACAAAAATAACACAAGGGGACTTCTGGAAAGATAGCAGAATAGGAGAGGCAGAGTAAACTTATCCCCCATGAAATAACTAGAGAAAAGACAGAAAATGATTGGGACAGTGGCAGTGGTTCCAGGGTACAAGTGGTCAGAGATGGAGCTCTGCAATATATAGGGGGACCTGAATGAAAAATGGAGAAATTATGAATGAAAGGAAGGTGTGACTTTATTTAATCATGACTGCTTATGGAGCTGACAGCTACATGCCAGTCAGAGTGGGAGAGGGAGGAGCTCTGCACCCCTGCACTACTGTCTCTGCAACCAGCTGGAGAAATAACCCTTCTCAGACTTGAAACCTGGAGCTCCTGTGAGGGAACTCAAAACCAACACTCTCGAGTTAGCCACATACAGATGGCTTGCTACAGTGTGCAGTGTCTACTCCTCAACCCTGAGGCAGGCTGCTGTGGGGACCCAGTTTTCAGGAGGACTAGGGGACCCTCTCATCTAGAGGATAGGGGATACATTGCTGAGCAGAACCAGTTCAACAATTAAGAGGCTAGAGAGATAGTCTATGTTCCACTGCCTGTATCCCTTCTACATGGAGGCATGAGGCATGCCTGTGCACAGAGAGGCAGGGACAAGGAAGGGTGCCAGGCAGAAGCAACAAGAGACCCTCCTACACCCAAGAGGCCCATGATTGCAAAGCAGGTAGAGATCTTGTAGGCTGATGGAAGTGGAGCACTCTGAGCTGGCTGAGGGCTGGGAAAGGTGAAATTCACAGCCCCACAGCCTGAGATTAATCCACTCAGAAGCCTGAGAATTACAAGGCCCACCATGCCCATCTCCCATCCCTGGGGCTTGCAGTCTCCAGTGCACATGGAGAACTGATTCACTGATGAGATTTCCACCTGGTTTGGACCCTGTCCAGTGCACACCTGCAATCAGGAAAAAGCAGGCTTGAGAGGAAGAGGTTGCCCAAGAGCATAATCTGCTGGGAAGATACAGAAAGTGCACTCTTGCAAATTGCTGTTCTGCCAAATTTTATAAAGATGTCCAAATAGATTTGCATCTCCCCAAATAGCCTTATTAAGATAAGCAAATGCCAAGACAGCAAAAAATCACCAAGCATATGAAAATCCAAGAAGGTACAGCCAAGCCAAATAACCAAATTAAAAAGTCAAAATAGACACAAAACTTGGAACAACTAATCAAAGAGGTACATACACTCTCCAAAACAGTGTCAATGGTTTGGCTAAAGACATAAATGATACTGTTTTGGCTTGCTAAAGCTGCCAACATGTAAAATACCAGAAATGGATTGGCTTTTACAATGGGGATTTACTACTTCACAAATTTACAGTTGTAAGGCCATGAAAATGTCCAAATTAAGACATCCAGAAAAAGATACCTTGACTCTGAAGAAAAGTCAATGGCATCCATGTTGCTCTATCACATGTGAAGTCACAATGGTGATGACAGCCGGCACTCCTCTCCAAAATGTCTTTGGACTCTTGTCTCTCCTAGCTTCTCTTTTGGTCCTCCCAGGGCATTTTTGTCTAAGCAACTTGGGGTCCTCTCTTAGCTTCTCTAAATGTCCAAATTAAGGCATCTGTAGGATAATAACTTCTCTGAAGACAGTCTATTGGCATCTGGGGTTCCCCTGTCACATAAGAAGGAAAATAGCTGGAGTCTTCTGGGCCTCTACCAAGGTGAAGTTCTCATTTCCATTGCTTTTTCCAAAAGGTCTCCCCTGGCTCCTGTGTGCCCTTGTTGGTTTCTCCCAGGGCATATAACTCTCAGCATCTGGGGTTCCTCTCTTAACTTCTCTGGGGCGAACTCTGGATTTCACCTCTTAGCTTCACATCTCCAAACATCTTTCTGCCTGAATCTCCAGGCATCTGGGTCTGTGTCAGCTTTGAGCTTTCTTAAGGACTCCAATAAAATAATTAAGACCCAACTTGAATGTATTGGGTCACATCATCATGGAAAGAATCTAACCAAAACTCCCACACACATATGTCAGCACCTACAAGAGTGGATTAAAAAACATGGTCTCATCAGTCTGGGGCAAGATGGTGGAGTGGTGACAAGTGGAATTTAGTTACTCCTCTAGGGCAGCTGGTAAATAACCAGAAACTGTGTGGGAGAGCCATTTCAGGGAAACTTGTGATCAGTCATGCCTCATACAATGGTCTGGTATGGATGGAATGAGTGAGATACAGTGAAACCCATAACTTTCTCAAGCCAGGGCTTGGTGCCTCTCCCCCCAGGCATGGCAGTCTGTATGGGAGCTGGTAACCTGAGGGAAAAAGAAACAATCTGTGCTGGGAGCAAGGAGAGGGGCTGAATCCAGCCCAAATTGCAGAATTAATTAAAAAACTCAACTGCTAAATAAAATCTCCAAGAACAGATAAACTGAGAGCAGGCATGAATGAATCTGGGAACAATCAGCACAACAAGGAGGAGGCAGAGTTAACAAAAACATCAAAAAAAAAAAAAAACCCAGAGGCTTTTGCTGTTGGAGGTGTTCAGAATACTGGAAAATGGCTGGGCTCCAAAAAAAGAAGCAAATAGAAACTCCCATCTGCAAATCTGGGACACTGGGGTTGCACTCAGAAAACAGGGATTCTTTGGGGTTTTTCCCTCTTTTCCTGCTCTCTGACTCTATATTTTTGCATTTCAATAGCCCATCAGAGCTCCAGCTTAGGCCTGCTCCCCCTGCAAGAATGGAATTAAAGTTGTCTCAGAGTAACTACTCAGGTGAAAGAGATAATAGCCTAAATGGTTTATATGTAAATAGTCTATACTGGGATTGACAAAACTTGGGGCTGGGGAAAGGCCTTGAAGAGGGATTTCTTTTTCTTCTTCTTTCTTTTTATGTTTTTGTTTATTCTTTTTTGTTTTATTTTATTGAAATAACTACTGTAAGTAGCTCATTACAGAAAGCCTCAAATGTTTGCAATTGGCCACAGGACCCAGGCAAGAGTGGAGCTAAGAGAGCTCTGAGAGACAAAACAATGACTCTAGTGGGGAAGAAAATCCCCTGAAGGGAATAACTTCCCCAAGGAAAGGGGAGAGCAGGGCTGAGCTCAAATGGAGGCCCTCCTTTGGAGAACTCAGTGCCAAGGGGGTGGAAAACAGAAAACAACTTGAGTCAGCAATACCCCTGGCAAGGACAAGGTCTGCAGAGAATTAAAGGCACCTGTGGTATCTGTTTACACTGGTGGGGAGCCCTGGGCTGACAAGCACCACCTACTGGATAGGATAGGAAAACCACAGAGTCTAGAGGCTTCACAAGAGGGAAAATCCATACCATCCTCCTGAGACCTGGCCCTGTCTGGACTGCGAAAATCTGATTGGTAGATCATATCTGGGGAGACCTTCTCAAAAAAATTTACATAGAGGCAAAGCAAGATCTGGAAAACAAGGAGTGAAAATTTCTCAACTAAACAGAAGCTTTACTAGAGGTCTAGAATAAGTTGAACTGAATACAAAAGGATAGAGAACAAAGCCAACCAACAAGAAAACCCTAGTCAAAAGTGTGAAAACGAGCTCCATAATAAATAATCAAGAAAATCAGATACCAAGACGGCTAAAATAACCAGCCATAATAGGAAACATAAAAATATGGCCAGTCAAGGGAACAAACTAACAGTTTAACTGAGATACAAGAACTGAAACAATTAATTAAAGATGTTCAAATAGATCTCCTAAAACAAATCAACAAGCTAAAGGAAAATGTGGTAAAACAAATGAAGGGTATAAAGAAAACATTGGATGACCATAAAGAAGAACTTGTAAGCTTGAAAAAACAAATGGCAGAACTTACATGAATGAAGGGTAAAAAAGAGGAGGTGAAAAACACAAAGGAGACATACAACAATAGATTTGAACAGGCAGAAGAAGTATCAGTGAACTGGAAGACAGGACAATTGAAATCATACACACAAAAGAACACAGGGGAAAGAATGGAAAAATATGAGCAGGGTCTAAGGGAATGAATGACAACATGAAGCACATGAATATACACATTATGGGTGTCCTGGAGAAAAGAAGGGAAAAGGGGTGGAAAGAATAATAGAAGAAATAATCACTGAAAATTACCCAACTCTTATGAGAGTCATAAATATACAGATTTGAGAAGTACAGGGTACAAACAGAATAGATCCCAATAGACCTACTCCAAGACACTTACTGAACAGATTGTCCATAGAAAAGACAAAGAGAGAATTCTAAAAGCAACAAGAGAAAAATGATCCACCAAATGCAAGAGAAGCTCAATAAGGTTGTGTACAGATTTCTCTAAAAAAACCATGGAGGTGAGAAAATGGTGGTATGATATAGTCAAGATACTGAAAGAGAGAAACTGCCAGCCAAGAATTCTATATCCAGCAAAACTGTCCTTCAAAAATGAGGGAGAGATTAAAATATTTTCAGAGAAACAGACACTGAGAAAGTTTGTGAGTAACAGACCAGTGCTAGAAGAAATACTAAAGGGGGTGCTACAAACTGATAGGAAAAGACAGGAGAGAAAGGTTTGGAGAAGAATGTAGAAATGAAGGCTATCAGAAAGGGTAAAAGGAGAGAGAGAAAAAATCAGATTTGACATGAAATCCAAAACATAAAATGGTAGAATAAAGTACTGCCCTTACAATAATAACACTAAATGTTAATGGATTAAACTCCCCAATAAGAAAAACATAGACTGGCGAATGGATTAAAACAACAGGACTCATTTATATGCTGTCTACAAGAAACTCACTTTAGATACAAGGACAAAAATAATGCTGAAGTGAAAGACTGGAAAAAGATATTTCATGCAAACAACCAGAAAAAAAGTATGAGATATTTAATAACTGTATTAAATATCTGACAAAAGTGGCAGGCTAAAAGATCAACATGGAAAATCTGTAGTGTTCCTATCTACAAGTAATGAGCAACAGGATGAGGAATGCAGGAAAAAACTCCATTTACACTAGCAACCAAAAGAATCAAGTATTTAGGAATAATCATAACCAAGGTCACAAAAGACCTATACAGAGAAAACTACAAGAAACTGCTAAAAGAAATCAAACAGGACCTAAGAAATGGAAGAACACTTGATGTTCACAGATTGGAAGAATGAATATAGTTAAGATGTCCATTCTACCTAAACTGATTTACAGATTCAATGCAATACCAATTAAAATCCCAACAACTTACTTTGCCAAAATAGGTAAACCAATGACCAAATTTGTTTGGAAAGACAAGGTGCCCTGAATATCCAAAAATTTCTTGAGAAAGAGGAACAAAGTGGAATGTCACACTACCTGACTTTGAAACATATTACAAAGCTACAGTAGACAAAACAGCATGGTACTGGCAAAAGAATAGATATACTGACCAATGGAATCAAACTGAGTGTTGCGAAATAGACCCTTGCACCTACTGACAATTGATCTTTGATAAGGCAGTCAAGCTAAAGCAATCAGACAGGGCAGCCACTTCAGTAAATGGTGTTTGGAAAACTGGATATCTATATCCAAAAGAAAGAGGACTTCTATTTCACACCTTTAAAAAAATAACTCAAAATGGATCAAAGAACTAAACATTAATGCTAAGACCATAAGACCCTTAGAAGAAAATGTAGGGCAACATCTGAGGAGGTTGTTTCCTAGACTTTACATCCAAAAAACAAGCAACCAAAGAAGCAACAGATAAATAGGATCTTCTAAAAATTAAACATTTTGTACATCAAAGGACTTTGCCAGAAAAGTAAAAAGGCAGCCCACACATGGGAAACAATATTTGGAAACCACATATCAGATAAGGGTTTAATACTGCAAATATATAAAGGGATCCAACAAATCAACAACAGAAATATAAATAACCAAATTAAAAATGGGCAAAAGATATGGCCAGAAACTTTTCTGAAGAGGAAATACAAATGGCCCAAAAATGTGAATACTGCTCAACTTCACTAGCTATTAGGGAAATGCAAATCAAAACCACAATGACACCTAACAGCATGGCCATTATACGGAAAACAGAAAATAACAAGTGCTGGAGAAGATGTGGAGAAAGAGGGACTCTTATTCACTATTGCTGGGAATGAAGATTGGTGCAGCTACTCTAGAAGGCAGTGTAGTGGTTGCTTAGGAAGCTAAGCATAGATTTCCCATATGATCCAGCAATTCCATTACTAGGTATATATTCAGAGGAACTGAAAGCTAAGACACAAATGGGCATTTGTAAACTGATATTAATAATGACATTATTCTAGATTGCCAAGAGATTGACAAAGCCCAAATATCTGTCAATGGATGAGGGGAATAAAAACTGGTATATACACATGATGGATTATTATGTAGCTGTAAGACAGAACAAAGTCACCGAACATATGACATGGCTGAAACTTGAGGATGCTATGTTGAGTGAAGTTAGCCAGAAACAAAATGACAAATACTGTATTAACTAATATTAATGAGCAAATTTTGAGAGCTAAAAGCTGATAACACATGTTATCAGGAGACAGAAAGAGGGTAGAGATCTAGCATTTGGTGCTGATGGACTACAGAATGTTCAACAGGATTGATTATATAGATCCAGAAGTAGATAGCATAACATTCTGTGATGGTATCACAATATTGTAAGTACACTTAACAAAGATGTCTGTGAGTAGAGTTGAAAGAGGAGGGCTAGGAGTACGTATGACACCAGCAAAAAAGTTAGATGACAAAGACTGGGACTGTATATCTTAGTGAAAACTAGAGTGGTCAATGATTGTGACTAAATGTACAAATATAAAAATGTTTTTACATGTGGGGGAACAAATAAATGTCAAACTTCCAAGGAGTTGAAAAAGGGATGGTATTGGGGAAAAATACAATCAAAGCAAATTGAAGACTATGGTTAAGAGTATCATTGTAACATGCTTTCATTAAATGTAACAAAGGCAATATATCAAATTCAATGTGTATGAAAGGGGATAAAATGGAGGGATTTGAGATTCTTGGTAGTGGTGGTGTTGTCTGACCTTACTATTATAGTGTACTATACAGTTTTTTAATTATCATTTTTATTATTCTTTAACAAAATTTTTTTTTACTAATGAATATGTACAAGTGCTGAATGTGGTGATAGATGCACAACTACATGATGGTATCATGGACAATTGTTGGGGCAATGTCGATGATTGTATGGTATATGAATATATCTCTATAAAATTGTAGGAAAAAATATAAATGAGGATAAAAGTGCTGGAGAAATTATTGAGAGAGGGATGTACCTATTTACTTTTGAAGGGGAATTAGAATTGTGTAGCCTACCTGGAGGCCAGTGTCATGGTTCACCAAGAAGTTAAGTATGTGGGTGCCATAAGTTCCAGCAACCTCATAATGGGGTATATTCTTGGAAGATCTGAGAGCAGGGACATGAACGAACATTGGCTCACTGGTGGTTATGGAGGCAGTATACATGAATTGCAATGGATGGAGGTGGGCTAAGGGTGCATTGACTGATGAACAGAACATTGAACTGTGGTGTACACATACAATGGAATACTGAACAACTGCAAGGAGTGAAGCTGTGAGAAAACACAGAAATCTGAAAGGATTTCATGGACAGCATTTTATGTGAAGTATGCCAGAAATGAAAAGACAAACAGTATACTGCCTTACCCATATGGACTAACTACAATGTGTAAACTCAGAATTGAATCTTAGAGCAGAGCTTATCAGGGAAATGCTTATTGTAATTGTCCCTAAATTATAAGCTCCTACAGCAGTCAGATCTCTTCCTGAATCATAATGGCTACTTCCAAATTGTGAGAAGCTGATCTCTTTTTGTATAATCTGGTCATTCTCTGGAAATTTGAAAATCTGTGTGTCACTTGAAACTCAGAGATAGAGGTTGGCAGCTATGAATGTCAGTATTAGTACACACAGCAACTATTAAAAAGGCTGCAAAAGTGTCCAGACTTCAATTAGTGATATAAATGAAGCAGATCAGGTTAGGACTAAGGCACATCAGGCCAAAGGGTAAAAGACAATATTGACTGTGTTTTGAAACTTCAACTTCTGTGTGAGACCAAGAAAATAGATATTTGTTTGGTACAGGATATATATCTTCTACAGCACACCAAATAATTTAAGTTATATGTCCAGTTTATTCAAACACCATAATTATCTGGGATTTTGAATAGGAAATGAGATCTTATAGGTTTGTACAGGATAATGTGAAATAATGATACATCTCAAATAATTTGGACAGCAAATAAAAATATTTTTTCAGGGCCTCTATGAGGAGTTGGGGTAAAATGCATAAATCTTGGTCATCCCCATCTGGTTTGTTGCTGATGTTCTCACAAACATTGATGAATAACAATTTGGTATGCCAGAACCTTGATCTGGGGGCTTGCCCTTATGAGGCTTGTTACTGCAAAGGAGAAGCTAAGCCTACTTATAATTGTGCTTAAGAGTATCCTCCTCTGTATCTCTTTATTGCTCAGAAGTGGCCCTCTCTCTCTAGCTATCCCAACTCTGCAGGTGAACACACTGCCCTCCAACATATGTGGGACCTGACTCCCAGGGATATAAATCTCCCTGCCAATGCAGGATATGAATCCCAGGGATGAGCCCAGACCCAGCATCATGGGATTGAGAAAATCTTAACCAAAAGGGGGAAGCAAAATGAAACAAAATAAAGTTTCAGTGGTTGAAAGATTTGAAATGGAGTTAAGAAGTCATTCTGGAGGGCACTCTTATGCACTATACAGATATCCCTTTTTAGGTTTCAGCATATTGGAAAAGTTAAAAAGAAATACCTGAAACTGCTGAACTGCAACCCAGTAGCCTTGATTCTTGAAGATGATTGTATAACTACATAGCTTACATGGTGTGACTGTATGATTGTGAAAATCTTGTGGCTCACACTCCCTTTATCTAGTGTATTGATGGATGAATAGAAAAATGGGGACAAAATCTAAATGAAAATTGGGTGGATGGGGGGTGGAATGATTTGGGTTTTCTTTTTTCTTTTATTTTTTATTCTTATTTTTATTCTTTTTGATGTAAGGAAAATGTTCAAAAATTAATTTCAGTGATGAATGAACAAGTATATGATGGTCATGTGAACAGCTGATTCTACTCCATGGATGATTGTATGGTATGTGAATATATCTCAATAAAACTGAATGCAAACATAAAAAAGAACAGTCTTATTAAGGGAGCAAACAGATTCAAACCAGCACAGGTGTCAAAAAGACACTAGAAAATCATAAAGAAGATTTTGTAAGAAAATTTAAAAAATAACAGATCTTATGGAAGTGAAAGATAATACAGACCAAATTAAAAATATACTAGAGACACAGCAGTAGACATGAAGAGGCAGATTAAAGAATAAATGAAGTGGAGTTCATGCAATTGAATGCAAATGTACAGAAGAACAAATGGTGAAAAAGATTAAATAAATTGAATTGGAGCTCAGAAAAATTATGGACAACAGGAAGCACAGAAATATAAGATTCATTGGTGTCCCAGAAGGAGATTAGAAGAGAAAAGTGCTAGGAAGTGTTGAGGAGATAATTGGCAAAATTTCCCAACCCTTATAAAAAAACATAAATATGCAAATCAAAGTAGCCCAATGAACTCCAATTTGAACAATCCAAATAGATTGACTCAGAGACATATACTAATCAGATTGTCAAATAAGGAAGAGAAGGAGGAAATCATGTAAGCAGCAAGAGAAAAGTGATTCACCACATATAAGGGAAACCATATAAGACTAAATACTGACTACTCAGCAGATATCACAGAACAGAGAAGGCAGTGGTATGACATATTTAAGATTCTGAAAGAGGAAATTTGCCAGACAAGAATTCTATGTCCAGCAAATCTGTCCTTCAGAAGCTGAGGGACAGTTTAAAATTTTAGCAGATCAACAAATGGTGAGAAAGTTTAACAGGAGACCTATCCTGAAAGAAATATTAAAGGGAGTTCTACCAGAAAAAAAAAAGGAAGGAGAGAGAGGTCTGTAGAAGGGCACAGAATTGAAGAGTATGAATAAGGGTAACTTGAAAAAAAAAGAGAGGGAATAAACAGATAAGACAAATAAAAAAAAAAAAACAAAGGGTAAGATTGTTGGTTCAAGAACTTCCTTTACAGGAATAATTTTAGATGTGAATGGGTTAAACTTCCCAGTTAAAATATACAGACTGACAGAATGGATTAAAAGGTATGATCCAATGATATGCTGTTTACAAGAGCCTTATCTTAGACCCAAAGACACAAAGAGATTTAAAGTGAAAAGATGGAAAAACAATATTCCATGCAGGTTCTTTCCAAAATGAAACAGATATCTATACTAATATCAGATAAAATAGACTGTAGGTGCAAAGATGTCATACAAGACAAAGAATGACAATATAAATTAATATAAAGAACAATCACCAAGAAGAAATAAAAATCATAAGTATCTATCCACCCAGTCAAGGAATTCCAATGTACATGGGGTAAACACGGGCAAAACTGAAGGGAGTAACAGATGTTTCTACAACAATAGTGGGTGATTTCAATACAGAACTCTCTTCTATGGATAGAACAACTAGACAGAAAACCAATAAGGAAATTGAGAACCTAAAAAATAATAAATGAATTATACCCAACAGACATATATAGATCATTGCATCCCAAATTACCAGGATATACATTCTTCTCCAATGCTCATGGAATGTTTTCCAGGAGAGATCATATACTGGGGCAAAAAACCGGTCTCAGTAAATTTTTAATGCAATTTTATTGGGATATAATCACATAATATACAATCATTCAAAGTGTACAATCAGTTGTTCACAGTATCATCATATAGTTCTGCATTCATCACCAAAATCAAACTTTGGACATTTTCATTACTACAAAAAAAATGAAAATTAAAATAAAAAAGAATATCCAAAGTATCCCATTCCACTCCTCCCCATATTGTTCATTTACTTTTTTAATACATTTGAATTGAGATACAGTCACACACCCTACAGTCATCCACGGTGTACAATCAGTTATTCACAGCACCATCATACAGTTGTGAGTTCACCACCAGAATCAAGTTTTGAACCTTTTCCTTATACCAAAATAAAAACAAAAGCAAAAAAGAACACCTAAATCTTTCCATCCCCTCCATCTCACCTTATTCTTCATTCAACTTTTGTCCCCATGTTTCCACTTATCTGTCCATATATTGGATAAAGGGAGTGTGCGCCACAAGGTTTTCACAGTCACAGAGTCACACCATGCAATTTACATAGTTATATAACCGTCTTCAAGAATCAAGATCACTAGGTTTCAGTTTGACAGCTTCAGGCATTTCCCTCTAGCCATTTCAACACACTAAAGACTAAAAGCTGATATCTATGTAGTGCATAGGAATACCCTCCAGAGTGACTTCTCTACTTCATTTAAAATCTCTCAGCCAATGGAACCTTATTTCGTTTCATCTGTCTTCCACCTTTTGGTCAAGGAGATCCTGTCAATCCCACAGAGCTGTGTCCTGGCTCATCTCTGAGAGTCATTTCCTGCATTGCCAGGGTGATGCAGACCCCTGGGAGTCACATCCCACATAGAGGGGAGGGCAGTGTGTTCACTGCTGACTGGGCTTAGACAGAGAGGGAGTCACATCTGAGCAACAGGCTTTCTGGGGGGAGGATGCCTAGGCAACACTATAAGTGGGCTTAGCCTCTCCCTTGCAGCAACTAACCTCATTGGGGAAGGCCCCAGATTGAGGGCTCAGTCCACTAAATTGGCAGTCCTCAATGTTTGCAGGTAAATCAGCAATAGCCTGGGTGGGGAAGTCCAACACTTCTGCATTTCTTCCCAGCTCCTTGGGAATGTCCCAGAAATATACTTGTACTCTCTGCCCATATCACTCTTGGATGTGTTGGGATTTCACACCAGCCTGTACAAACTCACCAAATCCCACTTCCCATTCACTGTTCCCTGTACCTATGGTGTTCAGACAAACAGATCATACAAGTTAAAGTATCTAGTGTGCTACAGAAAATATAGCTCCTGCACCAGAAAAACATCTCCTTCCTTGGCCTCACCCTTAACCTTGCACCTGATTTTCCTTAGTCCTAACCAGATCCTCTTAATTCAAATCTCTAATTAAATTCTGAATTCTTTTTCAGCTCTTTCAACATTTGCTATTTGTGATAATACTAACATTCAGAGCTATCAAGTTCTAGCTTCAAGTTTCCTGTGTCAATCAGATGCCCAAATTTCCAGAGACCCACAATGTTATATGCAAGGAGCTCTGCATCTCATGATTTAGAGATAACCATTACAACTCAGGAATAGATGTGACCACTGTAAGAACTTATAATCTAGAGACCACTACAATAAGCATTTCCCTGAGTCAGTTCTCAGAGTTCTCAGAGTTTACATGTCATAGTTAGTCCATATTAGTAAACATTTGAATGTGTGTCCTCTTGTTTCTGGCATGCTTCACTCAAAATGCTGTACTCAAGGTCCATTCACCTAGTTGCATGTCTCAGGGCTTCATTTCTTCTTGTAGCTGCTCCATTTTCCATTGTAAGCATGTAATACAGTTCACCATTCTGTTCATCAGTCAATGTACTCTTAGGCCCCCTCCATCTATTGCAAATAGTGAATAAAGCTACTGTATATACTGGTGCATAAGTGTCCACTTGTGTCCCTGCTCTCTGATCTTCCAAGTATATACCCCATAATGAGGTTGCAGGACCTCGAAACTCCCACATACCTAGTTTCTTGTGGGACCACATGCTGTCCACCAGATAGGTTACACCATTCTACTTCCCTACCAACACTAAATACATACAGCTCTGTCTAGAAGTTCTCTCCAGCATGTGGGTCCTTCTGCTTATTTTTCCCCTGCAATTTTATAGGGGTATATTCAAGTACCATACAATCATCCACAGTGTACAATTGTTTACACTATCATCATATGGTTGCACATACTCACCACAATTATCACTTACACATGCTCATTACTCAAAAAATTGAAACAAAAGAATAATAAAAATGATAAAAGGAAAAATAAAAATAAAACAAAAAACAGCAATTAGGTCATTCAACAACATCATTACCAAGAATCCCATACCACTCCCTTACACCCCTCTCTCCCAGACATTCAAGCTTTAGTATATTGCCCCTGTCACATTTAATGGGAGTATACTGCAATGTTATTGTTAACCCCAGACTCCAGTTGCATCAGTTATATTCTTCCATTCAGAAGAGCAACTAAGAATCAAGTATGTAGGAAGAAACTTAACCAAGGATGTAAAGAGCCTCTACACAGAAAACCACAAAACTTTGTTAAGAAAAATCAAAGGGGACCTAAATAGAAGGATAAATGTTGCTAAGATGTCAATTCTCTCCAAATTGTTCTACAGATTCAATGTAATCTCAATAAAAAATCCAGCAACCTACTTTACAGTTTTGGAAAATCTAGCTACCAAACTTATTTGGAAGGGAAAGAGGTCTTAAATTGTGAAAAACATCCTATGAAGGAAGAACAATGTGGGAAGACTTACATTTCCTGACTTTGAAGCCTTCTCTAAAGCCACAGTGGTCAAAAGAGCATGGTATCGGCCCAAAGGGATATATTGATCAATGAAATCTAATTGAGAATTCAGAAATAGACCCCAAGATCTATGATCAATTGATTTTTTTACCTTCACTTTTTTATATTTTTTGTTGTAGAATATAACATATACACAAAAAGTGATAACTTTCCAAGTGCAATTTAACAAGTAGAGAGAAAATTTCAAAGAATATCATAGCTTACAATTCCACAGTTCCAGTTATTTCCTTATTGTGAAACATAACATAATATACAAAAATGTACTATCTTCCAAAGCATGACTTAACTAGTAGATATATAGGAAATTTCCAAAGTTATTATGAGTTATAGTACCATAGTTTCAGTCATTTCATTGTTGTGAGGTCTAAAATACTTACAAAAAGGCATAGCTTTCAAATTGCAATTTAACAAGTAGCTATAAAACAAATTTCAAAGGATGTTGTGGGTTACAGTTCTGCCATTTCAATTTCTTCCTTCTAACTATTCTAATTACAAATAAGGAAAAGAAAATTATATAAATATTCAGTATTCATAATCCTTTGTTAAATTTCATCCTGTCTGTTACTACCACTTCCTCTAGTTTAATCACTTTCCCCTCCATCAGGGATGTCTAGGCAGTGACCACCCTAATCTTTTCATGTTGTAAAAGGCTGTCAACTTTATAAGCAAAGGGGATATATCTAGTTGATGGTCTTGAAATGGCTATTGCCTCTGTGTTTTGGAACTTAGCTTGCATAGGGGCACTGTGAATGATTTAAGTTTCTGACAAATAAACTTAGTGAGTGAAACTTTTATAGAGTATGGTATTTCTATTAATTACAGTCCCTAGTATGCAATGTGTAGATTTTTCCCATGTATTCTTCTGTTGTCAAGTTTCTGGGCCAGTGTCATACCATAAAAGTATACCATGCAAACACCTATCTATATTTGTGGTGTTAATCTGTGGGAAACATGCCTTTAAACAACTCCCTTCATTCCTATTCACCTTCAATATAGATCTGATACTTATAATCCCATTAAAAAACAATTATCACCCCTATCCATTACCACAGCTTTGAATTCACCATCATTAATATATCTGAATATATTAGACTATCATTACCCCTTGCTAGCTAGTGTCTATCACTAGGTCCCCAATATTCTTACATTATAAGACATTGATTTTGTACTGTTCAGAGAGTTCATAGAAGTGGTAACATACAATATCTCTCCTTTTGCATCTGAGTTATTTCACTTAGAATTATATCTTCAAGGTTCATCCATGTTGTCATATGTGTCAAGAACTTGTTGCTTCTTACTGCTTCATGGTATTCCATCATATGTATATACCACATTTTGTTTATCCACTTATCAACTGAAGGATATTTGGGATGTTTACATCTCTTGGCAATTGTGAGCAATGTTGCTATGAACATTGGTGTACAAATGTATATTCATGTCACTGCTTTCAAATCTTGTGGGTATATAATGAGAAGTCGAATTGCCAGATCATAGGGTAATTCAATATCTAGTTTTCTGAGAAACCAACAAACTGTGTTCCAGAGTGGGTGTAGCATTATGCAGTCCCTCCAGCAATGAATGAGTTCCAATTTATCCACATCCTCTCCAGCATTTGTAGTTTCTTGTTTGTTGGATGGTAGACATTCTTATTGGTGTGAGGTGATATCCCATTGTGGTCTTGATTTGCATCTTCCTAATAGCTAGTGAAGATAAACAGCTTTTCATGTGATTTTTAGTCATTTGTGTTTCCTCTTTGGATAAATGTCTTTTCATATCTTTTGCCCATTTTATAATTGGTCTGTTTGTACTATTGTCATTGAGTTCGAGGATTTCTTTATATATGCAAGATATTAGTATCTTATCAGAAACGTGGCTTCCAAACATCTTTTCCCATTGAGTTGGCTGCCTCTTCACCTTTTTGACAAATTCCTTTGAGGTGCATAAGTTTTTTATTTTGAGGAGTTCCTATTTAGCTATTTTTTCTTTCATTGCTTTGCTCTGGGTGTAAGGTCTAAGAAGTGATCTCCTAATACTAGGTCTTGAAGATGTTTCCCTACATTATCTTCCAGAAGTTCTATGGTACTGTCTCTTATATTGAAGACTTTGAATCACTTTGAGTTAATTTTTGTATAGGGTGTGAGGTATGGATCCTCTTTCATTCTTTTTGTTATGACCTTCCAGTTCTCCCAGCCCCATTTTTGAAGACAATTTTGTCCCTGTTCAGTAGATTTGGGGGCCTTATAAAAAATCAGTCGACTGTATATCCAGGAGTTGATTTCCAAACTCTCAGTTTGATTCTATTGATCTGTATGTCTGTCTTTATGCCAATACCATGCTGTTTTGACCACTGTAACTTCATAGTAGGCTTCCAAGTCTGGAAGTGAAAGTTCCCCCAATTCTTTCTTGCTATTTAGAATATTATTTGTCAATTCATGTCCTCTATCTCTTCCAAATAAATTTGATAACTAGCTTTTCCAAGTTTGCAAAGTAGTTTGTTGGAATTTGGATTGGGATTGCATTGAGCCTGTAGATCACTTTGGGTAGAATTGACATCTTAACAATATTTCGTCTTCTTATCCATGAGCATGGAATATTTTTTCCACCAATTTAGGTCTTTTTTATATTTTTTAGTAAAATTTTGTAATTTTCTGTGTAGCTGTCTTTTACATCCTTGGTTAAATTTATTTCTAAGTACTTGATTTTTTAGTTGCTATTGTGACTAGAATTTTTTTTTTTTTATTACCTCTGCTGTTAGGTCAATACTAGTATATAGGAGCATTACCAATTTATGTACATTAATCTTATATCCTGCCACTCTGTTGAATTTATTAGTTTAAGTAACTTTGTGATTGAACTCTCAGGATTTTTCAAGTATAAGATCATATCATCTGCAAATAATGTTAGTTTTAATTCTTCCTTTCCATTTTGGATAACTTTTATATCTTTATCTTGGTGAATTGTTCTGGCTAGAACTTCTAGCACAATGTTGAATAATAGAGGTGACATTGGGCATCTTTGTCTCATTCCCAATCTTAGGGGGAAGGATTTCATCCCCTCAAAATTGAGTACTATGCTGGCTGTGGATTTTTCATATATGCCCTTTATTATATTGAGGAAGTTTCCTTCAATTCTTAACTTTTGAGGTGTTTTTATCAAAAAGGGATGTTGAATTTTTTTGAATGCTTTTACAGTGTCTATCGAGATGATCATTTGATATTTCCCTTTTCATTTTTTAATGTATTGAATTACATTAATTTATGTTCTTATGTTGAACCACCCTTGCATGCCAGGAATGAACCCAACTGGGTTGTGGCATGTAAATCTTTCAATCTGCCTTTAGGTTCGATTTACAAGTATTTTGAGAATTTTTGTGTCTATATTCATTAGGGAGATTGGCCTATAGTTTTCCTTTTTGTGTGTGTGGTGTCTTTATCTGGTTTTGATATCATACTGGTATTAGCTTCATAAAATGAGTTAGGTAGTGTTCATTTTTCTTGAATTGTTCAAAAGAGTTTGAGAAGGAATGGTGTCAATTCTTTTTGGAACATTTGTTAAAATTCCCCTGTGAAGCCATCTGGCCCTGGGCTTTTATTTGTAAGTAGATTCTTACTGACCTATTGGATCTCTTTGCTTGTGATTGCTTTGTTGAGGTCTTCTGTTTCTTTTTGTGTCAGTCTAGGTTGTTCATGTGATTCCAGGAAATATACCATTTCCTCTAAGTTGTCTAGCTTGCTGACATACAGTTGTTCATAGTATCCCCTTATGATTTTTTTTTATTTCTTCAGGATTTATAGTAATTATCCCCTTCTCATTTCTGATTCTGTTTATTTAGGTCTTTTCTCTTTAGGAATTTGTCGGTTTGGCTAAGGATCTGTCAATCTTGTTGATCTTCTCAAAGAACCAACTTTTGGATTTATTTGTTCTCTCTATTGTATTTTTTTTTGTTCTCCAGCTCGTTCATTTCTGCTTTAACCTTTGTTATTTCTTTTTGTCTACTTGCTTTAGTGTTAGTTTGCTGATTGTTCTCTAACCTCTTCAGTTGTTCAGTTAGGTCTTCAGTTTTAGCTCTTTCTTGCTTTTTGATGTATGCATTTAGAGCTATAAATTTCCCTCTCAGCACTGTCTTCACTTCATCCCACAGGTTTTGCTATTTTGTGTTCTCATTTTCATTCATCTCTAGATATTTACCAATTTCTCTTACAATTTCTTCTTTGACCCACTGGTTGTTTAGAAGTGTGTTGTTTAACCTCCATATATTTGTGGAAGATCTGGTTCTTTGGTGGTTATTGATTGCTAGTTGCATTCCATTGTGGTCAGAGAACATGCTTTGAATAATTTCAATCTTTTCAAATTTATTAAGACTTGTTTTGTGCTCAAACATATGATCTATCCTTGAAAACCTTCCATGGGCACTAGAAAAGAATGTGTATCCTGGTATTTTGGGATGTAACAATCTATATATGTCAGTTAAGTCTAATTCATTTATCATAATGTTTAGGTTCTCAATTTCCTTGTTGCTCATATGTCTAGTTCAATCTATAGAAAAGAGTGGTGTATTGAAGTCCCCCACTGTTACTGTAGATGTGCCTATTGCTCCCTTCAACTGAGCCAATGTTTTTCTCATGTATTTGGGAGCTCCTTGAGTGGAGAGAATTGTAAGAGAAATTGGTAAATATCTAGAGATGAATGAAAATGAGAACACAAAATAGCAAAACCTGTGGGATGAAGTGAAGACAGTGCTGAGAGGGAAATTTATAGCTCTAAATGCATACATCAAAAAGCAAGAAAGAGCTAAAACTGAAGACCTAACTGAACAACTGAAGAGGCTAGAGAAATAACATTTATAATTGTTATTTCTTTTTCATGAATTACCATATACATATAATGTCCTTCTTTATCTCTTATGACAACTTTGCATTTAAAAGTCTATTTTGTCTATTAGTATAGCTACCCCAGCTTTCTTTTGATTGCAATGTGTGCAGAATATTTTTTTTCATCGTTTCACTTTCAGTCTCTTTGTGACACAAGATCTAGGATGAATCTCTTGTAAACACCACATCACTGGGTTGTATTTTTAAATCCATTATATCAGTCTGAATCTTTAAATTGGAGAGTTTGATTCATTCACATTCAAAGTTATTACTGTGAAGGGAGTTCTTGAACCAGCCATCTTATGATTTGGTTTCTGGTTGCTGCATCTATCTTTTCCTTCTCTCTTTTTTTCCTTTAAGTTATCCTTACTATTAAGTCTTCAATTCTGTGCTCTTCTCCAAACCTCTTTTTCTGTTCATTTTTTCTCTGCTGCTAGAGTTCCTTTAAGTATATCTTGCAGGGCAGATCTCTTGTTAACAAATTCTCTCACAATTTGTCTGTGAAAATTTTAAACTCTCCCTCAATTTTCAAAGAAGAGCTTGTTGGATAAAGAATTCTTGACCAGCAATTTTTCTCTTTCAGAATCTGAAATATGTCATACAACTTCCTTATTACCTTCATGGTGTCCACTGAGAAGTCAGTACTTAGTCTTACGTTGTTTCCCTTGTATGTGGTGAATTGCTTCTCTCTTGCTGCTTCCATAGATCTTTCTTCAGCATTTGACAATCTAATCAGTATATATCTTGGAGTAGGTTTATTTGGATTTATTCTTTTTGGAGTTCTTTGGGCAACTTTAATTTGGATATTTATGTCATTTGGAAGGGTTGGGAAGTTTTCGCCAACAATTTCTTTGAATATGCTTCCTGGCCTTTTACTCTCCTCTTCCCTTTCTGTAACACCAGTGATTCTCATATTTGTTTTCTTCCTGTTGTCCTACATTTCCCTGAGATCCATTTCAATTTTTTTTTATTTTTTATTTTTTGCCATTCATGCTTTTGTGCTTTCAATTTTCATCACCCTATCTTTGAGGTTGTTAATTCATTCCTCTACTTCTTCAAATCTGGTGTTATGTGTCTCAAGAATATTTTTAATTTGATTGACAGTATCTTTTACTTTCATTAGATCTCCTATTTTTATTTTTATTCTGCTATCTTTTTATTTTTTATTCTTCTTTATGCTCTTGTAGGGTCTTCATGTCCTTTATATCCTGAGCCATAATATTGATATTTGTGAGTAATCCTTTGACTAATTGCTCCAAATTTTGTCTCTTCTGGCTTTTTAACTTGTTCATTTGGCATGTCTGTATTTACTATATCCTTCAAGTTCTTTGTAACTTTCTGCTGGCTTTGGGGCATTTGCTTTCCTTGATAGGGTTATTTTGGAAAATGCAGAATTAATTATTTATGATTTGTTTTTCTGGAGTGCAGTTTCCCTAATCTACCAGCAAGTGGCACTTTTGAGGCACAGCTTGCGGGAGTGCAGTTTCACTAATCTACCAGCAAATAGGTCTTCCCCAAACTTCTCCTTTGGGGTGAGTCGAGTCCATACCAGGTGGGAACCAATCAGTGCACTGGATCTCCATGTGTTCTGGGGGATCCTAGTCCTGGAACTGCAACATGGGCCCCAAGCAGATAGGCAGGGAACCTGACCAAGGGCACCCAACCTGTGGAACATGCACCTTGCCTGCTAGTTCTCTGCCTGTCCTGTACCCAAGAGTCTAAGGTATGTGGTAGAGGCTCCTGATCATCACTATGGTGCCTCTCCCTTCCCCACTTCTCACTGCTGCACCCTGCTGGACTTCCATGGATGGAACGTAATTACAGCCTGCTGGGCTCCCTCATGGGAGTGGCTCACCATCAGGCTGTGGAGAATCACCCCCCAGAAAACTGTCAAGCTATGTGGACAGGAGTGGAGAGCCACTGCTCACTCCCTTGCCTAGCAGTGGTTTTGCTGCTGCCAGCTTGGGGGTGGGGTGGGGTGATATGGTTGGGAAGGAACTTACCTTGCTCCTTGAGCCACCATCTTTCCTCTGTTTTGGGGGGGTTCCCCTCCACATATTGTTTGGGACACTCTATGGCTGGTCACACCCCAGAACCATGGTCCCTAGTGTCCTCTGGCCCCTTCTAGTTACTGTGATAGAGGAGAAGCCTATCTGCCTCAACTCAATTGATTTTTGACAAGGCCCCCAAATCCAGTGAACTGGGACTGAATTGTCTCTTCAAAAATGGGACTGGGAGAACTGGATATCCATATCCAAAGAATGAAAGAGGACCCCTACCTCACACCCTGTACAAAAATTAACTCAAAGTGATTAAAGCCCTAAATATAAGAGCCAGTATCAGTATACTCCTAGAAGATAATATAGGGAAGCATATTCAAGACCTAGTAAAAGAAGGTAGCTTCTTAAACCTTACAAACAAAGAAGGCCAAGCAAAGAAAGAAAAAAATAGATAAATGGGAACATCTCAAAATCAAATACTTCTGTGCCTCAGCAGACTTTGCCAAAAAGGGGAAGAGGCAGCCAATTGAATGGGAGAAAATATACTGGAACCATATATCTGAAAATGGACTGATATCTAGTCTATAAAACAAATACTACAACTCAACAGCAAAAGTACAAACAACCCAATTATAAAATGGGCAAAATATATGAGTAGACATTTTTCTGAAGAGGTAATACATATGGCAAAATAGCACATGAAAAAAATCTTCATCTTCATTATCTATTAAGGAAATGCCAATAAAAATCACAATGAGATTTCATCTCATGCCAATAAAAATGGCTGCCATTAAACACACAGAAAACAACACATGGTGGAGAGGATGTGAAGAAAGTAGAAATTTCCACTGCTGGTGGGAATATATAGTGGTACAGCTGCTGTGGAAGAGAGTTTGGTGGCTCCTCAGAAAACTAAATATTGAAATGGTCTATGACTTAGCAATTCCACTACTCAATATATACTCAGAATGTCTGAAAGCTCTGACACAGACATTTCCACACTGATGTTCATAGGAGCATTATTCCAAATTGCCAAAAGATAGACCCAATCCAAGTTTCCTTCATCAGATGAGTTAATAAACAAAATGTGGTGCATACATATGATGGAATATTATGCAGCACTCAGAAAGAATGAAATCCTGAAACATGTGACAGCATATATGAACCTTGAGGACATAATGCTGAGTGAAATAAGTCAGACACAAAAGGAGAGATATTGCATGATTTCACCAATATTAACCCCATAGATAATGTAAGATCAGTGTCTTAAAATATAGACTATAGGGGACTTAGAGATAGACAGAAGCTAGAGAATAGGGAGTGATTAAATAATATGAACAAACTTGTTAATGTGGTTGAACTTAATTGTATGGGAATGGACAGAGATGATGATAGTTCAATAATGGGACTGTATGGAACAGTGCCATAATGAAGGCAAACATGATTGAAAGGGGTTGTTTAAAGTCATGTATCTCACAGATTAACACTACAAGTATAAATAAATTTTTGCATGATCCACTTCAAAGGTATGACACTTGTACAAAGAGTTAACAACATAGTGGTATACAGGATTACTACCTATTGCATGGTATGGAGTATATTTAATAGGAATACCTTACTAGTATCACACTAATGCTATGGGTAAATAATTGGGGTGGGATAAGGGATATGGGGTGTTTGGGGTTATGAAAGTTGTCTAAAATGGAGAGTGATTGTACAATTAAGTGAGACATTGATTATTTTGGGTAGAATATATACGTGTGTGTGTGTGTGTGTGTGTGTGTGTGAAATTAGGAACCCCTGATTTAAAAAGTCAGGTACCAATCTTGAGGCTTGCTCATACAAAAACTTCTTCTGTAAAGGGAAGGGTAAACCTACCGATAGTTATGACTAAGGGTCACTTCCAGAGAACTACTTTTGTTGCTCAGATGTGGTTTCACTCTCTCCAAGCCCAGTTTTGCAAATAAATTCTTTACCCTCCCCTTATCTGAAACTTGACTCCCAGGGGTGTAAGTCACCCTGGCAACATGGAACATGACTCCCATGGTTGAGCCTGGCCCTTACATTGTGAGACTGAGAATGCCTTCTTGCCCAAAGAGGGAAAAGAAATTAAACAAAATAAAGTTTCAGTGGCTAAGAGATTTCAAATACAACAGAAAGGTCATTCTGTTGATTATTTTTATGCATTATATAGATATTTCTTTTTAGTTTCTAGTGTGTCAGAATACCTGGAAGGAAACATCTGAATCTGTTGAACTGTAATCCAGTAGACTTGATCCTTGATGATGATTGAATAACTATAGAGCATTCATCATTTGACTGTGTGATTGTGAAAACCTTGTGACTGACACTCCCTGTATTCAGTGTATGGGCTGATGGTTATTAAAATATATATAAATAATAGGGAGGGAAAAGGGGTATGGGATGTTTTGGGTGTTTTTTTTTAATTTAAATTTAAATTTTTATTTTTATTAGAGTAATAAAAATATTCCAAAACTGATTTCAGATCTTTCAGTTCTTCCAAGTATATACCAAATACTTGGGTTGCAGATCATATTGGAACCCTAGATTTAGCCTCCTGTGGAACCAGCACATGTTCTACTTCCATATCAAGATTGAATAGGTATTTATCTCTATCCACATATTCTCCAGTACTTTTACTTTCTCTTTCTATTTTTAATTCAGTTTAATTGAGAAATACTCACATACCATACACTCATCCACAGTGTACTATCAGTTGTTCACAGTACCATCTTATACTTGGACATTCATCACCCCAATCTATTTTTGAACATTTTCCTTACACTAGAAAGAATCAGAATCAGAATAAAAAATAAAAATAAAAAAGAACACCCAAATCACCCCCATCCCACCCTGTTTTCCTTTAGATTTTGCTCCCATTTTTCTACTCATTTCTCCATAAACTGGATAAAGGGAGTGTGATCCACAGGGTTTTCACAATCACACTGTCACCCCTTGTAAGCTACATTGTTATGCAATCATCTCCAAGAGTCAAGGCTACTGGGTTGGAGTTTGGTAGTTTCAGGTATTTACTTCTAGCTATTCCAGTATATTAAAACCTAGAAATTGTTATCCATATAATGCATAAGGAAGTCCACCAGAGTAACTTCTCATATCCATTTCAAATCTCTCAGCCACTGAAGTTTTATTTCATTTCATTTTGCATCACACTTTTAGTCAAGAAGATGTTCTCAATCCCATGATGCCAGGTCCAGATTCATCCCTGGGAGTCATATCCTGTGTTGTTATGGAGATTCACACCCCTGGGAGTCAGGTCCCATGTAGGGGGGAGGGCAGTGAGATCACATGCATAGGGGGCTTAGTTAGAGAGAGAGGGCCACATCTGAGCAACAAAGAGGCACTCAGGGAGAGACCCTTAGGCACAATTATAAGCATGTTTAGCCTCTCCTTGCAGCAACAAGCTTCATAGGGGCCAGCCCCAAGACAGAGGGCTCAGCACATCAAGCTGTCAGTCCCCATATTTGTGAGAACATCAGCAACAATCCAGGTGAGGAAGTCCAACACCTCTGCATTCTCCCCCAGCTCTTTAGGGGGCCCCTCAATACATATTTTTATTTTCCAACCAAATTACTTTAGAATGTGTTGCCATTTCATTCTAATCTATATACACCTGCCACAGCTCACTTCCTATTCAAAGTTCCATGTAATTGTAGTGTTTGAACAAACTGACTGCAGAAGTTATACTGTTTAGAATATATAGATCGTACACCAAATAAACATCTCTTCCCTTGGTCTCACATGGAAGTTGAAGTTTGAACACAGTCAGTCTCAACATTTACTCTTTTGCCCAATTTGCTCTAGTGTTAACCTGATCTGCTTTATTAATATCTCTAATTGAAGTCTGGGATCTATTTCAGCTTTTTTTAACAGTTGCTGTATGCATAAATACTGATATCCATATCTGCTCAGCTCTAGCTCTGAGTTTCAGGTGTGACACAGGTACCCAATGTTCCAGAGCCCAATTAGGTTATACACCAAGGGATCAACATCTTAGAGTTTGGAGATAGCCATTTCAATTCAGGAAGAGATTTGATGGCTGTAAGAGCTTACAATCTAGGGACCATTATAATAATTACTTCCCTGTTAGGCTGTGCTCTAAGATTTAATTCTGAGTTTACACACTGTAGTTAGTCCATATTGGTGAGGCATTATAGTGTTTGCCTCTGTTTCTGGAGTACTTCACTCAACATGCTGTCTAGATGATCCATTCACCTCATTGCCTGTCTCACAGCTTCACTCCTCATATTTGCTCAATATTCCATTGTATGCATACACCAGAGTTCATCATTCTGTTCCTCAGTCAGTGCACCCTTAGGCCACCTCCACCCATTGCAGATCATGAACACTGTCTCCAAAAACACCAGTGTGCAAATGTCCACCCATGTCTCCACTCCCAGTTCCTCCAAATACACACCCCACAATGAGGTCACAAGATCCCCTTGGCCCCACATACTCAGCTTCTTGTGGAGCCACAACAGTGACCTCCAGAATGGCTATACCATTCTGCCTTATCAACAGTAAATAAGTACATCCCTCTCTCCATGGTTTCTCCAGCATTTACCTCCATTTACACTTTTTCCTACAATCTTATAGAGATATATTCACATAACATACAACCTTCCACAGTGCACAATCACTTGCTCATGACATCATCACATTGTTGTATATTTATTACCACAGTCAGCACTTGAACATCTTGATTATTATGAAAAAGTGGGGTTTTTTTGGTGAATAATAAAAAATATAATGAAAGAAAAGTAAAAATATCATACAAGTCAATATAATACCAAGGACAAAAAACACCACCACTACCAAGAGTCCCATATTCCTCTCTTATATCCCCCTCTCATACAAATTTAACTTTGTTATATTACCTTTGTTACATTTAATGGAAGCATATTGGAATGTTACTGTTGACCATAGACTCCAGTTTGCTTTGATTATCTTTTTTCCCACATACCATCCCCTTTTCAACACTCTGGATGGTTGACATTCATTTGTTCTCCCACATGAGAGAACATTTTTACATTTGTACATTTAGCAAGAGTCATTGGCCACTCCAGTTTTTGCCAAGTTATACAGTCCAAGTCTTCATCATCTATCTTTACCTCTGGTGTCATACATTCCCCTATCCCACCTCTTTCAACTTTACTCACAGACATCTTTGTTCAGCGTACTTACAATATTGTGCTACCATCACACAGTATTATGCTATCTATTTCTGGATCTATACAATCAATCTTGCTGAAAATTTCTGTAGTCCTTCAGCATCAAATGCCTACTCTCTATCCACTTTTTATCTGCTGGTAGCCTGTGTTGTCAGCTTTTAGCTCCCAAAGTTTGCTCATTAGAGTTATTTCATTTTAGTAAGAGCATACAGTATTTGTCCTTTTCTTTCTGGCTAACTTCACTCAACATAATATCCTCAAGGTTCATCCACATTATTATATGTTCCATGTGTTTGTCTTACAGCTGTGTAATATTCCATTGTGTGTATATACCATAGTTTTTTAATCCACTCATCCATTGATGGGTATTTGGGCTGCTTCCATCTCTTGGCAAACATGAACAATGCTTCAATAAACATCAGTTTACAAATGTCCATTTTTGTCTTAGCTTTCAGTTCCTTTGAGTATATACCTAGCAATGGAATAGGTGGGTCATATGGCAAATCTATACTTACCTACCTGAGGAAGCTCCACACTGTCTTCCAGAGGGGTTGCATCATTCTGCATTCCCACAAGCAATGAATAAGTGTGCCTCTTTCTCCACATCCTCTCCAGCACTTGTAATTTTCTGTTTTTTTTGGATAATGGCTATTCTGGTAGGTGTGAGACGATATCTCATTATGGTTTTGATTTGCATTTCCCTAATAGCCAGTGAAGTTGAGCATTTTTTAATGTTTTTGAGTCATTTTTATTTCCTCTTCAGAAAAGTGTCTGTCCCTGCCTTTGCCCATCTTTTATTGGGTTGTCTTTCTGTTGTTGAGTTGTAGGATTGCTTTATATATTCGTGATATTAACCCTTATCTGATATGTGGTTTCCAAATATTGTCTCCCATTGTGTAAGATGCCTTTTTACTTTTTTAAACAAAGTCCTTTGATGTATAAAAGTGTTTGATTTTGAGGAGATCCCATTTGTCTATTTGTTCTTTGTTTGCTCACACTTTGGGTGTAAGGTCTAGGAAATCACCTCCTGTCACAAGATCTTTAAGATAGTGCCCTACATTTTCTTCTAAGAGTCTTATGTTCTTAGTGCTTATGTTTAGGTCTTTAATCCAATTAGAGTTGATTTTTGTATAGGGTGTGAGTTAGGAGTCTTCTTTCATTCTTTGGGAAATGGATATCCAGTTCTCCAAACACCATTTATTGAAGAGGCTGCTCTGTCCCAGTTGCATTAACTTGACTGCCTTATCAAAAATCAATTGTCATAGATGTGAGAATCTATCTCTGAACAGTCAATTCCATTCCATTGATTGGTATCTCTGTCTTTATGCAAGTACCATGCTGTTTTGAGCACCATAGCTTTGTAATATACTTCAAAGTCAGGTAGTATGAGAACTCCCACTTCATTTTTCTTTCTGAATATATTTTTGGCTATTCGGGACACTTTGTCCTTCCAAATGAATTTGGTTATTGGTTTTTCTATTTTTGCCAAATAAGTTGTTGGGATTTTAATTGGTATTGTGTTGAATCTATAAATCACTATATGTAGAGTTGACATCTTAATTATATTTAGTCTTCCAATCCATGATCATGGTACATTCTTCCATTTTTTTAGGTCCTGTTCAATTTCTTTTAGCAGTTTATTGTAATTTTCTTCATATAGGTCTTTTGTGGCCTTTGTTAGGTTTATTCCTAAGTACTTCATTCTTTTGGTTGCTTTTGTAAATGGAATGTTTTTGAATTTCTTCCTCTTCTTGCGCATTACTTGTATATGAGAACACTATAGATTTTGTGTGTTCATCGTGTAGCCTGCCAGTTTGCTGTATTCATTGATTAGCTCTGAAAGTGTTGCAGTAGATTTTTCCTGATTTTCTAGATTTAGAATCATGTCCTCTGCAAACAGTGAAAGTTTTACTTCTTCCTCTCCAATATGGATGCCTTTTATTTGTTTTTCTTGACTGATTGCTCTAGCTAGAACTTCCAGCACAATGTTGAATAACAGTGGTGACAGTGGGCATCCCTGTCTTGTTCCAGATCTTAGAGAGAAAGCTGTCAGGCTCTCTCCATTAAGTACAATGTTAGCTGTAGGTTTTTCATATATTGTCTTTATCATATTGAGAAAATTCCCTTCTATTCCTATCCTTTGAAGTCTTTTAATCATGAAAGGATGTTGAATTTTGTCAAATGCCTTTTCTGCATCGATCAAGATGATCATGTGTTTCTTTTGCTTTGATTTATTGATGTGGTGTATTACATTAATTGATTTTCTTATGTTTAAGCAGTGTTGCATACTTGGAATAAACCCCATTTGGTCATGGTGTATAGTTGTTTTAATGTGCTGCTGAATTTGATTTGAGTTTTTTTTTTTTTTTTTTTTTTTTTTTTTTTTGAGGCTTGTTTGCATCTATATTCATTAAAGAGACTGGTCTATAATTTTCTTTTTTTGTAGTATCTTTGATTTTCATATGAGCATGATGTTGGCTTCATAGAATGCGTTGGGTAGTTTTCCCCTCTCTTCAGTTTTTTTAAAGAGTTTGAGCAGAATTGGTGATAATTCTTTCTTGAATGCTTGGTAGAATTCACATGTTAAACCTTCTGGTCCTGGTCTTTTCTTTTTTGGGAGCTTTTTGATAATGGACTCAATCTCTTTGCTTGTGATTTGTTTGTAGAGGTCCTCTATTTCTTCTCGGTTCAATCTTGGTTGTTTATGCTTTTCTAGGAAGTTTTCCATATCATGAAAATTGTCCAGTTTATTAATATACAGTTCCTTATAGTATCTTCTCATTATCTCCTTTATTTCTGCAGGGTCAGTAGTTACGTTTCCTTTCCTGTTTCTGATTGCATTTATTTGCATCTGCTCTCTCTCTCTCTCTCTCTCTCTCTCTCTTTTTTTTTTTTTTTTTTGTTAGCCTAGCTAGGGGTCCATCAATTTTGTTGATTCTCTCAAAGAACCAGTTACTGATTTTGTTGATTCTCTCTATTGTTTTCCTGTTCTCAGTTTCATTTATTTCTGCTCTGATTTTTGTTATTTCTTTCCTTCTGTTTGCTTTGGGGTATATTTGCTGTTCTTTCTCTACTTCTTCCAGGTGGACAGTTATTTCCTCAACTTCTACTCTCTCCTCTCTTTTGATATAGACATTTAAGGCAGTAAATTTTCCTCTCATCACTGCCTTTGCTGCATCCTATAAGTTTTGATTTATTCTGTTTTCATTGTCATTTGCCTCAAGGTATTTACTAATTTCTCTTGTAATTTCTTTTTTTTCCCACTGGTTTTCTAAGTGTGTTGTTTAGTCTCCATATATTTGTGAATTTTTCAATCTTCTCCCTCTTATTTATTTCTGACTTCATTCCATTATGATCTGAGATAGTGCTTTTTATAATATCAATATTCTTAAATTTGTTGAGGCTTGCTTTGTGACCCAGCCTGTGGTCTATCCTAGAATATGTTCCATGAGTACTCAAGAAGAATTTGAATTCTGCTGTTGTGGGGTGTAGTGTTCTATAAATGTCTTTCAAGTCTTGTTCATTTATCATACAATTCAACATCTCTGTTTCCTTGTTGATCCTCTGCCAAATGTTCTATCCATTGATAAGAGAAGTGTATTGAAGTCTCCAACTATTATTATGGAGTTATCTACTTCTCCTCTCGGTGTTCTCAGTGTTTGCCCCATGAGTTTTGGGTCACTCTGGCTTGGTGCATAAATGTTTATGATTATTAGGTTTTCTTGATGAATTTACTCTTTTATTAATATATAGTGCCCTTCTTTGTCTCTTACGTTTGCAGTCTACTTTGTCTGATATTAATATAGCTACTCCTTTTTTTCTCATTGCTGTTTGCATGAAATATCTTTTTCCAGCCTTTCACTTTCAGCCTATTTTTGTCCTTGTGTTTAAAGTGAGTTTCTTGTAGATTGCATGTAGATAGGTCCTGTTTTTTAATCCATTCTGCCAGTTTGAGTCTTTTTATTGGGGAGTTTAATCCATTAAAATTTAGTGTTATTGTGGTAAGGGCATTATTTTCTTCTATCATTTGTCTTTTGGCTTTTACATCATATCTTATTTTTTCCTCTCTCTCTTTTTACCCTTCCTGATAATCTTCATTTCTACACTCTTCTCAAAATCTCTTTCTCCTGTCTTCCTATCAGCCTATAGCACTCCCTTTAGTGTTTCCAGTAGCAACAGTCTCATATTCATGAACTCTCTCAGTGTCTGTTTGTCTGAAAATATTTTAATCTCTCCCTCATTTTTGAAGGACAGTTTACAGGATACAGAATTCTTGATTGGCATTTCTTCTCTTTCAGTGTGTTAAATATATCATACCTCTTTCTTCTCACCTCCATGGTTTCTGCAGAGAAATCTGTGCATAGTTTTTTAAAGCTTCCCTTGTTTGTGATGGATTGCTTTTCTCGTGCCGCTTTCAGAATTCTCTCTTTGTCTTTGACATTGGACAATCTGATCAGAAAGTGTCTTGGAGTATTTCTATTGGGGTCTATTCTGTTTGGGGTGTGCTGTACTTCTTGAATCTCTAATTTTCTGTCTTTCAAAAAATTTGGGAAACTTTCTGTGATTATTTCTTCTATTATTCTTTCTGCCCCTTTCCCCCTCTCTTCTCCCTCTGGGACACCCATAACATATATTTGTGCATTTCATTTTGTCACTCAGCTCCCTAAGACCCTGTCATATTTTTTCATTCTTTTCACTATCTGTTCTTTCATCTGTGTGAATTCAGATGTCTGGTCTTCCAATTCACTGATCCTTTCTTCTTCCTGATCAAATCTACTGTTCATCCTTCCATTGTCTTTTTCATCTCCTCCATTACGCCCTTCTTTCCCATAAGTTCTGCCATTTGTTTTTTTTCAAATTTATGAATTCTTCTATATGGTCATCTAGTGTCCTTCTTATATCCTTCATATCTTTTGCTATGTCTTCCCTCATTTCATTGACTTGATATTTGAATTGATTTAGATTTGTTTGAACATCTCCACTTAGTTCTTCCTTTTGTTCATTGACTTGATTTAGCACTATTTGCTTCAACTCCTGTATCTCAGTTGAACTGTTAGTTTGTTCCTTTGGCTGATCCATGTTTTTCTGTTTCCTAGTATGGTTCATTATCTTAAGCTGTCTAGGCATCTGATTTTCTTGATTAGTTTATTCTGGAGCTTATTTTCACTCTTTTACCTAGGATTTTCTTATTGGTTGTCTTTGTTCTCTAACCTTTGGTGCTTAGTTCAGCTTATTCTAGAGCTTTAACTTAGACTCTCTTTAGTTTATCAGAGTTTTTCACCTCTTGATTTTGTGTTTCTTGCCCTGCCTCTATGTAGCCCTTTTGTGTGTTGATCTCCTCAGATATTGTCAGCCCCATTTAGATTTTCCTAGTCCAGAAGGGCCCATGTCTCAGGAGGATGGTATGGAATTTCCTTGAAAAGGAGACCCTCTTGTGAGGCCTTTAGACTCTGCTCCTCCTATGCTGTCGATCAGGTGGCGCTTGCCAGCCTGCAGTTCCCCCACCAGTGAAAGGATGTGGGGAGCCTTTAGATCCCCAGGTGACCCTAACGCAGTGCAGGATGTGGCTGAATGAAGCTTGTTAATGAATTCCATACCCTGAGATCTGAGTTCCGAAAATTGCTGGGAAGTTATGGTGTCTAGCAAATTTTCTCTGCCACTAGACTTATTGCTTTTACTCTCAGAGCTATCTTAGCTCTGCTCTTGCTGGGCCCAAATTGCAAGTCTTTGAGGCTTTCTGTATTGGGCTTCTTAGAATAATTGTTTTAGAAAAAGAGAAAAAAAATTTAAAAAAGGAAGTGCCAGTATGGACTATTTACAGTCTTTGCAGATGGAATGGGCTACTGAAATGTTAAAAGACCAGGAGTTGAGGGGGATTAAGGAGCAATCAAGAAAGCAGAGAAGCTGGCTTTTCAGACAAGGGCTCTCTCTCCCTGGAGTTGAATGTGTGTCTGATTCTACTTTAGCTCTGCCCTTCTCTGTATTATGTTCACATGAGTCCAAAAAGTCTCTGCTTTTATGTTGTTTTCTATAGTTTTTCTGTTTTGCTAACCCTATCTACTCTCTGCTGGGCTGACTGTTCCCAGATTTTCTGGTGCCTGCTTTCAGTTTATCTGTGGTTGCACCTTTTGTTCTCCCCCATGGTTGCCAGCATGGATGACCCCTCCTCCCTCAGGATTGTACATATCAGGGAGGGGTGTGGGCCCCCGGCCATAAAAATTTACAAATTTTGCTGATCTCAGCTGTTCCACACCTTTGAGTGTGTTCTATGAAGATTTTCCAATCCAAAATTCCTCTGCAGTGTACTATACACACAGATCCTGACTTTCTACGAAGTGCCCCAGAGGAGAACTACAACCTAGACTTCACCACTCCACCATCTTGCCCCACCTCTTCCATATATTTTTTATACAGTTTTATTCACAAACCATACAATCATTCCTAAGTGAAAAATCAATGGATCTTGGTATAATCACATAGTTATGCTTTCACCACCACAATTTATATGAGGACATTTTCATTACTTCTCCAAAGAAAGATGAGGGAAAAATAAAAGAATAAAGAAAAATTTTTAAAGGAGAAGCAACAACAAAAAGAATCCCATTCTACTCCTGTATATCACCATCTACTGACATTTAGCTTTGGTATATTGCATTTGTCACAATTAATGGAAGAAACTTACAATATTACTGTAAACTACAGACCCTAGTTTGCACTGACTGTATTTTTTACATATACCTTCCCATTTTCAACACCTTTCAATGTTGGCATTCGCCTTTTCTCCCTCATGTAAAAACTTTGTTATATTTCTACAGTTAATCACTCTCATTGTCCACTCTAGGTTTTTGCTGCGCTATACCTTCCCAGTATTATCCTCTGTGTTTCCTTCTGCTGTTATACATTCCCCTAGCTTTATTCTTCAGCCATACTCCCATTCAGTTTTGTTCATTATACTTACAGTATTGTGATACCAACAGATAGTATTGTGCTATCAGTTTCTGGATCTCTAAAATCAATACTGTTGGATATTCTGTACTATTTCAGCATCGTATGCCCAATTTCTACCCTCTTTCTACCTCCTGAACCTGTGCCCTTAACTTTAACACTCAGAGTTAGCTTTTTTCAGTTATTTCTTGTTGGTGAGATCATACAGTATTTGTCCTTTTGGTTCTTGCTAATTTTGCTCAACATTATCTCCTCAAGGTTAATCCATGTTGTTGCATGCATCATGACTTTACTCTGTATTACAGCTGACTAAAATTCCATATGTATATATCTCAGTTTGTTTATCCATGAGTCCATTGATAAATATTTCAGATGTTTCCATCTCTTGGCAATAGTGAGTAATGCTACTGTAAACACTGGTGTACAAACATCCATTCATGTCCTAGCCTTAAGCTCCTATGAGAATGTACCTAGTAATGGGATTGCTGAATCATATGGTGTGCCAGTTTGAATGTATTATGTCCCCCAAATGCCATTATCTTTGATGTAATCTTGTGTGGGTAGACCTATCAGTGTTAATTAGAAGGTAATTCTTTGAGTGTTTCCATGGAGATGTGCCTCACCCAACTGTGGGTGATGACTCTGATTGGATAATTTACATGGAGGTGTGGGCCCACCCATTGGGTGGGCCTGAATTAAATTACTGTTGCACTACATGAGATCAGACAGAAGGAGTGACCTTGCTACAGCCAAGAGGGACACTTTGAAAAAAGCACAGGAGCTGCAGATGAGAGACAGTTTGAAAATGGCCATTGAAAGCAGACTCGCTCCACAGAAGCTGAGAGGGGACAAATATCCCAAGTGCAGCTGTGAGTGACATTTTGAAGAGGAGCTACACTTAAGAGGGACATTTGAAGAAAGACAGCAGCTGCAGATGAGAGACAGTTTGAAAATGGCCATTGAAGGCAGACTCTTGCTCCAGAGAAGCTGAGACACGACAGGTAACCCAAGTGCAAATAAGAGTGACATTTTTGAGGAACTGAAGCCTAGAGAGGAACATCCTGGGAGAGAGCCATTTTGAAACCAGAACTTTAGAGCAGATGCCAGCCACATGCCTTCCCAGCTAACAGAGGTTTTCTGGACACCATTGGCCATCCTCCAGTGAAAGTACATGATTGCTGATGTGTTACCTTGGACATTTTATGACCTTAAGACTGTAACTATGTAACTAAATAAACCCCTTTTATAAAAGTGAATCCGGCGGAGGGGGTCTTCTCCTAACCGTGTGCTCAGCCGGGCCCCGCTGCCCGGGTCCTGGCCCCGCATTTCTCAGACGGAGAGGCTGAAGCTTTTATGCGAAGCGCCGACATGTTAAGAATTGTCGATTCCTAACAATCCAAGTTATACACGATTTCTGGGAAGCGCTGCTCCAGGAGTGCCTGAAAGTGTCATTCAAAGAGGGGAGGCAAGATGGCAGACTGGTGAGCTGTATGTTTTAGTTACTCCTCCAGGAAAGTAGGTAAAAAGCCAGGAACTGCGTGGACTGGACACCACAGAGCAATCTGTCTTTGGGCATACTTCATACAACACTCATGAAAACGTGGAACTGCTGAGATCAGCGAAATCTGTAAGTTTTTGCGGCCAGGGGACCCGCGCCCCTCCCTGCCAGGCTCAGTCCCGGGGGAGGAGGGGCTGTCAGCTCCAGGAAGGAGAAGGGAGAATTGCAGTGGCTGCTCTTACCGGAAACTCATTCTACTGATTCAAACTCCAACCATAGATAGACTGAGGCCAGACACCAGAGACTCTGAGAGCAGCCAGCCCAGCAGAGAGGAGACAGGCATAGAAAAAAAACAACACGAGAAACTCCAAAATAAAAGCAGAGGATTTTTGGAGTTCTGGTGAACACAGAAAGGGGAAGGGCGGAGATCAGGCCTTGAGGCGCATATGCAAATCCCAAAGCAAGGCTGATCTCTCTGCCCTGGGCACCTTTCCTTAATGGCCCTGGTTGCTTTGTCTATTAGCATTTCAATAACCCATTAGATCTCTGAGGAGGGCCGTTTTTTTTTTGTTTTTTTTTTTTTTAAATCCTTTTTGCTTTTTCTAAAACAATTACTCTAAGAAGCTCAATACAGAAAGCTTCAAAGAATTGAAATTTGGGCACGTCAAGTCAAGAGCAGAACTAAGAGAGCTCTGAGACAAAAGGCAATAATCCAGTGGCTGAGAAAATTCACTAAACAACACAACTTCCCAAGAAAAGGGGGGTGTCCGCTCACAGCCACCATCCTGGTGGACAGGAAACACTCCTGCCCATCGCCAGCCCCATAGCCCAGAGCTGCCCCAGACAACCCAGTGTGACGGAAGTGCTTCAAATAACAGGCACACACCACAAAACTGGGCGTGGACATTAGCCTTCCCTGCAACCTCAGCTGAATGTCCCAGAGCTGGGAAGGGGGAGCAGTGTGAATTAACAGAGCCCCATTCAGCCATCATTTGAGCAGACTGGGAGCCTCCCAACACAGCCCAGCAGCCCAGAACTGCCCTGGGGGGACGGCACTCACCTGTGACATAGCACAGTCATCCCTCAACAGAGGACCCGGGGTGCACAGCCTGGAAGAGGGGCCCACTTGCAAGTCTCAGGAGCCATACGCCAATACCAAAGACTTGTGGGTCAGTGGCAGAGACAAACTGTGGCAGGACTGAACTGAAGGATTAGACTATTGCAGTAGCTTTAAAACTCTAGGATCATCAGGGAGATTTGATTGTTAGGGCCACGCCCCTCCCCGACTGCCCAGAAACACACCCCACATACAGGGCAGGCAACACCAACTACACACGCAAGCTTGGGACACCAATTGGGCCCCACAAGACTCACTCCCCCACTCACCAAAAAGGCTAAGCAGGGGAGATCTGGCTTGTGGAGAACAGGTGGCTCGTGGACGCCACCTGCTGGTTAGTTAGAGAAAGTGTACTCCACGAAGCTGTAGATCTGATAAATTAGAGATAAGGACTTCAACTGGTCTACAAACCCTAAAAGAACCCTATCAAGGTCAGCAAATGCCACGAGGCCAAAAACAACAGAAAATTATAAAGCATATGAAAAAACCAGACGATATGGATAACCCAAGCCCAAGCACCCAAATCAAAAGACCACAAGAGACACACCTAGAGCAGCTACTCAAAGAACTAAAGATGAACAATGAGACCCTAGTACGGGATATGAAGGAAATCAAGAAGACCCTAGAAGAGCATAAAGAAGACATTGCAAGACTAAATAAAAAAATGGATGATCTTATGGAAATTAAAGAAACTGTTGACCAAATTAAAAAGATTCTGGACACTCATAGTACAAGACTAGAGGAAGTTGAACAACGAATCAGTGACCTGGAAGATGACAGAATGGAAAATGAAAACATAAAAGAAAGAATGGGGAAAAAAATTGAAAAACTCGAAATGGACCTCAGGGATATGATAGATAATATGAAACGTCCAAATATAAGACTCATTGGTGTCCCAGAAGGGGAAGAAAAGGGTAAAGGTCTAGGAAGAGTATTCAAGAAATTGTTGGGGAAAACTTCCCAAATCTTCTAAACAACATAAATACACAAATCATAAATGCTCAGCGAACTCCAAATAGAATAAATCCAAAAAAACCCACTCCGAGACATATACTGATCACACTGTCAAACATAGAAGAGAAGGAGCAAGTTCTGAAAGCAGCAAGAGAAAAGCAATTCACCACATACAAAGGAAACAGCATAAGACTAAGTAGTGACTACTCAGCAGCCACCATGGAGGCGAGAAGGCAGTGGCACGACATATTTAAAATTCTGAGTGAGAGGAATTTCCAGCCAAGAATACTTTATCCAGCAAAGCTCTCCTTCAAATTTGAGGGAGAGCTTAAATTTTTCACAGACAAAGAAATGCTGAGAGAATTTGCTAACAAGAGACCTGCCCTACTGGAGATACTAAAGGGAGCCCTACAGACAGAGAAACAAAGACAGGACAGAGAGACTTGGAGAAAGGTTCAGTACTAAAGAGATTCAGTATGGGTACAATAAAGGATATTAATAGAGAGAGGGAAAAATATGGCAAACATAATCCAAAGGATAAGATGGCCAATTCAAGAAATGCCTTCACGGTTTTAACGTTGAATGTAAATGGATTAAACTCCCCAATTAAAAGATATAGATTCGCAGAATGGATCAAAAAAAATGAACCATCAATATGTTGCATACAAGAGACTCATCTTAGACACAGGGACACAAAGAAACTGAAAGTGAAAGGATGGAAAAAAATATTTCATGCAAGCTACAGCCAAAAGAAAGCAGGTGTAGCAATATTAATCTCAGATAAAATAGACTTCAAATGCAGGGATGTTTTGAGAGACAAAGAAGGCCACTACATACTAATAAAAGGGGCAATTCAGCAAGAAGAAATAACAATCGTAAATGTCTATGCACCCAATCAAGGTGCCACAAAATACATGAGAGAAACATTGGCAAAACTAAAGGAAGCAATTGATGTTTCCACAATAATTGTGGGAGACTTCAACACATCACTCTCTCCTATAGATAGATCAACCAGACAGAAGACCAATAAGGAAATTGAAAACCTAAACAATCTGATAAATGAATTAGATTTAACAGACATCTACAGGACATTACATCCCAAATCACCAGGATACACATACTTTTCTAGTGCTCACGGAACTTTCTCCAGAATAGATCATATGCTGGGACATAAAACAAGCCTCAATAAATTTAAAAAGATTGAAATTATTCAAAGCACATTCTCTGACCACAATGGAATACAATTAGAAGTCAATAACCATCAGAGACTTAGAAAATTCACAAATACCTGGACGTTAAACAACACACTCCTAAACAATCAGTGGGTTAAAGAAGAAATAGCAAGAGAAATTGCTAAATATATAGAGACGAATGAAAATGAGAACACAACATACCAAAACCTATGGGATGCAGCAAAAGCAGTGCTAAGGGGGAAATTTATAGCACTAAACGCATATATTAAAAAGGAAGAAAGAGCCAAAATCAAAGAACTAATGGATCAACTGAAGAAGCTAGAAAATGAACAGCAAACCAATCCTAAACCAAGTACAAGAAAAGAAATAACAAGGATTAAAGCAGAAATAAATGACATAGAGAACAAAAAAACAATAGAAAGGATAAATATCACCAAAAGTTGGTTCTTTGAGAAGATCAACAAGATTGACAAGCCCCTAGCTAGACTGACAAAATCAAAAAGAGAGAAGACCCATATAAACAAAATAATGAATGAAAAAGGTGACATAACTGCAGATCCTGAAGAAATTAAAAAAATTATAAGAGGATATTATGAACAACTGTATGGCAACAAACTGGATAATGTAGAAGAAATGGACAATTTCCTGGAAACATATGAACAACCTAGACTGACCAGAGAAGAAATAGAAGACCTCAACCAACCCATCACAAGCAAAGAGATCCAATCAGTCATCAAAAATCTTCCCACAAATAAATGCCCAGGGCCAGATGGCTTCACAGGGGAATTCTACCAAACTTTCCAGAAAGAACTGACACCAATCTTACTCAAACTCTTTCAAAACATTGAAAAAAATGGAACACTACCTAACTCATTTTATGAAGCTAACATCAGTCTAATACCAAAACCAGGCAAAGATGCTACAAAAAAGGAAAACTACCGGCCAATCTCCCTAATGAATATAGATGCAAAAATCCTCAACAAAATACTTGCAAATCGAATCCAAAGACACATTAAAAAAATCATACACCATGACCAAGTGGGGTTCATTCCAGGCATGCAAGGATGGTTCAACATAAGAAAAACAATCAATGTATTACAACACATTAAAAACTCGAAAGGGAAAAATCAATTGATCATCTCAATAGATGCTGAAAAAGCATTTGACAAAATCCAACATCCGTTTTTGATAAAAACACTTCAAAAGGTAGGAATTGAAGGAAACTTCCTCAACATGATAAAGAGCATATATGAAAAACCCACAGCCAGCATAGTACTCAATGGTGAGAGACTGAAAACCTTCCCTCTAAGATCAGGAACAAGACAAGGATGCCCGCTGTCACCACTGTTATTCAACATTGTGCTGGAAGTGCTAGCCAGGGCAATCCGGCAAGACAAAGAAATAAAAGGCATCCAAATTGGAAAAGAAGAAGTAAAACTGTCATTGTTTGCAGATGATATGATCTTATATCTAGAAAACCCTGAGAAATCAACGATACACCTACTAGAGCTAATAAACAAATTTAGCAAAGTAGCGGGATACAAGATTAATGCACATAAGTCAGTAATGTTTCTGTATGCTAGAAATGAACAAACTGAAGAGACACTCAAGAAAAAGATACCATTTTCAATAGCAACTAAAAAAATCAAGTACCTAGGAATAAACTTAACCAAAAATGTAAAAGACCTATACAAAGAAAACTACATAACTCTACTAAAAGAAATAGAAGGGGACCTTAAAAGATGGAAAAATATTCCATGTTCATGGATAGGAAGGCTAAATGTCATTAAGATGTCAATTCTACCCAAACTCATCTACAGATTCAATGCAATCCCAATCAAAATTCCAACAACCTACTTTGCAGACTTGGAAAAGCTAGTTATCAAATTTATTTGGAAAGGGAAGATGCCTCGAATTGCTAAAGACACTTTAAAAAAGAAAAACGAAGTGGGAGGACTTACACTCCCTGACTTTGAAGCTTATTATAAAGCCACAGTTGCCAAAACAGCATGGTACTGGCACAAAGATAGACATATAGATCAATGGAATCGAATTGAGAATTCAGAGATAGACCCTCAGATCTATGGCCGACTGATCTTTGATAAGGCACCCAAAGTCACCAAACTGAGCCATAATGGTCTTTTCAACAAATGGGGCTGGGAGAGTTGGATATCCATATCCAAAAGAATGAAAGAGGACCCCTACCTCACCCCCTACACAAAAATTAACTCAAAATGGACCAAAGATCTCAATATAAAGAAAGTACCATTAAACTCCTAGAAGATAATGTAGGAAAACATCTTCAAGACCTTGTATTAGGAGGCCACTTCCTAGACTTTACACCCAAAGCACAAGCAACAAAAGAGAAAATAGATAAATGGGAACTCCTCAAGCTTAGAAGTTTCTGCACCTCAAAGGAATTTCTCAAAAAGGTAAAGAGGCAGCCAACTCAATGGGAAAAAATTTTTGGAAACCATGTATCTGACAAAAGACTGATATCTTGCATATACAAAGAAATCCTACAACTCAATGACAATAGTACAGACAGCCCAATTATAAAATGGGCAAAAGATATGAAAAGACAGTTCTCTGAAGAGGAAATACAAATGGCCAAGAAACACATGAAAAAATGTTCAGCTTCACTAGCTATTAGAGAGATGCAAATTAAGACCACAATGAGATACCATCTAACACCGGTTAGAATGGCTGCCATTAAACAAACAGGAAACTACAAATGCTGGAGGGGATGTGGAGAAATTGGAACTCTTATTCATTGTTGGTGGGACTGTATAATGGTTCAGCCACTCTGGAAGTCAGTCTGGCAGTTCCTTAGAAAACTAGAGATAGAGCTACCATTCGATCCAGCGATTGCACTTCTCGGGATATACCCGGAAGATCGGAAAGCAGTGACACGAACAGATATCTGCACGCCAATGTTCATAGCAGCATTATTCACAATTGCCAAGAGATGGAAACAACCCAAATGTCCATCAACAGATGAGTGGATAAATAAAATGTGGTATATACACACGATGGAATACTACGCGGCAGTAAGAAGGAACGATCTGGTGAAACATATGACAACATGGATGAACCTTGAAGACATAATGCTGAGCGAAATAAGCCAGGCACAAAAAGAGAAATATTATATGCTACCACTAATGTGAACTTTGAAAAATGTAAAACAAATGGTTTATAATGTAGAATGTAGGGGAACTAGCAGTAGAGAGCAATTAAGGAAGGGGGAACAATAATCCAAGAAGAACAGATAAGCTATTTAACGTTCTGGGGATGCCCAGAAATGACTATGGTCTGTTAATTTCTGATGGATGTAGTAGGAACAAGTTCACTGAAATGTTGCTATAGTATGTAACTTTCTTGGGGTAAAGTAGGAACATGTTGGAAGTTAAGCAGTTATCTTAGGTTAGTTGTCTTTTTCTCACTCCCTTGCTATGGTCTCTTTGAAATGTTCTTTTATTGTATGTTTGTTTTCTTTTTAACTTTTTTTTTCATACAGTTGATTTGAAAAAAGAAGGGAAAGTTAAAAAAAAAAAAAAAAAAGAAAAAAGACAAACAAGGAAAAAAAAAAAAAAAAAAAAAAACGATGTAGTGCCCCCTTGAGGAGCCTGTGGAGAATGCAGGGGTATTCGCCTACCCCACCTCCATGGTTGCTAACATGACCACAGACATAGGGGACTGGTGGTTTGATGGGTTGAGCCCTCAACCATAAGTTTTACCCTTGGGAAGACGGTTGCTGCAAAGGAGAGGCTAGGCCTCCCTGTATTTGTGCCTAAGAGTCTCCTCCTGAATGTCTCTTTGTTGCTCAGATGTGGCCCTCTCTCTCTGGCTAAGCCAACTTGAAAGGTGAAATCACTGCCCTCCCCCCTACGTGGGATCAGTCACCCAGGGAAGTGAATCTCCCTGGCAACGTGGAATATGACTCCCGGGGAGGAATGTAGACCCGGCATCGTGGGATGGAGAACATCTTCTTGACCAAAAGGGGGATGTGAAAGGAAATGAAATAAGCTTCAGTGGCAGAGAGATTCCAAAACGAGCCGAGAGATCACTCTGGTGGGCACTCTTACGCACACTTTAGACAACCTTTTTTAGGTTCTAAAGAATTGGGGTAGCTGGTGGTGGATACCTGAAACTATTAAACTACAACCCAGAACCCATGAATCTCAAAGACAGTTGTATAAAAATGTAGCTTATGAGGGGTGACAGTGGGATTGGGAATGCCATAAGGACCAAACTCCACTTTGTCTAGTTTATGGATCGATGTGTAGAAAAGTAGGGGAAGCAAACAAACAGACAAAGGTACCTAGTGTTCTTTTTTACTTCAATTGCTCTTTTTCACTCTAATTATTATTCTTGTTATTTTTGTGTGTGTGCTAATGAAGGTGTCAGGGATTGATTTAGGTGATGAATGTACAACTATGTAATGGTACTGTAAACAATCGAAAGTACAATTTGTTTTGTATGACTGCGTGGTATGTGAATATATCTCAATAAAATGATGATTAAAAAAAAAAAAAAAAAAAAAAAGTGAATCCATCTCTGGTGTTTTGTATTCCAGCAGCATTAGCAAGCTAGAGTAGATTTTGGTTCTGAGAGTGGGGTACTGGTGCTGTTGAGTTTGCAAATACCAACCATGTTGGAATGGCTTTTTAAATGGATAAGGGGAAGATTCTGGAAGAATTGTGAGGAGTTTTATAGAAAAGGCCTAAACTGCTTTGAAGAGACTGTGGAAATGTGGTCTCTAAAGATGCTTCTGATGAGGACTTGAACAGAAATGATAAATGTGTTGTTGTGAACTGGAAGAAAGGTGATCCTTGTTTTAAAGTGGTAGAGAATTTGGCAAAATTGAGTCTTGGTGTCAGATGGAAGGAAGAATTTGAAAGTGACAACCTGGAATACTTAACTGAGGAGATCTCCAGACTACATGTGAAAGATACACCCTGGCTTCTCCTTGCAGCTTATAGTAAAATCCAAGCAGAGAGAGATAAACTTAGACTGAACTCTTGGCTTCAAAGAAACCAGAAGCTGATGGCTTGGAAAATTATGAGCTTCCAGGGAGTAGAATCCCAGAAGCTACAGCCCAGTGTGAGGTTGTAACCAAACATGCAACCCAGCCACCATTTCAGTAAAAGCCAAGATTGGAAAAGGAGTTAAGCAGGAAGGATTTGTGGAAAGTCCTATTGTCTGACAGTTTTGAGCCCTGTGTGCTTCATGTGAAGCCAACATAATTTTTGTGAGATCTTTATAGACAGAAATATTGCTGGTCTGGACTGGAGGAGACAGACAAGGAACAAACTGAAGGAAAAATTTCTTCAAAGACAGAACCATGGAGGTTGAGGTCTGGAGACAAGAGTTCTCAGGCTGGGAGAGCAGAGCAACCCACATGCATTGAAAAGGGTGAGTTTGACCTGGAGGTTGAGGGCAGGCACTCTGCCGTGATGCTCAGGAAATTTTCTCCCACCGCCAAAGAGGATGGAGCACATTCCCAGGGAATTGGGGAGAACCTGGCTGCCACCCCACTGTTCTGAAGGGGTTGAGCATATGCCCCAGAGATGGAAGGGAATCCGGGTTCTGCCCCAATGTTTAAGGAGGGTGGGGCCAAGAAGGGGGTCTCCCCAATGTGTGTATATGTTGGAGCACTCACCCAAGCATTTGGAGGGGAAAGGGCTGCCACAAAGGCCCTTAAGAAGGGTTAGACTCCTGCTCTCTCAAGCCCCAAGGATGAACATCACTCTGTAAATGACTCTCAGACTTAGAAATCTAATGGAGTTTTTCCTGCAGGTTTTAGGAACTGGTTAGGTCCTGTTAACCTTGTTTTCCTTACTCTTTCTCCTTATGGCAATGGGAGTGTTTATCCTATGAATGTCCCTCCTTTGTATATTGGAAGCACATAACTTGTTCTATGTTCACAGATCCACAGCTAAAGGAAAATTATGCCTTAGGACCGACCATGCCTATAATTGATTTTGATGGAATTTTGTACTTAACTATTGTTACTGAAATGATTTAAGTTTCTGTGATACTCTGGGATGAATGTATTTTGTATATGGAATGATAATGTCATTTGGTGTCCAGGGGGTGGAATGTGCCAGTTTGAATGTATTATGTCCCCCAAATGCCATTATCTTTGATGTACTCTTGTGTGGGCAGACCCATCAATGTTAATTAGATTGAAATTCTTTGAGTGTTTCCATGGAGATGCACCCCACCCAACTGTGGGTGATGACTCTGGGTAATTTCCATGGAGGTGTGGGCCCACCCATTGGGTGGGCCTGAACTAAATTACTGTTGCAGTACATGAGATCAGAGAGAAGCAGTGAGCTTGCTACAGCCAAGAGGGACATTTTGAAGAAAGCACAGGAGCTGCAGATGAGAGATAGTTTGAAAATGGCCATTGAAAGCAGACTCTTGCTCCACAGAAGCTGAGAGAGGACAAATATTCCAAGTGCAGCTGTGAGTGACATTTTGAAGAGGAGCTACAGTTAAGAGGGACATTTGAAGAAAGCACAGGAGCTGCAGATGAGAGATAGTTTGAAAATGGCCATTGAAAGCAGACTCTTGCTCCACAGAAGCTGAGAGAGGACAAATATTCCAAGTGCAGCTGTGAGTGACATTTTGAAGAGGAGCTACAGTTAAGAGGGACATTTGAAGAAAGCACAGCAGCTGCAGATGAGAGACAGTTTGAAAATGGTTGTTGAAGGCAAACTCTTGTTCCAGAGAAGCTGAGAAAGGACAGGCATCCCAAGTGCAACTAAGAGTTGACATTTTTGAGGAACTGCAGCCTAGAGAGAAACATCCTGGGAGAGAGCCATTTTGAAACCAGAACTTTAGAACAGATGCCTGTCATGTGCCTTCCCAGCTAACAGAGGATTTCTGGACACCATTGGCCATCCGCCAATGAAGGTACCCGATTGCTGATATGTTTTCTTGGACATTTTATGGCCTTAAGAATGTAACTGTGTAACCAAATAAACCCCCTTTTATGAAAGCCAATCCATCTCTGGTGTTTTGCATTCCAGCAGCATTAGCAAACTAGAACATATGGCTATTCTATATTTAGCTTCCTGAGGAAACACCAAACTCCTTACGGAGCAGTTGCACCAAACTTCATTCCAAACAATGGTGAATAAGCGTACTTCAATGCTTGTAATTTCTGATTTTTCTGGTAATGGCAACTCTAGGAGTGAGATGACATCTCATAGTGGTTTTGAATTGCATTTCCCTAATAGCTAGTGAATTTCAGCTTCTTTTCATATGTTTTTGAGCCATTTGTATTTCCTTATCAAAAAAAATCATCTCTCCATGTCTTTGCCTATTTTAAAATTGGGCTCTTTGTCTTTTTGTTTCTTAGTTGTAGGATTTCTTTATATTATCTGGAACTTTAACCATTATCTGATAAGTGGTTACAAAATGTCATATCCCCTTGTGAAGGCTGTCTTTTTACTTTCCTGACAAAGTTCTTTGATGCAAAACAGACTTCAAATTTGAAGAGTTGCCATTTATTTAATTCTTCCTTCATTGCTCCTTGTTTGGTTGAAGGTCTAGGAAACCACCTTCTATCACAAGAATCTTTAAGATACTTCCCTGCATTTTCTTCTAGAAGTTTTATGGTCTTAGCTGTAATGTTTAGGTCTTTGATCCATTTTGAGTTTGTTGTTTATAAGATACAATATAAGGGCCCTCTTTCATTCTTCTGGGTATGAATATCCATTTCTCCAGCACATTTGTTGAAGAGGCTTCTCTGTCTCTATTGCATTGGCTTTTCTGCCTTATCAAAGATCATTTGTCCATAGATGAGATTGCCTATTTCTGAACACTTAATTTTATTCCATTGTTCAGTATATCTATCTTTATGCCAGTACCATGTTTTTTTTGTCCACTGTAGCTTTCCAGTTCATTGTTGTTTCTCAAGATACTTTTAGCTATTGAGGACTCCTGTCCTTTAAAATAAATTTGATTATTGTTTTTTTTCTATTTCTGTAAAGTAAGCTGTTTTTTTGTTGATATTGCATTGAATCCATAAATCAGTTTGGTAGAATTGACATCTTAACTATATTTAGTCTCCCAATCCATGAACATGGTATGTCTTTCCATTTATTTAGGCCCTTCTTGATTTCTTTTAGCAACTACTTGCAGTTTTCTGTGTATAGATCATTTGTGTTCTTGGTTAAATTTTTTCCTAAATATTTGATTTTTTTCTTTCTATTGTAAGTGGGATTTTTTTGTGGAAATCCTCTTCAGATTGTTCCTTACTAGCATAAAGATTACACTATTGCACTACTGATTTTTACATGTTGATCTTGTATTCTGCCACTATACTATACTTATTTATTAGCAGGAGTATCTTTGCTGTATTTTTTTGTGATTTTCTATGTATAGAATAATGTCATCTGCAAGCAGTAAAAATTTTACCTCTTGCTTTCCAATTTGGATGGATTTTACTTCTTTTACTTGCCTAATTGCTCTAGTTAGAACTTACCACACAATGTTGAATAACCATGGTAACAGTGGGCATCCCTGTCTTGTTCCTGATCTTAGAGGGAAACCTTTTAGTCTTTCCTAAATGAGTATGATGTTAGCTGTGGGTTTTTCATATATTCCCTTTATCATGTTGAGGAAGTTTCCCTCTATTCCTGTCCTTTGAAATGTTTTCATCAAGAAAGGACTTGAGTTTTGTCAGATGCCTTTTCTGCACCAATCAAGATGATCATGTGCTTTATCAAGTTGATTTGTTGATATGGTACATTTCTATAATTGATTCTCTTGTATTGAACCACCCTCACATACCTGGAATTAGGCCCATTTGCTCATGGTGTATAAATATATTAATGTGCTGCTGGATTCAATTTGTGAATATTTTTTGAGGATTTTGGCCTCTATAATCACTGGACAGTTTAGTTTGTAATTTTCTTTTCATGTAGTAACATTGGCTTTGGTATTATGGTAATGGCTTCATAGAATGGGTTAGGTATCTTACCCTCCTATTCAATTTTTTGAAGAGTTTGAGAAGGATTGGTAGTAATTCTCTCTTGAATGCTTGGTAATGTAAATACCATCTGGTCCTGGACTATTCTTCTTTGGGAGCTTTTTGATAACTGATTCAATCACTTTACAGGTTTGTTTAAGCCTTCTATTTCTTCTCAAATCAATGTTGGTTTCATACTTGTCTACAAAATTTAACATTTCATCTGAGTTGTCTGGTTTGTTATCATATAGTTGCTCATATTGTTATCTCAATTTATCCTTCAGGGTCAAGAGTTATGTCCCACCTCCCATTTCTGTTTCTATTTATTTACATCTTCTCTCTTTTTCCTTGTCAGCCTAGCTAAGGGTCTGTCAATTTACTGATATTCTCAAAGAACAGACTTCTGGTTTTGTTGATTCTCTGTATTGTTTTCTTCATGTTCTCAATTTCATTTATTTCTGCTCTGTTTCTTATTTCTTTCCTTCTTTTGCTTTGGGATTAGTTTGCTGTTCATTCTCTAGTTCCTCCAGGTGAGTAGATAAGTCTTCTCTATTTTGCTGTTTCTTCGTTAATGCAGACATTTCGCACAACTCATTTCCTTCACAGCACTAACTTTGCAGCATCCCATAAGTTCTGATATGTTTTTTATCATTGTCATTTGCCTCAAGATATTTACTTATTTCTCTGTAATTTCTTCATTGACCCACTCATATGAGTGTCTTTTTAGCCTACATATATTTGTGAATTTTCCAGTCTTCCATCTGTTATTGATTTCCAACTTCATTCCATTATGATCCCACACTTTCTATAATATCTGTCTTTTTAAATTTATTGAGAAATTCTGGGTAACACAACATGTGGTCTTTCCTGGAGAATGATCATCAGAACGTGGAAAAGTGTGTATCTTATTGATTTGAGGTGCAATGTACTGTAAATATCTGTTATGTCTGGTTTCTCCATCATACTATTTTCCTTATTAGTCCCCTGTCTAGATGTTCTATCCATTGATGACACTGGTGTACTAAATTCTCCAAATATTATTGTAGAGGTGTCTACATCTCCCATCAGTTTTGCCAGTGTTTGCCTCATGTATCTTCCAGGACTCTGGCTCAATGCATAGATATATGTGATTGTTATGTCTTCTTGATGAATTGTCCCTTTTATTAATCCATAGTTGCATTCTTTGTCTCTTTTAATTGCTTTACATTTGAAGTACAATTTGTCTGATATTAAAATAGCTACTCCTGCTCTTTTCTGGTTATCTGTGTGAAAAATTTTTTCTCTACACTTTCATATTTAAACTGTTTATATCCTTGGGTCTAAAGTGTGTCTCTTTTAGACAGTATATAGATGGGTCCTGTTTCATAAACCATTCTGCCATTTTATATCTTTTTATTGGGGAGAATAAGATTTAATGTTTAAGATTTAATGTTATTACTGTAAAGACAGCACTTTCTTCTACCATTTTGTCTTTTGGATTTTATTTGTTATACCTTATTTTTCCTCATTTTTCCTCATTTTTACTATTAATTATAATCTTTATTTCTACTCTTCTCTAACTCTCTCCTACTTTTCTTATTTGCCTCTAGCACTCCCTTTATAACTTCTTGTAGATCCAGTCTCTTGTTCACAAACTCTCTCCATGTCAGTTTGTCTGAAAATATTTTAAACTCTCCCTCATTTTTGAGGACAATTTTGCCAAATAGAGTATTCTTGATTGGAAGTTTTTTTCTTTCGTTTCTTAAATATATCATACCACTGCCTTCTCACCTCCATGGTTTCTGCTGAGAAATCCACGTGTAGTACTATTGAGCTCCCCTTTTATATGATGTATTGCTTTTATCTTGCTGCTTTCAGAATTCTCTCTTCATCTTTGACATTTGATAATCTGATTAGTGTCTTGTCATAGATCTATTTGAATTTATTCTGTTTGGGGCATGCTGTGCCTCTTGGATCTGTAGTTTTACATCTTTCAAAAGAGTTGGGATATTTACAGTTATTATTTCATCCATAATTCTTTCTGCTTGCTTTCGCTTCTCTTCTACTTATGGGACACCCATAAGATATATATCCATGCACTTCATGTTGTCATTCAATTCTCTCAGCCCCTGCTCATATTTTTACATTCTTTTTCCTGTCTGTTCTTTTGTGTTTAGGATTTCTGATATTGCCTCCTCTAGTCCAGTAATCCCTTCTTATGCCTCTTCATATTTGCTGTTGTATGTCTCCATTGTTTTTTTTTTTTTTTCCTCTTCTATTGTTCCCTTCATTCCCATAAGTTCTGACACTTATTTTGTCAAGTTTTGAGTTCTTCTGTATGGTCATCCATTTTCTTCTTTATATCCTTCATGTCTTGCCACATTTTCCTTCACTCATTGATTTTATTTAGAAGGCTTTTTGGACCTCTTTAATCAATTGTATCAACTCCTGTATCTCATTTGGAGATTTTGTTTGTATTCTGGTTTGCTAATGATACCATTAAGCAAAACTGGCTTTTATAAAGGGGATTTATTTGGTTACAAGTTACAGTCTGAAGGCCATAAAGTGTCCAATGTAAGGTACCAAATATCAGATACTTTCATTAAATGATGGCCACTGGTGTCCAGAAAGCCTCTGTTAGCATAGAAGGCATGTGGTTGGCATTTGCTTCCTCTCAGGTTGCATTTCAAATGCCATTCAGCTTCATCTTAACCATCTTCAAAATGTCTGTCTCAGCTACAGCAGTGAGCTCCTTATGTCTGAGTTTATATAAGACCCTAGTAAACTAATCAAGGCCCATGCTGAATGGGCAGGGCCACACCTCCATGGAAATTATCTAATCAGAGTTATCACTTACAGTTGGGTGGGTCACATCTCCAAAGGTTCCAACTTAATCAACACTAATACAACTGTCCACACAAAATTGCATTAAAGAACATGACTTTTTCTGGGGAGGCGTAATATATACAAACTGGCACCATTTGTTCCTTTGACTGAGCCAAATCCTTGTGCTTCCTGGCAAGACTCATGGTTTCTTCCTGCTGTCTAGGCATCTGATTTCCTTGGCTTTTTATTCTGGATGTCATTTTCCCTCTTATTCCTACTGTTTTCTTGTTGGTTGACTTTATTCTCTTTCTGTTCCCTGACATTCAGTTCAGCTTATTCTAGCCCACTAGCACAGCTTCTGTTTAACTGATCAGAATTTTTCACCTCCTGTTTTTCTTGTGCTTGCCCTGTGTTTATGGAATTTTGGGGGGGGGGAGATCTCCCCAGATAGGATTGATGCCAATCAGATTTTCCCTGACAAAACAGACTCAAGAGTCAGTTTGAGTTTGTAATCAGTATCAAGTTTCACCAGTGATAAAACACGACAGGGTGACAGTCTTATCTGTGAATCCTCTTGATCCTGTGCTTTTTTATCCTGACGAAAACATCACATTTGTTAGCCAGCAGCTCCCCACTGGAATAAAGTTGTAGGGTGCCTTAATTCTCAGCAGCTCCTGTCCCTGCAATGGCTATGGTTGATACAGAGGCTGAGGCTGAGGGTCATCTTAAACTGTTTCTGTTTTCCAGCCCCTTTGGTCTGGATTCTCTGAATGAGAGCCTCAACTTTTGCTGGGCCCTGCCCCACCCCTTTCTTGGGGAAGATATTCCCTTCAGGGAATTATCTCCATCACCTGCATAGTTACTTTTTTTCTTTCAGACATACTTTAGCTCTGCCCTTGCCTGGGGCAGTCCTGACACCTGAAAAAAAGGCTGGTGCTTTCTTTATGTTAAAAAGTAAAAAGAAAAATTATTTTTAGAGATGGTCCACATCCCCAACCTCCAGATCACCAGTCAACAGCTGGATTTGGTACCTGGTTCCATGTGCCCCTTTACTTGGGGAACAGCACTTTTCTAGTGTCTGCACTCAGCCAAATCCAAATGGCTCTGTTTTTTATACATCAGCCCCACATTTTCTTTTGTGGGGAGAGACTTCTGGGTTCCTTTTGTGCTTTCTCCAGATTTATCTGTGCTTGGAGCTTGTATTCAGCAGTCTGAATTTGTTAATTGAATTCACATTTGGAACATTACTGTGTTACCTTCCCTTCCCTGTCTCCTGGTAAAGACTGCTTCTTTTTCCCATGAGGAAGTGACCCAAAACCATCCTGCTTTGCTGGTGGGGAATGGGTGCCAGACTCCACAGATTGGGGGACTTTACTTACAGTTTTGTGCTATGATCCCAGCCCTTTCAACCATTCCTGACTGCTGTATGATGTGTGTCTGGCCACAGAAATCCCCTGTTCCAGTTTGCTAAGGCTGTTGTTTTGCAAAATACCAGAAATGGATTGGCTTTTATAAAAGGGGTTTATTTGCTTACAAATTTACTGTCTGAAGGTCATGAAAATGTCAAGTTAAGGAATCAACATGCATATACCTTCACTGAAGGAAGGCCAATGGTGTCCAGAAATCTTTCAGCTAGTGTCTGCTGATCCCAGGTTGTGTTCCAGCTCCTCTCTCAGCTCTTGTGGATTCTTCAAAATGTTGCTCTTGGGGCATTTGTCCTCTCTTGGCTTCTCTTGAGCAAACTCTGGGCTAGCATCTCCAAAGGTTCAGCAAAAGTCTGCTTTTAGTGACCATTTCCAAAATGTCTCTCTCAGCTGCACTCCAAAATGTCACTCTCAACTGCTCTGAGGTCCTTCTGTTTGTGAGCTCTTTGTATAGGACTACAGTGATTTAATCAAGAACCACCCTGAATAGGCAGGGTCCATATCTTGATGGAAATTATCCAATCAAATGTTTCACTCACAATTGATTGAGTCACATCTCCATGGTAACACTCAATCAAAGGATTCCAATCTAATCAACAGTAATGTGCTTGCCCTCACAAGATTTTATCAAGGATGATGGTGTTTTGTGGGGCATAATACATCCAAACCTGCACATCCCCCAAACCATTGTTACAGACAGTTTCTGGCTATTTACTAGCTGTCCTAGAGGATGAATGAAATTCCACACCTCCCTACACTGCCATCTAACCCCACCTCCTGTATAATTGATTGTTTAAGGGTTTATATCATGGCTGCTTTAAAATCCAACAATAGCTCTTGAATTTCCCACATTCGTTACCCAAAAAGTGCCCATTAGTGTAACATAATATTCAAGACCAGAGAAACTATAACAACTGCAAATCAAACTGTTCTTCAGAAATTGAAGTTCATAAATCTCAATTGCATCAATCACTCTATATGTGTTCCAATAGAGGAATATTTATTGGACTTCAGATATCACATAAATTATCACTTCAAATTTTTCTTGGGGCTGTTTGATAGCATAGTAGATCAACATGAACAAAACAGGAATCTTGAAATTTTATGCCCTTGGCCTTAACCTCTACAGAGGAAATAAGACTTTGTTTGGAGAGGTGTATAAGTGGGAGTGCACGTCTATTGTTTTGAATATCCTTTTGCTTTGTTTACAGATTTGATTGGAGTCCTATAGAATATTTCATTCAACAAAAGTGTCCACTGCGAAAATCAACTCCCCTCATCACAAATGAATGAGAAATACTACAGGAAGCCCCACAATGTCATACTTGTTGAGAGAAGAATTCTAAGAGTCAGCAGAAACTGAAACTCAAAATGATCCTGGGAATATCAATCTGCAAGTGTGCTAGGCATGTCAGCTTGTCAACTAGGACTCCAATCCCCTTCCAGCTTATAGGTATTCACTGAATTCAGGAAGACTAGTGGGGTAGACCTTTAAAGAGCAATAGTCTCATATCTGGCTGATATTTATTACTGGGACAATTGTTTGTAAAAATTAATTTCCAGGGATTCATTTGATGACATTGTTTCTATATATTTAACAGGTTCTTCAAGGGATTCTGATGACTGGCTAGGTTTAAGAATTACTGATATAGAGTCTGGGTCCATGTAACTCATGTATAAATGGGAATAGTAGCTGTTCTCTTGGTCAGCTGCTAGGGAACTAAATGAGATAATGAATGTAGAATGATATGAATGGCCTAAGATAGGCAGGTGATTGGAGTTAAGAATTCTAATTATAAGCCCTGGGTGACCTAGAACATAAATCATTCCCAAGTTTCCTGCTCCCTTTTTAATAAATGGAGTTTCTCTTCCCCTCTCAGCCTATGATACTCAGAAGATGACAGAGAAACATCAAAAGGTTAAAAAATGTTGTCTCTTTCTCCACTGTCAGCACAAATGCCCCAAACCTTTCCAATAATAAATGTAATAATTCAGTTAATCAATATAAATTAGGGCTGACTATGTTCTGGATAATTTGTGGAAATTCAGAAGCAAAGAAGCTCCAGTCCTAGCCTTGTTCAGTGCTTCTTAATTGCTTATTCCAGGAAAAATGAGGATAAACATTTCCAAATGTTCCTACCAGGTGACCATCAAGACTGTACACTGCAGATATTGAAAACATCAAATGCGGGACACTGATTACGTGCTTCAACTTGGCGGGCCTGGGCTGGGGGACCGGATCCACCCCTGGGGAGGGTAGTGGGCACGGGCGACAGCGCCCTCTACAGCCCCCCGGGCCTGGGAAAGTGAGGCCGGAGGCAGGCCCCATTTCCTCACCCAAAATACCACTGTTAGGGGAGGCTTGCCGGAGGGAACCGCCTTTTCCCCACCCCCTTATCTTGCCCGGACACTCCCCGTTGCCGGTGCAACTCCCATTACCACCAGTGCACATACATTGTTGCCAGACACCGTTACCGGAGCAACTCTCGCCCCTTTTCAATCAACCTCCGCGCCCTCTCAAAACCAATCCAAGCCTTTAACCCCTACAGCTACCCCGCTCTCTAAACGCCCGATATAAGCTTGTACTCTCCCCTAATAAACTCTCTTGGTTTCTTCACCCTAAAAGAACCGTGTCCCGCCTGTTCCTTTCTCGCCGCCCTCCATACTTTGCACGCCTCCCGCCGGGGACCTGGCCAAGTCCTCCGCCTCGCCCTCGCCTCCGGGAAAGAGCCCCCGCCGCCGGTACCCTCGGAGCAATCCTGAGAGCCTAGGATTTAGCAACCGGCCGCCACCCTCCCCCAGACGAGTCAACTGCGACCGCAATCAAAACTAGTTCCCAGGCTTTAAATATATTTATCAGCTGAAAATTCATTTAAAGTCATCAGCCAAGCCACCCTTCCAAAACTGAGCTTTTTACTTCTGCCTAGCAAAAGGTGAAGACTTGTATACTCTAAGTGGCTTCAGGCTATTTTGTGGGGTTATGACTGTGTGAGAGATGGCTCTCACAGAGATATACCCACCAGCACAAGATGCCACACTAGTTGGCAAGTGGATTCCCAGAATGTCATCTCCCAGGCTAGAGAGAAATTACTGTCACCTCCTCTCTAGATCTGAGCTTTATATTTGGAGAGGAAGATTTTTCAGCATCCAGGTAAAACATGCATCAGCTTACAGATAGTCATCCTGCTTCAGGTCATATATGTTTTTCTTTGCAGGGACCAAGAAGCCATCTCTACAGTCCTTCAGTTCCAAAATCTTACCCAAGAAAGTGTCCAAACAGTGGATTGGAGTATATTTAGCAAGTACGAGGTAAAGTTTCTAGATGAGTAATCACAAAGTGGTAACCACAGGATAAAATCTTATCTTAAAAAATCCCCCAGAGTTTTCACTTTTTAAAAATTAAAGTGACAATATTTTAAAATGTGAAACTACAAAGAGGCATTTGGATTTCCATATTTTCCTTTTTGTATATCCAGTTTTATTGAGATATATTCACATATCACACAATCATCCATAGTGTACAATCAATTGTTCACCGTACCATGATGTAGTTGTGCATTCATCACCCCAATCTATTTTTTGAACATTTTCTTTATACCAGAAAAAGTAAAAATAGGAATAAAAAATAAAAGTAAAAAAGAGTAGCCAAATCATCCCCACACCCTATTTTTCATTTTGTTTTTGTCTCAATTTTTCTACTCATCCATCCATACACTGGATAAAGGGAGTGTGATCTGCAAGGCTTTCACAATCACACTGTCATGCTTTGCAAGCTACATTGTTATACAATCATCTTCAAGAGTCATGGCTAGTGGGTTGCAGGTTGACAGTTCCAGGTATTTACTTCTAGCTATTCCAATACATTAAAACCTAAAAAGGACTATCTATAGTGCATAAGAGTGTTCACCAGAGTGACCTCTCAACTCAATTTGGAATCTCTCAGCCACTGAAATTTTATTTTGTTTCATTTTGCATCCCCCTTTTGGTCAAGAAGATGTTCTCAATCCCATGATGTTGGGTCCAAATTCATCCTCGGGAGTCATATCCTGTGTTGCCAGGGAAATTTAAATCCCTGGTAGTCTGGTCCCAAGTAGGGGGGTGGGCAGTGTGTTCACCTGCCAAGTTGGCTTACTAGAGAGAGATGGTCACATCTGAGCAACAAAAAGTTACTCAGGGGGAGACTCAGGCACAATTATAATCAGTTTTAGCCCCTACTTTGGAGTAACAAGCTCCACAAGGACAAGTGCCATGATAGAGGGCTTGGTATACCAAACTGCCAGTCCTCAATATTTATGAGAATACCAGCAACAATCCATGTGAGGAAGCCCAACAGTTCTGCATTTTCCCCCAGCATCTCAGGGGGGCCCTGCATGTATATTTTTATTCTCTGCCCAAATTACTTTGGGATGTGTGTCTATTTCACACTAACCTGTACCAACCTACCAGGTCTCATTTCCTATTCAAAGTTCCATGTAATTATGGTATTTGAACAAACTGTATGAGTTAAATTCTTTAGGAAATATATATCCTGCACCAAATAGACATCTCTTCCCTTGGTTTCACATGGAAGTTGAAGTTTTAAAACACAGTCAGTATCATCCTTTACCCTTTGCACTGATTTGTCCTAGACCTAACTAGAGCTTCTTCATTCATATCTCTAGCTGAAATCTTAACTCTTTCAGCTTTTTTAACAGTTGCTGTATATGTTAATACTGACATTCATATCTGTTGGACTCTAGCTCTGAGTTTCAGGTGTCACACAGATACCCAAATTTCCAGGGATTGATAAGGTTATACACAAAGAATAAGCATCTCAGAATCTGAAGATAGCCATTAAAATTCAGGAATAGAAGTGACTGCTGGAAGAGCTTACAATCTAGGGACCATTGCAGTAAATGTTCCCTGGATAAGCGGTGCTCTAAGAATCAATTCTGAGTTTACACTTTGTAGCTAGTCCATATTGGTGAGGCATTAGAGTGTTTGCCTGTGTTTCTGGCATAGTTCACTCAAAATGCTGTCCAGTGTCCATTCACCTCAATGTCTTTCTCACGGCTTCACTCCTCTTCTCCGTTGCTCAATATTCCACTGTATGCACATACCACAGTTCACCATTCTGTTCCTCAGCTGATGTACCCTTAAGCCATCTCCACCCATTGCAAATCATGCATAATGTCTCCATAAACACCAGTGTGCAAATGCCCATTCATGTCCCTGTTTTCTGATCTTCCAAGTATATGCCCCCTAGAGAGGTTTCAGGACCTTATGGCCCCCACATACTTAGCTTCCTTTGGAACCACCACATGGTCCTCCAGAAAGGCTACACCATTCTTCCTCCTAACCAACAGTAAATACATATATCCCACTCTTCATGTAGTCTCCAGCACTTTTATCCCTATTTATATTTTTCCTACAATTTTATGGAGCTATATTCACACAACATACAATTATGAACACTGTACAACCATTTGTTCATGGTATAATCATAGAGATGTACATTTATCACCACAAGCAGAAATTGAACATAGTGATTACTACAAAAAAGTTTTTTAATGAATATTAAAAAAAGATAAAAAAACAAAAACAAAATATCATACAGTAGAGTATAATAGTAGGGTAAGACATCACCACTACCAGAAATCTCATATCCCTCACTTATACCCCCTCTCACACACATTTAGCTTTGCTATATTGTCTTTGTTACATTTAATGGAAGCACATTACAATGTTATTGTTGACTATAGACTACAGTTTGCCTTGATCATATTTTCCCCCATACCTTCCCTTTTTCAACACTCTGCATGTTTGACATTCATTTGTTCTCCCACATGCAAGAACATTTTAATATTTGTACTTTTAGTCACAATCATTGACCACTCCAATTTTTGCTAAGTTAAAAAGTCCCAGTCTTTATCTACTATCTTTACCTCAGGTGTCATACACACCTCTAGCCCACTTCTTTCAGCTTTACTCGTGGACATCTTTCTTCAGTATACATAAAATATTGTGCTACCATCAATGAATATTATGCTATCTATGCATCTATACATTCAATCCTGGTGAACATTCTGTAGTCCTTTAGCATCAAATGCCAAATCTCTATCCTTTTTCTATCTCTTGATAGAATGTGTTATCAGCTTTTGACTCTCAAAGTTTGCTCATTAATGTTAGTTCATATTAGTGAGACCAAACAGTATTTGCCCTTTTGTTTCTGGCTAACTTCATTTAAAATAACATCATCAAGGTTTATCTATGTTATTATATGTTCCATGTCTTTGTTCTGTCATACAGGTACATAATTTTCCATTGTGTGGATATACCACAGTTTGTTTATCCACTCATCTGTTGATGGATATTTGTGCTGTTCCCATTTCTTGGCAGTCAAGAGTAAGGCTGCAATAAATATTGCTTTATAAATGTCTGCTCATGTCTTAACTTTCAGTTCCTCTGAGTATATAACTAGTAGTGGAATAGCTGGGTCACATGGAAAATCTATACTTAGCTTCCTAAGGAAATGCCACACAGTCATCCAGAGTGGTTGCTCCATTCTACATTCCCACCAACATTGAATAGTTGTGCACATCTTCTCCATCACTTGTAATATTGTGGTTTTGATTTGCATTTCCCTAATAGCCAGTGAAATTGAGCATTTTTTCATATGTTATTGAACCATTTGTATTTCCTCTTCAGAAAATTGTCTGTTCATGTCCTTTGACCATTTTTAATTGGGTTGCTTGTCTTTCTGTTTTTGAGTTGTAGGATTGCTTTACATATTTGGGATATTAAACCCTTATCTGATATTGGTTTCCAAATATTGTCTCCAGTTGCATAGTCTGCCTTTTTACCTTTCTGACAAAGTCCTTTGATGTTCAAAAGTGTTTAATTTTGAGGAGATCCCATTTGTCTATTTGTTCTTTGGTTGCCCATGCTTTGGCTTTAAGGTCTAGGAAATCACCTCCTATCAAAAGATCATTAAGATATTGCCCTACATTTTCTTCTATGAGTCTTATGGTTTTAGCTCTAATGTTTAGGTCTTTGATCCATTTTGAGTTAATTTTTGTATAAAGTGTGGGATAGGAGTCTCTTTTTACTTTTTGGAAATTGGTATCCAGTTCTCCAAACACAATTTATTGAAGAGGCTGCTCTGTCCCAGTTGCTTTGGCTTGACTGCCTTATCAAAGATCAATTGTCCATCAATGCGAGAGTGTATTTCTGAACACCAAATTTGATTCCATTTGTTGATATACCTATCCTCATGCCAGTACCATGCTGTTATGAATATTGTAGCTTTATAATATATTTTAATGTCAGGTACTGTAAGACACCCCACTTTGTTCCTCTTTCTCAAGATATTTTTGGCTATTCAGGGCACCTTGTCCTTCCAAATATATTTGGTTATTGGTTTTTTCTATTTCTGCAAAGTTATTGGGATTTTAATTGGTATGGCATTGAATCTATAAATCAGTTTAGGTAGAATTGACACATTAATTATATTTAATCTTCCAATCCATGAAAATGGTATGTTCTTTTGTTTTTAAGGTCCTGTTCAATTTCTCTTAGCATTTTCTTGTAGTTTTCTCTATATAGGTCTTTTGTGGCATTTATTAAGTTCTTTCCTAAATGCTTGATTCTTTTTATTGTTATTGTAAATGGAATTTTCTTCTTGATTTCTTCCTCTTGTTGTACATTACTTATATGAACACTAAAGATTTTTGTGTTTTGACCTTGTAGCCTGCCACTTGCTGTGTTCAATGATTAGTTCTAGTACTTTTCTGTATACTTTTCTGGATTGTCTACATATAGGATCCTGTCATCTGCAAAGAGTGAAAGTTTTACATCTTTCTCTCCAATTTGGATGCCTTTTATTTCTTTTCTTTCCTAATTGCTCTAGCTAGAACTTTCAGCACAATGTTGAATAACAATGGTTACAGTAGGCATTGTTCCTGCTCATAGAGGGAACGCTTTCAGTCTTCCCCATTGAGTATGAGGTTAGCTGTGGGTTTTTCATAAATTGCCTTTACAGTATTGAAAAATTCCCTTCAGCTCCTATCCAGTGTAGTGTTTTCATCAAAAAGCTATGTTGAATGTTGTCAAATGCCTTTTCTGCATCAACCAATCTTCAATTTTCTTGGAGATTTTGAGCAAGATTGGTACTAATTCTTTCTTGAAGGCTCGGTAGAATTCACATGTGAAGCAATTTGGCCCTGGGCTTTTCTTTTTTCAGAGCTTTCATTTTTTAATTCATTTTTATTGGTATATATTCACATACCATGCAGTCACACTAAGCATGCATTCAGTTGTTTATAGTACCATTGTATAGTTGTGCATTCATCACCAAAATTAATTTTTGACATTTTCATTACCACACACACAAAAATAATCAGAAAAATTAAAGTGAAAAAGAACAATTAAAGTGAAAAAGAACACTGGGTGCCTCTTCCCCCCCCCCCATTTTTCTACTTATCCATCCATAAACCAGACAAAGGGGAGTGTGGTCCATATGGCTTTCCCAATCACATTGTCATCCCTCACAAGCTATATTCAAGATTCATGGGTTCTGGGTTGTAGTTTGATAGTTTCAGGTATTTACTGCTAGCTATTCCAATTCATTAGAACCTAAAAAGGGTTGTCTATATTGTGTGTAAGAGTGTCCACCAGAGTGACCTCTCAGATCCTTTTGGAATCTCTCTACTACTGAAGCTTATTGTATTTCCTTTCACATCCCCCTTTTGATCAAGAAGATATTCTCCATCCCATGATGCTGGGTCTAGATTCCTCCCTGGGAGTCATATTCCATGTTGCCAGGGAGATTTACTGTCCCCTGGGGAGGGCAGTGATTTCACCTGCCAAGTTGTCTTATCTAGAGAGAGAGGGCCACATCTGAACAACAAAGAAGCATTTGGGAGTAGGCTCTTAGGCACAACCATAGGCAGGCCTAGCTTCTCCTTTGCAGCAACAGTCTTGCCAAGGGCAAGTCCCGTGGTAGAGGGCTCAGCCCATCAAACCCTCAGGCCCCTATGTCTGTGCACACATCAGCAGCCATCGAGGAGGGGAAACCCAACACCCCTGCATTCTCTACCAGCTCCTCAAGGGTTTTTTTTTTTCAGTGCTTTTTGATGACAGACTCAATCTCTTTACTTCTGATTGATTTGTTGAGGTCGTCTATCTCTTCTTGAGTCAATGTTGGTTGTTTATGCTTTTCTAGGAAGTTGTCCATTTTGTCTAAATTGTCTAGTTTATTAGCATATAGTTTCTCACAGTATCTTCTCATTATCTCCTTTATTTCTGTATGGTCATTAGTTATGCCCCCTATAGCATTTCTGATTGCATTTATTTGCATCAGCTCTCTCTCTCTCTCTCTCTCTCTCTCTTATCCTAATTAGGGGTCCATCAATTTTATTTATCTTCTCAAAGAACCAACTTCTGGTTTTGTTGAGTCTATCTATTGTTTTCCTCTTCTCAATTTCATTTATTTCTGTTCTAATCTTTGCTATTTCTTTTTTCTGTTTGCTCTGACATTAGTTTGCTCTTCTTTCTATAGTTCCTCCAGGAGAACAGTTAATTCCTCAGTTTTTGCTCACTCTTTTATTAAAATATAGACATTTGGGGCAATAAATTTCCCTCTCAGTACCACCTTTGCTGCATCCCATAAGTTTTTTTCTGTTGTGATTATTCACATACTGCACAATTATCCAAAGATCGAAAGTGTACAATCAAGTGCCCCCAGTACCATCATACAGCTGTGTATCTACCACCACAATTATTTTCAATTTTTAGAACATTTTCATTACTCTAGAAAAGAAATAAAGACAAAAAAGGAAACTCAAATCCTCCCATATCCCTAACCACCCCCTTCATTGTTGACTCATAGTATTGACATAGCACATTTGTTACTGCTTATGAAAGTTAAAATACTTCTAACTGTAGTATATAGTTTGCAATAGGTATATATTTTTTCCTATATGCCCCTCTATTATTAACTTCTAGTTGTAGTGTCATGCATTTGTTCTGCTTCATGAAAGAAATTTCTAATATTTCTACAGTTAATCTCAGTCATTGCCCATCACAAAGTTTGCTGTTTTATACATTCCCATCTTTTAAATTCTAACTTTTCCTTCTGGTGATATATGTGACTATGAGCTTCCCCTTTCCATGACATTCACACACCATTCAGCACTGTTAGTTATTCTAACAATGTGCTACTCTCACCTCTGTTCATTTACAAACATTTAAGTTCACCCTAGTTGAACATTCTGCTCATTATAAGCAAGTGGTCCCCATTCTTTAGCCTTGTTCTATATCCTCATAACTTATATTTCATGTCTAAGAGTTTACATATTATAATTAGTTCCTATCAGTGAGACCCTGCAATATTTGTTGGTACATGTCTGGCTTATTTCACTCTGTATATTGTCCTCAAGATTTTGTCATCAACCCATTTTTAAGGTGGTTTTGTTCACACCCCATACATTCCATCCTAAGTAAACAGTCAATGGTTCCCTGTATAGTCACATATTTATGCATTCACCACCCTCACCACTATCTATAAGGACATCTACATTTTTCCACAAAGCAGGAAGAAGGGTCAAAGAAGGTAGTGAGACAAAAGGAAAAGGAAAAAGAGAAAAAACAAAAAAAAAAGACAACTAGGAAGCAACTAAAGGAAAGATAACCTTAAACTACAGTAGAATAAAGAGTCAGACAACATTACCAATGCCAAGAGTCCCACACCCCTCCCTTATGTCCCTGTCTTATGTGCATTTAGCTTTGGTGTATTGCCTTCATTACATTAAAGGAAGCATAATGAAATGATTCTGTTAATCATAGTCTCTGGTTTGCATTTATTGTATTTTTCCCTCAATGCTTTCCTATTTTTTAACACCTTGCAAGATGGACATTCATTTGTTCTCCCTCAAGAAAAAACATATTTGTACATTTTTTCGCAATTGTTGAACACTCTAGGTTTCACTGAGTTATACAGTTCCAGTCTTTACCTTTCTTATTTTCTTCTGGTGTCCCACATGCTCCTTTCTTCTTTCAACCATATTCATAGTTATCTTTGTTCAGTGCACTTACATTGTTGTGCTGCCATCACCCAAAATTGTGTTCCAAACCTCTCACTCCTGTCTTTTCCACTATCTGTAGTGCTCCCCTTAGTATTTCCTGTAGAGCAGGTATTTTATTCACAAACTCTGTCATTGTTTGTTTGTCAGAGAATATTTTAAACTCTCCCTCATATTTGAAGGACAGTTTTGCCTGTTATAGGAATCTTGGTTGGCAGTTTTTCTCTTTCAGTATCTTACATATATCACCCCACTTCCCTCTTGCCTCCATGGTTTCTGCACATGGTCTTATTATGCTTCCTTTGTATGTGATGGATTGCTTTTCTCTTGCTGCTTTCAGGATTCTCTCTTTGTCTTTGATGTTTGATAATCTGATTATTATGTGTCTTGGCATAGGCCTATTCAGATCTATTCTGTTTGAGTACACTGTGTTTCTTGGATCTGTAATTTTATGTCTTTCATAAGAGATGGGAAGTTTTCATCAATTATTTCCTCTGTTATTGCTTCTGCCCCTTTTCCCTTCTCTTCTCCTTCTGGGACACCCATGACATGTACATTCCTGCATTTAATTTTGTCTTTACATTCCCAGAGATGTTGCTCATATTTTTCCATTCTTTTCTCTATCTGTTCTTTTGTGTGTAGGCTTTCAGTTGCCTTGTTCTCCAGTTCCCAAGTGTTTTCTTCTGCCTCTTGAGGACTTGTGTTTTATGTCTCCATTCTGTCTTTCATCTCTTGTGTTGTGCCTTTCATTTCCATAAATTCTGTTGGTTGTTTTTTGAACTTTTTATTTCTACCTTATGTACTCCCAGTGTTTTCATTATATGCTTCATCTCTTTTGCCATATCTTACCTACGTTTTTTTAATTGATTTAATATTAGTTGTTTAAATTCCTTTATCTCAGTTGAAGTGTTAGTTTGCTCCTTTGACTGGGCCATAACTTCATTTTTCTTAGTGTATGTTGTAGTTTTCTTTTACCTAGACATCTGGCCTCCTTGGCCACCCCAATCAGGTTTTCCCAGACTAGAACAGGCTCAGATCCCAGAAGGAAGAAATATTCAGTATCCAGTTTCCCTGATGGTGTGTCTTAGAGGATTGACATGCCTGTGCTTTTCTGCCCAGCAGGTGGTGCCTGTCAGCCTGTCACTCCAGACTGGTGTAAGGAGGTGTGGCCCATGGCTGTTTTCCCACAGGCTCTGTGCTCTGGTTCTGAATGGAAGGCAGGTAGTAGAGCTGGGCCCCACCTCCTTCCTCTTAGGGAAGAAATGCCCCCTATAGAGAATCCATTTCCATATAAATAGATTCTTTGTTTCTCTGACTCTGCTATCTCCACCCGTCTGGGTCAGAGTGCTGCAAGTTTCAAATGGCTGAGGCTTTCTCTATTGCAGAGCACTGCGAGGTGAAGACAGTTGAGGCTTTCTCCACTGAGCTGCCCAGGTTGAGAGAGAGACTAAGGGACAGAAAGCACCCTTTCAGGGTCATTCTACAGCCCCCAGATTCACCTGTCAGCCAGAGACAGCACCTGGTCCTTTGGGCTCCCTGTCCCAAGACAAATACATCCCCTGACTCTCCAAGGTCAGTCATCACAAAAAGCCTCCTTCTGCTTGTTGGGGATTCATAGTTTGTATTGATTGTTTAACAGTAAAACCTGTTGGAGCTGGGCTGAGGTATATTCATTTATTCAGAGAGTGCTTCTCTCTATCACAGTGAGGCTTTGCAGTTCAGGCTGCCATGAGGGAGGGGCTCTCAACTTGGGCCTGAGGTTTCATTTACAGATTTTATGCTGTAATCTCAGACATTTCTCCCAATCCAGATTGTTTCACAACATGTAGACAGTCATGGTCATCTTGCAGCAGTTATTCCAGTTCTTTTACTTGTTCCTGGTTATTTATTAGTTGCTCTGGGTGGACTAACTTCCACTCCTCTGTATGCCACCATCTTCTCCCTCCTGCATCTCATAAGTTTTGATATGTTGTGTTTTCATTGTCATTTGCCTTGAGGTATTTTCTAATTTCTCTTATGATTTCTTCCTTTACACACTGGTTTTCTAAGAATGTGTTCCTTAGCCTACATATATTTGTGAATTTTTGAATCTTCTGCATGTTATTTATTTCCAACTTCTTCCCATTATGATCTGAGAAAATGTTTTGTATTATAACAATGTTTTTAAATTTGTTGAAACTTGCTTTGTGACCAACATGTGGTCTATCCTAGAGAAAGTTCCATGAGCACTTGAGAAAAGTTTGTATCCTGCTCTCGTGGGTGCAGTGTTCTATAAATGTCTGTCAATTCCAGTTCATTTATTGTACAATTCAACATTTCCATTTCCTTATTGATCTTCTGTCTAGGTGTTCTGTCCATTGACAAAAGTGGTGTATTGAAATCTCCCATTACTATTGTACAGGTATCTACTTCTCCTTTCAGTGTTCTCAGTGTCCACCTCATGAATTTGGGGGCACTCTGGCTTGGTGCATAAATATTCATGATTGTTATGTTTTCTTGATGAATTGAGCCTTTTATTAATATATACTGTCCTTCTTTGTCTCTTTTAACTGTTTTACTTTTGAAGTTTAATTAGTGTTGTATTTATATAGCTAATACCAGTTATTTCTGGTTGCTCTTTGCATGAAATATCTTTTTCCAGCCTTGCACTTTCAGCCTATTTTTGTCCTTGTGTCTAACGTGAGTTTCTTGTAGACAGCATATAGGTGGATCCTGTTTGAAAATCCATTCTGACATTCTGGGTCTTTTTATTGGGGAGTTTAATCCATTAACATTTAGTGTTATTACTGTAAGGGCAGTAATTTCTTCCACCATTTTGTCTTTTGGATTTTATATCTCAAGTCTTATTTTTCCTCTCTCCCCTTTACCCTTCCTGACAACCTTCATTTCTACATTCTTCTCCAAACCTCTCTCTTCCTGTCTTTTCCTATCAGCCTGTAGCACTCCCTTTAGTCTTTCTTATAGCACTGGCCTCTTATACACAAACTCTCTCAGTGTCTGTTTGCCCAAAAATATTTTAATCTCTCCCTCATTTTTGAAGGACAGTTTTACCCAATATAGAATTTTTGGTTGATAGCACTTCTCTTTCATTATTATGAATATATCATACCACTCTCTTTTCATCTTCATGGTTTTTGCAGAGAAATATGTAGATAGTTTTATCGAGCATCCCTTGAATGAGGTGTATTGCTTTTCTCTTGCTGCTTTCAGAATTTCCTCTTTGTATTTGACATTGTACAATGTGATCAGTAAGTGTTTTCAAGTAAGTCTATTGGGATCTATTAGTTTGGCATATGCTGTACTTCTTGAATCCTTTAATTTCTGTCTTTCATAAGAGTTGGGAAATTTCCAGTGAATATTTCTTCTATTATTCTTTCTGCACATTTTCCCTTCTCTTCTCCTTCTGAGATACCCATAACATATATATTCATATGCTTCATGTCACTCAGTTCCCTAAGACCCTGCTTATATTTTTCCCTTCTTTCCATCATTTGTTCTTTCATTTTTATGAATTCAAATCCCTTTTCTTCCAATTCACTGATCCTTTATTCTGCCTCTTCAAATGCACTGTTGTATCCCTCCATTGTGTTTTTCATATCCTCCATATGCCCTTCATTCCTATAAGTTCTTCCATTTGTTTTTCTTCTTTATGGTCATCCAGTGTCTTCCTTATATCCTTCACTTCTTTTGCCATATCTTCCCTCAATTCTTTGAGTGGATCTTTGAATTGACTTAGGATATTTCTTTGAACATCCTTAATTAGTTCCTTCCTCAGTTCATTGAATTGATTTAATATTAGTTGTCTCAACTCCTGTATCTCAGTTAACTATTAGATGTTCCTTTGGCTGGTCAATATTTTTGTGTTTCCTAGTATGGCTCATTATCTTAAGCTGTCTAGGCTTCTGATTTTCTTGATTAATTTATTCTGGAGCTCATTTTCACTTTTTTACCTAGGGTTTTCTTGTTGGTTGTCTTTGTTCTCTAACCTTTGGTGTTCAGTTCAACATATTCCAGACCTCTAACTTAGATTCTATTTAGTTGATCAGAGTTTTTCACTTCTTGTTTTTCTGTTTATTGCCCTGCCTCTATGTAGCCTTTTTTGGGGGGAGGATCTCCTCAGATATGGTCAATGTCTGTCAGGATTTCCCAGATCAGAGATGTCCAGGTCTCAGGAGTTTCCTTGGGTGTGAGACCCTCCTGTGAGGCCTTTAGTTTCTGTGCTTTTCCTATCTTGTTCAACAGGCGGCACCTGACAGCCTGCAGTTTCCCTACCAATGTAAGTAGGTGCAGTGCCTTTAGTTCTCTGCAGACTCTGAGCCTGTCAGGGGCATGGCTGACTGAAGCTGGTTTTTGAATTACAGCCCCTGGTGTATGAGTTCTTTGAAAGAGGGCTGCCAATTGAGCTGGACCATACCCCCTTTTCTTGGGGAGTTATGCCTTTTGGGGAATTGTCTCTCCTGCTAGGTTGATTGCTTTGTCTGCCAGATCTATTTCAGCTCTCCATTTCCTGTTTTCAGGGGCCAGTTGCAAATATCTAAGGCTTTCTGTAAAGAGCTACTTAGAATAGTTATTTTAAAAAGAAAGAAGGAAAAAATAAAAAGACAAAAAATCCCTTTTTGAGGCATTTCCCCTGTGTCAATATGGATTATTTAAAAATGTTCACTTTAATATTTTGTCTCTTTCACCTGGATAGTTACCATCCAACAGCTTTAGTTCTTCCCTTGCCAGGGTGCTATTGAAGTGTAAAAAGGTAAGGAGTCACTGAGCAATAAGGAAAAGGGACAAAATGTAGAACAAAATGAGTATTTTTGGAGCCACAGAATGAGTGCCCACTTCTATGCACCCCCCTTTCCAGAGCCTAGCCCTTCACTAATACTCTGGACACCCCAAAATCCAAAAGCTAATCAATTTGTTAATTAGTTCTGCAGTTGAGCCTGGTTTGAGCCCTCCTTCTAGCTCCCAGCAGATTGTTAATTCCCCTCAGGTAGCCAACTGCAGGTTTCTCCAATAGCTTTATTCTGCCCTTGCCTGGGAACTACTGAAGTAAAAAGGTAAGGAGTTAGAGAATAGAGTAAAGGGGACAAAATGTAGGAAAAGAAATCAAGCCTTTTGGCAGCCACAGAATTGGTGTCCTCTTCTATTTGCCTCCCCTTTCCAGAGCCTAGCACTTCTCTAACACCCCAGACACCTGCAACTCCAAAATGTAATTAAATAATTTGTTAATTAATTCTACAGTTGAGGCTGGGTTGATCCCTCTTTCTTGCTTCCAGCAGATTGGTGTTTTTTCCCTTCAGGGAGCCATCTGTGAAACAGTCCATGGGGTCTGGGTGGGGAAGGTCACCAGACTCCTGGTTGGAGGAACTTACAAATTTTGCTGCAACCTCAGCTGTTCCACTCACTCCAGGCTAGTGTACAATATGTGGTTAGTCACTAGAGACACTGAGACCCCAAATTCTCTTTGAAAATTGAAAAACTTGTCACATTGAACTTATATTTCAGAGGTTTAGAACTGAGTGACTACTGCATATGTTCTTCAGTTTTTCACAGTCCACACCATTTGCTGATATATTACACTTGATGTGATTCACTCATTTATGTTACTTTCTTGACTGGTTTAGGAATCTGAGTTTGCAACCCATAATATGAGCATCAGAGTCTCTTCCAATCCTAAGACTCATTGCTTTTAAAAAGAAGACCTTAGCCAAATGCCTTAATCCAAAGACATTTCTAATGGTGGGGATTCCAGGCAATATAGCCAACAATTAAAATGTTTCTTGGAAAGGGAGCCTTCTCAGGGCAAGGTAAATCATATGATGCTGGAGAAACCACCAGGAAGAGTTGTGTGCTGCAGCTGGCACATACCTCCTCATTAGGACCATTGTTCATACCTCTTCCCATCTCCATGTTGGGAATATTAAAATGCTCTTGCATGTGGGAGAACAAATGAATGTTTCAACATCATAGTTTGAAATCTACAATGGTGGGAGCATTTACACCACAGGAATTAACAAACTATACATATCATGGCTTTATTTTTCTGAGAACCAGTTGTTAAACATTCAACAACATATCATTGACCAGATATGATCTAATGGCCAATATAAATGAGAGCAATATTGAATACCTACTATGTACATAATTCTTAACATGGACTCTTCATACACTTAAAGCAACCCTATGAGATGGGTACTTTTATTATCACCATATAACTGTCAATGGTTACAGAGGTAATATGTGGCAGAACTCAAATTGAAACATTGTCTACTTGATACTAGATCCTTAGCTCTTAAATGCTACACTAGCTGAGTGGGAGAATCCACATTATTACTGTCTTCACCATGTATAATGAAAAGTTTTAAGTTCTAGGCCCTGCCTAGGGGATCATGGAGAATGAGCAAAGTTGAGATGGAAGATCATGAATTGTGAGCATCAGATTAGATAATGGATATAATAATGTATCATCACTTGTTGACGTGGGCCCCCTCCCCTTAATCTATAACAGGACGGTCCCCTCCCCCTCAACTGGCAACAACTGCACCATAAAAAATGTTGTGTAAGCATTAAACCCTGAGAAGAAGGAAGTGAAACTGTACCATTTTAGGGAGTGAAACTTGCGGTTGTACGCATTAGCCAAGCATAACCGTTATAACAATCAACAATTGCACCGTTTCCAAGTGAAACTTTTTGTAACCAAGTGAAACTTTTTGTAAGATTTCTAAATGCCAACCTTGCTAAATTGTCTTTTGTAACCAATAGCTAACTGCCAACTCTGCTTCTGTTAAAATAGCTTGCTTGCGTTTCCAGGATGTGGTTTCTGCCTATAAAAGGCACCAGCACACACAGGTCGGGGCTGCTTACTGAACTCCCTGCATGGAGTGACAGTAAGCAGTCATTGGCCAGCTAATAAAAGCTCTTTAAATTCTGGTCGGCTGTCTCGTACTTTAACTCATGGGCACCGTAACATTTGGAGGCCCCAGCGAGATATCCTCGGCATTTGCCGAGGCTCATAGGTCGAGATAAGGTCTGACTACCAGCCCTCCCCCAGGGGGCGTGTGCTGAAAGACGTTCCTCAGCCCCAGCGGAGAACCGGGTGGTCAAGCCTCAAAATTCAAAAATCCGCCTCTAGAGCCATCTGGACGTGGGCCCACAATGGTAAGAGATCTCTAATCTGGTCTGGTGGGGTACCCTTTTAGGGTCTTTAGGAGGGCTGGATGCAGCCATAACTCCAAGACCCAGCCTTGGACCACGACGGTGGCCAGTGGCTTAGGTTCAGTTTGTGTTTTGGTTCGGCATCGGTCTCTTGGTGGGAGACCTAGTCTCTGTTTTGTGTTTTATTGTTGGTGTATTTGTTTTGTCACCTGTCAGTCACGTTATGGGTCAGTCTCCATCTTCTTTCGCTTGCTCTTCACTGCAATGCTTCTTAAAAAATTTCCAGGACTTTCGGCAACAAGCTGCAGGATCGGGAGCCATAGTCAACCCAGGAACTCTCCAGACCCTCTGCGAGCTTGAATGGCCAACTTTTCCAGACTCTAATTGGCCACCCAACCAGCAACCTGTACAATTAAAAAAATCAAAACCCCTCTTTTTCTCAAAACCCCAAGGACTAATCTCTTTGTTGGAGTCCGTTTTCTTTACCCATCAGCCCACATGGGATGACTGCCAACAACTTCTGCAGACCCTTTTCACGTCAGAGGAGAGAAAGAATCCGTGCCCAGGGATGAAAATTAGTCATGGGGCCAGATGGTCTGCCAACCATGGAAGTAGACCGCCTCGAGGTTGTTTTTCCTTTCACCCGACGCCGGTGGGACCCTAACACGAATCAAGGTAAGGAGGCTCTCGAAGAGTACCGCCAGACTCTAATGGGGGCTCTCCAAGCAGCAGCACAGAGGCCTACAAATATGTCCAAAGTAACTGAGGTGACTCAGGGGGCCACTGAGTCCCCCGCCGCTTTTCTAGAACGCCTCCAGGAGGCTTACCAATTATACACCCCCATAGATCCAGAGGCACCAGAAAACAGATGAGCAATTAATATTGCCTTTGTCGCCCAGTCAGCCCCAGATATAAGGAAAAATATGTTACAAAAGTTGGAAGGTTTTAAGGAAAACGTGCTGAGCAAGTTGGTGGAGGTTGCTCAACGAGTCTTCAATAATGGGGAAAGTTCCGAAGACTTAAAAAAAAAAAAAAAAGAGGCACAGCTTTGCGTTTCACAAGCCTCTTATCTTGGGTAAAATATAACTGAAGGAAAGAGAACATTGTCTAATAAACACATTCAAGCCATCCTCCAAATTCCAGCACCCTAGACAAAGCAGCAAGTCTGGGAGTTTTTAGGAGCGGTCGGGTATTGCCAGCTATGAATTCTTGGGGTTGCCGAAATAGCCCGCCCTCTTTATGCCAGTACCGGGGGGGGGGAAGGATGCAGAGCTAACTTGAACTGATAAGGAGGAAGGAGCCTTCCAGACTCTTAAAAAGGCACTTACTCAAGCCTTAGCACTCTCAGATCTCAGAAAACCATTCCAGCTGCGTGTAGCTGAGGCGCAAGGGACAGCACTTAAAGCCATGGAAACGGGTCATGGCTTATCTTTCAAAGCACCTTGATCTGGTTGCGGCAGGTTGGCCTAACTGCCTCCCAGCCATTGCGGCCACCGCCCTGCTAGTTAAAAAAGCCTCTAAACTCACCTTTGGGCAAGAACTGCAAATCACCGCCCCCCACATGGTCAAAACCCTCCTCAAAAGCCCCCCGGACAGGTGGCTCTCTAACACAAAAATTACTTGATACCAAGTCCTTCTCCTTGACTGACGGGAGCAGTTTCATTCAAGACGGGATTCGAGTCACTGAAGCAGCAGTAATAACAGCCTCTAAAGTACATCTACACAAAAAGCTAAGCTAATAGCCCTCACCCAAACTCTCTGAGGGGCCAAGGAAAAATGCCTCAGAAATACCAGAGCTTTTAACAGCCCTTTGGCTTCCCAGAGCAGTACACCCAAAGCCAAGGGAAATGCGTTTGCTGACCAAACGGCCAAAAAGTGGCCCTAAAACCAGTGGGGCCCCTTCAAGTCTTGCCCCTCCTACCACCCCGGGTGCTAAAAGCTGCTCCAACTTACTCAAACTCTGACGTCCATCTAGGTCAAGAACTCCAAGCTAAAAATGATCCAAAGGGGTGAGAAGTCCTCCCCAACTCTAGAATCCTCCTACCAGAGGCACTGAAAAGAGACTTAATTTTACAAATGCATCAAAGTACACACCTGGGAGGGACAAAACTAGCTGAATTTCTAAGAACTGACTTTTACATACCTAAGCTTTTTCAAGTAGCAAAAGAGGTAAGCAGGAAATATCATGTCTGCACTCAAGTCAACCCAAGTCATGTAAGTACCCCTGCTACCCCAGGTAACCGCCTAAGAGGTCAGCTCCCAGGAGAACAATGGGAAATAGATTTCACGGAACTGTCTCCTGGACCAGGGGAATACAAATACTTACTTGTGCTGGTGAACACCTTCTCAGGATGGATTGAGGCCTACCCAACTCGGTCAGAGTCAGCCCAGGTAGTAGCAAAAAATTATTAGCTGAAATTATCCCCCAGTTTGGCCTACTGGTAGCAATGGGGTCTGACAATGGTCCGGCTTTTATAGCCCAAGTTACCCAAAACTTGGTAAAGGCTTTAAGAATCAAATGGAAATTACACTGCATATACAGACCACAAAGCTCAGGGCAGGTAGAAAGAATGAATCGGATGCTTAAGGAAACCCTCACCAAACTTAAATTAAAGACGCAGAAGCTGGGTGAGCCTCCTTCCGTTTGCCTTACTTAAAGCTAGGTGTAACCCTTATGTAAAAGGTATTACTCCATATGAAGCCATGTTTGGCAGGCCACCCCTGCTCCTCCCCAAGTTAGGGGAGGAGAAGCTCGCCTCTCTGTCTAACTCTAAACTTCTCAAGTCCCTACAGGCCTTACACTATGCCGTCTGCACCCACCGCCCGAAACCTGACACCGTGGAAAAAGAAACCCCTACTGCTGAACCTGGTGATCAATACCAGCTGCCGAAAACCCCCACCAAGCCACTAATTATACGTGGCAGTTAACTTGCACCATTGATGGAACACTGGTTAGCCAGGTCAGCACCCCTAGCAGCCCTAAATTTGTTTTTAACCTATGTAATCTCTTTAGAAAAACCTGAATGTTGCCAAAAGGGAGGGAGGGGGAACCACCAGAGGTGTCAGGCTACGGCTGTGGTGAGTTACCCCTAGAGCAAGAGCTGTGGCACTCACACTATTGTCCCTGGGGCACTACCCCTAAGCTTATTTTAGGTAACTTTCAAGGACAAGAAACTATGCATTCTCACCCATGTCCTTCCCCAGGTATATTACTACTCTGGCGAGGGAGGTAGGGAGCACCTCGGGCTAACTAACCTCAAACAAGTCAAGCAAAAAGGACCAATATTAGTGCCAGTGCTCCTCGGGCTTGGGGTGGCCAGGGCAGCCACAGTAGGAACCACAGCACTTGTCACAGGGGAGCAAAATTTTAAAAGCCTTTGTGCTCAAATTGACCAGGATCTAAAAACCTTAGAAGACAGTGTTACTAAATTTAAAAAGTCCTTAAGCTCTTTAGCAAAAGTAATGCTCCAGAATCGGAGGGAGCTCAACCTTGTATTCTTAAAACAGGGAGGGCTTTGTTTAGCCTTAGGTGAAGCATGCTGTTTTTATACTAACCATTCAGGTGTAATTAAAGAAAGTTTAAGCCAACTCCAAAAGACACTACAAGATAGAGAAGAGCAAAAGAAAAAGGAGGCAAATTGGTTTAAAAGTATATTTTCTCAATCTCCATGGTTAACTACCTTAATATCAGCAATTGCCAGACCCCTGGCTCTTCTCATGTTAGCCTTAATCATAGGCCCCTGTGTTATAAACAGTTTAGTTAAATTTGTCCAACGGCGTATTCAAAGTGTAAAACTCATGATTTTGTAGTCTCAATATCAACACTTACCCTCAAAAGAAACAATGATTTGATTCTCCCTAAAAAACAGTGGGGAATGAAGTGGGCCCCCTCCCCTTAATCTGTAACAGGAGGGTCCCCTCCCCCTCAACTGGCAACAACTGCACCATAAAAAATGTTGTGTAAGCATTAAGCCCTGAGAAGAAGGAAGTGAAACTGTACCATTTTAGGGAATGAAACTTGCGGTTGTACGCATTAGCCAAGCATAACCATTATAACAATCAACAATTGCACCACTTCCAAGTGAAACCTTTTGTAACCAAGTGAAACTTTTTGTAAGATTTCTAAATGCCAACCTTGCTAAATTGTCTTTTGTAACCAATAGCTAACTGCCAACTCTGCTTCTGTTAAAATAGCTTGCTTGCATTTCCAGGATGTGGTATCTGCCTATATAAGGCACCAGCACACACAGATCAGGGCTGCTTACTGAACTCCCTGCGCAGAGTGACAGTGAGCAGTCGCCGGCTGGCTAATAAAGGCTCTTTAAATTCTGTTTGGCTGTCTCGTACTTTAACTCACGGGCACTGTAACACTTGTAAGAGGTCATTATCACCCTAAGTAGAAGCAATGTGGCCCACCCAGGCCAAATTTGTGTCAGACAACCCTGAGGGTCCACAAAGTCTTGGAGACCTTCAAGCAATTTTCTGTTTGACTTTTCTTTGTGTTTTGTTTTATTTTACTTGTGAAGCTTAGAGGAAATTGCTGGTGTGCTTGCAATAATGTACCCAGACTAACAATATACCAAGTTTTCTTACATTTGGCTTGAGTTACAGCAAGTCAGTACAATGCTGCAAGCTATCTCAAGCTAATCATAATCCCAATGGCTTGCAATCATGTCCCTGTTTAACAAAAATGGGAAATGAGTTATTACTTTAAAAACATGGAGGAGAGGGTGGGGCAAGATGGCAGAATGGTGAGGTGTGGGTTTTAGTTACTCCTCCTGGGCAGTTGGTAGAAAGCCAGGAACTGCATAGACTGGACACTGCAGAGCAATTTGACTTTTGACATACTTCATACAACACTCATGAATGCGTGGAACAGCTGAGATCAGCAAAATCTGTAAGTTCTTGTGGACAGGGAGTGTGTGCCCCTCCCTGCCAGGAAGTGCCCCATGGGAGGAGGGGCTGTCAGTGCTGGGAACCAGAAGGGAGAACTGCAGTTGCAGCTCTGATTGAAAACTCAGTCTTCTGATCAAAAACTCCAACCATAGACAGACTGAAACCAGACACTGGAGAATCTGGGAGCAGTCAGCCCAGCAGAGAAGAGATAGGGCTAGCAAAAAGAGAAAAAAAAAACAAAAATATAAACAGAGATTTTGGATTTCAAGTGAACATAATACAGAGAAGGGCAGGGCTCAAACAGAATCAGGCACCTATGCAAATCCAAGGGTTAAGAACAATTGTACAAAAAGCTGGTTTCTCTGCTTTCTTGATTGTTCCTTAATCACCCTCAACTCCTTGTCTTTTAGCATTTCAATAGCCCACCCATGAGATCTGCAAGGACTGTAAACAGTCCATACTGGATCCTTCATTTTCTTTTTCTTTTCCTTTTTCTTTTTTTTTTTTTTATCTTTTTCTCTTTTTCTAAAACAAGTATTCTAAGAATCCCATTACAGAAAGCAATTTGGACCCAGGCAAGAGCAGAGCTAAGATAGCTCTGAGAGACAAAGCAATAAATCTAGTGGCAGAGAAAATTCACTAAACAACATAATTTCCCAAAAAAGGGGGAAGGTGGGCCACCTCCAGTGGTAGACTTTCCTTTGGGAACTCATATCCCAGGGGCTGGAACACAGAAACCAGCTTCAGTCACCCATGCCCCTGACAGGGTCAGGGTCACCCAGAGAATTAAAGGCCCCATACCTCCATACACTAGTGGGGTACTGTGGGCTGGCAAGTATAAGAGAAGCATAGACTCTCAAAGCCCCACAGGAGGGTCTCATTCTGAAGGAAACTCCATACACTCCTCTTGAGACCTGGGCCTCTCTGGACTGGGAAAAACTGACTGGGATTGAACATATCTGAGGAGTCCATCACAAAAGAAGGCTACATAGAGGCAGGGAAAGAAGCAGAAAAACAAGAGGTGAAAAACTCTGATCAACTAAATGGAATCTAAGTTAAAAGTCTAGAATAGGCTGAACTGAACACCAAGGGTTAGAGAACAAAGTCAACCAACAAGAAAATCCTAGGTAAAAGAGTAAAAACAAGCTTCAGAATAAACTAATCAAGAAAGTCAGATGCCTAGACTGCTTAAGATAATGAACCATACTAGGAAACATGAAAATATAGACTGACCAGAGGAGCAAACTAATAGTTCAAATGAGATACAAGAAATGAAGCAATTATTGCTAAATCAATTCAATGAACTGAGGAAGAACTAATTAGAGACATTCAAACAAAGCTAACTCAATTCAAAAATAAAGTCAATGAACTGAGGGGAGACATAGCAAAAGAGATGGAGGATATAAGGAGGAAACAAGATGACCATAAAAAAGAATTCATAAACTTGAAAAAGGAAATGACAAAACTTATGGGAATGAAGGGCATAACAGAGAAGATTGAAAAGACAATGGAGGGCTACAACAGTAGATTTGAACAAGCAGAAGAAAGGATCAGTGAATTGGAAGACCAGACATCTTAATTCACACACATGAAAGAAGAGGTGGTGAAAAGAATGGAAAAATATGAGCAGCATCTTAGGGAGCTGAGTGAAAACATGAAATGCACAAATATACATTTTATGGGTGTCCCAGAGTGAGAAGAGAGGGGAAGATGGGCAGAAAGAATAATAGAAGAAATAATCACTGAAAATTTCCCAAATTTTTGAAAGACAGAAAATTAGAGATTCAAGAAGTGCAGCACACCACAAACAGACTAGATCCCAATAGACATACTCCAAGACACTTACTAATCATATTGTCCAATGTCAAAGACAAAGAGAGAATTCTTAAAACAGCAAGAGAAAAGCATTCCATCCCATACAAGAGAAGCTCAATAAAACTGTGCAGATGTCTCCACAGAAAGCATGGAGGCAAGAAGACAGTGGTATGATATATTAAAGATAGTGAAAGAGGAAAACTGCCAACCAAGAATTCTATATCTGGCAAAATTGTCCTTCAAAAATGAGGGAGAGATTAAAATATTTCCAGAAAAACAGGCACTGAAGGTGTTTGAGAAAAAGAGTCCGGTTCTACAAGAAATACTAAAGGGAGTGCTATGGCCGATAGGAAGACAGGGGAAAGAGGTATGGAGAAGAGTGTAGAAATGAAGATTATCAGGAAGGGTAAAAAGAGAGAGAGGAAAAAATAAGACATGACATATAAAATCCAAAAGACAAAATGATAGAATAAAGTACTGCCCTTACAGTAATAATGCTAAATGTTAATGGAATCAACTCCCCAATAAAAAGACACAGAATGGCAGAATGGATTAAAAAACAGGACCCAACTGTATGCTGTCTACAGGAAGCTCACATTAGACAGAAGGACAAAAATAAGCTGAAAGTGAAAGGCTGGAAAAAGATATGTCATGCAAATAGCAACCAGAAATAAGCGGGAGTAGATATATAAATATCAGACAAAGTACACTTCAACAGTAAAACAATTAAAAGAGACAAAGAAGGACAGTATGTATAATGAAAGTGTTAATTCATCAAGGAAACATAACAATCACATATATTTATGCACCAAGCCAGAATGCCCCAAAATTCATGAGGCAAACACTGAGAAAACTGAAAGAAGTAGATAACGCCACAATAATAGTTGGAGACTTCAATACACTGCTCTCATCAATGGATAGAACATCTAGACAGAGGAGAAACAAGGAAACAGGGATGTTGAATTGTATGATAAATGAACTAGAGTTGACAGGCATTTATAGAACACTACACCCCAAAAGAGCAGGCTACATGTTTTTCTCAGGTTCTCCTGAAACATTCTCTAGGATAGACCACATGCTGGGTCACAAACCAAGTCTTCAACAAACTTAAAAATATTGATATTATAAAAACACTATCTCAGATCATAATGGAATGAAGCTGGAAATAAATAACAGGCAGAAGATTGGAAAATGCAGAAATATATGGAGACTAAGGAACACATTCTTAGAAAACCAGTGTGTAAAGGAAGAAATTACAAGAGAAATTAGTAAATACTTCAAAGCAAATGACAATGAAAACACAACATATCAAAACTTATGGGATGCAGCAAAGGCAGTGCTGAGAGGGAAATTTATTGCCCTAAATGCCTACATTAAAAGAGAAAAGAGAGCAAAATTGAAGAATTAATTGTACACCTGGAGGACCTAGAGAAAGAACAGCAAATAAACCCCAAAGCAAACAGAAGGAAAGAAATAACAAAGATTAGAGCAGAAATAGATGCAACTGAGAACAGGAAAACAATAGAGAGAAACAACAAAACCAGAAACTGGCTCTTTGAGAAAATCAACTAAATTGATGGAACTCTAGCTAGGCTAACAAAAAAAAGTGGATAAAATAAAGGCAATCAGAAATGGGAAAGGAAACATAACTACTGGCCCTGCAGAAATAAAGGAAGTAATGACAAGATACTATGAGAAACTATATGCTAATAAACTGGACAACTTACATGAAATGGAAAACTTCTTAGAAAAGCAAACAGCCAACATTGACCCAAGAAGAAATAATGATCTCATCAAACCAATAAAAAGCAAATGGATTGTGTCAGTCATCAAAATGTTCCCCAAAAAGAAAAGCCCAGGACCAGATGGCTTCACATATGAATTCTGCCAACCATTCAAGAAAGAATTAATACCAACCCTGCTCAAACTCTTCAAAAAATTGAAGAGGAGTGAAAGCTACCTAGCTCATTCTATGATGCCAACATCACCCTAACATCAAAATCAGACAAAGATACTACAAAAAAAGAAAATTATACACCAATCTCTTTAAAGAATATAGATGCAAAAATCCTCAACAAAATATTTTGCAAATCAATTCCAGCAACACATTGAAAGAATTATACACCACAACCAAGTAGGATTTATTCCAGGTATGCAAGACTGGTTCCACATAAGAAAATCAAATGATGTAATACACCACATCAATCAATCAAAGCAGAAGAACCACATGATCTTCTCAATTGATGCAGAAAAGGCATTTGACAAAATTCAACATCCTTTCTAGATGGAAACACTTCAAAGGATAGTAATAGAAGGGAACTTTCTCAATATGATAAAGGCAATATATGAAAACCCCACAGCTGACATCATACTCAATGGGGAGAGACTGAAAACTTTCCCTCTAAGATCTGGAACAAGACAGGGATGTGCATTGTCACCACTGTTATTCAACATTGTCCTGGAAGTTCTAGCTAGAGCTATTCAGCAAAAAAAAGAAATAAAAGGCATCCAAATTGGAGAAGAAGTAAAATTTTCACTCTTTGCAGATGACATGATCCTGTATGTAGACAATCCAGAAAAATCTACAGCAAAGCTATTAGAACTAATCAATGAATACAGTAACTTGGCAGGCTACAATATCAACACACAAAAATCTGTAGCATTCTTATACACAAGTAATGTGCAACAAGAGGAAGAAATAAAAAAAATTCCATTTACAGTAGCAACCAAAAGAATCAAGTATTTAGGAATAAACTTCAAGAAGGCCACAAGAGACCCATACAAAGAAAACTACAAGAAACTGCTAAAAGAAATCACACAGGACCTAAAAAAATGGAACATAGTGTTCATTGATTGGATGACTAAATATAAATAAGATTTAAACTCTACTTAAGCTGATTTATAGATTCAATGAAATACCAATTAAAGTCCCAAAAACTTTGCAAAAATAGTAAAACCAATAACCAAATTTATTTGGAATGGCAAGTTGCCCCAAATAGCCAAAAATATCTCGAGAAAGAGGAACAAAGTGGGACTTCTCACACTACCTGACTTTTAAGCATATTTTACAAATCTACATTGCTCAAAACAGTGTAGTACTGGCATAAAGACAGAGATATCAACAAATGGAATCAAATTGAGTGTTGAGAAATAGACTCTCGTATCTACCGACAATTGATCTTTGATAAGGCACTCAAGCCAAAGCAACTGGGACAGAGCAGCCTCTTCAATAAATAGTGTTTGGAGAACTGGATATCCATTTCCAAAAGAATGACAGAAGACTCCTATCTTACACCCTATACAAAAATCAACTGTAATTGGATTAAAGACCTAAACATAAGCACTAAGACCATAAGACTCTTAGAAGAAAGGGTAGAGCAATATCTTAAAGATTTTGTGATAGGAGGTGGCTTCCCAGACCTTACACCCAAAGTGCAAGCAACCAAAGAACAAACAGAAAAATGGGATCTCCTCAAAATCAAATACTTTTGTACATCAAAGGACTTTGTTAAAAAAAAAAAGTAAAAAGGCAGCCTACACAATTGGAGACAATATTTGGAAGCCACATATCAGATAAGAGTTTAATACCCTGAGATATAAAGCAATCCTACAACTCAACAACAGAAAGACATACAACCCAATTAAAAAATGGGCAAAAGACCTGGACTGACACTTTTCTGAAGAGGAAATACAAATGACTCAAAAACATATGAAAAAACTGCTCAACTTCACTGGCTATTAGGGAAATGCAAATCAAAACCACAATGAGATATCATCTCACACCAGATTGGCCATTATCCAAAAAACAGAAAATTACAAGTGCTAGAGAGGATGTGGATAAACAGGCACACTTATTCATTGCTGGTGAGAATGTAAAATGGTGCAACCAAAATGGAAGACAGTGTGAAGGTTCCTCAGAAAGCTAGTATAGATCTGCCATATGGCCCACCTATTCCATTGCTAGGTATATACTCAAAAGAACTGAAAGTTAAGATACAAATGAACATTTGTAAACTGATTTTTATTGTGACATTATTTACAATTGCCAAGAGATGGAAGCAGCCCAAATGTCTATCAATGGACCAGTGGATAAACTAACTGTGGTATATACACATGATGGAATACTATGCAGCTGTAAGAGAGAACAAAGGCATGGAACATATAATAATGTGGATGAACCTTGAGAACTTTATGTTGAGTGATGTTAGCCAGAAACAAAAGGGCAAATATTGTATGGTCTCACTAATATGATCTAACATTAGTGAGCAAACTTTAAGAGTTAAAAGCTGATAACACAGGCTACTAGAATATAGAAAGAGGGTAGAGATCAGGCATTTGATGCTGAAGGACTACAGAATCTTCTGCAGGATTGATTGTATAGATCCAGAAATAGATAGCATAATACTGTGTGATGCAGAGGAGGCTCTAACATGGCAGCATAGAGAGGAGTGGAAGCCAAGTAGTCCCCCTGGAACAACTAAAAAAAACAAAAACAACTATTAAATGATCTGGAATAACTGTGGGGGGACAAATGTGACCATCCACTCATCATACACCAACCTGAATTGGAGGAATGCCCAAGATCACAGCATAAAATCTGTAAGTAAAAACTGTGGATCTGGACTTCCAGAAGATGGAGATTAGGAGAGACAGGACAAAAATTACCTCCATGAAAAATACTAGATAAAAGCCAGAAAGTCACCCAGAACACCAGCTCCAGTGATTCACCAGCTGGACAAGGTCTGCTAAATCCACAAGGACTGTGCACTTGGTGAAACTGGGAGTCTGCATTCTGAAATGAGTAAGCCTGCTGAATATCTGGCAGCCACACTGCAGTGTGGGGAAACTGTGGGTTGGCATTTGGAGTCAGACTAGTTCTTTTTAAAAACCCAAAAGTGGCTGTGGATATGGCAGCAAGAACCACACAGGGAAGCATGGCAGGAACCCTGTCTGCACAACCTGTGAGTATGCCTCAATATCTGGCATGGACAATAGTCTTTCACACACCCACAGCTAATTGTCCCAGAGCTAGGAAGGCAGAGCAGTGTGAAAAGGGGGAAATTAACATGCCTCATTCAGCCATCCTTTCAGTAGGCTGGGAACACACCTACATGGCCCAGCAGCCCAGAACTTCACTTAAGGGCTGGTGCACACTTGTGACATAGCACAACCTTCCCTCAGCAGGGGCCCCAGAAGGGCATGGCTTGGAAAAGGGACCCACTTGGAAATCCCAAGGACCATATGCCAATACCAAGGACTTGTGGGTCATTGGTAGAGACAATCTGTGGTGAGACTGAACTGAAGGTTTAGACTCTTGGAACAGCCCTAAATCTCCAGAAACACCTGGGAGGTTTGATTATTAAAGCTGCCCTTGCTCCCTAACCACTCAGACACACACCCCAAATTCAGGGCAGACAGCACCAACTACACATGTAATACTGATGCACCAATTGGACCCCACAAGAATCAGACCCCCAAACACCACAAAGACAAATTTGGAAAGAACTGGCTAGAGGGGAATAGGTGGCTCACAGACACCACCTGCTGGTTAGTTAGAGAAAGTGTATGCCACCAAGCTGTAGATCTGACAAATTAGAGAGAAGTCTTTGAATTAGCATACATATCCTAAAAGAACCCTATCAAGTTAAGCAAATGCCAAAAGGCCAAAAACAACAGAAAATTTTAAAGCATATGAAAAAACCAGATGATGTGGATAACCCAAACCCAAACTTCCAAATCAAAAGATCAGAGGAGATGCAGTACTTGGAGCAATTAATCAAAGAACTAAAGAAAACAATGAGAGCATGGCCCAGGATATAAAGGACATGAAGAAGACCCTAGAAGAGCATAAAGAAGATATTGCAAGAGTAAATTAAAAAATAGAAGATCTTATGGAAATAAAAGAAGCTGTCAACCAAATTTAAAAGATTCTGGATACTCATAGTACAAGACTAGAGGAAGCTGAACAACGAATCAGGGACCTAGAGTATGACAAAATGGAAAATGAAAGAGGAAAAGAAAGAATGGGGAAAAATCAAAAAAATCAAAATGCACCTCAGGGATATGACAGATAAAATAAAACATCCAAATATAAGACTCATTGGTGTCCCAGAAGGGAAAGAGAAGGGTAAATGTCTAGAAAGAGTATTCAAAGAAATTGTTGAGGAAAACTTCCCAAACCTTCTGCACAACATAAATACACAAAGCATAAATGCCCAGGGAACTGCAAATAGAATAAATCCAAATAAACCCACTCCAAGACATATTCTGATCAGACTCTCAAATACTGAAGAGAAGGAGCAAGTTCTGAAAGCAGCAAGAGAAAAGCAATTCACCACATTCAAAAGAAAAAACATAAGACTAAGTAGTGACTACTCAGCAGCCACCATGGAGGTGAGAAGGCAGTGGCATGACATATTTAAAATTCTGAGAGAGAAAAATTGCCAACCAAGAATTCTTTATCTAGCAAAGCTCTCCTTCAAATTTGAGGGAGAGCTTAAATTTTTCACAGACAAACAAATGCTAAGAGATTTTGCTAATAAAAGACCTGCCCTACTTGAGATACTAAAGGAAGCCCTACCGACAAGAGAAACAAAGAAAGGAGAGAGAGATATGAGGAAAGTTTCCATAATATTAGATGAAGATGCATTTTTTAAGCCATATAGTGACCATTGAATATAAGTTTGGCTTTATTATCATCATATTCATCATAAGACACAACCCTATATTAAATTATTTTTAATTCCTTATTTCAGAGAGAATAAACAGACATTGCAGAGTGGTGACATTATGAAGGAGAAAACATACTTGGTATCACATCCTAATCCATGCTACCATTTCTTTCACTCTATTTCAAATGGATAACTCAGGTTTATGGTATGGCATTCTTTCTGAAACACTAGAAGTCAGAAGATGAAGATATTTGCCTCACTTTTCTGACTTGCTGTTTGGAAATGTGGTCATCTCATTTAACTTGTAAGATGACTCTTAGTTTCCTAACTGATAAAACAGGAATTATACTAAGAATAACTAAAAACTGTTAAATTTAAGTCTGAAAATATAGGCTTCTTTTGAAAATCCAGAGGAATACTCTTATACTTTTTGAGAGCATTGAAAAATGTGTATTCTCAATTATATTTTATTGGTTGGTGTAGATTAGATGCCATTGTCAGGAGATAGGCATGGGATATATAGAGCAAAGACATATTGGGAGCAATGTTGGTGAAAATGTCTATTTATATATGGAGAGACATCTGTTACTGTAGTCATTGAACCACTAAATTTAAGTGGCAATTATTAGCTTCTATTTCATACACTGAAACAAAAGAATATTAATTGTGGACCTAAGATTTGCTATTTATTGCATAGTTATTTGAAAATACTGAATCATTTTAGCTTCTGAGTTGAGATAGAGGGTTTGGCAAAAAATAACTACTCTCTTATCCCTAAGCTTGTATAGATTACAGTGAGAATTCCTGTAAACAAAACAAAATTATCTCAATGCATTTAGTTCCTTGGTTCAGATAAAAATAATTTGAATAGCAAGGGTTATGGGTAGGCATGTTTGCAAATATACAAAGGAGGAAGAAGGGGAAGCATTGATCTGTATTCAGATTTATTCTGCAACCTATGTATGTTGAGAATAGTGCAACAATATCCTCATCTGTAAAATTTATAACATGGCCACTATTTTGTGATATCAAATAAGATGACTATAAATATCTGAAAATTAAATACTATTCTGAAACTTTACAAAAAATAGAGGGGCATATAGAAAAAATATACCTATTGCAAACTAATTACAGTTAGTAGTATTTTAATGTTCTGTCATCAACAGTAACAAATGTACTATACCAATACTGTGAGTCAACAATGGATGGGGAGTAGTTAAGGGTATGTGAGGATTTCAGTTTCCTTTCTTTTGCCTGTATTTCTTTTCTGGAGTAATTAAGATGTTCTAAAAATGGAAAAAGTTAATTGTGATGGATGCACAGCTGTATGATGGTACTGGGGGCAATTGATTGTACACTTTGGATCTTTCAATAATTGTATGGCATGTGAACAATCTCGATAAATTAAAAATTAAAAAAAAATACTGTGTGATGGTAGCACAGTATTCTAAGTGCACTGAACAAAGATGTCTATGAGTAAAGCTGAAAGAGGTGGGAGAGAGGAATGTATGGCACCAGAGGTAAAGATAGATGATGAATACTGGGTGTTCTAGTTTGCTAATGCAGCTGGAATGCAAAACACAAGAAATGGATCAGCTTTCATAAAAGGGGGTTTATTTGGTTACACAGTTACAGTCTTAAGGCCATAAAGTGTCCAAGGTAACACATCAGCAATCAGGTACCTTCACTGGAGGATGGCCAATGGTGTCCAGAAAACTTCTGTTAGCTGGGAAGGCACGTGGCTGGCATCTGCTCCAAAGTTCTGGTTTCAAAATGGCTTTCTCCCAGGACGTTCCTCTCTAGCAAGCTTGCTCCTCTTCAAAATGTCACTCACAGCTGCACTGAGTTCCTTCTCTTTGAGTCAGCTCATTTATATGGCTCCACTGATCAAGGCCCACCCTGAATGGGTGGGGCCATGCCTCCATGGGAATATCTCATCAGAGTCATCACCCACAGCTGTGTGGGGCGCATTCCAAGCAAATCTAATCAGCACCAAAACATCTGCCCCACAAGACTACATCAAAGATAATGGCATTTGGGGGACACAATACATTCAAACTGGCACACTGGGACTGTATAACTTGGCAAAAAATGGAATGGCCAATGACTGTTACTAAGTGTTCAAATATAAAATGCTCTCACATGTGGGAGAAAAATGAATGTCAACCATGCAAAGTGTTGAAAAAGGGATGGTATTGGGGAAAAAGCATAATGAAAGCAATCTGAAGTCTATGGTCAACAATATCATTGTAATATGCTTCCATTAAATTTAACAAAGATAATATACCAATGTTAAATGTGTATGAGAGGGGGATATAAGGATGGGATACGGGATTCGTGGTAGTGGTGTTGTTTTCTGTCCTTACTAATATATTGTATTGTTTGACACCTTATTTTTCTTTTTATTATTTTTCATTATTCACCAAAAAAAGAACAATTTTTCATAGTAATCAATATGTTCAAGTGCTGACTGCAGTGATAAATATACAACTATATGATGATACTGTGAACAACTGATTTTACACTGTGGGGAATTGTATGTTATGTGAATATAGCTCTGTAAAATTGTAGGAGAAAAAACACAGGGAATTTGCTAGATCAAATCTGTCATGAGGTCCATGTATATGGAAAATAATTTTGTAAACATGTCTTCAGTGATGAAAGTTTGTGCACTATTTTGTAGTCCAATCCAACTTGTTATAAGTGAGGACACAAAGGCCCAAAAGGGGCAAAGACCCTGCCAAGGAAACAGAAAATTAATGCTAGAACAGTGTCTTGAAGCAAGGCTTTCTGGTTCCCACACCAGGACTTTTAACCATTCATGCTGACTTTGGTTTATTGGAACAGGGAAGATCACATCTCTTTTGCTCCCCAACATTTATTTGCATGCAATTCCTTCCACATTATTTATACAAGGATCTTCCAATAAACTATGTTTTCTTTATTCCCATTGGTGATGACTGTAAGGCCAAAAGTGTGCCCCATCACTTCAATATATAGCTATATGCACTCCCATCACTTATTCAAACTCTGGTTCATTGTATGCTGATCACACAAAAGGAAAAATTAGTGAATGTGGGCCAGAGAAATACTTTTCTCTGATGGATTTCATGCTAGGGTAGCTACCTGTATCTAATTTATCACAGAATGTAACAGCAGTAAGTCTCCACCCTCTTGGAGAGCAGAGAATCAGAACTGACTAGACTTTTAGGGTATGATGGAAAGAGCCTTGGTCATGATCCAAAACACCTGGGTTCTAGCCCATAGCAGTTAGGATCATATTGGTCTTTAAGTAACAGAAATCAAACAGACCCAGACTTAAATAAAGTGGGATTTGTTTTTCTCACACAACAAGAAAACAAGATGTAAGCAGTGGCTGGCATTGGTAAAGTAATAATTCATAAATTCCCTCAAGGATACAAGCTCTTTCTATGTATCTTCTGCAGTATCATTAAGATATTGATTTACCATCTGTATGTTGCTTGTGGTATTAAGATGACCAACACAGCATCAGGCATTATGGTCATGTATAAGGCAAGAAGAAAAGGAAAATATGGGTGAAGGGAGATAGATTGTGGCAATGCCAGTAAAATATGTATGTCTCTTTATCACAAAAACAAAAAATATTCCAATAAATTTCTCTTTTTTACTGGGGATTTGTTGCCATCATAATAGAAAGGTAGGCTGGGAAAACAAGTATTTGGTTTTCCAGCTTTTATACTGAGAAGGAGAATGTGAAATTGACAGATTTGGTTGTTTCAATGTACAAAGACAGTAGTATTTTGTATTTTTCCTCCCAGCCCTCAATAATCAGATGAATATCAGTTTTGTCAAAATTTTTTCAATAAAATTGACCCAGTTCTTCTTAATAGAGATCTGAAAACTACAGGTTTTACCTCCCTTGAGACTATACAAACTTTCTCAGAGCAAGGCCACTATCACTGGGTGTTCCCCCACAACACTTAGCAGAATGACAAAACCAGTAAATGAAAATGAACAAAAATTTAACTCTATGTTGAGACTTTCTGAAGCAACAAATTTATACTGAAGACCCCTGTTGGAAGCTACATATCTTAAAGCACAAAGGGAATACAGATTTTAAATGACTTAATTAGACTGATGCTCTTTTGAACAAAAAATTATTTACTGGGCTTTCTGATCCTGGATGAGAAACAGAATCTACTGGTTCATAATAAACAGCATAATCTCTTAAAAAAAAACTGAATGCAGAAATAGATGTCTATAATAATTGTTGAGACCTCAATAAACCATAGTCATCACAACATGGTATATATACACAGATGATCAATAAGGAAAGACAAAACTTGAACAATATAAGTAAATTAAACCTAAAAGACATACAGAACATTGCACCTCAAAAGAGGAGGTAATACATTCTTATCAAGTGCTCATCAATCATTCTCCAGGGTAGACTACATGTTGGGTAGATTCAATCAATTTTAAAAGATTTAAATTATACAAAGCATTTTCCCTAACCATAATGGAATGGAACAAGAAACCAATAATAGTTTGAGAACTGGAAAATTCACACATAAATGGAAGGAAAATAACACATTTAAACAATCAGTGGCTCAAAGAAGAAATTGCAAGAAAATTCAGTAAATAGCTCAAGGGCAATGATAATGGGAACACAATATATAAAAACTTATTTGATGCAGCAAAGGAAGTGCAGTAGGGATAATATTTAGTACAAAACTGTGAAATTAAAAAAGAAAAAAGAACAAAAAATCAAAGACCTAACTTCCCACCTGGAGGAAAAAAAGAACAGCAAGCTAATCCCAAACCAAGCAGAAGAAAAGATATAATGATTAGAGGAAAAATAAATGAAAGTGAGAATAAAAAAAAAATCAAGAGAATTAACAAAACTGACAGTTGGTTCATTGAAAAGATCAATAAAGTTGGCATCCCCTTAATGAGTCTGACAAAGAATAAAGAGAGAAAAGGCAAATAAATTTTTAAAAATGAGAATGGGGGCAAACACTGACAAAGCTGAAGGGAGAAATAAACACCTCTACAGTAGTAGTTGAAGACCTCAATAAAACGCTCTCATCAATAGATAGAATCTGTACCAAGGATCAATAAGAAAACAGAGATTTTGAATAGTATGATAAATGAACTAAATTTAACAGCATTTACAGAAAATTGCACACCACACAGCATGATGCATATTTTTCTCAAGTGTTCATGCATCATTCTCAAGGATAGATGACATGTTGGGCACAAAGGAAGTCTCAATAAACTTAAAAAGATTGAAATTATACAAAGTACTTTCTCAAAACATAATGGAATGGAGCTGGATGTCAGTAACAGTTGGAAGAACAGAAAATTAAAAAATATATACTGAGGTTAAAAAACACATTCCTAAACAACCAGTGTGTCAAGGAAGATATTAAAAAAGAAATCAGAAAATAGCTCCAGAAGAAAGAAAATGAGAACACAATACATCAAAACTTATGGGATGCAGATAAGGCAGCATTGAGGGGGAAAATTTATAGCTCTAAATGCATACATCAAAAAGGAATAAAGAGCTAAAATCAAGGAACTAATGGAACAACTGAAGAAGCTCGGAAATGAAGAGAAAACTAATCCTAAACCAAGTAGAAGAAAAGAAATAACAAGGTTTAAAGCAGAAATAAATGATACAGAGAACAAAAAACAATAGAGAGAATAAATAAAACCCAAAGTTGGTTCTTTGAGAACATCAACAAAATTGACAAGCCCTTAGCTAGAATGACAAAATCAAAAAAAGAAAAGACCCAAATAAAGAAAATAATAAATGACAGAGGGGACATCACTGTGAATCCCCCCAAAATTTAAAAAAATCATAAGAATATACTATGAACAACTGTATGCCAAAAAGCTAGATAATTCAGAGGAAATGGATAATTTACTGGAAACACATGAGCAACATAGACTGAACAGAGAAGAAACAGAAGACATCAACAAACCAATCACAAGCAAAGAGATACAATCTGTCACCAAAAAGCATAACACAAATAAAAGCCCAGGGCCAGATGGTTTCACAGGGGAGTTCTACCAAACTTTCCAAAAAGAACTGACGCCAATATTACATAAACTCTTCTAAAAATTTGAAGAAAATAGAACAATGCCTAACTCATTTAATGAAGCCAACATCACTCTAAAACCAAAACCAGGTAAAGATGTTACAAGAAAGGAAAACTACAGGCCAATCTCTCTAATTAATATATATGAAAAATTCTCAAAAAAATACTTGCAAATTGAATCCAAAGACACATTTAAAAAATTGTACACCATTACCAAGTGGAGTTCATTCCAGGAATGCAAGGATTGTTCAACAGAAGAAAATCAATCAATGTAATACAACACATTAACAAATCAAAAGAGAAAAATAAAATGATCATCTCAATAGATGCTGAAAAAACATTTGGCAAAATTCAGCATCCTTTTTTGATAAAAAACACTTCAACAGGTAGGAATTGAAGGAAAATTCCTCAATGTGATAAAGAGCATATATGGAAAACCCACAGCCAGCATATTACTCAAAGGCAAGAGGCTGAAAGCCTTCCCTCTAATATCAGGAATGATGCAAGTATGCTCAGTGTCACCACTATTATTTAACACTGTGTTAGAAGTTCTAGCCAGAGCAATTCAGCAAGACAAAGGAATAAAATGCATCCAAATTGGAAAGCAAGAACTAAAACTGTCATTAATTGCAGATGGTATGACCTTATATTTGGAAAACCCTGAGAAATTGATGACAAAATTACTTGAGCTAATAAATTTTGCAAAGTGACAGGATACAAGATTACTGCACATAAGTCAGTAATGCTCCTATACATTAGAAATGGCCTAAATGTAGGACACTCAAGAAAAAGATTCCATTCTCAACAGCAACTAAAAAAATCAAGTACCTAGGAATAATCATATCAATAGATGTTTAAGAATAAACTTAAGGAAGGATGTAAAAGACCTCTACACACAAAATTACATGACTTTACTAAAAGAAATAGAAGGGAAAGTAAAGAGATGGAAAATATTCTGTGTCTATGGACAGGAAGGCTAAATGTCACTAAGATGTCAATCTCAAACTCATCAGATTCAGTGAAATTCCAATCAAAATAACAAAGCCTACTTTGCAAACATTGAAAAGCTAGATATCAAATTTATTTGGAAGGGAAAGATACCTGAATTCTAAAAACATTCTAAAAAAGAAAAACGAAATGGGAGAACTTACACCTCTTGACTTTGAAGCTTACTATAAAGCCACAATAGTCAAAACAACATGGTATTGCCACAAAGATAGACATATTGATCAATGGAAGTGAATTGATAATTCAGAAATAGACCCCCAGATCTATGGTCAGCTGATCTTTTATAAGGCCCCCAAAGACATTGAACTGGGACAAAAGTCTCCTCAAAATGTGGGGCTGGGAGAACTGGATATCCATATCCAAAATAATGAAAGAGGACCCCTACCTCACACCCTGCACAAAAATTAACTCAAAGTGGATCAAAGACCTCAATATAAGAGACAGTACCACAAAACTCCTAGAAGATAATGTAGGGAAACATTTTCAAGACCTATTATTTGGAGGTAGCTTCTTATGCCTTATACCCAAAGCACAAGCAACAAAAGAAAAAATCAATAAATGGTAACTCATCAAAATCAAAATCTTCTGTACCTCAAATGAATTTGTCAAAAAGGTGAAGAGGCAGCCAAATCAATGGAGAAAATACTTGGAACCATGTATCCGAGAAAAACCAATATCTTGCATATATAAAGAAATCCTACAACTCAACCACAATAGTCCAAACAACCCAATTATAAAGTGGGAAAAAGATATGAAAAGACATTTCTCTGAAGAGGAAATACAAGTGGATAAAAACACATGAAAAAATGTTCTTTTTCACTGACTATTAGGGAGATGCAAATCAAGCCCACAATGAGATATCATCTCACACAAATAAGAATGGCTGCCATTAAACAAACAGGAATCTACAAATGCTGGAGATGATGTGGAGAAATTGGAACATTTGTTCATTGCTGGTGGGACTGTATAATGGTACAGCCACCTTGGAGGACAGTCTGATATCAAGTTACCCTTTGATCCAGCAATTTCACTTCTTGGTATATACCCAGCAAATCTGATAGCAGTGACACATGAACAGATATTTGCACATAATGTTCATAGCAGCGTTGTTCACAATTGCCAAGAGATAGAAACAATCCAAATGTCCTTCAAAGATGAGTGAATAATGAAATGTGGTATATACACACAATGGAATACTGTGTGACAGAAAGAAGGAACAAGGTAGTGAAACATATGAAAACATGAATGATCCTTGAAGACATAATGCTGAGTGAAATAAGCCAGGCACAAAAAGAGAGATATTATATGTTACCACTAATGTGAACTCTGTGAAAAATGTAAAATGAGTGTCTTATATTGTAGAATATAGGGCACATATGGATAGGCAGCAACTAGTGAAGGGGGAAAAATAATCTATCAAAACGAGATAAGATATTGAGGGTAATCTTCACAAGATGGAAATGCTCAGGAATGACTATGGTTCATTAAATTTCTTGGGATATGGTAGGAACATATTGGAAGCAACATATTTATTTTTGGATGATTGTTTTTCTTATTCCTTTGTTTTGCTTTGTTGGAAATATTTTTTAATTTTTTGATAAATAAAGTCTAAAAAATTCACTCAAGGCTAAAATGACATTAAAAAACAATTCTGCTTCCTTGATTACTAAAAAAAATGATTGAAATTATACAAAAAACTTTCTCAAAACATAATGAAAACAGCTAGGAATCAATAACAGGTGGAAAGTTAGAAAATTCACAAATATATGGAGGTTAAAGAAGACAATCTTAAACAACCAGTGGATCAAGGAAGATATTAAAAGAGAAATCAGTAAATATCTGAAGATGAAAGAGAATGAGAACATAACATCTCAAAACTTATAGGCTGCAGCAAAGGCAGTGCTGAGAGGGAAATTTATTGCCCTAAATGCTTATGTTAAAAGAATAAAGGGCAAAAATCCAGTAAATAAGTGTAGGAACAAAAGACAGAACAGCAAACTAACCCCAGAGCAAACAAAAGGAAAGAAATAACAAGACTGGAGTAGAAATAAATGAAATTGAGAAAATGAAAACAACAGAATCAATAAAACCAGAAGTTGGTTATTTGAGAAAATCAATAAAATTGATGGACCCTTAGCTAGGCTGAGAGAAAAAAGAGAAGATGCAAATAAATAAAATCAGGAATAGGAGAGGGGACATAACTTCTGATCCCACAGAAAATAAATGAGATAAGGAGAGGGCACTGGAAGCAACAATATAGTAATAAATTAAACAATGTAGATGAAAAATGCAACTTCCTAGGAAAACATGGACAACCAACATTGACTTGAGAAGAAATAGATGACCTCAACAAACCAATCAAAAGTAAACTGTTGGAATCCCTCATCAAAAAGCTCCCAAAGGACCCCCTGAGGAGAGGGGAAGGATGTGGAGGTGTTGGACTTCCTCACCTGGATTGTTGCTGATGTTCTCACAAACACTGGGGGCTGACAGCTTGACATGCTGAGCCCTCTGTCTTGGGACTTGCCCCTATGAAGACTGTTACTGCAAATGAGAGGCTAAACCTGCTTATAATTGTGACTAAGAGTGTCCCCCTGAGTGCCTCTTTGTTGTTCAGATGTGGCCCTCTCTCTCTAACTAAGCCACCTTGGCAGGTGATCTCACTTCCCTCCTCCCTACATGGAACCTGACTCCCAGAGGTGTAAATCTCACTGGTAAGGCAGGATATGACTCGTGGGGATGAACATGGACCCAGCAATGTGGGATTGAGAACATTTTCTTGACCAAAAGGGGGATGCAAAATGAAACACAATAAAGCTTCAAGTGGAGTCGAGAGATCACTCTGGTGGACACTCTAACACACTGTGTAGATAACACTTTTTAGGTTTTAATGTATTGGAATAGCTAGAAGTAAATACCTGAAACTACCAAACTCCAACCCAGTAGACTTGACTCTTGAAGACAATTTTATAACAATGTAGATTACAAAGGGTGACAGTGTGATTATGAAAACCCTGTGGATCACACTCCCTTTATCCCATTTATGGATGGATGAGTAGAAAAATAGGGACAAGAACTAACTGAAAAATAGGTTGGGATGGGGGATGATTTGGGTGTTCTTTTTTACTTTTATTTTTTATTCTTATTCTGATTCTTTCTGATATAAGGAAAATGTTCAAAAATAGATTGGAGTGATGAATGCACAACTCTATGGTGGTACCCTGAACAGCTGATTGTACACCATGGATGATTTTATGGTATGTGAATATATCTCAATAAAAATGAATTTTAATAAAACTCCCAAAAATGAAAAGTTCAGAACCTCATGTGTTCACATGTGAATTCTACCAAGCATTCAAGGAAGAGTTAGTACCAATCCTGTTCAAACTCTTCAAAAATTGATGACTAAGGAAAGCTATCTATCTCATTCTATGAAGCCAATATCACCATAATACCAAATCCAAATATACTAAAAGAAAAGAAAATTACAGACCAATCTTTTAAATGAACATAGATGCAAGGTCCTTGAAAAAAAATACTCGCCAACCAAATCCAGCAGCACATTAAAAGAATTGCACAGGATGACCGTATGGATTTATTCCAGGCATGGAAGCCTGGTTGAACACAAGAAAATCAATTAATGTAACACAACACATCAAGAAATCAAAGGGGAAAATCACATGATCTCAACCAATGCAGAAAAGGCATTTGACAAAATTCAACATCCTTCCTTGATGAAAACCTTTCAAAGGATAGGAATAGAAGGGAACTTCCTCAACATGATAAAGGAAATATATGAAAAACACAGATCTAACATCATACTCCATGAGGAAAGACTGACAGCCTTCTTTCTAAGATCAGAACAAGACAAGGATGCCCATTGTCACCATTATTAATCAACATTGTGCTGAAAGTTCTAGCTAGAGCAATTAGGAAAGAAAAGTAAATAAAAAGCATCCAAAATGGAAAGGAAGATATAAAACTTCTACTGGCTACAGATATGATACCATATATATAAAACCCTGAAAAATCTACAGTAAAGATATTATAGCTAATAAATGAGTAATGCAAAGTAGCAGAGTACAAGATCAACATGCAAAACTCAGTAGTTTCTATATACTTGTAATGAGCAATCTGAGGAGAAAATAAAAAAAATTCCAGTTACAATGGCAACCAAAACAATCAAATATTGAGGAATAAATTTATTCAAGGCCATAAAAGACCTATACACAGAAAACTACAAAACATTACTAAAAGAAATCAAGGAAAACCTAAATAAATGAAAAGAGATAACATGTTCATTTATTGGAAAACCAAATATAGTTAAAATGTCAATTCTATGCAAATTTATTAATAGGTTACAAATAAGTTTCTAAAGAAATCAATGTAGACCTAAATAAATGGAAGAGCAAACCATGTCCATGGATTGGAAGACTACTGAGTTAAGATGTCAGTTCTACCCAAATAGATTTATAGATTAAGCTGGTTTGAATCTGATATATACCCCATAAAAGGCATGTTCTTTAATGGAATATTGGGGAAGCAGACATATTGATTAGAATATTTCCATGGAATTGTGACCCTGCCCATTCTTGGAAGGTTTTAGTTTACTGGAGTACATAAGAGATCTCAGAGAGAGAGAGAGAGACAAAGCTCGGAGCTGACACAGACCCAGATGCTTGGAGATACAGACAGAAAAATTTGGAGATGCTAAGCTAAGATATGAAGCCCAGAGTTTGCCCTCTAAAGGAAGGTAAGAACTGAGAAATGCTTAAAGAGAAAATGCCCTGAGATATTTGGAGACAGCCATTGAAATCAGAACCAACAGAGAAGCTAAAAGATGAAATCCAGAGTTTGCCCCAGAGAAGTGAGAACCTTACTTCTATAAATAAAATAAATAAAATACAAATGCTTAAAGAGAAAGCCACTGGAATCAGAAACTGAAAACAATGCAAGCCAGGAGCAAGGGAAAACCAGACACTCATCACATGCTTTCCAAGCTGACATGTGTTGCAGATGCCATTGCCCTTTTTTCAGTGAAGGTATCCTCTTGTTGATGTCTTAGTTTGGATAATTTTATGGCCTTGTAACTAAATTTCTGTACTAATAAATTCCTTTTATAAAATCCAATCCATTTCTGGTACATTGCATTTTGGCAGTTATAGCAAACCAGAACATAGATTCAATGCAATAACAAATAAAATCCTGAAAACTTACTTTGCAGAAATAGAAAAAACAAAAAACAAATTTATTTGGAAGGGCAGTGAGACCCAAATAGCTAAAACTCTCTTGAGAAAGAGGAATAAAGTGGGAGGTCACACACTACCTGACTTTAACTCATATTACAAAGCCACAGTGGTCAAAATAGCATGGTAATGGCATAAAGATAGATATACTGATCAATAGAACTGAATAAACTGTTCAGAAATAGACTCTATCATCTATGGACATGTGATCTTTGATAAGGCAGTCAAGTAAACTCAACTGGGACAGAGCAGCCTCTTCAACAAAGGGTGTTTGGAGAACTGGATATACATATCCAAAAGAAAGGAAGAGAACCCCTATCTCATACCTTATACAAAATTAACTCAAAATGTATCAAAGGCCTAATACTAGAGATAGGAACATAAAAATTGTAGAAGAGAATGTAGGGAAATATCTTAAAGACTGTGTGTTATGAGATAGTGTCCTAGAACTTACACCCAAAGTGTGATCAATGAAAAATGTAGATAAATAAAATAAGATCTCAAATTTGAAAACTTTTCCACATCAAAGGACATTGTTCAAAAAGTAAAATGGCAGCCAACCAATGGGAGACAATATTTGGAAACCACATAACAGATAAAGTTTTAATATTCAGAATATATAAAAATATTTTACAACTCAGAAACAAAAATACAAACAACCTAATTAAAAATGGGGAAAAGACATGGACAGACACCTCAATGGAGAGGAAATTCAAATGGCTCTAAAACATATGAAAAGATACTCAACTTCGCTGGCTATTAGGGAAATGCAAATCAAAACCACTGTGAGATATCATCTCACACCCACTGGAATGGCCATTATCAAAAAACAGATATCTACAAGGGTTGGAGTGGATGTGGAGAAAGAGGCATACTTATTCACTGCTGGTGAGAATGTAGAATGATGCAGCCACTCTGTAAGGCAGTGTGGCTGTTCTTCAGGAGGCTAAGTATAGAATTGCCACATGAGCCCACAGTCCCATTACTAGGTATAAGTTTTATAGTGGCATTATTCATGATTGCCAAGGGATGGAAACAGCCTAAATGTCTGTCAATGGACGAGTGGATAAGCAAACTGTGTAATGTACATTTGATGAAATATTACAGAATAAAGTCATGAAACATATAACATCTATGGATGAAACTTGATGTTATGTTAAGCAAAATTAGCCAGAAACAAAAAGACAAATAGAGTATGGTCTCTCTAACATGAACAAACATTAATGAGCAAACTTTGAGAGTTAAATTTGAGAACAAATGTTATCAGGAGACATAAAGAAGGTAGAGATTGGACATTTGATGCTGAAGGAGAAAAGAATGTCCAGCAGGTGATTTTAAAGGTCCAGAAATTGATAGCATAATACAACCTCATGGTAGCACAATATTGTAAGTAAACTGAACATGACTGAGTGTGAGTATGGTTGAAAGAGGAAGGCTAGGGGAAAGTATAACATCAGAAGGAAAGATAAAAGATAAGGACTGGGACTGTACAACTTAGCAAAATATAGAATGGACAATGATCATGACTAAATGTACACATATAAGAGTGTTTTTACATGGAGAAAAAACAAATGTCAACATTGCAAGGTGTTAAAAATGAGATGGTATATGGAAAAATACAATCAGCACAAATTAGATTCTCTAATTAACAGCATTGAAATATACTTCCATGAAATATAGCAAAGCAATATATGAAAACTAAATATCAACCAGCAGGCGATAAAAGGGAGCAGTATGAGATTCTTGGTGTTGTTTTTATATCTCCTTTTAAATATATTTAAATTTATTATATTTTTATTGTTTATTATTCATTATTTTCCTCTTTTTCTTTGTGGATAATAGGGAAACATCTTCATAGAGATTGTGGTGGTGAATGCATAACTACCCAATTATATCAGGAACCATTTATTGTTTCCTTAGGATGGATTGCATGGTGTGTGAAAAAACTGTTTAAAAATAACAGCAAGATACAAGTGGAAAAAATGTGGAGAGAGGATGTGCCTAGTCACAGTAAGTGAATCTGATCTGGAGGGCAGAGTATTGATTCTGTAGGAGGTTTAGTACAGGGTTACCATATGGTCCTGTGACCCTGTTTTTAGTTATATACTTGGAAGAACAGAAAGCAGGGACGCAAAGGACATTTTTCTCACTATGGCAGCACTATTCATGATTTGCAATGGATGGAAGTGGTCTAGAGGTACATTGACTGATGGACAGAAGGGTGAACTATAGTGGATACCCGCAATGGAATATTGAGTGGCTGCAAGAAGGAATGAAACTGTGAGGCATGCAACTAGGTGAGTGAAAATTGTGGGCAGTATGTTTAGTGAAATAAGTCAAAAACAAAAAGAAAAATATTATAATGCCTCACTAATATGGATTAACTATAATGTGCAAACTCTGAGAATTGAATTTGAGAACATAGGTTATCATGGGAGGTATTACTGTAATGGTTCCTAGATTGAAAACTCTTACAGCAGTTACATCTATTCCTGAGTTGTCATTGTTATGTCTAAATTCTCAGATGCTGAGTTCTTTGTGTATAAACTGGTCATTCTCTGGAACTTCAGGTATCTGCATGACACCTGAGACTCAGAGCTAGAGTTCTGCAGCTATGAAAGCCCACAATTCCCCATGCAGCAACTGTTAAAAAAAAAAGCTGAAAAATAAATCAGACTTTATTTAGAGATATGAATGAAGCTGATCTGGTTAAGAGTAAGGCAAATCAGACTAAAGGCTAAAGGACAATATTGACTGTGTTTTTAAATTTCAACTTCTGTGTGAGACCAAAAGAAGAGATGTTTATTTGGTGAAAATTTTACATTTTCTTTAGCACGCTAATTTAACATGTATGGTCATTTTATTTGAACATCATAAGTACATGGAACCTTGAATAAGGAGTGAGACCTTGTTGACCTGTAAAGGTTATGTGTTGCCCCTATACATCCCAGAGTAATTTTGGCAGAGAATAAAAAAGCATTGGCAAAGCCCACTTCAGAGACTGGGAGAAAATACAGAAATATTAAACTTCCCCACCTGGGGAATTCCTGATATTCTTGCAAGCATTGGGGACTGCCAATTTAATAGGGCAAGCCCTCAATCTTGGGGCTTGCCCTTATGAAACTTATTCCTGCAAAGTAGAAGCTAATCCTACTTATAATTATGCCTGAGTCACCCCCAGGAAATATCTTTTTATGCTCAGATATGACCTCTCTTTCCAAGCCAACTGTGTAGGTAAACTTGCTGCCCTCCCCACTAAGTGAGACATGACTCCCAGGGGTGTAAATATCACTGGCAACCTGGAACATGACCCCAAGTGATAAGCTTGGCCCTAGATTCATGGGATTGAGGAAGAATTCTTGGAACAAAAAGAGAAGAGAAACGAAGCAGATTAAAATTTTATTGGCTGAGATATTTCAAATAGAGTTGAGAGGATTTTCTGTAGGTTATTCTTATGCATTATATAGGTATCCTTTTTTAGTTTTTAGTGTAATGCAATATCAAGAAGAATATACCTGAAAATGTTGAACTGTCATCCAGTAACTTGATTCTTGAAGATGATTTTATAATGATATGGTTTTATGATATGACTGTGTAATTGTGAAAACCTTGTGACTGACACTCCCTCTGTAGACTGGAGATGTGAGTAAGAAAATAAAGACAAAAAACAAATAAGCAATAGGGGGTGAATAAGTGGTAAGGGAACTTTGGGGTTTTATTTTTTGTTTTTATTTTTAATCTTAATTTTCCCATTTTGGTGTAATGGAAATATTCAAAAAAGTGATTGTCATGATGAACGCACAACTATATGATGATACCATGAGTCATTGTACATGTTGGATCATTTAGTATGTGAATTTATTTCAATAGAACTGCATTATAGAAAATAATTGAATTTTGGGGGCCAATTACAAAATAAATGAGGGAAAGCTTAAAATATTTTCACTCAAACACATATTGACAGAAATTGTGAACAAGAGACCTACTCTACAAAAATTTCTAAAAGGAGAATATACAGGCAGATAGGAAAACACAGGAGAGAGAGGTTTGGAGAACAGTGTAGAAAAGAAGAACATCAGTAATGATAAAAAGAGAGGAAAAAGTAATATGTTTGCCAGTTTGGATGTATTATGATGTCCCCCAAAATGCCATTTCTTTAATGCAGTCATTGTGAGGGCAGATGTATTAGTGTTGATTAGGTTGGAACCCATTGATTGTTTCCATGGATATGTAACTCAATCAACTGTGGGCAAGACCATTGATTGGATAATTTCCATGGAGGTGTTAACCCACCCATTCAGGGTGGGTCTTAATTAAATCACTGAAGCCATACAAAAGAGCTTACAAACAAAAGGAACTCAGCAGCTGTGAGTGACATTTTGCAAAGCAACTGAAAGAGACATTTTGGAGACAGCCATTGAAAGCAGAGTTGTGCTGGTCCAGAGTTTGCTCTGGAGAAGCTAAGATAGGACAAAATTCCCCAAAAGGAACATTTTGAAGAATGCACAAGAGCTGAGAGTGGAGCGGGAACACAATCTAGGATCAGCAGATGCCAGCCAGATGTCTTTCCAGCTGACAGAGGTTTTCTGGATACCATTGGCCTTCCTTTGGTGAAGGTATACTTGTGTTGATGCCTTCATTTGAACATTTTAATGGCCTTCAGAGTGTAACTTTTTAATCAAATAAACCTCCTTTATAAAAGCCAATCCATTTCTGGTGTTTTGCACAATGGAGCATTAGCAAACCAGAACAGATTTTGGTACCAGAGAAGTGGAGTGCTGCTGAGCTTACAAATACCAAACATGTTGGAATGGCTTTTTAAATGGATAAGGGTAAGATTCTGGAAGAATTGTGATTAGCTTGATAGAAAAGGCCTAGATTGCATTGAAGAGACTGTTGGTGGAAATATGGACTCTAAAGATACTTCTGAGGAGGCCTTGAACAGAAATGATGAATGTGTCATTGGAAACTGGAAGAATGGAGACACTTGTATCAAAGTGGCAGAGAATTTGGTAAAAATGAGCTGTGCTGCCAGTTGGAAGGCAGAATTTGAAAGTGACAACCTGGAATACTTAGTTCAAGAGATCTGCAAACTACATGTGGAAGATGTAGCCTGGCTTCTCCTTGCAACTTATAGTAAAATGGGACAAGACAGAAGTAAACTGAGTAATGAACTCTTGGGTACAAAGAAACCAGAAACTGATAGTTTGGAAAATTCTGGGCTTTCAGAAAGTGAGACCCCAGAAGCTACAGCTCCTCATGAGGATTTAACCAAACATGGATCCCCACCACCATATCAGTACAAGCCAGGATTGGAGATGGAGTTATCCAGAAAGGATTTGTGGAAACTCCTGTTGTTTGAAGATTTTGACCCCTGTAAACTTCATGCCAAGCCAAAAGATTTTTGTGATATCTGTATAGATAGAGCCAATACTGGCCTGGACTGGAGGAGATGGAAAAGGAACAAATTGAAAGAAAAATTTCTTCAAAGACAGAGCCATGGTGATTAAGGTCTGGAGTCAAGAGATCTCTGGCAGGGAGAGCAGAGAAGCCCATGCATATAGAAAGGGTGAATTAGAACCAGAGGGAGAGTGTGGGCCTTCTGCCTCAATGCTTGGGAAGAGTGCTGCCACCCCAGGCTTCAGAGAGTGTGGAGCACATTCCTCAGGGTTTGGGGAAAGCCTGGCCACCACCACAATGTTTGGACAGGGGAAAGCCTTTGAACTGAAGAGGCAGAGTATGGGTGGCACCCTGCAAGGAGTGTGGGTCCAAGATGAAGGTGGTCTCCCCAGCGTATGGATATGTTGGAGCACTCACCCCAGTGTTTGGAGAGAAGGGGGTTGCTATGTAAGCCTTTGGAAAATGTAGGACTGCCACTCTCTCAAGCCCAAAGTATACATCACTCTGTAAATGACTCTCAGACTTTGAAATCTAATGGAGTTTGCCCTGAGGGTTTTAGGAACTGTTTTGGTCCCATGAACCCTGTTTTCCCTTCAGTTTTTCCTTATGGCAATGGGAATGTCTATCCTATGGCTGTTCCTCCTTTGTATATTGGAAGCAGATAACTTGTTCTGAGTTTTACAAGTCCACAGCCAGTGGGGAATTTTGCATTAGGGCAGACCACATCTGTAACTGATTTTGATGGGATCATTTACTTACCTATTGTTACTGAAATGATTTAAGTTTTGTGATATTGTGATGGGATGAATGTATTTTGTATATCAAAAAATCATGTCATTTTGGGGCCCAGGGGGTGGAATGTGCCAGTTTGGATGTATTATGTCCCCCCAAATGCCATTTGCTTTAATGTAATCTTTGTAGGGGCAGATGTATTAGAGTTGATTAGGTTGGAACCCATTGATTGTTTCCATGGAGATGTGACTCAATCAACTGTGGGCAAGACCACTGATTGGATAGTTTCAATGGAGGTGTTAACCCATCCATTCAGGGTGGGTCTTAATTAAATCACCAGAGCCATAAAAAGAGCTGAAAAACAGAAGGAACTCAGAGAAACTGTGAGTGACATTTTGAAGAGCAACTGAAAGAGACATTTTGGAGATGGCCATTGAAAGCAAACTTATGCTAGCCCAGAATTTGCTCCACAGAAACTAAGAGAGGACAAAATGCCCCAAGAGCAACATTTTGAAGAATGCACAGGAGCTGAGAGTGGAGCTAGAATACAACCTGGGGCCAGCAGATGCCAGCCACATGCCTTCCCAGCTAACAGAGGTTTTCTGGACATCATTGGCCTTCCTTCAATGATGGTATACTTGTGTTGATGTCTTCATTTGGACATTTTCATGGCCTTCAGAGTGTAACTTTGTAAACAAATAAACCCCCTTTATAAAAGCCAATCCATTTTGGTGTTTTGCATAATGGCTCATTAGCAAACCAGAACAATATGACATATAAAATCTGAAAGACAAAATGGCCGAAGAAAGTACTGCCTTTCATTAACAATATTAAATGTTAATGGATTAAATTGACCATTTGAAAACATACACTGGCAGAATGGATTATAAAACATGATCCATTTATATGCTGTCTACAAGAGACACAGTAGAGCCAAGGACAATAATATCTGGAAAATGAAAGGCTGGAGAAAGATATTTCATGCAAACAACAAACAGAAAAGAATGGGGTTAGCTATAAGAATTACAGACCTATATGCAGAAAACTACAAAAAATTGCTGAAGGAAATCAAGGAAGACAAAAATAAATGGAAGGCGTACTGTGTTCATGGATTGGAAGATTAAATTAGTTAACATATCAATTCTACCCAAATTGATTTATAGATTCAATGCAATACCAATTATAATCACAACTTACTTTGCAGAAGTAGAAAAACCAAGAATAAAATTTATTTGGAAGGGCAGGGTGACCCAAATAAATACAAGTATCTTGAGAAAGAAAAATTAAGTGGGAAGTCTCATACTACTTGACTTGAAAGCATATTACAAAGCTACAGTGGTCAAAACTGAATGGAACTGGAATAAATATTGGTATACTGACCAAAGGAATCAAATTGAGTGTTCAGAAATATACCAACTCATCTATGGAGAATTGATCTTTGATATGGGTTTCAAGTTGACTCAACTGGAACAGAGAAGCCTCTTCAACAATGGGTGCTTGGAGAATTGGATAAACATCCTGAAGAATCAGAGGGGATCTCTATCTCACACCTTATACAAAAATTAATTCAAAATGAATCAAAGACCTAAACATTAGAGCTAACAACATAAAACTTTTAGAAGACAATATAGGGAAATATCTTAAAGATGTTGTGTTAGGACGTAATATCCTTGAACTTACGCCCAAAGTGCAAGCAATGCCAAAAGAAAAAGATAAATAGGACCTCCCTCAAATTGAACACTTTTCCACATCAAAGGAATTTGTTCAAAAAGTAAAAAGGCAGCCTACCAATGGGAGACAATATTTGGAAACCACATAACAGATAAGGGTTTAATATGCAGAATATATGAAATGATTTACAACTCAACAACAAAAAGGCAAACAACCCAATTAAAAATGGGCAAAATATATAGACACACACTTTTCCAAAAAGGGAATACAACTGGCTCAAAAACATATGAAAAGTTGCTCAACTTCACTAGCTATTAGGAAATTCAAATCAAATCCATAATGAGATATCACCTCAAACCTACTAGAGGTGAGGCCTACTAGAATGGCCATTATCAAAAAATAGAAAATGACAAGTGTTGGCTAGGATGTGGAGAATGAAGTACACTTACTCAATGTTGATGGGAATGTAGAATTGTGCAACTACTCTGGAAGGCAGTTTGCTGGTTAAGTATAGAAATGGGTATGATTCAGAAATCTCTTTACTAGGTATATACTCAGAGGACCTGAAACCTAGGACATGAATGGGCATTTGCACACCGAATTTTTAGCAACATTATTTATGATTGCCAAGAGATAGAAACAGCCCAAATGTCCATCAATGAACGAGTGTGTAAATGAATTGTGGTATATACATATGATGGAATATTACACAGCTGTGAGACTGAATAAAGTCATGAAATGCAACAACATGGGTGAATCTTGAAGACATAATGTTGCATGATATTAGCCAGAAATAAAAGGACAAATACTCTATGGTCTCAGTAAAATGAACTATAATGAGCAAAATCTGAGAGTTAAAGTTAAGAACATAGATTATCAGGAGGTTAAAAGGGGGTGGATATTGGTTATTTGAGGCTGAAGTGGTAAAGAATGTTCAACAGTATTGACTCTGAAAATCCAGAAATGGATAAAACAATACTATATGATGGTAGCACAATATTGTAAGTACAGTGAAGAAATCTGAGTGTGATTATGGTTGAAAGAAGAAAGCTATGGGAATGTATGGCAACAGAAGGAAAGATAGAGGATAAAACCTGGGACTGTATAATGTAGCAAACCTAGACTGGATAATGATGGTGTTTAAATGTAGAACTATAATAACATTTTTACATGAAGGAGAACAAGTGAATGTCAACATTGCAAGGTGTTGAAAATGGGGTGCTATATGGGAAAATATACATTCAATGCAAACTTGTGTCTATACATAACAGAAACATTGTAATATTCTTGCATTAATTGTAACAAATGCAACATACCAAAGCTAAATGTCAGTAGAGGAGGATATAAGGGAGGGGTATGGGATTGTTGTTTTGTTGTTTCTCCTTTTTATTTCTTTATTCTTTATTTTTTTATTCGTTTTTTTTCAGAAGAAATGGGAATGTTTACATATAAATTGTGGTGGTGAGTGCGTAGCTATGCCATTTTACTAGGAGACTGATTATTCACTTATGATGGATTGTATGTTGTGTGAATAAAACTGTTTTAAAAATAAACAGAGAGGCGGGGCAAGATGGCAGACTGGTGAGCTGTATGTTTTAGTTACTCCTCCAGGAAAGTAGGTAAAAAGCCAGGAACTGCGTGGACTGGACACCACAGAGCAATCTGTCTTTGGGCATACTTCATACAACACTCATGAAAACGTGGAACTGCTGAGATCAGCGAAATCTGTAAGTTTTTGCGGCCAGGGGACCCGCGCCCCTCCCTGCCAGGCTCAGTCCCGGGGGAGGAGGGGCTGTCAGCTCCAGGAAGGAGAAGGGAGAATTGCAGTGGCTGCTCTTACCGGAAACTCATTCTACTGATTCAAACTCCAACCATAGATAGACTGAGGCCAGACACCAGAGACTCTGAGAGCAGCCAGCCCAGCAGAGAGGAGACGGGCATAGAAGGAAAACAACACGAGAAGCTCCAAAGTAAAAGCAGAGGATTTTTGGAGTTCTGGTGAACACAGAAAGGGGAAGGGCGGAGATCAGGCCTTGAGGCGCATATGCAAATCCCGAAGCAAGGCTGATCTCTCTGCCCTGGGCACCTTTCCTTAATGGCCCTGGTTGCTTTGTCTATTAGCATTTCAATAACCCATTAGATCTCTGAGGAGGGCCTTTTTTTTTTTTTTTCTTTTTTTTTTTTTTTTAAATCCTTTTTGCTTTTTCTAAAACAATTACTCTAAGAAGCTCAATACAGAAAGCTTCAAAGAATTGAAATTTGGGCACGTCAAGTCAAGAGCAGAACTAAGAGAGCTCTGAGACAAAAGGCAATAATCCAGTGGCTGAGAAAATTCACTAAACAACACAACTTCCCAAGAAAAGGGGGGTGTCCGCTCACAGCCACCATCCCGGTGGACAGGAAACACTCCTGCCCATCGCCAGCCCCATAGCCCAGAGCTGCCCCAGACAACCCAGTGTGACGGAAGTGCTTCAAATAACAGGCACACACCACAAAACTGGGCGTGGACATTAGCCTTCCCTGCAACCTCAGCTGAATGTCCCAGAGCTGGGAAGGGGGAGCAGTGTGAATTAACAGAGCCCCATTCAGCCATCATTTGAGCAGACTGGGAGCCTCCCAACACAGCCCAGCAGCCCAGAACTGCCCTGGGGGGACGGCACTCACCTGTGACATAGCACAGTCATCCCTCAACAGAGGACCCGGGGTGCACAGCCTGGAAGAGGGGCCCACTTGCAAGTCTCAGGAGCCATACGCCAATACCAAAGACTTGTGGGTCAGTGGCAGAGACAAACTGTGGCAGGACTGAACTGAAGGATTAGACTATTGCAGTAGCTTTAAAACTCTAGGATCATCAGGGAGATTTGATTGTTAGGGCCACCCCCCCTCCCCGACTGCCCAGAAACACGCCCCACATACAGGGCAGGCAACACCTACTACACACGCAAGCTTGGGACACCAATTGGGCCCCACAAGACTCACTCCCCCACTCACCAAAAAGGCTAAGCAGGGGAGATCTGGCTTGTGGAGAACAGGTGGCTCGTGGACGCCACCTGCTGGTTAGTTAGAGAAAGTGTACTCCACGAAGCTGTAGATCTGATAAATTAGAGATAAGGACTTCAACTGGTCTACAAACCCTAAAAGAACCCTATCAAGGTCAGCAAATGCCACGAGGCCAAAAACAACAGAAAATTATAAAGCATATGAAAAAAACCAGACGATATGGATAACCCAAGCCCAAGCACCCAAATCAAAAGACCAGAAGAGACACACCTAGAGCAGCTACTCAAAGAACTAAAGATGAACAATGAGACCCTAGTACGGGATATGAAGGAAATCAAGAAGACCCTAGAAGAGCATAAAGAAGACATTGCAAGACTAAATAAAAAAATGGATGATCTTATGGAAATTAAAGAAACTGTTGACCAAATTAAAAAGATTCTGGACACTCATAGTACAAGACTAGAGGAAGTTGAACAACGAATCAGTGACCTGGAAGATGACAGAATGGAAAATGAAAGCATAAAAGAAAGAATGGGGAAAAAAATTGAAAAACTCGAAATGGACCTCAGGGATATGATAGATAATATGAAACGTCCAAATATAAGACTCATTGGTGTCCCAGAAGGGGAAGAAAAGGGTAAAGGTCTAGGAAGAGTATTCAAAGAAATTGTTGGGGAAAACTTCCCAAATCTTCTAAACAACATAAATACACAAATCATAAATGCTCAGCGAACTCCAAATAGAATAAATCCAAAAAAACCCACTCCGAGACATATACTGATCACACTGTCAAACATAGAAGAGAAGGAGCAAGTTCTGAAAGCAGCAAGAGAAAAGCAATTCACCACATACAAAGGAAACAGCATAAGACTAAGTAGTGACTACTCAGCAGCCACCATGGAGGCGAGAAGGCAGTGGCACGATATATTTAAAATTCTGAGAGAGAGGAATTTCCAGCCAAGAATACTTTATCCAGCAAAGCTCTCCTTCAAATTTGAGGGAGAGCTTAAATTTTTCACAGACAAAGAAATGCTGAGAGAATTTGCTAACAAGAGACCTGCCCTACTGGAGATACTAAAGGGAGCCCTACAGACAGAGAAACAAAGACAGGACAGAGAGACTTGGAGAAAGGTTCAGTACTAAAGAGATTCGGTATGGGTACAATAAAGTATATTAATAGAGAGAGGGAAAAATATGGCAAACATAATCCAAAGGATAAGATGGCCGATTCAAGAAATGCCTTCACGGTTTTAACGTTGAATGTAAATGGATTAAACTCCCCAATTAAAAGATATAGATTCGCAGAATGGATCAAAAAAAATGAACCATCAATATGTTGCATACAAGAGACTCATCTTAGACACAGGGACACAAAGAAATTGAAAGTGAAAGGATGGAAAAAAATATTTCATGCAAGCTACAGCCAAAAGAAAGCAGGTGTAGCAATATTAATCTCAGATAAAATAGACTTCAAATGCAGGGATGTTTTGAGAGACAAAGAAGGCCACTACATACTAATAAAAGGGGCAATTCAGCAAGAAGAAATAACAATCGTAAATGTCTATGCACCCAATCAAGGTGCCACAAAATACATGAGAGAAACATTGGCAAAACTAAAGGAAGCAATTGATGTTTCCACAATAATTGTGGGAGACTTCAACACATCACTCTCTCCTATAGATAGATCAACCAGACAGAAGACCAATAAGGAAATTGAAAACCTAAACAATCTGATAAATGAATTAGATTTAACAGACATCTACAGGACATTACATCCCAAATCACCAGGATACACATACTTTTCTAGTGCTCACGGAACTTTCTCCAGAATAGATCATATGCTGGGACATAAAACAAGCCTCAATAAATTTAAAAAGATTGAAATTATTCAAAGCACATTCTCTGACCACAATGGAATACAATTAGAAGTCAATAACCATCAGAGACTTAGAAAATTCACAAATACCTGGAGGTTAAACAACACACTCCTAAACAATCAGTGGGTTAAAGAAGAAATAGCAAGAGAAATTGCTAAATATATAGAGACGAATGAAAATGAGAACACAACATACCAAAACCTATGGGATGCAGCAAAAGCAGTGCTAAGGGGGAAATTTATAGCACTAAACGCATATATTAAAAAGGAAGAAAGAGCCAAAATCAAAGAACTAATGGATCAACTGAAGAAGCTAGAAAATGAACAGCAAACCAATCCTAAACCAAGTAGAAGAAAAGAAATAACAAGGATTAAAGCAGAAATAAATGACATAGAGAACAAAAAAACAATAGAAAGGATAAATATCACCAAAAGTTGGTTCTTTGAGAAGATCAACAAGATTGACAAGCCCCTAGCTAGACTGACAAAATCAAAAAGAGAGAAGACCCATATAAACAAAATAATGAATGAAAAAGGTGACATAACTGCAGATCCTGAAGAAATTAAAAAAATTATAAGAGGATATTATGAACAACTGTATGGCAACAAACTGGATAATGTAGAAGAAATGGACAATTTCCTGGAAACATATGAACAACCTAGACTGACCAGAGAAGAAATAGAAGACCTCAACCAACCCATCACAAACAAAGAGATCCAATCAGTCATCAAAAATCTTCCCACAAATAAATGCCCAGGGCCAGATGGCTTCACAGGGGAATTCTACCAAACTTTCCAGAAAGAACTGACACCAATCTTACTCAAACTCTTTCAAAACATTGAAAAAAATGGAACACTACCTAACTCATTTTATGAAGCTAACATCAATCTAATACCAAAACCAGGCAAAGATGCTACAAAAAAGGAAAACTACCGGCCAATCTCCCTAATGAATATAGATGCAAAAATCCTCAACAAAATACTTGCAAATCGAATCCAAAGACACATTAAAAAAATCATACACCATGACCAAGTGGGGTTCATTCCAGGCATGCAAGGATGGTTCAACATAAGAAAAACAATCAATGTATTACAACACATTAAAAACTCGAAAGGGAAAAATCAATTGATCATCTCAATAGATGCTGAAAAAGCATTTGACAAAATCCAACATCCCTTTTTGATAAAAACACTTCAAAAGGTAGGAATTGAAGGAAACTTCCTCAACATGATAAAGAGCATATATGAAAAACCCACAGCCAGCATACTACTCAATGGTGAGAGACTGAAAGCCTTCCCTCTAAGATCAGGAACAAGACAAGGATGCCCGCTGTCACCACTGTTATTCAACATTGTGCTGGAAGTGCTAGCCAGGGCAATCCGGCAAGACAAAGAAATAAAAGGCATCCAAATTGGAAAAGAAGAAGTAAAACTGTCATTGTTTGCAGATGATATGATCTTATATCTAGAAAACCCTGAGAAATCAACGATACACCTACTAGAGCTAATAAACAAATTTAGCAAAGTAGCGGGATACAAGATTAATGCACATAAGTCAGTAATGTTTCTATATGCTAGAAATGAACAAACTGAAGAGACACTCAAGAAAAAGATACCATTTTCAATAGCAACTAAAAAAATCAAGTACCTGGGAATCAACTTAACCAAAGATGTAAAAGACCTATACAAAGAAAACTACATAACTCTACTAAAAGAAATAGAAGGGGACCTTAAAAGATGGAAAAATATTCCATGTTCATGGATAGGAAGGCTAAATGTCATTAAGATGTCAATTCTACCCAAACTCATCTACAGATTCAATGCAATCCCAATCAAAATTCCAACAACCTACTTTGCAGACTTGGAAAAGCTAGTTATCAAATTTATTTGGAAAGGGAAGATGCCTCGAATTGCTAAAGACACTCTAAAAAAGAAAAACGAAGTGGGAGGACTTACACTCCCTGACTTTGAAGCTTATTATAAAGCCACAGTTGCCAAAACAGCATGGTACTGGCACAAAGATAGACATATAGATCAATGGAATCGAATTGAGAATTCAGAGATAGACCCTCAGATCTATGGCCGACTGATCTTTGATAAGGCCCCCAAAGTCACCGAACTGAGCCATAATGGTCTTTTCAACAAATGGGGCTGGGAGAGTTGGATATCCATATCCAAAAGAATGAAAGAGGACCCCTACCTCACCCCCTACACAAAAATTAACTCAAAATGGACCAAAGATCTCAATATAAAAGAAAGTACCATAAAACTCCTAGAAGATAATGTAGGAAAACATCTTCAAGACCTTGTATTAGGAGGCCACTTCCTAGACTTTACACCCAAAGCTCAAGCAACAAAAGAGAAAATAGATAAATGGGAACTCCTCAAGCTTAGAAGTTTCTGCACCTCAAAGGAATTTCTCAAAAAGGTAAAGAGGCAGCCAACTCAATGGGAAAAAATTTTTGGAAACCATGTATCTGACAAAAGACTGATATCTTGCATATACAAAGAAATCCTAGAACTCAATGACAATAGTACAGACAGCCCAATTATAAAATGGGCAAAAGATATGAAAAGACAGTTCTCTGAAGAGGAAATACAAATGGCCAAGAAACACATGAAAAAATGTTCAGCTTCACTAGCTATTAGAGAGATGCAAATTAAGACCACAATGAGATACCATCTAACACCGGTTAGAATGGCTGCCATTAAACAAACAGGAAACTACAAATGCTGGAGGGGATGTGGAGAAATTGGAACTCTTATTCATTGTTGGTGAGACTGTATAATGGTTCAGCCACTCTGGAAGTCAGTCTGGCAGTTCCTTAGAAAACTAGATATAGAGCTACCATTCGATCCAGCGATTGCACTCCTCGGTATATACCCGGAAGATCGGAAAGCAGTGACACGAACAGATATCTGCACGCCAATGTTCATAGCAGCATTATTCACAATTGCCAAGAGATGGAAACAACCCAAATGTCCTTCAACAGATGAGTGGATAAATAAAATGTGGTATATACACACGATGGAATACTACGCGGCAGTAAGAAGGAACGATCTGGTGAAACATATGACAACATGGATGAACCTTGAAGACATAATGCTGAGCGAAATAAGCCAGGCACAAAAAGAGAAATATTATATGCTACCACTAATGTGAACTTTGAAAAATGTAAAACAAATGGTTTATAATGTAGAATGTAGGGGAACTAGCAGTAGAGAGCAATTAAGGAAGGGGGAACAATAATCCAGGAAGAACAGATAAGCTATTTAACGTTCTGGGGATGCCCAGAAATGACTATGGTCTGTTAATTTCTGATGGTTGTAGTAGGAATAAGTTCACTGAAATGTTGCTATATTATGTAACTTTCTTGGGGTAAAGTAGGAACATGTTGGAAGTTAAGCAGTTATCTTAGGTTAGTTGTCTTTTTCTTACTCCCTTGCTATGGTCTCTTTGAAATGCTCTTTTATTGTATGTTTGTTTTCTTTTTAACTTTTTTTTTCATACAGGTGATTTGAAAAAAGAAGGGAAAGTTAAAAAAAAAAAAAAAAAAAGATGTAGTGCCCCCTTGAGGAGCCTGTGGAGAATGCAGGGGTATTCGCCTACCCCACCTCCATGGTTGCTAACATGACCACAGACATAGGGGACTGGTGGTTTGATGGGTTGAGCCCTCTACCATAAGTTTTACCCTTGGGAAGACGGTTGCTGCAAAGGAGAGGCTAGGCCTCCCTGTATTTGTGCCTAAGAGTCTCCTCCTGAATGCCTCTTTGTTGCTCAGATGTGGCCCTCTCTCTCTGGCTAAGCCAACTTGAAAGGTGAAATCACTGCCCTCCCCCCTACGTGGGATCAGACACCCAGGGAAGTGAATCTCCCTGGCAACGTGGAATATGACTCCCAGGGAGGAATGTAGACCTGGCACCGTGGGACGGAGAACATCTTCTTGACCAAAAGGGGGATGTGAAAGGAAATGAAATAAGCTTCAGTGGCAGAGAGATTCCAAAAGGAGCCGAGAGGTCACTCTGGTGGGCACTCTTATGCACACTTTAGACAACCCTTTTTAGGTTCTAAAGAATGGGGGTAGCTGGTGGTGGATACCTGAAACTATCAAACTACAACCCAGAACCCATGAATCTCGAAGACAGTTGTATAAAATGTAGCTTATGAGGGGTGACAATGGGATTGGGAAAGCCATAAGGACCAAACACCACTTTGTCTAGTTTATGGATGGATGTGTAGAAAAGTAGGGGAAGGAAACAAACAGACAAAGGTACCCAGTGTTCTTTTTTACTTCAATTGCTCTTTTTCACTCTAATTATTATTCTTGTTATTTTTGTGTGTGTGCTAATGAAGGTGTCAGGGATTGATTTAGGTGATGAATGTACAACTATGTAATGGTACTGTAAACAATCGAAAGTACAATTTGTTTTGTATGACTGCGTGGTATGTGAATATATCTCAATAAAATGATGATTAAAAAAAAAAAGTGATTGAAAGAAAGGCAAAAAAAAAAAAAAAAAAAAAAAATAAACAGAGAGATACAAGTGCTGGAGAAGATGTGGGGAGAGATAACTATTCACTGTTAGTAGGGAAGTAGAATGTTGCAGTCAGTCTGGAGGGCAGTGTGTCGGTTCCACAAGATGCTAAGTATAGGGTTGCCATATGCCCCTGCCCCTGCATCCCCATTATTTGGTATATACCTGGATGAACTGAAAGCAGGGACATGAATAGACATTTTCACACTGACATTTATGATAGCAGTATTCACAATTTGCAATGGGTGATGGTGGCCTAATGATACATTCACAGTGAATGGAAGGGTGAACTGTGGTCTATACATACAAATGAATATTGAACAAGTGCAAAAAAGAATGAAGTTGTGAGGCAAGCAATTATGTGAATGAATCTTGAGGGCATTATGTTGAGTGAAATAAGCCAGAAACTAAAGGACAAATACTGTAAGGTCTTGCTAATATAAACTAACAAAAATGAGCAAATGATGAGAATTGAATTCAAGAGCATAGCTAATCAAAGGATAGAACACAAACATAGATTGGGCAATCAGTGATGCAGGAGTACAGAATGTTCAATAATGCTTATTTTAAGGGTTCCTAATTTGTGAGGTCTTATAGCAGTCACATCTATTCCTGAGTTTTAACTGTTATTTAAGAGATGTTTATTTGATACTTAATTTATATTATCTGTAGCACACTAATTTAATCTGTATGGTCAGTTTATTTAAACAATATAATTACATGGAACCTAGAACAAGGAATGAGATCTTGTTATTCTTTACAAGATAACATAATATGTAATACTTCAATACATCCCAGAGCATTTTGGGCAGAAAATAAAATTGCATTTGCAAAGTCCCCTTGAGGGACTGGGGGAAAATATGGAAATATTAAACTTCCTCACCTGGGGAATTCCTGGTATTCTCTCAATATTAGGGAGTTGCAATTTAATAAGTCAAGCCCCAATCTTGGGGCTTGCCCTTATGAAAGATTCCTGCAAAGGAGAAACTAAGCCTACTTATAATTACACCTGTGTCTCCCCCAGAGGACCTCCTTTGTTGCTCATATGTTGTCTCTCCCAGCCAAACTACAAATAAACCTATTACCCTCCCCCCTACATGGAACATGACTCCCAGGGGTATAAATCTCCCTGATAGTGTGGGACATGACTCCCACGGATGAGCCTATCTTTGGTATCATGGGTTTAAGTCTGCCTTCTTGACCAAATGAAGGAATAGATTTGAAGAAAATAGTTTCAGTAGCAAAGAGATTTCAAATAGATTCTGGAGGTTATTCTTAAGCATTCTATAGATATTCCTTTGTAGTATCCAGTGTATTAGAATAGCTAGAAGGAACTACCTTAATCTGTTGAAATGTTACCCAGTAGACTTGACTCTTGATATTTTTATAATTATTTATCATACAACCATGTGATTGTGAAAACCTTGTGACTGACACTCCATTTATCCAGTGTATGGGCAGATGAATAATAAAGCAATGACAAATATATATACAAAATTGTAGAACAGATGAACAATATATAGTGATAGAAATCAGATTCATGATTACCTGAAGTGTAGCTAGGAGGATTGACTGAAAAGGGGCTTGAGAAATACTTGGGGCAATAGAAATATTGTATGTTTCCAATTTGAATATTTTTTACTTTATATGTTATACCTCAGTAAAACTGATACAAAGAAAATACTTCACCTCAGTTCAAATCCTTGCTTGGCTGCTTAGTAGTTGTGAGATCTTGGGTAATTTATGCCACCTTAATATGCCCCTATTTCCTCTTCTGTAGGGTTTTTCTTAACTCTGATAACCTTATAACGTGTGTGAAAAAATTAAATGAGGACAGACTTCCAGGAAGATGGCAGAATAGGGAGGGTCAGAACTTATTCCTCCGTCAAAAACATCTAGAATGCAGGTAGAAAGTGTCCAAAGCAGATGTTTAGGGTCTCAGGAGATGAGAGGAGTGCCATGCAACATCCAAGGAAGAGCTGAACAAAAGACAGAGAAATTGAGATGTGGAAACAGTAGTGAGTGACTAACTCATCTGTGGCTCCCAGTGCTCATCTCCCACCATTAAGGCAAGCAGCTTCTGGTCACTCCAGTTTCTCCCTGGCAGGCTGCTGCAGACTGGGAGAGCTGGGAAAGCCTTGCCCCACATCAACAGATGGGGATGCAACACAGTTCTGATCCAAATGTTGGTCAGCTAAATTGGACATCTGGGTCCCATGAACTTATCCCTTTCCAGACAGTTGCTGGTAGTGCCCATGGTGCTGTGGTTTCCACAGACAAAGAAAGTGCAGTGAATGACTTGATCAGCCCTGTCTCCCAGCACCCATCCTCCACCCTTGAGGCAAGAAGCTCTGGTCACCACAGTTTCTGCCTGGCAGGCTGCTGTGGACTTGGAGAGTCTGGGAAGCCCTTCTCCCCAGGAACCAACAGGGTTGTGGCACAGTTCTAATCCAACTGTTGGCCGGCAACATAGGTCCTCTGGGTCCCAAAGACTTGGCCCATTCTAGACAAGTGCCCATGGCACCTGTACTGTCATAGTTTCCACCCACTTCAAATGCAGAGTGAACCAAGGGCAAAAATGTCTTGCCTTTGTAGGGCCATGGGGAATAGGTTGCTAAGAGGATCATTTGCTTGGCAGACTGGGAAAGTGCAGTCTTGGAGGGCTGCTTCCTGATCCTCCCTCCAGTTTCCTCTTGACCTGGTTTTCACCCCCTATGGGGGAACCTGGCACTGTTTGGGCTGGGAAATACTGACTAACCAAGTGACAAAGAAGAGCTTTAATATGCATCAAATCAACAAAATTGTAGACAAGAGAACAGAATAATTTCAGAACAAGTTCACCAATATTACCAGATGCCCAGACACCAGCAAAAAATTACAAACCACACTAAGAAACAAGAATATATGTCCCAGTAAAAGGAAAAATAATTTAAAAAATCAGAGGAGATACAGAATTTAGAACAACTAATCAAAGATGTTCTAAGAAATATAAACCAAAGAAATAGAAACCCTAATGAGATAAGAGATATTAAGAAGACCCTGTATGAGTATGAAGAAGAATTTGAAAGCATGCAAAGTAAAATAACATGTCTTGTGGGAATGAAAGACAAAATAGATAGGATAAATAAATGCTAGAGGCATAAAACATCAGTTTTGAACAGGCAGAAGAAACTATCAGCCTCCTAGAAGACAGGACACATGAAATCAAACAGAAAAAAAAGCTGATAGGGAAAACATGGAAAAATTGAATGAGGTGTCAGGGAATTGAATGACAACATGAAGCACACGAACATACATCTCACAGGTTTTCCAGAAGGAGAAGAGAAGGGAAAAGGGACAGAAAGAATATTTGAGAAAATAATGGCCAAAAATTTCCCATTTCTTATGAAAGACATAAGGATACAAATCCAAGAAGTGCAACATAATCCAAACAAAGTAAACCCTAACAGATCCACTCTAAGATGACTGTTAATGCACAATGTCAACAGCCAAAGGTAAAGAGAGAATTCTGAAAGCAGCAAGAGAAAAGTGATTCATCATACACAAGGGAACTTCAATAAGATTGTGTTGATTTCTCATGAGAAACCATGCAGTTGAGAAGGCAGTGGTATGATACTTAAGGTAATGAAAGAGAAAATCTGCCAGGCAAAAATTTTCTATGTGGGAAAACTGTCTTTCAAAAACAAGGGAAACTATAAAATATTCACAGATACACAGAAGATGTGAGTGGGAAAGATAACAGTACTCCTGTCCTACAAGAGTAAAGACTTGTTACATCTTATCTTGTCTTTTGCTACCCTGTCTCTCATTTGATCACTTTCTCAATCTTCAGAGATATCTGGGCACTTACCAACATAACTTGCTCATACTGAAAAGGAGTGTTGACATTATGGAGAAGGGAGATACATCTGCTTGATGTTCTTGGAGAGGCTGTTTCCTCTGTATTTTTGGATGGACTTATTTGACAGTGGAACACTGGGGATTTAAGTTTCTGAAAAGTAAATATAGTGAAACTTTTAAAGTATCTCAGATAGGGGCCAAAGTATATTTTAGTATTTTTGGGGACTACTGTCAATTAGGTCTTGGCATACTGTGGCCATTTGGAATATCTAGGAGGGGCTTGCTTAAGAATAGCACCCAGGATAACCTCTCAAACCTATTTGAAATCTCTTACCCACTGAATCCTTATTTTGTTACCTTTATTTTCCCCCTTTTGATCAAGAAGTATTCTCAATTCTTCAATGCTAAGACCAGGCTCATTGCTGAGAGATGTGTCCCACATCACCAGGGAGATTCACTCCCCTGGGAGTCATGTCCCATGTAGGAGCGAGGATAATGAATTTATGGGCCAAGTTGGGCTTAGAGAAAGGCCACATATGAGCAACAAAAGAAGTTATCTGGAGGTGATTCTTAGGCATAATTATAGGTAAGCTTAGCCTCCCTTTACGGCCATATGATTCACTAGAGCAAGCCTCAAGATTGAGGGCTTGACTTATAAAGTAGGGGGTTCCTAATTTCACATAACATATATTCTGTCCAAGATAATCAGTGCCTCACATTATTTTTACATAGTTGTACAATCAACACTCTCAATTTCAAACAATTATAACCCAAAATGCCCCAAAACCCTTATCAGCCTCTCATTATTTATCCCTAGTATTAGTGTGGTACTGGTAAGGTATTCCTATTAAATATAGTCTGTAATATGCAGTAGGTAGTTTTTCCCACATACCTTTCTGTTGTTAACTCTTTGTATCACTGTCATACCTTTGAAGAATATCGGGCAACCACTTATTTGTATTTGAAGTGCTAACATGTGAAATACATGCCTTTAACCAACCCCTTGAAATCATGTACACCTTCAATGTGGCACTGATAATAGTCCCATTAATGAACTATCATCACCTCTGTGCATTTCCATAACTTTAAGTTCAGCATCATTAGCATGTCTGTACATATTAGGTAATCATTCCTTCACCAGCTTCTCTCTATATCTGGTTCTTCTATATTCTACATTATAAGACACTGATTTTACATAGTTCATGGAGATCATATTAGTGATAACATACAATATTTCCCCTTTTGTGTCTGACTTATTTCACTCAGCATTATGTCTTCAAGGTTAATCCCTGCTGTCATATGTACCTTCTTACTGCTATATAGTATTCTATCACATGTATATACCAAATATTGTATAGCCACTTGTCTGTTGATGGATAGTGGATTGATTCCACCTCTTGGCAATTGTGAATAGTGCCATTATGAACAACAGATTATAAATGTCTGTTCACGTCACTGCATTCAGAACTTGTGGGATATACCAAGAAGTGGAATTGCTGGATCATAGGGTAACTCGATGTCTAGTGTTCAGAGGAACTGACAAACTGTATTCCACAGTGGCTGCAATATTAAACATTCCCAGCAGCAATGAATAAGAGTTCTTATTTCTCCATTTCTTCAGCATTTGTAGTTTCCTATTTATTTAATGGCACCCATTCTTATTGGTGTGAGATGAGAACACATTGTGGTTTTTATTAGCCTTTCTCTAAGAGCTAGTGAAGTTGAACATGTTTACATGTGCTTTTTAGACATTTGTATTTCCTCTTTGGAAAATGTATAGTCATATCTTTTACCCATTTTATAATTGGGCTGTTTGTGCTATTGTTGAGTTGTAGAATTTCTTTATATGTGCTGGATATCAGTCTATCATTAGATATATGATTTCCGAATATTTCTCCCATTGTGTTGGCTACCTCTTCATCTTTTTGACAAATTCCTTTGAGGCACAGAAGCTTTTGGTTTCGAGTTCACCTTCTGTGTTTTTCCTTTCATTGTTTGTGCTTTGGGTGTAAGTTCTAAGAAGCTACCTCCTATTATTACATCCTGAAGAGGTTTCCCTATAATACCTTCTAAGAGTTTTATTGTGCTATCTGTTAGGTTGAGTTCTTTGATCAACTTTCAGTTAATTGTTGTACAGCGTGTTAGTTAGGTAACCTCTTTCATTTTTTGGATATGATTTCCAGTTTTTCCAGCCCCATTTGTTGAACAGACTGCTCTGTCCCAGTTCAGTGGATTTGGAGGCCTTATCAGAAATCAGTTGACCATACATCTGGGGGTCTATTTTCAAACTCTGGATTCAATTCCATCAATCAATATGTCTATTTCTGTGCTGTTTTGACCACTGTAGCTTTATAGATTTAAAGTCAGGAAGTATAACTCCTCCCACGTTGTTCTTCTTTTCTTTCTTTCTTTCTTTCTTTTTTTTTTTTTTTTTTACAATTTGAGCCCACTTTCCTTTCCAAATAAATTTGATAACCAGCTTTTCAAAGTCAAAAATTAGGTGGTTGGAATTTTTATTGGAATTGCATTGAATCTGTAGATCAGTTTTGGTAGAACTGACATCTTAACAAATCTTAACCTTCCTATCCATGAACACAGAATATCTTTCAAACTATTTGGCCCTCTTTGATTTCCTTTAGTAAAGTTTTGTAATTTTCTGTGTAGAGATTTTTTACATCCTTGGTCAAGTTGATACCTAGGTACTTGATTTTTTAGTTGCCATTGTGAATCAAAGTTTTTTCTTGATTGCATTTTCAGCTAGGTCATTAATAGTGTATAGGAACATTACAAATTTTGCACATTAATCTTGTTTCCTGCCACCTTGCTGAATTTATTTATTGGCTTAAGTAGCTTTGTCATATATTTCTCAGGATTTTCCAAATATATTATAATATCATCTGCAAATAAAGACAATTTTAACTCTTCCTTTCCCATTTGGATTCCTTTTATTTCTTTGTCTTGCTAAATTGCTCTGATTAGAACTTCTAGCATATTGACAAATAATAGTGGTGATACTGGTCACCCTTGTCTTGTTCCCAATCTTTGAGAGAAAGCTTTCAGTCTCTCACTGTTAAGTACTATCCAGGCTGTGTGTTTTTCATGTATGCCCTTTGTATATTGAGGAAACTTCAAAAAATACTTAATTTTTGAAGGGTTTTTATTAAAAAGGATACCGAATTTTGTCAAATGCCTTTTCAACATCTATCTGTATGATCATTTGATTTCTCCCTTTCAATTTGTTAATGTGTTGTAGTACATTGAATGATTTTCCTATGTGGAACCACTCTTGCATGCCTGTAATGAACTCCACTTGGTCATGGTGTTTGATTCCTTTAATGTGCCTTTGGATTTGAGTAATTTGTTGAGAATTTTTGCATCTATATTCATTAGGGAGATTGCTGTGCAGATTTCTCTCCAGTAGTATCTTTATTAGCTATTGCTATAAGAGTGATGTTAGCTTCATGAAATTAGTTAGGTAGTGTTCCTTTTCTTCAGTTTTTTGAAAGAGTCTGAGCAAAAATGGTGCCATTTCTTTTCGGAAAGTTTGCTAAAATTCCCCTGTGATGCCATCAGCCACTGGCCTTTATTTGTACAAAGAATTTTTTTTAATTCTGTTTTATTGAGATATATTCAGATGTCATACAATAATTCGTGGTGTACAATCTACTGTTCACACTACCATCATACAGTTGTGCATTCATCACTCCAATCTATTTTTTGAACATTTTCCTTATACCAGAAGAAGTAAAAATAAGAATAAAAAATGTAAGTGAAAAAGAACACCCAAACCATACCACCCTCCCACGCTATTTTTCATTTAGTTTTGTCCCCATTTTTCTACTCATCTACCCATACATTTGAAAAAAGGACTGTGATTCACGAGGCTTTCACAATCACACTGTCACCCCTTGTAAGCTACATTGTTATACAATCATCTTCAAGAGTCAAGTCTACTGGGTTACAGTTTGATAGCTTCAGGTATTTACTTCTAGCTATTCCAATACATTAAAACTTAAAAAGGGTTATCTATATAGTGTGTAAGAGTGCCCACAAGAGTGACCTCTTGACTCCATTTGAAATCTCTCTGCCACTGAAACTTTATTTTGTTTCATTTTGCATCCCCCTTTGGTCAAAATGTTCTCAATCCCATGATGTCAGGTCCAGATTCATCCTTATTCATATCCTGCATTGCCAGGGAGATTTCCACCCCTGGGAGTCAGACACCATGTAGAGGGGAGGGCAGTGTGTTCATCTGCCAAGTTGGGTTAGCTAGAAAGAGAGGGCTGCATCTGAGCAACAAAGAGGTACCCAGGGGGAGAAACTTAGGCACTATTATAAGCAGGTTTAGCCTCTCCTTTACAGTAATGAGCTTCATAATGGCAAGCCCCAAGGTAGAGGGCTCAGCATACCAAACTACCAGTACTCAATGCCTGTGAGAACATCAGCAAAAATCTAGGTGAGAAAGTCTAACACTTCCATATTTTCCCCCAGGTCTTCAGGGAGTCCCTGCATATGTATTTTATTCTCTGTCCAAATTACTTTGAGATGTGCCACTATTTCACAATAACCTATGCAAACCTACCAGGTCTCACTTCCTCTTCAAAGTTCCATGTAATTATGGTACTTGAACAAACTGTACGAGTTGAATTGTTTAGGAAATATAGATCCTGCACCAGATAAACATCTCTTCCTTTGCTCTAAGATTCAATTTTGAGTTTACACAATGTAGTTAGTCCATATTGATGAGGCATTATAGTGTTTGCCTTTGTTTCTGGCATAGTTCACTCCAAATACTGTCTACAGGATCCATTCACCTCACTGCATGTCTCACAGCTTCACTCCTTCTCATAGTTGCTCAATATTCCATTGTATGCACACACCACAGTTAACCATTCTGTTCCTCAGTCAATGTACCCTTAGACCACCTCCACCCATTGCAAATCATTCATACTGACTCCATAAACATTAGTGTGCAATTGTCCATTCATGTCCCTGCTCTCAGCTCTTCCAAATATATGCCCCCTAATGAGGTTGCAGGATCTTATTGCACCCACATACTTAGCTTCTTGTGGAACCTACACACTGTCCTCCAGAAAGGCTACCATTTTGTCTTTTGGATTTTATATGCCATATCTTATTTTTCCCTCTCTCTTTTACCCTTATTGGAAGTCCTCATTTCTGCACTCTTTTCCAATTCTCTCTCTCATGTCTTTTCCTATTAAACTGCAGCACTCCCTTTAGTATTTCTTTTAGCAAAGGTCTCTTATTTGCAAACACTCAGTGTCTGTTTGTCTGAAAATATTTTAATTTCTCCCTCATTTTTGAAGGACATCTTTGCTGGATACAGAATTCTTGGTTGGCAGATTTTCCCTTTCAGTATCTTAAATATAACATACCACTGCCTTCTTGCCTCCATGGTTTCTGCAGAGAAATCTGTACATCTGTACATAGTTTTATCAAGCTTCCCTTGTATGTGGTGGATTGCTTTTCTCTTCCTGCTTTCAGAATTCTCTCTTTGTCTTTGACATTGGACAATCTTATCAGTAAGTGTTTTGAGGTAGGTCTATTAAGGATCTATTCTGTTTGGGATATGCTATACTTCTTGAATCTGTTATTTTCTGTCTTTCATAAGAGTTATGAAATTTTCAGTGAATATTTCTTCTATTATTCTTTCACCCCTTTTCTCTTCTCTTCTCCTTCTGGGATACCCATAACATGTATATTCATGTGCTTCTTGTTGTCACTCAGCTCCCTAAGACCCTTCTCATATGTTTCCATTCTCTTCACCATCTGTTCTTTTGTGTGTATGAATTCAAATGTCTTATCTTCTAATTCATGGATGCTTTCTTCTACCTGTTCTAATGTACTGTTGTATCCCTCCATTGCATTTTTCACATCCTCCATTATGCCCTTCATTCCCATAAGTTCTGCTATTTGTTTTATCAAGTTTATTAATTCTTCTTTATGGTCATTCAGTGTCTCCCTTATATCCTCCATCTCTTTTGCTATATCTTCCCTCAGTTCACTGATTTGATTTTTTAATTGATTTAGGATATTTGTTTGACCATCTTTAATTAGTTCTTCCCTTAGTTCATTGAATTGATTTAGCATTAGTTGTCTCAACTCCTGTATCTTGTTTAACTATTAGTTTTTTCTTTGGCTGCTACATATTTTCATGTTTCCCAGCATCACTCATTATCTTAAATTGTCTAGGCATTTGATTTCCTTGATTAGTTTATTCTGGAGCTCATTTTCACTCTTTTACCTAGGGTTTTCTTGTTGGTTGGCTTTATTCTCTAACTGTGCTGTTCAGTTCAACTAATTCCAGACCTCTAACTTAGGTTCTATTTAGTTGATCAGTTTTTCACCTCTTGTTTTTCTGTTTCTTCCCCTGCCTCTATGTAGCCTTTTTGTGAGAGTGTCTCCTTAGATACAGTCAAACCCCATCAGGTTTTTCTAGTCCAGAGAGGCCCAGGTCTCAGGAGGAGTATATGGAATTTCCCTGAGAACAAGAACCCCCTGTGAAGCCTTTAGACTCTGTGCTTTTCCCAAACTTTCCAGCAGGTGGCACTTGCCAGCCCACAGCTCCCCCACCAGTGTAAGCAGTTGTGGAGCCTTTAATTCTTCCAGTGACACTGACCTTGTTGGGGGCATGGCTGTCTGAAGATGGTTTCTGAATTCCAACCACTGTGTTCTGAGTTCCCCAAAGGAAGGCTGCCAATTGAGCTGGATCATGATCCCCCTTTTCTTGGGGGAGTTATGCCCTTTAAGGAGTTGTCTCCCCCACTAGATTCATTGCTTCTTCTCTCAGAGATATCTTAGCTTTGCTCTTGCCTGGGTCCAGAGACCATTGCAAGTCTTTGAGGCTTTCTGTAATGGGCTACTTTGAATAGTTATTTAAGAGAAAAAGAGAAAAAGATAGAAAAAAGAAAAAAGAAAAAGAAAGGCCCAGTATAAACTATTTAAAGAAAAGCTCTTTAGTCTTATTATCTCTTCCTACTGGATAGTTTCTCTAAGACAACTTTAATTCTGCCCTTGCAGGGGTGCTGGATTGACACAGGAATTCTGATGTCTATTGACATATAAAAAGATGAGGAATTGGAGCACAATTGAAGAGGAAACAAAAAAGCAGAAAAACTGACATTTCAGAGAATGGCCCTGTCTTCCCAGGTTTGCAGATGTGCCTGATTCAGTTGGAGCCAAGTCCTTCTCTGTATTATGCTCTCTCCCAACTCTAAAAGTCTCTGTTTTTGTTTTTGTTTTTTTTCTGTTTTTGCTAGCCTTGTCTACTCTCTGCTGGGCTGACTGCTCCCAGATTCTCCAGTGTCTGGTCTCAGCTTATCTATCGTTGGAGTTTTTATTCTGCAGTCTGAGTTTCTTAATCAGTTATGCAACTGGGGCCTGGTTGAGCCTCCCTCCTGGATCCCAGCACTGATAGCCCTCTCCTCCATTGGGAAACCAGCCACAAAATAGTCTGCCATGCTAGGTGGGGAGGGGCATTGGGTCCCTGGCTGCAGAAACTTACAGGTTTCAATGATCTCGGCTTCCTCACATGTTCCAGACTGTGGTAACATGTGTGACTGATCACAGATTTCCATGAGGTGACTGTTCCACATAGTTCTTGGCTATCTACCAGCTTCCCCAGTGGAGTAACTAAAACCCACACCTCACTGCTCCACCATCTTACCCCACCCTGTAGAAAGACTTTTGACAACTGTTTTGATCTCTTTTTTTGAAATTAGTTTGTTGAGGTCTTCTATTTATTCTCAGGTCAGTTTAGGTTGGTCATGTTTGTCCAGGAAATTATCCATTTACTCTCTGATAACTTTTTAAATTTCTTTGGGATCCACAGTAATGTCTCCCCACTCTTTTCTGATTTTATTTGTGTCTTCTCTGTTTTTGACCTTGTTAGTCTAGCTGAGGGTGTGTCACTCTTGTTTTTCTCCTCAAAGGAACAACTTTTGGTTTTATTTATTCTATTGCTTTTTGTTCTCCAGATCATTTATATCTGCTTCCATCCTTGTTATTTCTTTTCTTCTACCAGTTTCCTAGCTTTAGGGTTAGTTTGCTGATCATTCTCTAGCAACCTCAGTTACGTCTATGGTTTTAGAACTTTCTTCCTTTTTAATGTATGCATTTAGTGCTATAAAGTTCCCCCTCATCAGCACCTTCACTGCATTCCAAAGGTTTTGATATGTTGTGTTTTGCCTTAAGATATTTAATGATTTTTCTTGCAATTTCCTTTTTGACCCACTGGTTGTTTAGGAGTGTGTTGTTTCACCTCCACATATTTGTGAATGTTCTGTTTTTTTTTTTTTTTTTTTTTTGGTGGTTATTGATTTCTAGTTGCATTCCTTTAGGTCAAATAATTGCATTGAATAATTTCAAACTTATTTAAATTTATTGAGACTTGCTTTTTGCCCCAGCATATGATCCCACCTGGTGAATGTTCCATGAGCACTAGAGAAGGATGTATATCCTGGTAATTTGTGATGCAATTATGTATATATGTCTGTTAAGTCTGATTCATTTATCATGTTGTTTAGGTTCCATTTCCTTATTGGTCCTCTATCTAGTTGTTCTATCTATAGAAGAGTGTGGTGTATTGATGTCTTCCACTCTTATTGTAGAAATGTCTGTTGCTTCCTTCTGTTTTGCCAAAGTTTGTCTCATGTACTTTGGAGCTCCTTGATTGAATTCTGATGTCTACTGAAATATAAAAAGAAGAAGAATTGGAGAGCAATTGAAGAGGAAACAAGAAAGCAGGAAAACAGACATTTCAGAGAATGGCCCTGGCTTCCCATATATGCCTGATTTAATTGGACCCCAGCCCTTCTCCATATTATGCTCACCCCCATCTTAAATATTTATGATTGTTATCTCTCCTTGGTGAATTGTCCCTTTTATTAAAATACAGTGTCTCCTTTGTCTCTTATGACATCTTTGCATTTAAAGTTGATTTTGTCTTATATTCCTATTTCTATCCCTGTATTCTTTTGGCTGCAGCTTGTGTGGAATATTTTTTTCCATCCTTTCACCTTCATTCTCTTTGGGTTGCTAGGACTAAGATGAGTCTCTGGTAAACACCATTGTTCCAGTTTGCTAATGCTGCCCATAATGCAAAATACCAGGAATGGATTGGCTTTTATAAAGGGGGATTATTTGGTTGCAAAGTTACAGTCTTAAGGCCATAAAAGTGTCCAAGCTATGGCATCAACAAATATACCCTCACTGAAGGAAGGCCAATGGCATATGGAAAACATCTTTTAGCTGGAAGGCATGTGGCTAGTGTCTGCTGATCCCAGGTTGTGTTCCAGTTCCTCTCTCAGATCCTGTGTATTCTTAACAGTGTTCCTTGTGGCTGTAGCTTTTCTCCAAAATGTTACTCACAGTTGCTCTGTGTCTGGGCCTGAGTAGCTCTTTTTAAAGTACTCCAGTGATCCAATAAAAACCCACCCTGAATGTGTGGGGCAACAATTCCATGGAAATAATCCAATGAAAGGTCTTGCCCACAATTGATTGAGTCACATCTCCATGGAAACACTGAACCAATAAATTCCAACCTAATCAACATTAATACATCTGCCCCCACAAGACTGCATCAAAGAACATGGCATTTTGGGGGACATAATACATCCAAACTGGCACAACCATATAGATGGATCATACTTTTTAATCCATTCTGCCTTGCTGTATTTTTAATTGGGGAGTTTAATCCATTTACATTCAAAGTTATTACAGTGAAGGCAGTTCTTGAACCAACCATCTTATATTTTGGTTTTTATTTGCCAGGTCTATTTTTTTCACTGTCATTCTCTTTTTCTCCTTTAATTACCCTTACTAATATTCTTCATTTCTGTGCCCTTCTCCAGAATTCATTCTTCTTGTTTTTCTCTCAGACAGTAGAACTCCCTTTAGTATTCTTGTAGGGCAGGTCTCTTGTTAAAAATTCTCTCAGAATATGATTTTCTGTGAAAATTTTATACTGTGCTTTACTTTTGAAGGAGAGCTTCACTGGATAAAGAATTCTTAGCTGCCAATTTTTCTCTTTCAGAATCTTAAATATATCATACCACTGCCTTCTCATCAACATGGTGCCCATTGGTAGTCAGTGACTACTCTTATGTGGCTTCCCTTGTATGTGGTGAATCACTTCTCTCTTGCTGTTTTCAGTACTTTCTCCTCTTCAGCATTTAATAATCTGATTAGTTGTGTCCCAGAGTGGGTCCATTTGGAGTTTATTGGAATTCCTTGATTTGCACATTTATGTTGTTTTGAATGGATTAGAAAATTTCCCAACTATGTCTTCAAATACTCTTCCTAGCCCTTTACTTATCTAATCTCATTCTGGGACACCAATGAGTCTTATATTTGTGTGCTTCATGTTATCTGTCATTATACTGAGATCCATTTCAAATTTTTCAATTTTTGTCACCATTTGTTCTTTTGTGCATTTGCAATCAATTGCACTGTTCTCTAGTTGAATTATTCTTTCTTCTGCCTCTTCAAATCTGCTGTTGTGTGTCATTAGTATATATATTTTATTACATATATATTTTATTGAGATTGATCACATACAATGCAACTATCCAAAGATAAAAGTGTACAATCAATTGCCCATGGTACCATCATACAGCTGTGCATCCATCACCATAATTAATTTTTTTCAATTTTGAGAACATTTTCATTCCTCCAGAAAAGAAATGAAGATAAAAAAGGAAACTCAAATACTCCCATACCCCTAACCACCCCGTCCATTACTGATTCATAATTTTGGTATAGTACATTTGTTACTGTTGATGAAAAAATGTTAAAATACTACTAACTGTAATACAGAGTTTGCAATAGTTATATATTTTTTCCTATATGCCTCTCTATTATCAACTTCTAGTTATAGTGTCATACATTTGTTCTAGTTCATGAGAGAGATTTCTAATATTTGTATAGTTAATGATGGACATTGTCCACCACAAGATTCACTGTTTTATACATTACCATCTTTTAACCTCCAACTTTCCTTCTGTTAACAAACGTGACTCTGAGCTTACCCTTTCCACCACCTTCACACACTTTTCAACACTGTTAGTTATTCTGACATTGTGCTACCATAACTGTCCATTTCCAAATGTTTAATTTCACCCTAGTTGAACATTCTGCTCATAATAGCAACAGCTCCCTATTCTTTAGCCTCATTCTATATCCTGGTAACATATATTTCATGTCTATGAGTTTACATATTATAATTATTTCATATCCATGAGACCCTACAATATTTGCATTTATGTGTCTGTCTTATTTCACTCAATATAGTGCCCTCAAAATTTCTTCATCTACCCATTCCCTTTAAGACAGTTTTGTTCACACACCATATATTCTGTCCTGAGTAAGCAATTGTTGGTTCCCTGTATACTGATGTATTTATGTATTCAGCACCATTGTCACTATCTACACAAGGACACTCCATTTCTTCCACAAAGAAAGAGGAAGAGTCAAAGAAGGCAGAGAGACAAAAGAAAAAGAAAAGAGAGAGAGAGAGAACAGTAAAACAAAACATGACAGCTAGAAAGCAACAAAAGGAAAGATAGCATTAACCTAAAATAGAATACAGAGTCAGACAACACCACCAATGCCAGGAGTCACATACCCTTCCCCAATTCCCTCCCCCCAATATGCATTTAGCTTTGGTATATTGCTTATATTATATTAAAGGAAGCATAATATAATGTTTCCATTAATTATAGTCTCTGGTTTGCTTTGATTGTATTTTCCCCCCAATCCCACCCTATTTTTAACACCTTGCAATGTTGACATTCATTTGTTCTACCTTATGTAAAAACATGTTTATACCTTTTATTACAATCATTGAGCACCCTAGGTTTCCCTGAGTTACACAGTCCCAGTCTTCATCCTTCATCTTTTGTTCTGGTGTCCCACGTGGTCCCAATCTTCCTCTTTCAACCATACTCAGTCATCTTTGTTCACTGTACTTACATTGCTGTGCTACTATTCTCCCAAAATTGTTTTCCAAACCTCTCACTCCTGTCTTTTCCTTTCTGTCTGCAGTGCTCCCTTTAATGTTTCCTGTAGAGCAGGTATCTTGTTCACAAACTCTGTCATCAACTGTTTGTCACAGAATATTTTAAGCTCTCCCTCATATTTGAAGGATAGTTTTGCTAGATGTAGGATTCTTGGTTTGTGAATTTTCTCTTTCAGTACCTTTAATATATCACCCCACTTCCTTCTTGCCTCAATGCTCTCTATTCAGAAATCCGCATTTAGTCTTATCAAGTTTCCTTTGTATATGATGGATTGATTTTCTCTTGCTGCTTTCAGGATTATCTCTTTATCTTTGATGTTTGATAATCTGATTAGTGTCTTGGCATGGGCCTATTCAGATCTATTCTGTTTGGGGTATGCTGCACTTCTTGGATCTGTAATTTTATGTCTTTCATAAGAGATGGGAAATTTTCAATATTTCCTCTATTATTGCTTCTGCCCCTTTTCCCTTCTCTTCTCCTTCTGAGACTCAAATGACACATATTTTCTTGCTTTCATTTTGTTCTTGAGTTCCCAGAGACATTGCTCATATATTTCCATTCTTTTCTCTATCTGTTTTTTGTGTGTACACTTTCAAGTTCCTTGTTCTCCAGTTCCTGAGGGTTTTCTTCTGTCTCTTGAGATCTGCTGTTGTATGTTTCCACTGAGGCTTTCCTCTATTGTGGTGTGCCTTTCATTTCAATAGATTCTGCCAGTTGGTTTTTCAAACTTTCAATTCCTACCTTATGTATGCCCAGTGTTTTCATTATATGGTTCATCTCTTTCACCATATCTTCCCTAACTTTTTGAATTGACTTAGTATTAGTTGTTCAAATTCCTGTATCTCCATTGAAGGGTAATTTTTTTCCTTTGACTGGGCCATAATTTCATTTTTCTTAGTGTAGTTTGTAGTTTTCCATTGTCTAGGCATGGCTTCCTTGGTTACCCCAGTCAAGTTTGCCCAGACCAAAATGGGCTCTGGTCCCAGAAGGAAGAACTCTTCAGTACCAAATTTCCCTGAGGGTGTGTCTTAGAAAATTGGTATACCCTCTGTGGCCTCAGGTCACTGTGCTTTTCTGCCCAGAAGGTGGTGCCTGTCAGCCTGTAACTCCAGATTGGTGTAAGGAGGTGTGGCCCATGGCTGTTTTCCCCCAGGCTCTGGGGTCTGGATCTGAATGGAAGTCAGGTAGCAGAACTGGCCCCAACTCTTTCCTCTTAGAGAAGATATACAGATAGGGATAGGTCATTAGCATTTGAATGATTTCTCTCTGCCTTTGCTATCTCCACCCTTGTCTGGGGCAGAGCACTGGGAATTGAAAATGGCTGAGGCTTTTTCCACTGAGCTGAAACAGGGACAGAAAGCCCCCTTCAGGGCCAGTCTGCAGCCACCCTCATCTCCAAGTTCAGTCATCACCCAAAGCCTCTATCTGCTTTTAGGGGATTTGTAGCTTTATGGAGCCATCCATGTTTGGAACTCAGCTGAGCTGTATTCACTTGCTCAGAGAGAGCTTCTCTCTAGCAGCATGAGGCTTTTCACCTCAGGCCATGGGGGGAGGGGGATCCCAACTTGGATCCACAGTTTTTACTTACAGATTTATGCTGTGATCTCAGACCTTCCTCCCAATTCATGTTGGTGCATGATTAGTGGATGGTCACATTTATCCCCTGCAGTTATTCTGGATTATTTACTAGTTTTTCCTGATTGTTTATTGGTTGTTCCCAGGGAGACTAACTAGTTTCCACTCCACTCTAAGCCACCATCTTATATCCTCCTCCCTATGTGTGTGTATATATATATATATATATATATATATATATATATTTTACATTTCACTTTATTTTGTCTTGAGCAACCCAGCATCATTTAAGTTAAGCTTTCTACCTAGAGATTTTTTTAATTTTTAAAAATAATAAACTTTATTTTTAGAGCCATTTAGGGTTACAGAAAAATTACACAGAAAGGAAAGAGTGCCCATATTCTTTCTCCCCTCCCCAAACATATAATTTCCCCTATTGTTAACATCTTGCATTAATGTGGTATATTTTTTTAAATTGATAAACCAATACTAATATATTTTTGTTTGTTTGTTTTATTGAAATTTTTCACATACTACACAATTATCGAAAGATCCAAAGTGTACAATCAATTGCTGATGGTACCATCATACAGCTGTGTATCTATTACCACAATTAATTTTTTTCAATTTTTAGAACTTTTCATTACTCTAGAAAAGAAATTAATACATGCAAAAAAGGAAACTAAAATCATCCCATACCCCTAACCACCCCCCCTTATTGACTCATAGTATTGGTATAGTACATTTATTACTATTGATGAAAGAATGTTAAAATACTACTAACTGTAGTGTATAGTTTGCAATAGGTATATTTTTTCTTATATGCTCCTCTATTATTAATTTCTAGTTATAGTGTCATACATTTGTTCTACTTCATGAGAGAGTTTTCTAATATTTGTAGTTAATCACAGACATTGTCCACCACAAAATTCACCATTTTACACATTCCCATCTTTTAGCCTCCAATTTTCCTTCTAGTGACATATGTGACTCTGAGCTTCCCATTTCCACCACATTGACACAGTCTGTTATTCTCACAACATGCTAACATCACCTCTGTTCATTTCCAAATGTTTAAGTTCACCCTAGTTGAACATTCTGCTCATAATAAGCAACTGCTCCCCATTCTTTAGCCTCATTCTATATCCTGACAGTTTACATTTCATGTCTATCACTAGTATATTTTTAATTTGATCAACAGTATTTTTATTTCCTCAAGATCTGCTATTTTTAATTTACTCTTTCAAATTCTTCTTTATGCTCTTCTAGAGTCTTCTTGAAGTCTTTTATGTCTTTTGCTTACAAGTAGAAGTTTGTGAAATTTGTGTGTATTTCTGTGATTAATTGCTCTAAGTCCTGTGTCTCCTCTGGCTTTTTAATTTGGTAATCTGACTTGTCCATATTTTCTTGGGTCTTCATGTGCTTTGCAATTTTCTGTTGACTTCAGGGCATTTTCTTATCTTGATAAGGTTCTTGTGGGACATGCAGGATTATTGGAATATTTGCATTTTTTTTGAAAGAGCCACAGCTTTCTGAAGTGCACCTGAGCTACCTCTCACCCTCAAGCCTACTTTCCCCCAACTGTGCTTGTTCATGGCTCAGGGTCCAAAGCAGGGGGAAATCCATTAAGTGAACTTGTTCTCCATGTGCACTGGGGACTGTCAGCCCTTGAGTGGGGGTATGCCCTGGCCATTTCAGCTGGGAGTGAGCTTAAGGGCACCATGTGTCTGGTGATTCCTGGTCTAGTGGGTAGATCACTCTCAGACTGTGGGGCTGTGTATATTTCACCCTCCTTCTCAAAAATGGTCTATTTCCTGCATGCCATGTGCCTGCAAGCCTCTGGGGTGTGGAAGGGGCTCCTGATGTTTCCATGTGGCACCCTCTCCTATTCAAGCCTCTCACCCATGCACACCATGGGCTTCCATGGAGGGAGAGTAAATGCAGTCAGCACAGGTCCACTGTTTCCCAAGTTCCCACACAGGAGCTCCTGGCAGTGGAACTGAGGAGTATTACCTCCCCAATTAATTGCTGAGTCAGGTGTTGGAAGTGTAGAGCTGCTCCTTCCCTTGCTCCACAGCAATCTCACCAGTGACAGTCCCCAGTGGTGGTCCTAGCTGTATAAACTCACACCATCCTTTGACACACAATTTTTCTGCTTTTTTGTCCAAGTCCACACCACATATTGTAGAGTTTGCTCTCTGACTGCTCACACCCTTGAGCCTCTGTAATGGGAGTTTCCTCCCTTTTCTATAGTTTCTTTTCAGGGAAGAGAAGTTTGCTCTGCATCACCTATTCCACAATCTTCCCTGAAGTCCCCCCTATTTTTTATATTTTAATTTACCTTTATTTTATTTATCTGCCCATACACTGGGTCCAGAAAGTGTCAGTCTCAAGGTTTCACAATCACACAGTCACACAATAAAAGTTATATAGTTATACAATCATCATTAAGAATCAAGTCTACTGCATTACAGTTCAGCAGTTTCAGGTATTTCCTTTAAGCTATTATAATACACTAGAAAAATTAAAGGAATATCTATATGATGCATAAGAATAACCTCAAGAATTACCACTTGACTCCATTTGAAATCTCTTAGCCATTGAGACTTTATTTTGTTTCTTTTCCTCTTTTGCTCTAGAACTCATTCTCAGTCCCACCATTCAAGGACAAGTCTCATAACTGGGAGTCATGTCCCATGTTGCCATGGAGACTTACACTCCTGTGAGTCATGTCTCATGTAGAGGGGAGGGTATTGAATTAATTTGTAGAGTTGAATTAGAGATACAGGCCAGATCTTAGCAACAAAAGTGGTTCTCTGGGGGTGATGGTAAGCATGTTTATAAGTATGCTTGGCTTTGCCATTGGAAAGATAAGTTTCATAAGGACAAGTCTTTAGATTGAGGCATTGGCTTATTAAATTGGGAGTCTCTACTGCTTAAGAGGGTAACAGAAATTCCCCAAATGGGGGAGTTTAAGAGTTACATATTTTCCTTTGTCCCCCAAGGGGACTTTGCAAATACTTTTTCATTTTCTGTCCCTAATTTTCTGGGGTGAATTGAAGTATTGCATTAGCCTGTACAGAATAACAAGATTTCATTCCCTGTAATAGGTTTCATGCAATTACATTGTTTAAACTGACTATACAGGACAAATTAGATCATTTGCTACAGAACATATAAATTCTGTAACATAAATATAAATGTTGTAATGTAAATTTTGTAAAATAAACCTCTCTCCTTTGGTCTCACACAGAATTAAAAGTTTTAAAATACAGCCAATATCATCCTTTACCCTGTATTCTAATTTACCTTAGTTGTAACCAAGTCCATTTCATTCATATCTCTAATTGTAGTCTGATCTCTTTTTCAGCTTCTTTAGCAGCTGCTATATGGTGGAATGTTGACTTTCAGAGTTTCAGAACTCAAAATCTGAGTCTCAGATGTCACACAGATATCCAGTTTTCCAGGGAGCTAACAGGTTATACACAAAGAGTTCAGTATCTCAGAATATGGAAATAACAGTTAAAACTCAGGAATAGATGTGACTACTGTAAGAGCTTACAATATAGGAACATTTGCAATAAGCCTTATTGAACATTATGTACTCCTCAGCCATTGATTACACAATCTATGTCCCATTCTATCCCCAGATAACCTATGCTCTTGTGGTCAATTTCCAGCATTTGCTTATATTTGTTAGTTTATATTAGTGAACCCTTAAGGTATTTGTCCCTTTGTTTCTGACTTATTTCACTCAACATGATGTCCTCAAGATTTATTCACATAGCTGCATGCTGCATGACTTCAGTCCTTCTTGCAGCTGTTCAATAATCCATTGTTTGTAGGCACCACATTTTGCCTCTGTTCTTTTGTTGATGTAACCATAGGCCACCTCCATCCATTGCAAATTGTAAATAATGCTGCCATAAACATCAATGTGCAATTGTCTGTATGTTTCCCTGATTTCAGTTTTTCTAAGTATACACCACGTAATGGGGTTTCAGGATCATGTGGCAGCCTTACACCCAGACTGTAGTGGAACCACCACACTAGTCTCCAGAGAAACTGCACCATTCTATTTCCCTACCATGAATAGGTTTATCTCTCTCTTCATATCTTATCCAGAACTTGTATATTTCTGTTTATTTTTTATTCATTTTTATTGAGATATATTCACATACAATGTAATCATTCACAGTGTACAATCAATTTTCACAGTACCATCATAGAGTTGTGAATTCTCCAAAGTGAATTTTTTTTTACCATTTTCATTATTCCAAAAAAATTAAATAAAAATAAGGATAAAAATACAAGTAAAGAAGAACACCTAAAACATCCCATCCCCTACATCCCCCTATTATTCACTTAATTTTTGTTCCCTTTTTTCTACTCATGTATCCATACACTGGATACAGGGAGTGTGAGCCACAAGGTTTTGACAATCACACAGTCACGCCATGTAAGTTATACAATAGTCTTCAAGAATCAAGGCTAATGTGTTGCAGTTCAACAGTTTTAGTAATTTCCTTCTAATTCTTCCAGTACACTAAAAACTAAAAGTGATATCTATATATGTCATAAAAATAACCTCCACAATGACCTCTCAACTCCATTTGGAATCTTTTAGAACTGAAACTTTATTTTGTTTCATTTCTCTCCCCCATTTTGTTCAAGAAGGCTTTCTCAATCCCACAATGCCATGTCCAGGCTCATCCCTGGGAGTCATGTACCATGTTTCCAGGGAGAATTACACCCATCAGAGTCATGTCCCATGTAGGAAGGAGAGCAGTGAATTTACCTGAAGAGTGAGTTTATAGAGAGGGAGAATACATTGCAGCAAGAAAAGAGGATCTCTGGGGGGGAGACTCAGGCATAATTATAAGTAGGCCTAGCATCCCCCTTGCAGTAACAAATTTCATAAGTGCAAGCCCCAAGATCAAGGGCATGGCCTTCTATATTGGTAGTCCCCAATGCTTGTGAGAATATCAGTAATTCCCCAGGTGGGAAGGTTTACTATTTCCACAGTCCCTCAAGGTTGCTTTGCAAATACACCTTTATTCTCTGCCCAAATTACTTTGGGGTGTATCGAGGCTTCTCACTTATGTGTAGAAACCAACCAGATCTCACTATCTATTCAAATTTCCATGTAATTATGGTGTTTGAATAATCTGACCATACAAGTTAAATTATATAGTGTTCTATAGAAATTATAGATTTTGCAACAAATAAACATCTCTTCCTTTGGTCTTACACAGAAGTTGAAGTTTTAAAACACAGTCAATATTGTCCTTTACCCTGTAGTCTAATTTGCTTTAATCTTAACTAGATCAGCTTCATTAATTTCTCTAATTGAAGTCTGAACTCTTTTTCAGCTTTTATTAACAGTTTCTGCATGGGGCAATACTGACATTCATAGCTGCTAAACTCTAGCTCAGAGTCTCAAGTGTCATGCAGATCCCCAAAGTTCCAAGGACTGACCAAGTTATACACAAAGAGCTCAGCATCTCAGAATTTAGACATAACCGTTACAACTCAGGAATAGATGTGACTGCTATAAAAGCTTACAATCTAGGGACCTATTCAGTAAACCTTCCCCTGATAACCTATGCTCTAAGATTCAATTATAATTGTTTGCGCATTATTCTCAGTCTGTATTTGTGAGGTTATAATTGTCTTTTCATTTCTGGCTTATTTCACTCAAAGTGTTGTCTTCAATGTCCATTCACCTAGTTGCCTGCCTCACAACTTCATTCCTTCTTGCAGTCACTCTATATTCTGTTGTATGCGTACACCACAATTCACCATTCCATTCATCAATCAATGTACCCTAAGACCACCTCAATCCACTTCAAATAGTGAATACTGCCACCATAAACACCAAGGTGCAAATGTCCATTTGTATCCCTGCTCTCAGTTCTTCCAAGTATATACCAAATAATGGGCTGCAGGACCTTATGGCAATCCTATACTGAGCTTCTTGTGGAACCTCACACTGCCCTCCAGATAGGCTGCCCCATTCTATTTCCCTACCAACAGTGAATAGTTATATATCTCTATCCACAATATCTACAGCACTTGTGTCTTTCTGTTTATTTTTTAAACAGTTTCATTCACACACTTCACAATCCATCCTAAGTGAATAATCAATAGCTCCCAGTATAATCACATAGTTATGCTTTCACCACCACAATCTATATGAGACATTTCCATTTCTTCTGAAAGAACATGAAAAAAACAAAGAATAATAAATAATAAAAAGGAGAGACTACCAAAACAACAGTAAGAATCCTGTACCCATCCCTAATATCCCCCTCTTATTGACATTTAGCTCTGGCATATTGCCTTTGTTATAATTATTGGAAGAATATTTCAGTGTTACTGTTAACTATAGACCCTAGTTTGAATTAATTCTTTTTTCCCCTACACCATCCCATTTTGAACACTTTGCAATTTTGACGTTAATTTGTTCTCCCTCATGTAAAAACTCATATTTTTACATTTTATTACCCTAATTGTCCACTGTAGGTTTTGCTAAGTTATATAGTCCATATTTCATCCTTGATCTATTATCCTTCAGGTGTCATACATGCCCCTAGATTCCCCCTTTCAATGATACTCACACTCAGCTTGTTCATTATATCTGCAGTATTGTGCAACCAACAGATAATATTGCACTATCGATTTCTAGATCTTTAAAATCAATCCTTTTGCTGTTCTATAATCATTCAGTAACAAACAACCAATTTCTACCCCATTTCTATCAACTGATAACCTGTGTTCTTAACTTTAGCTCTCAGAGTTTGCTTATTACTGTTAGTTCATATTAGTGAGACCATACAGTATTTGTCCTTTTGTTTCTGTCTAATTTAGTGCAACATAATGTCTTCAAGATTCATCCATGTTATATATGCATCTAGGCTGTATTCTGTCTTACAGTTCTGTAATACTTCATCATATACATATACCACAGTTTGTTTATCCACTCCTCCATTGATGGATATTTGACTGTTTCCCTCTCTTGGCAATCATGAATAATACTGCTATAAATGTTGGTGTCCAAATATCTGTTCATGTTCTAGCCCTCATTTCCTTTGAATATATATCAAGTAATAAGAATGTTGGACCACATGACAATTCTGTACTTAGCTTCCTTCAGAACCAACAATTTGCCTTTCAGAAGAGTGGCACCATTCTACATTCACATCAACAGTGAATAATTGTACCTCTTTCTCCCCATCCTCTCCAGCACTTGTAGTTTCCTGTTTTTTGACAATAACCATTCTAGACAGAGATGATATCACATGGTCATTGGATTTGCATTTCCCTAATAGTCAGTGAAGTTGAGCACATTTTCATGTTTTTTTGAGGCATTTGTATATCCTCTTCTGAAATGTGTCTCCTTTTGACTTTGCCCATTTTATAATCGAGTTGTTTTTCTTTTTGTTGAGCTGTGTGATCTCTTTATATATTCTGAATATTAAAACATTATCTGATATGTGGTAACCAAATATTGTCTCCCATTGCATAGGCTCCCTTTTTATTTTCCTGGCAAACCCCATTGATGTGGAAATGTATTCAATTTTGAGGAGAACCCATTTGCCTATTTCTTCTTTCATTGCCCACACTTTGGTTGTAAGGTCTAGGAAACCATCTCCTATCAAAATATCTTTTAAAATTTTCCTTATATTTCCTTTTAGTATTTTTGCAACCTTTTCTCTAATGTTGGGTCTTTGATCCATTTTGAGTTAATTTTTCTATATAGTGTTGTTGAAGATGATTCTCTGACCCAGTTGAGCTGACTTGTCCCCCTTGTCAATGATCAATTATCTGTAGATGAGAGGGCCAATTCCTGAAAAGTCAATTCTATATCTTTGTTCAGTATATCTACCTTTATGCTAGTTCCATGCTGTTTTGACCACTGTAGTTTTGTAATATGCTATGAAATCAGCTAATGTGAGACCTTCAACTTCAGTTTCCTTTCTCAAGATATTTTTATCTACTTGGGGCACCCTGCTCTTCCAAATAAATTCTTTTATTGTTTTTTTTTCTATTTCTGCAAAATAAGTTATGATTTTAATTGGTATTGAATTGAATCTATCAACCAATTTGGGTAGAATTGACATCTTCAGTATATTTAGTCTTCCAATCCATGAACATGGTGTGTCCTTCCTTTTGATCTTCCTTAGTTTATTTCAGCAATTTTTGTAGTTTTCTGTGTATACATCGTTTATGTACTTGGCTAAATTTATGCCTAAATATTTGATTCTTTTTGTTGATATTGTAAATGAATTTTTTCTTGATTTCATCCTCAGATTGCTCCTTAGTAGTTTATTGAAACACTACTTAGTTTTGTGTGTTGATCTTGTATCCTGCAACTCTGCTGTTCTAATTTATAAGCTGTAGTAGTTTTGCTGTAGATTTTTGGGATTTTCTACATATAGTACCATGTCATCTGTAAACACAGAAAGTTTACTTCTTCCTTTCCAATTTGATTGCCTGTATTTCTTTTTCTTCCCTAATTGCTCTAGCTAGAACTTCCAGCACAATTCTGAATAAAATGGTGACAGTTGGTAACTTGGTCTGGTTCCTGACCTTAGAGAGAAAATTTCCAGTCTTTCACCATTGCATATAATATTAGCTGTAGGTTCTTCATATATTCCATTTATGTTGAGGAAGTTTCCTTCTATTCCTATATTTTGAAGTGTTTTCATCAAGAAAAGTTGACAAATTTTGTCAAATGCCTTTTCTTCATCAATTGATATGATCATGTGGTTTTACCCTTTGATTTATTGATGTGGTGTATTACATTAATTGATTTCCTTGTGTTGAACCACACTTGAATAACTTGGACAAAATCCACTTGGTCATGGTGCATTCTTTTTCTGCTGCTGAATTTGGTATGGAAGTTTTTGTTGTGGTTTTTTTGCATCTATATTAATTAAAGATGTTGATTTGTAATTTTGTTTTCTTCTAGTACCATTGTCTGATTTGTATTGGGGTGATGTTGGATTCATAGAGTGAATTAGATAGCTTTCTTCCTCTTCTATTTGAAAACTTTGAACATGATTGGTAATAATTCTTTCTTGAATGCTTGGTAGAATTCACATGTGAAACCAACTGGTCCTGGACTTTTCTTTGTAATGACTGACTCAATCTCTTTACTTATGATTGGTTTGTTTTGAGGTCATATATTTCTTTTAAAGTCAGTATTGGTTGTTCATACTTTTCTAGGAAGTTGTCCATTTCATCAAAGTTGTCTAATTTGTTAGCATATAGTTGTTCATAGTAACTTTTCATTATGTCTTTTATTTATGCAGCATCAGTAGTTATGCTTCTGCTCCCATTTCTGATCTTACTCTTTGCATCCTCCCTTTGTTAATCAGCCTAGCTAAGGGTCTATTGATTTTATTGATTTTCTCAAAGAACTAATTTCTGGTTTTGTTGATTCTCTCTATTGTTTTCTTGTTCTCAGTTTCATTTATTTATGTTCTAATTTTTGATCATTCTTTCCTTCTGTTTGCTTTGGAGTTAGTTTTCTGTTCTTTCTCTAGTTCCTCCAGGTGATTAGTTAATTGCTCAATTTTTACTTTTTCTCCTTTTTAACATAGGTGTTTGGGGCAATAAATTTCTGTCTCAGCACTGCCTTTCCTGCATCCCATAATTTTTAAATGTTTTGTTCTCATTTCATTTGCCTCAAGATGCTTGTTTATTTCTCTTTTAATTTCTTCCTTGTCCCACTGATTGTTTAAGTGTGTTGTTTAGCCTCCATATATTTGTGAATTTTCAAACCTTCCATATGTTACTGATTTCTAACTTCATTCAATTATGATCTGAGAAAGTGTTTTGTATAATTTTGAACTTTTTAAATTTATTGAGACTTTCTTTGTGACCCAACATGTTGTCTATTCTAGAGAATGATTCATGAGCACTTGAGAAAAATGTGTATTGTGCTGTTTTGGGGTGCAATGTTCTGTAAATGTTTCTTGAGTCTAGTTTATTTATAATGCTATTCAAAATCTCTGTTTCCTTATTGATGCCCTGTCTACTTGTTCTATCCATTGATTTGAGTGGTGTATTGAAGTTTCCAACTATTATTGTAGAAGTGGCTACTTCTGTCTTCACTGCTGTCACTGTTTTCTTCATGTATTTTAGGTCACTCTGACTTGGTGCATAAATATTTATGATTGTTAGTCTTCTTGATGAGTTGCCCCTTACATTAACACATAATGTCTTTCTTTGACTCTTTTTATTGTTTTACTTTTGAAGCCTAATTTGTCTTATATTAATATAGCTATCACCACACTTTTCTGGTTGTTGTTTGCATGAAATATCTTTTTCCAGCATTTCACTTTCAACCTATTTTTGTTTTGGGGTCAAAAGTGAGTCTCTTGTAGACAGCATATAAATGGGTCCTGTTTTTTAATCCATTCTGCCAGTCTATGGCTTTTGATTAGGGAGATTATTCCAGTAAACTTTTAAGTTATTTCTGTAAAGGCAATATTTTCTCCAATCATTTTTCTGTTGGATTTTAAATGCCATAGCTTGTATTTTTGTCTCTTTTTAACCTTACTGATTATCTCCATTTCTACACTCTTCTCCAAATCTCTCTCTTCTAACCTTTCCTATTTGTCTGTAGCACACCCTTTAGTATTTCTTTTACAGCAGGTCTCTTTTTCACAAATTCTCTCAGTGTCAGTTTATCTGCAAATATTCTAAACTCCCCCTAATATGTGAAGGACTGTTTTGCTGATATAGAATTCTTGTTTGGCAGTTTCTCTTTTTCAGTATATTAAATATGTCATACTATTGCCTTCTCGATTCCATGGTTTCTGCTGAGAAATCCACATAAGGTCTTATGGCACTTCCCTTGTCTTTGATGGGTTGATTTTCTCCTGCTACTTTCAGAATTCTCTTTGTCTTTGTCATTTGACAATCTGATTAGTGTCTTGCAGTAAGTCTATTAATATCTATTCTGTGTCAGGAATGCTGTGTTTCTTGGATATGTAATTTTTTGTCTTTCATAATAGTTGGGAAATTTCAGTGATTATATCCTCCATTATTCTTTCTGCCCCTTTTCCCTTCTGTTCTCCTTCTGGAACATACATGTCATGCATATTCATATGCTAGATGCTGTCATTCATGTCCCTGAGACCTTGCTCATATTTTTCCATTCTTTTACCTCTCTCTTTCTTTTTGTATATGATTTCATATGTTCTGTCTCTAGTTCACTAATCCTTTCTTCTCCCTCTTCAAATCTGCTCTTGTATGTCTCCATTTCATTTTTCATCTCTATATTTTTCCTTTCATTCCCATAAGTTCTCCTATTTGTTTTCTCATGCTTTTGAACTATTCTTTATATCCTTCATCTCTTTTGCCACATTTTCCTTCAGCTCATTTATTTGATAGATGATTTTTGAACATCTTTAATTATTTGTTTCAACTCCTATATCTCAGTTGAGGTGTAATTGTTCCTTTATATGGGCCATAACTTCTCACTTCCTATAATGATGCATGATTTTTGCTGGTTTCTAGGCATCTGTTTCCTTCATTAGTTTACTCTGGAGGTCATGTTCTCTCTTTTACTTAGGGTTTTCTTGTTGGTTGACTTTGTTCTCTATCTCTTATTTGACATTCAGTTAAATTTATTCTAGATATCTTGCATAGTATCTGTTTAAATGGTCAGAATTTTTCAGCTTTTGTTTTCCTGATTCTTGCCCTGATTATATGGAATTTTTTGAAAAGGTTCTCCGAAGATAGGGTTTATCCCACCCCAGTGAGATTTTCCCAAATAAGATAGGTCCAGTACTCAAGAAGATGATGTAATCAGTATCATGTTTCCCTTGGGAGGAGCTCCTGCAGGGTGCCAGTCTTTCCTGTGAAACCTCTTGATTCTGTGCTTTGCCAGTCATGCTGAGTAAGTGGAGCTTGTCAGCCTGAAGCCCCCCACCTGCATAAAGTGGTATGGTGCTTTTAATTCTCAGCAGACCCTGTAGTTTCCAGAGCAATTTTTGAGACAGAGGTTGAGTTAGATGCTGGGCTTAAACTGTTTCTGTTTTCCAGTCACTGGTATATGAATTCTCTGAATGACAGCTGCTACTAGTAGTGAGCCTTGCCCCACCCCATTTCTTGGGGAAGATATGCCTTCAGGGGATTATCTCCTTCAAGTGTCTAGTTACTTTGTCTCTCATACATACCTTAACTCTGTCCTTGCCCCAGGCAGTGCTGACAATTGAAAAAGACTGTTTCTTCCTTTTTCAAACCCAGTCCCTAGCACCTCCACCCCAGATTCACCAGTCAATGGTCTGTGTTGGTACTGAGTTCTATGTGCCCTTTTTGGGGACACAATCTTTTTCAAGTATTCTGAGCTCATCCAACTCCAACTGCCTGTTTCCTTTTTTCCTCACAGCCCTGCATCCTCTCTGCAAACGAGCAGCCTCTGGGCTCCTTTTGTTCTTGTTCTGGGTTTTTCTGTATCTGGAGCTTGCATTGAGCAGTCCAAACTTGTCAATTAAATCCAAAATTGGATCTTGCTTGAGCTCTCCTTCTCTTACTCCTAGTAAAGACTGCTCCTTTTTCTCCCAGGGAAGTGACTCCAAAAGAGTCTGCCATTCCAGTGGGGGAACGGTGCCAGCCTCAAAGCTTAGGAGACATTCAGTTCTGTACTGTGATATCAGCCCTTTCACCAATTCCAGAATGATATATGATATGTGTCTGGTCACCAAAGTCCCCCAAACTGTTATTCCACACAGTTCTTGTGTATTTGCTAGCAGCACTAGAGGATGAACTAAATTCCACCCCTCCTTATGCTGCCCTCCTTTTCCCCCCCTCCAGCATCCTTCCTTAATAAAAACACCTTGTAAGAAAAAAAAGACAAGGAAACTTCCTGAACATGATAAAGGACCCATATAAAAAACACACAGCTGATTTTTATTTTAAAAAATTAAAGACTAAAAGCTTTCCCTCTAAGATCCAGAACAAGACAAGGATGCCCAGTCTCAACCAATTTTATTCAACATAATGATATAAGTTTTAGCTAAAGAAATTATGCAAGAAAGAGAAATAAAATTAATCAAAATATGAATAGAAGTAACACCACCACTATTTATAGATGACATGATTCCATATTTAGAAATTCCCCTCAAACACAACAAAGCTCCTAGAGCTAATATATGAGTTCAGCAAAGTGGCAGGATATATAACCAACATGCATAAGTCAGCAGTGTTTCCATACACCAGTAATGATCAATTTCATAGGAAAGGAAGAAAAAAAAAATCCATTTACAATAGTAACTAAAGGAATAAAGTCTCTAGGAATAAACTTAATCAAAGGTGTAAATTGCCTCTCTTCACCATACAGAGCATTGCTATAAGAAATCAAGGAGGGAGCAGGGCAAGAAGGCAGAGTGGTGAGGTGCAGAATTTAGTCTCTCTTCTAGAGCAGCTGGAAATTACCCAAGAACTATATGAAACAGTGTTTTTGGGGTCTCCAGTAACCAGTCATGTATCAGACACAAGTTTGGAATTGGAGGAAAAGCTGAGATTGCAGCAAACATTGTAAGTTCCCCCAACCAGTGTTCTGGCACCCATCCCCAACCAGACCCCATGGACTGTCTTGCTGCTGGCTCCCTGAAAGGGAAAAAGCAAAATACAATCTGCTGAGGGCAAGAAGGGGGGCTCAACCAAGCCACAACAACAGAATTAATTAACAAATTAATTAACTAATTTTTGGAGCTGGGGGTGCTAAAGGACTGGCTCTGAGAAGGGGGGGGCAGATAAAAAGGGGCACCCATTCCCAGGGTCAAAAAAACCCTTTCCCTCCCCTACATTTTGTCCCTTCTCCCTTATCACTGGCTCCTTATATTGCTGCATTTCAATAGTCCCCTGCAGGGGCAGAATTGAAGCTGTTGGAGAGTAATTACAAGACAATAGCCCAAAGTACATGTTTAAAAGCTCTATGCTGACACTGATAAAATGTCCAGGTTAGGGAAAGGCTTTGAAAAGGGGCTCCTTTTTTCACTTTTCTTGTTATTCTTTTCTCTTTTTTTAATCTAAAAGTAACATTTGTGGTTATTTTATATCAGAAAGCCCAAGTTGAAGGACTAGGCTAGTCTTGGGGGGAGACAAAGTACCCAGAACTTCTTTGAATTCCAGATTCACTTTTTTTTAATTCAATTTTATTGACATATATTCACATACCATGCAGTCATACAAGGTGTAAAATCAATTGTCCACAGTACCATTATATAGTTGTGCATTCATCACCAAAATTAATTTTTGAACATTTTCATTACCACACACACAAAAATAATAATAAAAATTAAAGTGAAAAAGAACAATTAAAGAAAAAAGAACACTGGGTGCCTTTTTTTGCCCTCATTTTTTTAATCATCCACTGGACAAAGGTGGTGTGATCCACATGGCTTTCTCAATCACATTGCCACCCCTCATAAGCTACCTTGTTATAAAATAATCTTGAGAATTCAAGGGTTCTGAGTTGTAGTTTGATAGCTGCAGGCATTTATTGTGAGCTATTCCAATTCATTGGAACCTAAAAAGGGTTATCTATATTGTGTGTAAGGGTGCCCACCAGAGTGACCTCTCAGATCCTCTTGGAATCTCTCTACCACTGAAACATTTCATTTCATTTCATATCCCCCTTTTGGTCAAGATGTTCTCCATTCTGTGATGTCAGGTCTAGATTCCTCCCCGGGAGTCATATTCCATGTTGCCAGGGAGATTTACACCCCTGGGTGTTGTTAGGTCAGAGTCATTCAGAAATCCACACAAAACAGTGAGTTATGGTTTAAGTAGAGAGTTTAAGGTTTATTAGAGGAAGAAAGCAGGTGGGAGCCAGCAAAAAGAAAGAAAGAAAAATGGCTCAAGCTCTCTGAGAGCAGCATTTTTTGAAGGAAAATCCCACATGTGGAGGGAAGGGTGTCCTGTGCTTTGAGTGTGTGAGGGCTTATCAACTTCTGAGCTGATTGGTTACTAGGGTTCTAACACACTACTCTTCTTTGATGTGCACTGTATTATCTATGTGGAGGAAGCAGACCTTTTGGCTTGTTTGTGGTTGTTCATCTTATGGACCTATCTGATCTTGTATTATCTGCCTTTTGGGGTTTAGGTGCCACTATGACTGGGATTTCTAAAACAGCCTTCAACCCTTAGTTTGTGGTGCACCTGGTATCTATGAGATAAGTAGCAGGACCCCTGGATCAGACATTCCTTCTATATGTTAGACTCTTTTTTCTGGGGTATGACATTCCTGCCTTTTCTTTTTAATAAAAAATTGGTGTGGGTTTGGGTTGAATTTTGGTTTAACATTTTAAACTAGCTCAAAACAACCTTTGTAGGGAATTCAGATGTTGCACTCATCTCTTAGCTACTTCTGGCTGGGCATGGATGGAGTTGGGGAAGAGTTGCTTTGAACTAAGTTCTAGCATTATTAGATTGATGTTTGGATATCTTCTGCTGGAACCAGCTGGTAGTGAGGCTTTTGCTGTGGCAGGAGCAGATTTTCAATTTTTTGTTGTAGCAGTAGTATGTTTTTGGAGTTTTGCTAGTTAGTCATGGCTGCTATTGACTTATTGATAAATTTAATTAGACATTGTAAGAGGCAAGGAGCAAAAAGAAAAATTATAAGGATAATTACTGGCCCCAAAAGGGGGAGTAAAATAGCTTGTAGAGGTGTACGAAAGAATGAAAGAAAATTTAAGAGAAAGTTTTATTGAATACTGCATAGAAAAGAATGAAAGAAAATTTGAGAGAAAGTTTTGTTGAATATTTTTTACTTACTCAGACTTACTCAGGAATTAAATCCTTTTTTTTATGAGACATTTTCTTATTTTTAAGAAACAGTATTTTGTGAGCATCTTCTATGAAAGGGAAAGTGAGTGGAGGTTTTTTTATTCTTGTAACTGCTTTTTGCTGAGCAAGGGTGAATAGGTTCTTATGTTAATTTGGAAGATGCTCTGGACATAAACTTACAAATATAATACAGGCAACAATCAAGACAAACAAGTGACAAGCAGAATAAAAACTATGGTAATAAGGGCTATTTTCTATTTCATGGTAAATTCATTAACCACTTAGAAAATGCATTTAGCTTACTATAATTTTAACATTATTATTATTTTGTATGTGATTTAATATTGAAGACACATTGTTATATTTATTTGGTATTTATGTGTAGCACTGAATGCTTATGAATGCTCAAGTTTTTTCTGAGCTGCATTGGGTGTTAAGTTTACAATACCAAACATGCTGTCCCCTCATAAGAGCAGGCCTTAGTGTTAATTATGTTTTTAGGTTTCAACCACATCACACTGGCAATTACAGTTCTGGGAGGTATCTTCTTTGTACAGTTGTAGCACAACATCATTGGTCCTCTAGGAAATAGGATGGTGGGCTTCAGGATTTAATTGGGCTGTTTCATAGCACCCTCTGGCACCATGTAGCAGAGCTAGTCTGCAGGCAATGTTTACTGAAAAGCTCAAGTGATTGAGTCTTTTCTGGCAGGCAGAGGCAAAGGTATTTGTAGTAAAAGGTGTTTTCAGTAACAGCATGTGTCCTTTTACTTCTGGAGCACGTCCATGTGATGTGGTTGACACTTTTATAGTTTTAGTGACTACAGAAATGGGTTTTACCAATCACTCCTATGGGAAGAGAGCACGCAGGCACAGTACTAGGAGCTTGGTTTAAACATGCAAGCACTTTTTTTTAAAACTGAGGTTTAATTTTTGTTTACATTTAGAACATAACTTTTATACCTGCCTTGCTACCTCATTTTTTAAAAAGCTTTTCTTTGTTGTTGTTGAAGATGAAGCTTTGACTTGTAGCTAACTGCAAGCACTTTTAGAAAAGTATTAGAGTAAAACAATGTAACTTACAAGGAAATTTGGCTGCTTTGTGATAGATAACTTTAAAAATAACTGAAATTATAACTAGCAGTATTATATTATTGTTTGATGTTATGCACATTAGTAACCAAAAGAAGTTTAGAAGTTTTTAATTTTTATAACATTGTTTAAACATTTCTTCTACAACTTGTAGCATATTACATGAATTTAATCATTTTTAGCTCTTCATTTTTTTCAAGGTGAACAAATTTTTGTAACTGTTGGGAATAAAGAGATATTTTTTAGAGCTTGACCTTGAGAAAGCAAAATGTTGAAAGTTGTCAGGTTTGAAAAAAAGACAGCACTTTTAAAATGAGAAGACAATATTTTGTAAACAATCAAGGACATAATAAAGTTAACATGAAGTGCAAGAAGTTATTTTGATAAAACAGATTTTTTTGCTTCCTACACTGATTACTCAGAAAAACACTTCTATAACCCTCTATTAAGAAATAACATTTTAATAATTTAAGGAAACTTTTTTCTTAATAAAAACAGCAGGAGACAGTAATGTGAGGAGCTTGCAGTACAGTGAGGAATGTTTATATTTTGTGAATTATTAGGCACATACCCACAATATTGAATATTAATTACTGCTTTGGGTGGTGGTTAAAATATTTAATGCTATTTGGTTTTATAAAAACACTTTTTTTCCCTCTAAGTTGTGAGGTTCAATTGTTAAGCAGTGTTACTACTAGTTTTTACCATTTTTAAACTTTGACCACAGAAATAATTGTTTTCACAAACTTTTTACAGCTTTCTGTATTTATCTTTCAACCTTGACTACAGAAATAAATTTTCCACTCTACAAACTTTCTGCAGCTTTCTGTATCCATCCAGGCTTTATCTCACATTCCTATCCATCCAGGCTTCATCCCACATTCCTAAGCAGTCATTTAGGACAAAGTTACTTTCCTTTTCCCCTTAATTAGAAAAACATTCTTTATACCTTTTATAGAACATGCTATTACCACCAAAATCAAACTTGTTAGAATGATGCTAAATATTTAAAGCATTTTAGTTGATGCATTTTGAAACAGTAATAAACAATCTTTTGGCTTTTTAAAAAATATTTACAGCTTTTAACTGCTTAGCTTATCTTGAAGTACAAACTTCTACTATAGGACTTGGAGGATATGAATCTTTTGTTTTAGTTATTATACTAAGACTTTTTAATTTTTATTATTTAGAAATTGTATTTTAGTGTTTTAGGGTGAAATTCTGTAAAATATACCTTTATATTAGAAAGAATAACTGATTTTTTACCATCAGAACATAAATCATTAGTTAGCATATGAGAACAAATCTCCTTAGCTGTCTGATCTTTATAGAGAGAGGGAGTTAAAGTTCTCATTATCAGATTCCTTAGTAGAGATATTATTCTATGACACTAGTTTGACAATTTGCACTTTTGCTAATTTTTAAATTGTATTAGTAACTTTTGATGTCCTTCCAGCAATTTCAGGTTTTTGCAAGGATCTTTTTGACTAGGTTCTCTTTGACTTCCTAATTTTAAAAACTGATATGCTAGCACATTTACATTATTATTTCTTTTATTTAATTGCTTCGGAAGGCTTTATATTAAAGCAGAGGTGGAAGTCTGCATATTTTTAAATTGTAACTTTTCTTTTAACTTACAGATTTCTTTGTTTTTCTTGAGACAGTTTGCTATAGCTATCCATACCACACATAAAGGCCAGCTGGCTGCAGCTATAGCTCATTAACAATTTTAATGACACTTTCTGAATTCAGACTAATTATTAAGAATAGTTTTTAAGGGAGATTTAATTGGCACATTTTGAGAGTTTCCCATGGCTGAGCAATAGGAAAAGAAATTATAAAGACAGAACATAAGAGTAGGAGGTGTTTAAATGTAACTGGTTTTTCACAAAAAAATGCAAATTGTGCAAACTGCACAAAATTTAAAAGGAGAACTATAAATCTGGGGTTACAGGTAGTGGGGCTCAAACCCACTGAGTTTGCATGCATGACCCATGGATCAACTTAATTAGCCTTACTACACAATAGACTAATTGAAACAAAAGAAAGCAAAGTGAACATAATAAAAAAAAATTACACTTACCCAGCACAGGGAAAGTCTCAATTGCAAAGCTACCTTAACTCAGATGCATTTGGTGTTTGTCTGTGGTGGGCACTTCCACCTGGACTTCCCAGTCCTGGTACTCTAGGAAAAATTTCTGGGCAGCTGGTAGACACAGACCTGAGAAGTCCAGTCAATGAGACATGGATTAGGGCATTTGAAAACATAGTTTTAAATAGTTAGGCTCACCTGATTTTGCATTAAATAGAGAAATAAGTTTTCTTTTTGTTAGGGGGGAGGGAAATTTCTAAGTAAGTGACTTGTGGCTTAGAAAATTGTTTTTTTATCTTTGGAAACTTTATATCCTTGCTGTTGGAGGTAGTTAAGGAGAGTCACTGTTTTTGCAATAAGGCTTGGGGGGGGGGGCTGCACAGTAGGAGGTTGTCTATACATTGAAGCAGCTAACTGGGATGTAAATTTAGTGTTTGTAAATTAGAGGCTAAATGTTGTTAGGGATGGGATAGGTTTGTTAATAGTAAAACAGCAGGAGACGGTAACTTGAGGAGTTCTTGCCTTATTCATTTATCCTCCAGTTATGCCAGGTGTGCACTCTCTGGGTTTGCACTGCACCCCCTGCCTGGGAGAGGCGGGCTGGAGTGGGAGACAGGGGGAGAGGTGCATGGATGGTGAGCAGGCTGTGCCAGGCAGGGTGAGGTGAGGAGGGGGCGGTGGTGATGGGACAAGAAGGGGGGAAGGGTTTAACAGCAAGTGGAGGGGAGCAGAAGGGGTTAGAGAGGAGTTACAGGGGGGATGGTTTGCAGGGTTAGAGAAGCAGAAGCTGCTTAAAGGCTTTTCAGGGTTAACTTTTGTAGAGAGGAAAGTGGAAGACTTAGAAGGTTTTTTCTTGTGAAGAAGGAGGCTTTGGTAGGAGCCAACAGAGTGGCACAAAGATAGCCAGGACCAAACAGTTCTAGCTTGAGATTAGGAGCTACAGACCACTTGTCATTGTGCCAAATAAAATTATTAAGTTCAGCAAGAATTTGCCAATTGAAAGTTCCACTTTCTGGCTAATGTTTTTGTTGTTCTAAAGGATACTGCAGCCAAATTGTATTGGTTCTACTTCCCCTTTTAATTGAAGTTTAAATATCTGAGGGGGTAGACTTAGGAGGAAATTCAGTTTTGTAGCTACCAAAAAGTGACTGTATATTACCTATGATTATTTAAGAAATTTGAGAGGATTGTGGTTTGTTAGGGAAGTTTTGCCCATCAGAGGCTTACGGAGTTAACCTGTGAGAGATTCATGGTTCCCTGCTCCTTTAGAGGCTTACAGAGGCCACCCAAAATGTTGCTCAAGTGAGACTAATGGCCCAGACCCATATGACCCTTGCAACAACAAAGCAGGCATCCCCGGTTTGCTGTTGGGGGTCAGGAAATGCCTGCAGTCTTTCACCCAAGGCATCACCCAGGTTACTTTGACTGCTGCAATGAGGAAAGATGCTCACAGAGTGTCAGAGAGTTCTGACTGAGCACTCAGGTTTTCCTAGGCTTATGAATCCAGGTGCTGCATTAAAGTGGGCTGAGGCACCACAGTGAGGTGGGCCAGGGTGTTCACAGGACACTGAACAAAACTTCCAAGGGGGGTTCTGGGCAGAAAGACATCACTTACCTACCTAGGGCCAAATTAGTTGTAGAAATTTGAGAGCTGTGAGAGTAAGCCAGCATCACATGAAGGTGGTCTGAGTTGATAGACTCAAGCCACTGAATGCATGGAAACCTGAATGGCTGTGTAGTTTGGGGATTGGAGTCAACTGGAAGGCTGCCCCATTGCCCCAAGGGGCTGGAGACTCAAGCTTCAGTCAAACCTATGTCCTGGGTCTTCAGCACCAAATGTTAGGTCAGAGTCATTCAGGAATCCACACAATGCAGCGAGTCATGGTTTAAGTAGAGAGTTTAAGGTTTATTAGAGGAAGAAAGCAGGTGGGAGCCAGCAAAAAGAAAGAAAGAAAAATGGCTCAAGCTCTCTGAGAGCAGCATTTTTTGAAGGAAAATCCCACATGTGGAGGGAAGGGTGTCCTGTGCTTTGAGTGTGTGAGGGCTTATCAACTTCTGAGCTGATTGGTTACTAGGGTTCTAACACACTACTCTTCTTTGATGTGCACTGTATTATCTATGTGGAGGAAGCAGGCCTTTTGGTTTGTTTGTGGTCGTTCATCTTATGGACCTATCTGATCTTGTAATCTTGTATTACCTGCCTTTTGGGGTTTAGGTGCCACTATGACTGGGATTTCTAAAACAGCCTTCAACCCTTAGTTTGTGGTGCACCTGGTATCTATGAGATAAGCAGCAGGGCCCCTGGATCATTCTTTCTATATGTTAGACTCTTTTTTTTCTGGGGTCTGACAGGTGTCAGATCCAATGTAGGGAGGAGAGCAGTGATTTTACCTGCCAAGTTGGCTTAGCTAGAGAGAGAGGGCCATATCTGAGCAACAAAGAAGCATTCATGAAGAGACACTTAGACACAATTTTAACCAGGCCTAGACTCTCCTTTGCAGTAACAGTCTTCCCAAGGGCAAGTCCTGTGATGGAGAGCTCAGCCCATCAAAATGCCAGTCCCCAATATTTGTGACCACACCTGCAGCCACCAAGGTGGGGAAGCCCAACACCCCTGCACTCTCACCCAGCTCCTCAGGGGGCTCTGCATATTTTATCATTGTTCTTTCTAAATTAACTTTTAACTATAACAAAAAATTAAAAAAATACAATAAGATAACATTTCAAACAAATCAAAACAAGGGAATAACAAAAAGACAACTAATCTAAAATAACTACTTTACTTCCAAAATGTTCCTACACTACCCCAGGAAAATAACCTAATATAACAAAATTTCTGTGAACTTGTTCCTACCATACCTATGAGAAATTAACAAATCATAGTCATACCTGGGCATTCTCAGCGCTTCATATTTACCCACAATAGCTTAGTGGTTCACTAATTGCTCTCTATTGCTAGGTCCCCTACATTCTACATTATAAACCATTTATTTTACATTTTTCAATGTTCACATAAGTGGTAGCTTATAATATTAATCTTTTTTATGAATGGCTTGTTTCACTCAGGATTGTGTCTTCAAGGTTCATGCATGTTATCATATGTTTCATGATATCATTCCTTCTTACTGCTGTGTAGTATCTCATCACATGTATATACCACACAATATTTATCCACTTATCTGTTGAAGGACATTTGTGTTCTTTACATCCTTAGCAATTGTAATAATTGCTGCTATAAACATTTGTGTGCAGATATCTGTTCATGTCACTGCTTTCAGATCTTCTGGGTATATACCGAGAAGGGTGATTGCTGGATCAAAGGGTAAATCTATATCTAGTTTTCTAAGGAACAGCCAGACTGTCTTCCAGAGAGGCTGAAACAATATAGAGTCCCACAAAAAATGATTAAGAGTCCCAAATTCTCCACATCCTCTCCAGCATTTGTAGTTACCTGTTTTGTTTAATGGCAGCCATCCGAATTGGTGTGAGATGGTATCTCATTGTGGTCTTAATTTGCACCTGTCTAATAGTTAGTGAAGCTGATCACATTTTCATGTGTTCCTTGGCCATTTGTATCTCCTCTTCCAAGAACTGTCTTTTCATATCTTTTGCCCATTTTATAATTGAGCTGCTTGTACTGTTGTAATTGAGTTGTAGGATTTCTTCATATATGCAAGATATCAGTCTATTGTCAGATTCAGGGTTTCCTGAATTTTTTGCCATTGAATTGGCTGCCTCTTCAACTTTTTGACAAACTCCTTTGAGGTACAGAAACTTCTAAGTTGGAGGAGTACCCATTTATCTATTTTTTTCTTTTGTTTCTTGTGCTTTGGGTGTAAGGTCTAGGAAGTGACCGCCTAATACAAGATGTTGAAGATGTTTCCCTACATTATCTTCTAGGAGTTTTATGGTACTGTCTTTTATATTGTGGTCCTTGATACACTTTGAGTTATTGTTTGTGTAGGGCATGAGGTAGGGGTCCTCTTTCATTCTTTTTTATATGGATATCCAACTCTCCCAGCCCCATTTGTTGAAGATTGTTATGTCCCAGTTCAGTGGCTTTGGGGACCTTATCAAAGATCAGTCAGCCATAGATCTGGGGGTCTATCTCCAAATTCTCAATTTGATTCTATCAATCAAATTCTCAATCTTTGTGCCAGTTCCATGCTGTTTTGACTCTTGTGACTTTATAATAAACTTCAAACTCAGGGAAGGAAAGTCCTCCCACTTTGTTTTCCTTTTTTAGAGTGTTTTAAGCAATTTGAGGCATCTTCTCTGTCCAAATAAATTTGATAACTAGCTTTTCCAGTTCTGCACAGTAGGTTGTTGGAATTTTGATTGGGATTGAATTGAATCTGTAGATGAGTTTGGGTAGAATTGACATCATAATGACATTTAGCCTTCCTATCCAGAAACATGGAATATTTTTCCATCTTTTAAGGTCCATTTCTATTTCTTTAGTAAAACTTTGTAGTTCTCTTTGTATTGGTTTTTAACATCTTTGGTTAAGTTTATTCCTAGGTACTTCAAATTTTAGTTGCTATTGCAAATGTCTTTTTTCAGTGTCTCTTCACTTCATTCATTTCTAGTGTATAGAAACATTAGTTCCTTGTGTGCATTAATCTTGTATACCACTACTTTGCTAAAATTGTTTATTAGCTCTAGTAGCTGTATCACCAGTTTCTCAAGGTTTTCCAGATATAAGCTCATATCTTCTGCAAATAATGACAATTTTACTTCTTCCTTTCCAATTTGGATGCCTTTCATTATTTGTCTTGCTGAATTGCACTGGCTAGCCCTTCTAGCAAAATAGTGAATTACAGTGGTGACATCAGACATCCTTGTCTCATTCCTGATCATAGAGGGAAAGCTTTCAGTCCCTCAAAATTGAGTACTATGCTGGCTGTGGGTTTTCCATATATGCTCTTTATCATATTGAGGAAGTTTCCTTCAATTCCCATCTTTTGAAGGGTTTTTATCAAAAAGGGATGCTGGATTTTGTCAAATGTTTTTCAGCACCTATTGAGATGATCATCTGAGTTTTCTCTTTTGATTTGTTAATGTGTTGTAATACATTGATTGATTTTCTTACATTGAGCCATCCTTGCATGCCTGGAATGAACCCCACTTGGTCATGGTGTATGAACTATTTAATGTGTGTTTGGATTCAATTTGCAAGTATTTTGTTAAGAATTTTTGCACCTGTATTCCTTAGGGAGATTGGCCTGTAGTTTTCCTTTTTTGTAGCATCTTTGCCTGGTATTGGTATTAGTGATGTTAGCTTAAAAAAACATGTTAGGTAGTGTTCCAATTTCTTCAATGTTTTGAAAGAGTTCAAGTAAGATTGGCATCAGTTCTTTTGGAAAGTTTGGTAGAATTCCCCTGTGAAGCCATCTGGCTCTGGGCATTTATTTATGGACAATTTGATGACTGATTGGATCTCTTTGCTTGTGATTGTTTCATTGAGGTTTTCTATTTCTTCTCTGGTCAGTCAAGGTTGTTCATATGTTTTCAGGAAATTGTCCATTTCCTCTACATTATCCAGTTTGTTGGCATGGAGTTGTTCATAGTATCCTCTTGTAATTTTTTGAATTTCTGTGGGATCCACAGTAATGTCATATTTCTCATTCATTGTTTTATTTATATGGGTCTTCTCTCTTTTTGATTTTGTCAGTCTAGCTAGGGGCTTCTCAATCTTGTTGATCTTCTCAAAGAACAAACTTTTGGTGTCATTTATTCTCTCTATTGCTTTTTATTGTTGTTCTCTATCATTTATTTCTGCTTTAATCCTTGTTATTTATTTTCTTCTACTTGGTTCAGGATTAGCTTGCTGTTCATTTTCTTGGTTCTTCACTTGCTCCATTAGTTCTTAGATTTTAGCTCTGTCTTCCTTTTTGATGTATGCATTTAGCTCTAAAATTTCCCCCCTCAGTAACATCTTTGCTGCATCCCATAGGTTTTCATATGTTGTGTTCTCATTTTCATTCATCTCTATATATTTAGCAATTTTTATTGCTATGTCTTCCTTAACCCTCTGATTGTTTAGTAGTGTGTTAACATCTGGGTAGTTGTGAATTTTCTAAGACTCTGATGGTTATTGACTTCTAACTGTATTCCACTGTGGTCAGACAATGTGCTTTGTATAATTTCAATTTTTTTAAAATTTATTGAGGCTTGTTTTATGTCCCAGCATATGATCTACTCTGGACAAAGTTCTGTGAGCACTAGAGAAGAATGTGTATCCTGGTGATTTGGGATGTAATTTTCTATATATGTCTGTTAAAACAAATTCATTTATCAGATTGTTTAGGTTTTCGGTTTCATTATTGGTCTTCTGTCTGGTTGATCTATCCATAGGAGAGAGTGATGTGTTGATGTCTCCCACAATTAATGTGGAAACATCAATTGCTTCCTTTAGTTTTGCCAATTTTGTCTCATGTATTTTGTGGCACATTTATTGGGTGCATAAAAATTTATGATTGTTACTTCTTCTTGTTGAATTGGCCCTTTTGTTAGTATGTATTGGCATTCTTTGTCTCTCATAACATCCTTGCTTTTAAAGTCTATTTTATCACAGATTAATATTGCTACTGCTGCTTTCTTTTGGCTGTGGCTTGCATGAAATAATTGTCCATCCTTTCACTTCCAATTTCTTTGTGTCTGTGTGTCTATGGTGAGTCTTTTGTATGCAACATATTGATGGTTCATATTTCTGATGCATTCTGGCAATCTATATCTTTTCATTGGGGAGTTTAATCCATTTAAATTCAACATTATTACTGTGAAGGCATTTCTTGAATCAGCCATCATATCCTTTGGTTTATGTTTGCCAGACATATTTTTCCCTCTCTCCCTTAATGTCCTTTTATGTACCGATACTGAATCTCTTTAGTAATGAACCTTTCTTTGTCTCTCTCTCTCCTCTCTTTGTGTCTCTGTTGGTAGGGCTCCCTTTAGTATCTCAAGTAGGGCAAGCCTCTTGTTAGCAAATTCTCTCAGCACTTGTTTATCTGTGAAAAATTTAAGCTCTTCCCCAAATCTGAAGGAAAGCTTTTCTGGATCAAGAATTCTTGGTTGGCAGATTTTTTCTCTCAGAGTTTTATGTATGTCATGCCAGTGCCTTCTCACAGCCACAGTGGCAGCTGAGTAATCACTAATTAGTCTTATGCTGTTTCCTTTTTATGTGATGATTTGCTTTTCCTTCTGCTTTCAGAACTTGGTCCTTCTCTTCAGCATTTGACAACCTGATCAGAATATGTCTCAGAGTGTGTTTATTTGGATTTATTTTCTTTGGATTTCATCAGGCATTTATGATTTTTTGTATTTATGTTGTTTAGAAGGTTTTGGAAGTTTTCCCCAACAATTTCTTTGAATACTCTTCATGACCTTTACCCTTCTCTTCCCCTTCTGGAACACCAATGAGTCTTATATTTGGATGTTTTATATTATCTATTATATCCCTGAGGTCCATTTCAATTGTTTCAATTATTTCCCCATTCTTTCTTTTGTTCATTTTTCCCATTCTGTTTTCCTCAAAGTCACTGGTTTGCTGTTCAGCTTCCTTTAGTCTTGTATTATGAGTATCCAGAGTCTTTTTAATTTGGTTGACAGTTTCTTTTACTTCCATAAGATCATTTATTTTGTTATTTACTCTTGCAATTTCTTCTTTAAGCTCTTCTAGGGTCTTCCTCCTGTCGTTTATATCCTGTGCCATGCTCTCATTGTTTGTCTTTATTTCTTTGATTAATTGCTCCAAGTACTGTGTCTCCTCTGAACTTCTGATTTGGGTGTTTTGGTTTGTGTTATCCATATCATCTGCTTTTTTCATATGCTTTAAATTTTTCTATTGTTTTTGGCCTCTTGGCAATTGCTTAACTTGATAGGGTTCTTTTAGGATATGCAGTCTTCTTCAAACATTTATCTCTAATTTGTCAGAACTACAGCTTGGTGGCATAGACTTTCTCTAATAGGAGGTTGCATCTGTGAGCCACCTATTCCCCTCAAGCCAGTTCTCCCCAACTTTGCCTTTTTGGTGGGTGGGGGTCTGAATCTTGTGGGTGTCCAATTGGTGCACCAAGTTTGCATGCATAGTTCTTGCTGCCTGCCCTGAATATGGGGTGTGGGTCTGTGCAGTTAGGGAGGGAGGGTGGCTTTAATAATTAATCTCCCAGGTGTTCCTGGACATTGAAAGCTTTTTCAAGAGCATAAACCTTCAGTTCATTCTCACCACAGTTTATCTCTGCTGCTGACACACAAGTCCTTGTTATTGGTGTATGGTCCCTGGAACTTCTGAGTGGGTTCCTCTTCCAAGCTGTGGCCTCCTAGCTCTTCTGCTGAAGGAAGGCTTCTACTTCACAAGAGAGCACCACACTCCAAGGGAAGTTTTGAGTCACAGGGCCATGTAGGTGTGTTCCCAGCTTGCTGATAAATGGCTGTATCGGGCATGTTAATTTCCCCCTTTTCACATGGCTCTGCCTTCCCAGCTCTGGGACAATTAGCTGCAGGTGAGCAAAAGGCTATTGTCCATGCCAGATATTGTGATGTGTGTGTGCATGTTGCTGGAAAAACTTCCCATCACACCAGGTGTTTTGGCATGGGTCTAGGTTGCATTGCTGGTGCTGGCATGAGCATTTCCAGCCTGCTGGGAAGATGGTGGAAAAGGCATGATTATTTTCCCTTTTTGGCTAACCTCTGCCTTCCTTGCTCTGAAACAATTAACAGCAGGTACATGAAAGGTTATCATCCATGCCAGATATTGAGGCATGCCCACAGCTTGTGTGGACACAGTTCCCACTGTGCTTCATTGTGAGGTTCTCTCTGCCATATCTGCAGCTGCATTTGGGTTTTTAAAGTTATCCCAACTCCAAACAGAAACCCACAGTTTCCCCAGACTTCAGCATGGCTTACTCATTTTAGAATGAAGACTACCTGTTTCACCAAGTACATGGACCATTTGGATTTAGCAGACCTTGTCCAGCTGGTGCATCACTGGAACTCGTGTTCTTGGTCACTTTCTTTCTTTTATCTAGTATTTTTCATGGGGATATTTTTTTGACTTGTCTCTCCTAATTGCCATCTCTCCAGATTCATTTCTGAAGAAGGTCTCCACCCATGTCTTTAATTGGCAACTTGGGTTGACCAAGGAATTAAGCTGGAGTTGCCCCAAATAGGAGAAGGGAGAAGGGAATAGTGCCCCTAGGAGACAGGTGGAGATCTTAGGATTGGGAGAGTGGAGCATGGTCCAACTCAAATGGAAGCCCTCCTTCTGGAACTCAGACACAGGTTCTTGAATACAGATTCCAGTTTCAGTCAGCCACACCCCTGACTGGATCAGAGTCACCAGGAGAACTAAATGCTCCATATCTCCTTGCACTTGTGGGGGAGCTGTGGGCTGGCAAATGCCACCTGCCATGCAGGAGAGGAAAAGCACAAATTCTAGAAGCCTCATAGGAGGGTGTCATTCTCAGGGAAATTCCATACCTTCTTCATGAGAACTGGGCCTCTCTAGGGTGGGAAAATCTAACTGGGGTCGACCATATCTGAGGAGACCCTCTCACAAAAAGGCTACATAGAAGCAAGGCAAGAAACAGAAAAACAAGCAGCGAAAAATTCTGATCAACTAAATAGAACCTAAGTTATAGGTCTGGAATAAGTTGAACTGAACAACAGAGGTCAGAGAACAAAGCCAACCAACAAGAAACCCCTAGGTAAAAGAAGGAAAATGAGCTCCAGAATAAACTAATCAAGAAAATCAGATGCCTCAACAACTTAAGGTAACAAGCCATACTAGGGAACATGAAAATATGGACCAGCCAAAGAATAAACTAATAGTTCAACTGAGATAAAGGAGTTGAAGCAACTAAGGCTAAAACAATTCAATGAACTGAAGGAAGATATAACAAAAGATAAGAAGGATATAAAGAAGACACTGGATGACCATAAAGAAGAATTTGTAAACTTGAAAAAACAAATGGCAGAACTTATGGGAATGAAGTCCACAATGGAGGAGATGAAAAACACAATGGAGGGACACAACAGTAGATTTGAACAGGCAGAAGAAAGGATCAGTGAACTGGAAGACAAGACACTTGAATTCATACACACAAAAGAACAGATGGGGGGAAATGGAAAAATATGAGCAGGGTCTTATGGAGCTGAGTGAGACCATGAAACACATGAATATACATGTTATGGGTTTCCCAGGAGAAGAGAGGGGAAAGTTGGCAGAAAGAATAATAGAAGAAATATTCACTAAAAATTTCCCAACTCTTATGAAAGATGGAAAATTAGAGTTTCAAGAAGTAGTGTGCCCCAAACAGAATACATCCCAATAGACTTACTCCAAGACATTTCCTCACCATATTGTCCAATGTCAAAGACAAAGAAAGAATTCTGAAAGCAGCAAGAAAAAAAACAATCCATCACCTACAAGGGAAGCTTGATAAGACTGTACAGATTTCTCCACAGAAACCATGGAGGCAAGAAGAGAGTGCCATGAGATATTTAAGACACTGAAAGAGAAAAATTGCAAACCAAGAATTCTATATCCAGCAAAACTGTACTTAAAAATTAGGGAGAGATTAAAATGTTTCCAGACAAAAAGACACTGAGAAACTTTATGAACAAGAGACCAGTGCTACAAGAAATACTAAAAGGAGTGCTACAGGCTGATAGGAAAAGACTGGTGAGAGAGAGTTGGAGAAGAGTGCAGAAATGAAGCTTATCAGGAAAGGTAAAAGGAGAGAGAGGAAAAAATATGATATGACACATAAAATCCAAAAGACAAAATGGCAGAAGAAAGCACTGCCTTTACAATAATATAACTAGATGTAAATGGATTAAAATCCCCAGTAAAAAGACACAGACTGGCAGAATAGATTAAAAAACAGGACCCACCTATATGCTGTCTACAAGAAACTCAACTTACACACAAGGACAAAAATAGACTAAAAGTGAAAGATTGGAAAATGATATCTCATGCAAACAACAACCAGAAAAAAAGCAGGAGTAGTTACACTAATATCAGACAAATTAGACTTCAAATTAAAACAAAAGGGACAAAGAAGGACAATATATATTAATAAAAGGATCAATTCATTAAGAAAACTTAACAATCAGAAACATTTATGCACCAAGCCAGAGTGCCCCAAATTCATGAGACAGACACTGAGAACACTGAAAGGAGTAGATAACTCCACAATAATAGTTGGAGACTTCAATACACCGCTCTCGTCAATGGATAGAACATCTAGACAGAGGATCAATAAAGAAATGGAGATGCTGAATTGTATGATAAATGAACTAGAGTTGACAGACATTTATAGAACACTACACTCAACAACAGGATAAACTATTTTCTCAAGTGCTCATGGAACATTCTCTAGGATAGGTCACATGTTGGGTCACAAAGCAAGTCTCAACCAATTTACAAATATTGATATTATACAAAACATTTTCTCAGACCATAATGGAATGAAGTTGGAAATAAATAAGAGGCAGAAGGTCATAAAATTCACAAATATATGAAGGTAAACAACACGGTCTTAGAAAACAAGTGGGTGAAGGAAGAAATTACAAGTGAAATTAGAAAATACCTCGAGGTAAATGACAATGAAAACACAATGTATCAAAAGATATGGGATGCAGCAAAGGTGGTGCTGAGAGGGAAATTTATTGCCATAAATGCCTATATTAAAAGAGAAAAGAGCAAAAATTGAAGAATTAACTGCTCACCTGGAGGAATTAGAGAAAGAACAGAAAACTAAACCAAAGCAAAAAGAAAGGAAGAAATAACAAATATTAGAGCAGAAATAAATGAAATTGAGAACAGGAAAACAATAGAATCAACAAAACCAGAAGTTGGTTCTTTGAGAAAATCAATAAAATTGATGGACTGCTAGCTAGGCTAACAAAAAAAAAAAAAAAAATGGAGAGCAGATGCAAATAAATACAATCAGCAATGGGGAAGGAAACATAACTGCTGACCCTGCAGAAATTAAGGAGATAATGAGAAGATACTAGTAGTCACTATATGCTAATAAACTAGACAACTTAGACAAAATGGACAGCTTCCCAGAAAAGCATAAACAACCAACATTGACTCAAGAAGAAATAGATGGTACTGCCTTTTATATTGAAGTCTTTGGATCCACTTTGATTTAATTTTTGTGTAGGGTGTGAGGTAGGGGTCCTCTTTCATTCTTGGGATATGGATATCCAACTCTCCAAGCCCCATTTGTTGAAAAGATTGTTATGTCCCAGTTCTGTGGCTTTGGGGGCCTTATCAAAAATCAGTCAGCTGTAGATCTGGGGGTCTATCTCCAAATTCTCAAATCAATTCCATTGATCGATATTTCTATCTTTGTGCCAGTACCATGCTGTTTTGACTACTGCGGCTTTATAATAAGCTTCAAAGTCAGGGAGGGTAAGTCCTCACACTTCATTTTTCATTCTTAGAGTATTTTTAGCAATTTGAGGCATCTTCTCTGTCCAAATAAATTTGATAACTAGTTTTTCCAAATCTGCAATGTAGGTTCTTGGAATTTTGATTGGGATTGCATTGGATCTGTAGATGAGTTCGGGTAGAATTGACATCTTAATGACATTTAGCCTTCCTATCCATGAGCATGGAATATTTTCCATCTTTTAAGGTCCCTTTCTATTTCTTTTAGTAGAGTTATGTAGTTCTCTTTGTATCAGTCTTTTACATCTTTGGTTAAATTTATTCCTAATTACTTTATTTATTTAGTTGCTATTGAAAATGGTATCATTTTCTTGAGTGTCTCTTCATTTGTTTATTTCTAGTGTATGGAAACATTACTGACTTATGTGCATTAATCTTGTATCGAGCTACTTTGCTAAATTTGTTTATTAGATCTAACAACTGTATCATTGATTTCTCAGGGTTTTCCAGCTATAAGAACATATCATCTGCAAATGATGACAGTTTTATGTCTTCCTTTCCAATTTGGATACCTTTTATTTCTTTGTCATGCCAGATTGCCCTGGCTAGCACTTTTAGCACAATGTTGAATAACAGTGGTGACAGCAAGCATCTTTGCCTCATTCCTTATCTTAGAGGGGAGGCTTTCAGTCTCTGAACATTAAGTACTATGCTGGCTGTGGATTTTCCATGTATGCCCTTACTCATATTGAGGAAGTTTCCTTCAATTCCTACCTTTTGAAGGGTTTTAATCAAAAAGGGATATTGGATTTTGTGAAATGCTTTTTCAGCATCTATTGGGATGATCATTTGATTTTTCTCTTTTGATTTGTTCATGTGTTGTAATACATTGATTTTCTTATGTTGAACCATCCTTGCATGCCTGGAATGAACCCCACTTGGTCATCATGTATGAATTATTTAGTGTTTCTTTGGATTTGATTTGCAAGTATTTTTTTAGACTTTTTCATCTGTAGTCATTAGGGAGATTGACCTGTAGTTTTCATTTTTGTAGCACCTTTGCCTGGCTTTGGTATTAGATTGAGGTTAGCATCATAAAATGAGTTAGGTAGTGTTCCACTTTATTTGATGTTTTGATAGATTTGAAGTAAGATTGGTGTCAGTTCTTTTTGGAAAGTTTGGTAGAATTCCCCTGTGAAGCCATCCGGCCCTGTGCATTTATTTGTGGAAAGTTTTTTGATGACTGATTGGATCTCTTTGCTTGTGATCGGTTCATTGAGGTCTTCTATTTCTTCTCTGGTCAGTCTAAGTTGTTCATATGTTCCCAGAAAATTGTTGATTTCCTCTACATTATCCAGTTTGTTGGCAAACAGTTGTTCATAGTATCCTTTTATATATATTTTTTTAATTTCTTTGGGATCCATAGTAATATCACCTTTCTCATTCATGGGTCTTCTCTCTTTTTTATTTTGTCACTCTACCTAGGGGCTTGCCAATCTTGTTGATCTTCTGAAAGAATCAATTTTGGTGTTATTTAATCTATTTTTTTCTCTATGTCATTTTATTTCTGCTTTAATCCTTGTTATTTCTTTTCTTCTACTTGGTTTAGAATTGGTTTCCTGTTCATTTTCTGGCTTCTGCAGTTACTTGATTAGTTCTTTGATTTCAGCTCTTTCTTCATTTTTGATGTATGCATTTAGTGCTATAAATTTCTCCATCAGTACTGCTTTTACTGCATCCCATAGGTTTTGATATGCTGTGTTCTCATTTTCACTTGTCTTTATATACCTAGCAATTTCTCTTGCTATTTCTGGGGTGTGTTGTTCAACCTCCTGGTATTTCTGAATTTTCTAAGTCTCTAATGGTTATTGACTTCTAATTGTATTCCATTGTGGTCAGAGAATGTGCTTTGAATAATTTCAATTTTTTTTTTTAATTTATTGAGGCTTGTTTTATGTCCCAGCATATGATCTATTCTGGAGAAAATTCCATGAGCACTAGAGAGGAATGTGTATCCTGGTGATTTGGGATGTAATGTTCTACATATGTCTTGTAAATCAAATTCATTTATCAAATTGTTTAGGTCTTCAATTTCCTTATTGGTCTTCTGTCTGGTAGATCAATCTATAGGAGAGAGTGATGTGTTGAAATCTCCCACAGTTATTGTGGAAACATTTATTGCTTCCTTATTTTTGCCAGTGCTTGTCCCATGTATTTTGTGGTACCATGATTGTGTGCATAAGCATTTTTGATTCTTATTCCTTTTTATTGAATTGCATTCATTTGTGGGAAGCATTTTGAATTGCCCCCTTTATTAATATGTCGTGGCCTTCTTTGTCTCTAGTAACATCCTTGCATTTTATCTGATATTAATATTGCTACTCCTGCTGCAGCTTGCATGAAATATGTTTTCCATCCTTTCCTTTTCAATATCTTTGTGTCCCTGTTTCTAAGATGAGTCTCTTGTATGCAACATATTGATGGTTCATATTTTTTTATCTATTCTGCCAATCTGTTTCTGTTAATTGGGGAGTTTAATCCATTTACATTCAATGTTATTACTGTGAAGGCATTTCTTGAATTAGTCATCTTATCCTGTGGTTTATGTTTGTCAGATACAATATTTCCCTCTCTCTTAATGTCCTTTAACAAACCCATACTGAATCTCTTTAGTACTGAACCTTTCTTCAAATCTCTCTTTCTCCTCTGTGTCTCTGTCTGTAGGGCTCCCTTTAGTATCTGAAACAAGGCAGCACTTTTATTAGCAAAATCTCTCAGCATTTGTTTGTCTCCCTCAAATCTGAAGGAGAGCTTTGCTGGATAAAGAATTCTTGGTTGGCAGATTTTGTCTCTCAGAGTTTTATATATGTCATGCCAGTGCCTTCTCACATCCATAGTGGCAGCTGAGTAATCACTACTTAGTCTTATGCTGTTTCCTTTGTAAGTGGTGAATTGCTCTCCTCTTGCTGTTTTCAGAGCTTGCTCATTCTCTTCAGTGTTTGACAACCTGATTAGAATATGTCTCAGGGTGTGTTTATTTGGATTTATTCTATTTGGAGTTCATGGGGCATTTATGATTTTTCTATTTATGTTGTTTAGAAGGTTTGACATGTTTTCCCCAACAATTTCTTTGAATACTCTTCCTAGACCTTTAACCTTCTCTTCCCCTTCTGGAACACCAAGGAGTCTTATATTTGGATGTTTTACATTATCTATCATATCCCTGAGGTCCATTTCAATTTTTTTCAAAATTTTCCCATTCTTTCTTTTGTTCTTTCATTTTTCCATTCTGTCATTCTCAAGGTCACTGATTTGCTCTTCAGCTTCCTTTAGTCCTCTACTATGAGTATCCAGAACCTTTTTAATTTGGTTGACAGTTTATTTCTATAAGTTCATCTATTTTTTTTATTTACTCTTGCAAGTTTTTCTTTATGCTCTTCTAGGTTATACTTCACATCCTTTATATCCTGTGCCAGGCTCTCATTGTCTTCAGTTCTTTGATTAATTGCTCCAAGTATTGTGTCTCTTCTGAACTTTTGATTTGGGTGTTTTGGTTTGTGTTATCCATATCATCTGCTTTTTTCATATGCTTTAAATTTTCCTGTTGTTTTTGGACTCTTTGCATTTGCTTAACTTGGTAGGGTTCTTTTAGGATATTTAGACTGATTCAAACACTTATATTTAGACTGATTCAAACACTTATGTCTAATTTGTCACATCTACAGCTTGGTGGAATACTCTTTCTTTAACCAACCAGAAGGTTGCATCTGTAAGCCACCTATTCCCCTCAAGCCAGTTCTCCCCAAATTTGTCCTTGTGGTGAGTCAGGGTCTGAGTCTTGTGGGTGTCCAATCGGTGCACCAAGTTTGCATGTGTAGTTGGTGCTGCCTACCCTGAATATGGGGCATGCTTCTGAGCAGTTAGGGAAGGTGAATGTTTATAAAAATCAAATCTCCCAGATGTTCCCAGAGATTTAAATCTGTTGCAAGAGTCTAATCCTTCAGTTGTGTCTCACCAAAGTTTGTCTCTGCTGCTGACCCACAAGTACTTGGTATTTGTGTATGGTACTGGGAGCTTCTGAGTGAGACCCTCTTCCAAGCCATGCCCTCCTATGGCCTCTGCTGAGGGAAGACTGCTCTGTCACAAGTGAGTGCCATCATACAAGGGAAGTTCTGGTTGTAAGGGGACATCCCCTTTTTCTTGGGAAGTTATGGAATTTAGTGAATTTTCTCAGTCACTAGACTTTTTGCTTTGTCTCTCAGAGCTATCTTAGCTCTGCTCTTGCCTGGGCCCAAATTACAAGTCTTTGTGGCTTTCTGTAATGGGCTTCCTAGAGTAATTGTTTTAGAAAAAGAGAAAAAGATTTTTTTAAAAAGGGCCCTCCTTGCAGATCTAATGGGCTGTTGAAATGCTAAGAGACATGGAGTTGAGGTCCATTAAGGAACAATCAAGAAAGCAGAGAAACTGACTCTTCAGACAAGGGTACTTGCTCTCTGGATTTGCATATGTGTCTGATTCTGTTTGAGCCCTGCCCTTCTCAGTATTATGTTCACACAAACTTCAAAAAGTCTCTTTTTTATTTTGGGTTTTTTTTTTTTGCTGTTTTTGCTAGCCCTATCTCCTCTCTGCCATGCTGACTGTTCCCAGAGTCTCCAGTGTCTGGTCTCAGTCTATGTATGTTTGGAGTTTTTGATCAGTAGTCTGAGTTTTCAATCAGAGTTGCAACTTTAGTTCTCCTGCCTGATTCCCAGCACTAATGGCCCCTCCTCCCATGGGACTGTGCCTGGCAGAGAGGGTCAAGGGTCCCCTGGCTACAAGAACTTACAGATTTCACTGATCTCAGTGGTTCCACACATTCATGAGTGTTGTATGAAGCATGCCCAAGGTCAAATTTTTCTTCAGTGTCTGGCCCACACAGTTCCTAGCTTTCTACCAACTGCCCTAGAGGAGTAGCCAAAACCCACACCTCACCACTCCACTATATTGCCCCACCCTAGTCATAAGTGTATTCTTTACTGTCCCTATTCTTCAACTTTTCTGTCAGTTTGAAATTAATTCCAAGTAAATCTTAAAAATTATCTATAATTTTTCTTATAGATTGTCCTATACTCAATCAAAAATAATGTGATGCATGAGAGTATGATAATGAGCAAAACTTAAAAAGAATGGCAATAGAAATTGATAATAAAAAATCAAGTTATTACATGTGAAATTAAATAATTATGTTTAGAAAAACTAAATAGGCAAGCCACAGATCAAAAGACAATATTATAAAAATATATCAAAGGACTTATATCCAATATATAAAAAGAAATCTTAGAACTCAATAATAAAGAAGCCAACTTAATTTAATAAAAACAGACAAAATAGTACATAAAAAGGCTGCTATACCATGAAAACATGGTTTTATCCTTTTCCAATTCACCATATTAATAGATTAAAGAAGAAAAATCATATGATAATTTCAATAGATAGAGAATAAGTATTTGAGAAAACACAACCCCCATTTACAATAAAAGCCACCAGCAAACTAGAAATAGAAAGAAACTTTCCCAACATGATAAAGGGAACTTATGAAAATCCTAAAGGTAGTATCATTCTCAATGGTGAAATGGTAAATGCTTTTCCTTAAGATCAGGAACAAGACAATGATGCCTGCTCTCATCACTTCTAGTTAACACTGTATGTGTATGTATAAAATCCTAAAGAATCTACAAAAATCACTAGAACTAATTAGTGCATTCAGTAATGTGGCAGGATACAAAGTCTTAATAAAAATCAACTCTGTTTCTATGTAATAGCAATGAACTACAAGAAATTGAAATAAAAATATAATTTATAATAGCAGGAAAATATACTTAGAAATAAATTTTAAAAAATAAGTTTAAGATCATGCAATGAAAACTATAAAAAAAAATTTTAAAGACCTAAATCAATAAATAGATAGATGTTCAAGGACTGGAAAACTCAATTAACATGTCAATTTTCCCAAAATTTATCTATAGGTTTAGTGCAATTTCTGTGAAAAAAAATAGCAGGATTTTTTTTTGGTAGAACTTGACAAGATGATTCTAAAATGTATATAAAAATGTGAATCACCTGAAATTGCAGGTAAATTGCTTGAGATTCATAGTATATGATTTCAAGACTTGCTATACAGCTACATTAATCAAGACAGTGTGGTATTGGCATAAGAAGAGACACAAATATTACTGGAACAGAACAGTGTCTCTAAAAATAAGCTAACCCATATATGCTCAACTGATTTCTTACAAAGTTTCCCAGGTTATTCAGTGGGGAATTTGCTAGTCTTTTCAACAAAATGGTGCTAGAACAAGTGAATATACATATGAAAACAAATTAACCTTGACCCTCACTTTGAACCATAAACAAAATTACCTCAAAATGGGTAGACCTAAAGGTAAGAGCTAAAACTATACAACTACTTTTTCAAAAACAGGGGAAAATCCTCGTGACCTTGGGTTAGGCAAAAATTTCTTAAATAAGACCCAAAAATCATGAAGAAAAAAAAGCAACAACTTGGATTTCAACAAAAGTAAGATTTTGCTTTTCAAAAGCTACTGTTGGGGGGTGGAGGTGAGGCAAGATGGCTACATAGGTCGGTGTGGAATTTAGTTAGTTCTCTGGAACAACTAGCATATAGCCAGGAACAGCTAGTAAATAGTCTGGAACAACTCTTAGGGGACATCTGTGACTGAATACCATATACACGAGCCTGGATAGGGTGAAATGACTGAGATCACAGCATAAGAACTGTAGCTAAAGCTCCCTAAACTGTGGAGCTGGCACCTCTCCCCCACGAGCAGAGCAGGCTGAGTTGAAACACTTCCCTGCAGGAAAAAGAAGCAGCCTCACCTGGGAGCATAGGACTGTAGCTCAATCAAGCTCCAACTGTGATTTCAGTTACTGAATTTGGACTACTGAATATAAGACAAGAGGAGAGATAAACCTGGAGCAAACAGGAAAGGAACATGAAGCTTCCCCCAGTGGAGAGGAGGCAGGGATGATGGAAAAAATATATAAATAAATAAAAACAGTGGCTTTTGGAGTCGGCCAATCTCAGAATACTGAAAAAGGGCTGAGTGCCAAGAAAAGGGGCACATAGAACTGCGTACCAACTCTGGTTCTTGATTGGTAACTGAGAGGCTGGGGACTGGCCCTGAAAAGGGGATTTCTTTCTTTTTTTCTTTTTTTCCTCTCATACTAAGTAGCTCATTAGAGAAAGCCTCAGGCATTATCAACTGTCAGCACTGACTCAGGTAAGGGTGGAGTTTTAATACTTAGAGAGACAAAGGAAGAAGTCAAATGTAGGCAATCAATCCCAACAGGCTTATCTTCCCTAAGAAAAGAGGGAGGTGGGGCCCAACTCAAGTGGCTGTACTCCCATAGAGAACAAATACTCTAGGGCCTGGGGAAAAAGAAACAGAATAAGCTTAAGCTTGACTTCTGACTCTGTCTACCCCTGGCTTGGAGAGGGTCTAACGAGAATTAAAGGCAATGCTCCTCTTTATTCCAGTGGGGAACTGCAGGCTGACAAGTGCCACCTGCTGGGATGGATAGGAATAGCACGGTGTTTAGACGCCTCACAGGAATATCTGACAAATTTCTAGGTCTCATCCCCAGGGAAACCTGATAGAGATTACACCCGTGTGAGATCAGGGCCCATCTAGTCTGGGAAAATGTGATTAGGCTAATCCAGGGAACCAGATGCCTAGACAACAAAAACGTTTGAAACACACTACAAAAAAATGAAGATATGGCCCACTCAAAGGAAAAACTTGCACTTCAAATGGGATACAGGAGGTGAAACCACTAATTAAAGTTCATCAAACAAATATGGTAAATAAATTCAAAAATCAGAATAATGAGTTGTGGGAAGATATGGTAAAAGAGATGAAGGACATAAAGAAAACATTGGGTGAACCTAAGGAAGAACTTGAAAGTTTGAAAAAACAATTAGCAGAACTTAAGGTAAGGAAAGGCACAATAGAAGGGGGATATGAAAGGAAATGAAATAAGCTTCAGTGGAAGAGAGACTCCAAAAGGAGGCAAGAGCTCACTCTGGTGGGCACTCTTATGCACAATATAGACAGCCCTTCTTAGGTTCTAATCAATTGGAATAGCAAGCAGTAACTACTTGAAACTATCAAACTACAACCCAGAACCCTTGAATCTTGAAGGTGAGTGAATAAAAATGTAGCTTATGGGGGTGACAATGTGAATCGGGAATCCATGTGTACCACTCTCCCCTTTGTTCAGTTTATGGATGGATGAGTAGAAAAATGGGGGCAGAAAAAAAGAAGAAACAGATGACTGCAACAAACCAGTCACAAGGAAAGAGATTGAGTCAGTAATTGAAAAGCTACCAAAAAGGAAAAGCCCAGGACAAGATGGCTTCACATTTGAATTCTACAAAACATTAAAGAAAGAATTAGTACCAGCCTGGCTCAAACTCTTCAAAAAAACTGAAGAAGGAAAGCTACCTAACTCATTCAATGAAGCCAACATCACCCTAATACCAAAATCAAACAAAGATACTACATACAAAGAAAATTATAGACAAGTCTCTTAAGTGAACATAGATGCAAAAATCCTCAAAAAAATACTCACAAATCAAATCCAGTGGCACATTAAAAGAATTATACACCACAATGAGGTGGAATTTATTCAAGCCATGTGAGGCTGGTTCAACACAAGAAAATCAATTAATGTAATACACCACATCAATAAATTAAAGAAGAAGAAACACATAATCATCTTGATCAATGCAGAAAAGGCATTTGACAAAATTCAATATCCTTTCCTGATGGAAACAAGTCAAAGGATAGGAATAGAAGGGAATGTTTTTCAATATGGTAAAGGCAATATATGAAAAAAACACAGCTAACATCATACTTTCCCTCTAAGATCAGGAAGAAGACAGGTATGCCCACTGTCACCATTGTTATTCAACATTGTGCTGGACATGCTAGCAAGAGCAAATAGGCAAGAAAAAGAAATAAAAGGCATCCAAATTGGAGAGAAAGAAGTAAAACTTTGACTATTTGCAGATGACATGATTCCATATGTAGAAAATCCAGAAAAATCTACAGCAAAACTACTAGAACTAGTCAATGAATACAGCAAAGTGGCAGGCTACAAGATCAACACACAAACCTGTAGTGTCCCTATACACAAGGAATGTGCAACAAGAGGAAGAAATCAAGAAAAAATTTCCATTTACAATAGCAACCAAAAGAATTGAGTATTTAGGAAAAAACTTAACCAAGGACACAAAAGACCTTTACACAGAAAACTACAAGAAACTGCTAAAAGAAATTTTACAGGACTTAAAAAAATGGAAGAACATACCATGTTCATGGATTGGAAGACTAAATACAGTTAAGATGGCGATTTTACCTAAAGTGATTTATAGATTCAATACAATAACAATTAATATCCCAACAATTTATTTTACACAAATAGAAAAACTAATAACAAAATTTATTTGGAAAGGCAAGGTGCCCTGAGTAGCCAAAAATATCTTGAGAAAGAGGAACAGAGTAGGAGATCTCACACTACCTGACTTTGAAACATATTACAAATCTCCAGTGGTCAAAACATGTTACTGACATAAGGATAGATATGCTGACCAATGGAATCAAATTGAGTGTTCAGAAGTAGACCCTTGCATCTAGGGACAATTGATCTTTGATAAGGCAGTCAAACTGAAGCAACTGGGACGGAGCAGCCTCTTCAATAAATGGTGTTTGGAGAACTGGATATCCATTTCCAAAAGAATGAAAGAGGATTTCTATCTCACACCTTATACAAAAATTAACTCAAAATGGATCAAAGACCTAAACATTAGCACCAAGGCCATAAGACTCTTCGAAGAAAATGTAGGGCAGTATCTTAAAGATATTGTAATAGGAGGTGGTTTCCTAGACCTCACACCCAAGGTGTGAGCAACCAAAGAACAAATAGAGAAATGAGATCACCTCAAAATTAAACACTTTTGTACATCAAAGAACTTTGTCACAAAAGTAAAAAGGCAACCTATGCAATGGAGATGATATTTGGAAATCACATATCAGGTAAGCATTTAATATCCTGAATATATAAAAGGGATCCTACAATGCAACAACAGAAAGACAAACAATCCAATTAAAAAAATGGGGAAAAGACATGAACAGACACTTTTCTGAAGAGGAAAATCAAATGACTCAAAAGACATGAAAAAATGCCCAACTTCCTGGCTATTAGGGAAATGCAAATCAAAACCACAGTGAGATATCACCTCACACATGCCAGAATGCTCATTATCCAAAAAACAGAAAATTAAAAGTGCTGGATAGGATGTGGAGAAACAGGCACACTTATTCATTGCTGGTGGGAATGTAAAATGGTGCAACCAATCTGGAAGACAGTGTGGAGGTTCCTCAGGAAACTAAGTATAGATTTGCCACATGACCCAGCTACTCCTTTGCTGGGTATATACTCAGAGGAACTGAAACTTAAGACAGAAACAGACATTTGTAAACCAACGTTTATTGCAGCATTATTCACAATTGCCAAGAGATGGAAACAGCCCAAATATCCATCAATGGATGAGTGGGTAAACAAACTGTGATATATACACATGATGGAATATTATGCAGCTGTAAGACAAGCAAAGACATGGAACATATAATAAGGTGGATGACCCTTGAGGACATTACATTGAGTGAAGTTTGCTGGAAACAAAAGGACAGATAATGTATGGTCTTGCTAATATTAACAAGCATTAATGAACAAACTTTGAGAGTTAAAAGCTGAGAACACATTATATCAGGAGATAGAAAAAAGATAGAGACTGGGCATTTGATGCTAAAGGGTTATGGAATATTTAGTAGGATTGATTGTATAGATCCAGAAATAGATAGCATAATAATGTGTGATGGTAGCACAATATTGTAAGTACTCTGAACAAAGATGTCTGTGAGTTGAGCTGAAGGAGGTGGGATAGGAGAAAGTATGATACCAGAGGTAAAGATAGATGATAAAGTCTGGGACTGTATAACTTGGCGAATACTGGAGTGGCCAATGACTCTTACTAAACGTACAAATATAAAAATGTTTTTACATATGGGAGAACAAATGAATGTCAACCATGCAGAGTGTTGTAAAAGGAATGGTGTTTGGAAAAAAATATAATCAAAGCAAACTGGAGTCCATGGTCAACAGTAACATTGTAATATGCTTCCATTAAGTGTAACAAAGGCAATATACCAAAGCTAAGTGTGTATGAGAGGGGGATATAAGGGAAAGGTATGAGATACTTGGTAGCAGTGTTGTTTTCTGTCTTTACTATTATATTGTATTGTGTGACATGTTATTTTTCTTTTATCATCTTTTTTATTATTCACTAGAAAAAATCTTTTTTTATAGTAATCAATATGTTCAAGTGCTGATTGTGGTGATAAATGTAAAACTTGTGATGATACCATGAACAACTGACTACACTGTGGATAAATGTATAGTATGTGAATATAACTCTATAAAATTGTAGGAAAAATATAAATAGGTGTAAAAATGTTGGAGAAAACATGGAGAGAGGGATGTACCTATCTACTATTGATGAGCAGGCAGAATGGTGTAGCCTTTCTGGAGGTCAGTGTGGTGGTTCCACAAAAGTCTAAGTGTGTGGGGGCCAAAAGGTCCTGCAACCTCATTATGGGGTATGTAATTGCAAAATCTGAGAGCAGAGACATGAATGGACACTGGTGTTCATGGAGGTAGTATTCATGATTTGCAATGGGTGGAGGTGGCCTAAGGGTACATAGATGGAGGAACAGAATGGTGAACTGTGGGGTATGCATACAATGGAATATTGAGCAACTACAAGGAGTGAAGCTGTGAGACATGCATCTAGGGAATGGATCTTGTACACAGCATTTTGAGTGAAGTACATCAGAAATAAAGGCAAACACTATAATGCCTCACCAATATGGGCTAACTACAATGTGAAAACTCAGAATCAAATCTTAGAACACAGTCTAAGAGTGGAACAATTATTGTAATGGTCCCTAGATTGTAAGCTCTTACAGCAGTCAAATCTATTCCTGAATTGTAATGGCTATCTCAAAACTCTGAGATGCTGATTCCTTAGTGTATAATCTGATTGGTCTCTAGAACGTTGGGTATCTCTGTGACACCTGAAACTCAGAGCTAGAGTTCAACAGATATGAATGTCAGTATTAGGGCATACAGCAACGGTTTTAAAAAAATTTGAAAAAGAGCCCAGACTTCAGTTAGAGATATGAATGAAGCAGATCTGGTTAAGACTAGGGCAAACTGGGCCAAAGGGTAAAGTTTGAAACTGACTGTGTTTTAAAACTTCAACTTCCATGTGAGACCAAGGGAAGAGTTGTCTATTTAGTGCAGGATCTATATTTTCTAAACAGTATAACTCTACAGTCAGTTTGTTCAAACACCACAATTACATGGAACTTTGAATAAAAAGTGAGATATGGTAGGTTTGTATAGGTTAGAGTGAAAGAGTGACACATCCCAAAGTAATTTTGGCAGAGAATAAAAATATATTTACAGCGCCTCCCTGAGGAACTGAGGAACTGGGGGAAAATGCCAAACTGTGGGACTTCCTCACCTGCATTGTTGCTGATTTTGTCACAAACCTTGAGGACTGGCAGTTTGATGTGCCAAGCCCTCTATCATGGGACTTGCCCTTATGAAGCTCAGTACCGCAAGGGAGAGGCTAGACTTGCATATAATTGTGCCTGTGTGTCTCCCCCTGAGTACCTCTTTGTTGCTCAGATGTGGCCCTCTCTCTCTCTCTCTAACTAAGCCACCTCAGCTGATGAACTCACTGCCCTCCCCACTACATGGGACCCGACTCCCAGGTGTGGAAATCTCCCTGGCAACACAGGATATGACTCCCAGGAATGAATCTGGACCCACCATTTTGGGATTGAGAATATCTTCTTGACCAAAAGGGGGATGTGAAATGAAATGAAATAAAGTTTCAGTGGCTGAGAGATTTCAAATGGAGTCAAGAGGTTACTCTGGTGGACATTCTGATGCACTATATAGATAACACCTTTTAGGTTTTAATGTATCATAATAGCTAGAAGTAAATACCTGAAACTATCAGGTAGTCTGGGCTCTTGAAGACAATTGTATAACAATGTAGCTTATGAGGGGTGACAGTGTGATTGTGAAAACCTTGTGGATTGCACTCTCTTTATCTAGTGTATGGATGGATGATTAGAAAAATGGGGACAAAAACTGAATGAAAAAATGTTGGATGGGGTGATTTGGGTGTCCTTTTTTACTTTTTTTATTCTTATTCTGATTCTTTCTGATGTAAGGAAAATGTTCAAAAATATATTGGGGTAATGAATGCATGACTATATGATGGTACTGTGAACAGTTGATTGCACACCATGGATGATTGTATGATATGTGAATATATTTCAATAAAACTGAATTCAATTTAGAAAAATGTAGTAGAAAGCTAAAGTGATCAAAACAGCATGGTACAGGGACAGACATAAATACCAATGGAATTGAATGAAGAGTTCAGAAATAAACTCACACCTATGGCCAATTGATACTTGACAAGAATGCCAAAGCCACTCAATGGGGAAATAGTAGATTCTTCAAAAAATTGTGATGGGAAAACTGGATATTCATGTGAGAAAAAAAATGAAGGTGGACCCCTACATCACACCATATACTAAAATTAATTCAAAATGGGTCAAACACCTAAATACAAGGACCAAACCTATAAATTCCTAGAAGAAAACATAAGGGAGCATTGTCAAGACTTTGTGTTGGCAATGATTTCTTAGACTTTACACCAAAAGCATAAGCTACTAAAGGAATAACAAATAGGACTTCATCAAAATTAAAAACTTTTGTGCATCAAATATATTCATCAAGAAAATAAAAAGACAACATATAGAATGGGATAAAATATTTGGAAACCACATGTCTGATAAGGTTTTAATATCCAGAATATACAAAGAAATCCTACAAGTCAACAACAAAATGACAAGCAACCCAATTTAAAAATGTGTGAAAGACTTGAATAAACAGTTCTCCAAGGAAGATATTCAAATGTCCAAAGGTGCATGAAAAGATATCAGCATCATTAGCCATTAAGGAAATGCAAATTAAATCCACAATGGGATATAATTTTACACCTCCTAGACGAGTTAATGTTAAAAAAAATGGGAAATAAGCATTGGAGAGGAAGTGGAAAAACAGAAATGCTTGTTCATTGTTGGTGAGAAAGTAAAATGGGGCATTCACTTGGAAAACAGTTTGGTGGTTCTTCAGAAAGTTAAGTATGGAATTATTATATGACCTGGAAATCCCTCCTCTAGGGAATTTCCATATTTGAAAGCAGGGACTAGAACAGATATTTGCACACTGATGTTCATAGCACCATTATTCACAATTTCTAAAGATGGAAACAAAATAAGTGTCCATCAACAGATTTATGGGTAAACAAAATGTAGTATATACACAGAATGGAATAGTATTCAGCCATAAAAAGAAATGAAATTCTGATAAATGTGACAACATGGATGAACCTTGAAGACATCATTTTGAGTGAAATCAGTCAGACAGAAATGGACAAATATTGTATGACATGAAATGGTTGGAATGGGCAAATTCATAGTCAGAAACAATTCAGGTTGCCAGGGGCTGAAGTGGTGGTAGGGAATGAGGAGTTAATGTTTAATTGGTGTGGAGTTTCTGCTTGTGGTGATGGAAAAGTTTTGGTAAAGGAAAGTGATGATGATAGCACAACATTGTGAATGTAATTAATACACTGAATTACATATATTTGAATCTGGTTAAAAGGGCAAATTTTAGGTTACATATATATAAGTAGAATAAAATTTTTAAAGAACCATAGGACTGTAAACATAGTGAACCCTAATGTAAATATGGACTATAGTTAATTGCATACTTATAATAATATTGCTTCATCATTTGTAAAAAAGGTAGCATGCACTAATGCAACGTGTTAATAGAGGAGACTGGATGTGTTATGGGGTAGTAAATGGGAACTCTATTTTCTGCATGACTTTTCTGTAAATCTGCAACCTCTCTAATTAAAAAAGTATTTTAAAAATCCCCCCCAAAGAAAACAGAGATCAAGGAGGACTAAATTAATGGAAGGACATTCCTTGTTCATGGATTGGAAGATTAAATATAGTTAATATGTCATTTCTACTCAAATTTATTTACAGAAAATGCAATCCCAAGGAAAATTCTAATGGCTTACTTTGAAGAAATAGAAAAGCCAATCATCAAATTTATTTGGAAAAGCAAGGGGCCCTGAAAACCCCCAAAAATCTTGAAGAAGAATGAAGTTGGAGTGAGGGCACACACTTCCTGACTACAGCATTTTACAAAGCTACAGTGGCCAAAACAGCATGGTACTGGAATATATATATATATATATATATATATATATATATATATATATATATATCAATGGAAACAAATTGAGAGTTCAGAAATAGACACACATGTTTGTGGGCAAGTTATTTTCAACAAGGCTGCCAAATCCACTCAAATGGGACAGAACTGTTGCTCAAAAAATTGGTATTGGAAATCTGCATATCCGTATCCAGAAAAATGAAGAAGGACCCCTATCTCACACCTTACACAAATATTAACTCAAAATGGTTCAATGACTTAAATACAAGAGATGGGACCATAAAAGACCTAGAAGAAAATGTAAGGAAGCATCCTCAAGATCTCGTGGTAGGCAGAGGTTTCTTAGACTTGACACCCAATGCTCAAGTAATGAAAGAAAAAAATAGATAAATGGTACCTCATCAAAATTGAATATTGTTTATATCAAGGGACTTTTTCAAAAAATGAAATGGCAGCCTACATAATGGGAAAAAATATTAGGAAATCCCATATCCAATAAGGTTTTTTTTTTTAATTTTTATTGGGATTGTTCAGATACCATACAATTATCCAAAGATCCAAAGTGTACAATCAGTTGACCCTGGTACCCTCTTACAGCTGTGCATCCATCACCACACTTAATTTTTGTTCAATTTTTAGAAACTTTTCATTACTCCAGGCCAGAAATAAAGTGAAAGATGGGGAAGAAAAAAAAAAAAAGGAAAAGGAAAGGAAACTCGAATCCTCCCGTATCCCTAACCAACCCCCCTCAATTACTGACTCGTAGTGTTGGTATAGTACATTTGTTACTGTTGATGAAAGAATGTTGAAATACTACAAACTGTAGTATATAGTTTGCAATAGGTATATATTTCTTCCCTATATGTCCATCTATTGTTAACTTCTAGTTGTATTGTCATACATTTGTTCTGGTTCATGGAAGAGTTTTCTAATATTTGTACAGTTAATCATGGATATTGCCCACCATAGGATTCAGTTTTATACATTCCCATCTTTTGACGTCCAACTTTCCTTCTGGTGACATATATGACTCTGAGCTTCCCGTTTCCACCTCATTCACATGTCATTCAGCACTGTTAGTTATTCTCACATCTTGCTACCTACACCTCTGTTTATTTCCAAACATTTAAGTTCGTCCTAGTTGAACATTCTGCTCATACTAAGCAACCACTCCCCATTCTTAAGCCTCATCCTATATCTTGGTACCTTATATTTCATGTCTATGAGTTTGCATATTATAATTAGTTCTTATCAGTGAGATCCTGCAATATTTGTCCATATGTGTCTGGCTTATTTCACTCAGTATATTGCCCTTGAGGTTTTGACATCAACCCATTTTTTTTTAAGATGGTTTTGTTCACACCCCATACATTCCATCCTAAGTAAACAATTGATGGTTCTCTGTATGGTCACATATTTATGTGTTCACCACCTTCACCACTATCTATATAAGGACATCTACATTTCTTCCACAAGGCAGGAGGGAGAGTCAAAGAAGGTAGAGAGGGAAAAGAAAGAGGAAAAAAATGACAGCTAGGAAGTAGCAAAAGGAAAAGTAATCTTAAATCAAAGTAGGGTAAAGAGTCAGACAACACCACCAATGTCAAGTGTCTATCATGCCTCCCCATCCCCCTTCTTATCAGCATTTACCTTGGTATATCACCTTTGTTACATTAAAGGAAGCATAATACAATGATTCTGTTAGTTACAGTCTCTAGTTTACATTGATTGCATCCCTCCCCCAATGCCTCCCCATTTTTAACACCTTGCAAGGTTGACATTTTCTTGTTGCCCTCGTAAAAGAACATATTTGTACATTTTATCACAGTTGTTGAACACTAGATTTCACCAAGTTACACAGTCCCATTCTTTATCTTTCCTCCTTTCTTCTGGTGTCTCACATGCTCCCAACCTTCCTCTCTCAACCGTATACATAGCTATCTTTGTTCAGTGTACTTACATTGCTGTGCTACCATCTCCCAAAATTGTATTCTGAACCACACAGTCCCATCCTCTCCTATCACTCTGCAGTGCTCCCTTTAGTAATTCTTGTAGGGCAGGTGTCTTGTTCACAAAGTCTCTCATTGTTTGTTGGAAAATATTTTGAGCTCTCCCTCATATTTGAAGGACAGCTTTGCTGGATATAGGATTCTTGGTTGGAGGTTTTTCTCTTTTAGTGTCTTAAATATATCACACCACTTCCTTCTTGCCTCCATGGTTTCTGCTGAGAGATCTGCACATAGTCTTATTAAGCTTCCTTTGTATGTGGTGGATTGCTTTTCTCTTGCTGCTTTCAGGATTCTCTTTTTGTCTTTGACATTTGATAATCTGATTATTAAGTGTCTTGGCATAGGCCTATTCAGATCTATTCTGTTTGGAGTATGCTGAACTTCTTGGATCTGTAATTTTATGTCTTTCATAAGAGATGGGAAATTTTCATTGATTAGTTCCTCTATTATTGCCTCTACCCCTTTTCCCTTCTCTTCTCCTTCTGGGATACCAATGATACGTAGATTCTTGTACTTTGTTTCATCTTTAAGTTCCCAGAGATGTTGCTCATATTTTTTCATTCTTTTCTCCATCTGCTCCTTTGCGTGTAGGCTTTCAGGTGTTTTGTTCTCCAGTTCTTGAGTGTTTTCTTCTGCCTCTTGATGTCTGCTGTTGTATGTTTCCATTGTGTCTTTCATCTCTTGTGTTGTGCCTTTCATTTCCTTAGAATCTACTAGTTGTTTTTTTGAACTTTCAATTTCTGCTGTATATATGCTCAGTGTTTTCTTTACAGCCTCTATCTCTTTTGCGAAATATTCTCTAAAGTTTTTGAATTGATTTAGCATTAGTTGTTTAAATTCCTGTATCTCAGTTGAAGTGTATGTTTGTTCCTTTGACTGGGTCATAGCTTCTTTTTTGTTAGTGTAGGTTGTAGTTTTCTGTTGTCTAGGCATCTGACCTCCTAGGCCACCCCAGTCAGGTTTTCCCAGATGAGAACAGGTTCAGGTCACAGAAGGAGGAAATATTCAGTATCTGGTTCCCCTGATGGTTTTTCTTAGAGGATTAATACACCTGTGCTTTTCTGTTTGGCAGGTGCAGTCTGTCACCGCCTGTGTAAGGTGTGGCCTGTGGCTCTCCTCTCCCAGGCTTTGGGGTCTGGTTCCGGAAAGGCGGGCGGTAAAGCTGGGCCCCTCCCTTTCCTTTGGGAAGCTATGCCCCCTCCAAAGAGGTCACTGCCTATCAGGAATTTCTTTGTTTCTTTGACTCTGCTGATCAAAGTATTTTGCTTTTAAAATAGCTGAGTCTGTCTTTATTGCAAAGCACTGTGGGCTGAAAGCGGCTGCAGTTTTCTCCACAGAAAGCAAAAGGGACAGAAAAGCTCCCAGGTTCACCCATCAGCCTCTGGGCTTCTTGTCCTGAGACAGATGTGTCCCCCGACTCTCCCAAGGTCAGTTGTCACCAAAAGCCTCTGTCTGCTCATTGAGGATTCACTGTCTGTGTTTAGCAGTTAACATTAAAATCCCAGATGGAGCTGGGCTGCGGTATGCTAGCTTGTTTGGAGAGTGCTGTTCTCTAGCACCGCGTGGCTTCTGTGAGGGAGGGGCTCTTGGCTCTTGGCTCTCAGCGTGGGTCTGCAGTTTTACTTAAGATTTTATGCTGTGATCTCGGGCATTCCTCCCAATTCAGGTTGGTGGATGATGAGTGGGCAGTCACGTTTGTCTCCCCACAGTTATTCCTGGTTATTTACTAGTTTTTTGGTCATTTATGAATTGTTCCCAGGGGAACTAACAGTTTTCCATTTCTCTCTATGCCACCATGTTTTCTCCCTCCCTCATCCAGTAAGGTTTTAATATCAAGAATATATATAGAAACTTTACAACTCAATAATAGAAACACAAACAGCTCAGTTGAAAACTGGGCAAAAGACTTGAACAGACATTTTTCCAAACAGGCAATACAGATCACTAAATAGCACATGAAAAGATTCTCATCAGGAAATTGCAAATCAAAACAAAAATGAGATGTCATTTCACACCTACTAGAATGGCCACTATTAAGGAAGCAACAAATGTTGGAGAGGATGTGGAGAAATAGGAACACTTATTCACTATTGGTGGAAATGTAAAATGGTACAGTCACCATGGAAGACAGTTTGTGGTTCTTCTGGAAGCTAAGTAAAGAACTGCCATTGACCCAGCAATCCTGCTACTAGATATATGCTCAAAAAAAGTGAAAGCAGGGACACAAATAGACATTTGCACATCAGTGTTCATAACAGCTTTATTCACAGTTTCCAAAAGATGGAAACAACCCAAGTGCCTATCAACCAATGAGTGGATAAAGAAAATGTAGTCTATATATATTTGATGGAATATTTTTCAGCAGTAAGAAGGAAGTCCTGAAGTACTCACAACATGGATGAGTCTTCCAGACCACATGTTAAGTGAAATACATCAGACACAAAAAGACAAATATCCTATTAATTTACTAATATGAACTAATTATAATAGGCAAACTCTTAGAGTTAGAATCTAAAATATACATTATTGGGGGATAGATTAGGTGTAGAGAATGGGGAGCAGATGCTTAATTTGTACCAAATTTTCATTTAGGTTGATTGGAAAGATTTGGAAAAGAATGGTGGTTATGGTACTACATTATTGTGAGTGTAATTAACCATACTGAATTATGTATATGAATGCAGTTGAAAGGGGATGTTTTGGGTCATGGATGTTACAAGAATGAATGTTAGCAGATAAAACATGGGGTGTATAACACACCCACCATGTTGTGGGTGATGGACTGTGGTTAACAAAACAAGTATAAGAATGTTGTTTCGGAGGCGGGGCAAGATGGCAGACTGGTGAGCTGTATGTTTTAGTTACTCCTCCAGGAAAGTAGGTAAAAAGCCAGGAACTGCGTGGACTGGACACCACAGAGCAATCTGTCTTTGGGCATACTTCATACAACACTCATGAAAACGTGGAACTGCTGAGATCAGCGAAATCTGTAAGTTTTTGCGGCCAGGGGACCCGCGCCCCTCCCTGCCAGGCTCAGTCCCGGGGGAGGAGGGGCTGTCAGCTCCGGGAAGGAGAAGGGAGAATTGCAGTGGCTGCTCTTATCGGAAACTCATTCTACTGATTCAAACTCCAACCATAGATAGACTGAGACCAGACACCAGAGACTCTGAGAGCAGCCAGCCCAGCAGAGAGGAGACAGGCATAGAAAAAAAACAACACGAAAAACTCCAAAATAAAAGCAGAGGATTTTTGGAGTTCTGGTGAACACAGAAAGGGGAAGGGCGGAGATCAGGCCTTGAGGCGCATATGCAAATCCCGAAGCAAAGCTGATCTCTCTGCCCTGTGCACCTTTCCTTAATGGCCCTGGTTGCTTTGTCTATTAGCATTTCAATAACCCATTATATCTCTGAGGAGGGCCGTTTTTTTTTTTTTTTTTTTTAAATCCTTTTTGCTTTTTCTAAAACAATTACTCTAAGAAGCTCAATACAGAAAGCTTCAAAGAATTGAAATTTGGGCACGTCAAGTCAAGAGCAGAACTAAGAGAGCTCTGAGACAAAAGGCAATAATCCAGTGGCTGAGAAAATTCACTAAACAACACAACTTCCCAAGAAAAGGGGGGTATCCGCTCACAGCCACCATCCTGGTGGACAGGAAACACTCCTGCCCATCGCCAGCCCCATAGCCCAGAGCTGCCCCAGACAACCCAGTGTGACGGAAGTGCTTCAAATAACAGGCACACACCACAAAACTGGGCGTGGACATTAGCCTTCCCTGCAACCTCAGCTGAATGTCCCAGAGCTGGGAAGGGGGAGCAGTGTGAATTAACAGAGCCCCATTCAGCCATCATTTGAGCAGACTGGGAGCCTCCCTACACAGCCCAGCAGCCCAGAACTGCCCTGGGGGGACGGCACTCACCTGTGACATAGCACAGTCATCCCTCAACAGAGGACCCGGGGTGCACAGCCTGGAAGAGGGGCCCACTTGCAAGTCTCAGGAGCCATACGCCAATACCAAAGACTTGTGGGTCAGTGGCAGAGACAAACTGTGGCAGGACTGAACTGAAGGATTAGACTATTGCAGTAGCTTTAAAACTCTAGGATCATCAGGGAGATTTGATTGTTAGGGCCACCCCCCCTCCCCGACTGCCCAGAAACACGCCCCACATACAGGGCAGGCAACACCAACTACACACGCAAGCTTGGTACACCAATTGGGCCCCACAAGACTCACTCCCCCACTCACCAAAAAGGCTAAGCAGGGGAGATCTGGCTTGTGGAGAACAGGTGGCTCGTGGACGCCACCTGCTGGTTAGTTAGAGAAAGTGTACTCCACGAAGCTGTAGATCTGATAAATTAGAGATAAGGACTTCAGCTGGTCTACAAACCCTAAAAGAACCCTATCAAGTTCAGCAAATGCCACGAGGCCAAAAACAACAGAAAATTATAAAGCATATGAAAAAACCAGACGATATGGATAACCCAAGCCCAAGCACCCAAATCAAAAGACCAGAAGAGACACAGCACCTAGAGCAGCTACTCAAAGAACTAAAGATGAACAATGAGACCATAGTACGGGATATGAAGGAAATCAAGAAGACCCTAGAAGAGCATAAAGAAGACATTGCAAGACTAAATAAAAAAATGGATGATCTTATGGAAATTAAAGAAACTGTTGACCAAATTAAAAAGATTCTGGACACTCATAGTACAAGACTAGAGGAAGTTGAACAACGAATCAGTGACCTGGAAGATGACAGAATGGAAAATGAAAGCATAAAAGAAAGAATGGGGAAAAAAATTGAAAAACTCGAAATGGACCTCAGGGATATGATAGATAATATGAAACGTCCGAATATAAGACTCATTGGTGTCCCAGAAGGGGAAGAAAAGGGTAAAGGTCTAGGAAGAGTATTCAAAGAAATTGTTGGGGAAAACTTCCCAAATCTTCTAAACAACATAAATACACAAATCATAAATGCTCAGCGAACTCCAAATAGAATAAATCCAAAAAAACCCACTCCGAGACATATACTGATCACACTGTCAAACATAGAAGAGAAGGAGCAAGTTCTGAAAGCAGCAAGAGAAAAGCAATTCACCACATACAAAGGAAACAGCATAAGACTAAGTAGTGACTACTCAGCAGCCACATGGAGGCAAGAAGGCAGTGGCACGATATATTTAAAATTCTGAGTGAGAGGAATTTCCAGCAAAGAATACTTTATCCAGCAAAGCTCTCCTTCAAATTTGAGGGAGAGCTTAAATTTTTCACAGACAAAGAAATGCTGAGAGAATTTGCTAACAAGAGACCTGCCCTACTGGAGATACTAAAGGGAGCCCTACAGACAGAGAAACAAAGACAGGACAGAGAGACCTGGAGAAAGGTTCAGTACTAAAGAGATTTGGTATGGGTACAATAAAGGATATTAATAGAGAGAGGGAAAAATATGGCAAACATAATCCAAAGGATAAGATGGCCGATTCAAGAAATGCCTTCACGATTTTAACGTTGAATGTAAATGGATTAAACTCCCCAATTAAAAGATATAGATTCGCAGAATGGATCAAAAAAAATGAACCATCAATATGTTGCATACAAGAGACTCATCTTAGACACAGGGACACAAAGAAACTGAAAGTGAAAGGATGGAAAAAAATATTTCATGCAAGCTACAGCCAAAAGAAAGCAGGTGTAGCAATATTAATCTCAGATAAAATAGACTTCAAATGCAGGGATGTTTTGAGAGACAAAGAAGGCCACTACATACTAATAAAAGGGGCAATTCAGCAAGAAGAAATAACAATCGTAAATGTCTATGCACCCAATCAAAGTGCCACAAAATACATGAGAGAAACATTGGCAAAACTAAAGGAAGCAATTGATGTTTCCACAATAATTGTGGGAGACTTCAACACATCACTCTCTCCTATAGATAGATCAACCAGACAGAAGACCAATAAGGAAATTGAAAACCTAAACAATCTGATAAATGAATTAGATTTAACAGACATCTACAGGACATTACATCCCAAATCACCAGGATACACATACTTTTCTAGTGCTCACGGAACTTTCTCCAGAATAGATCATATGCTGGGACATAAAACAAGCCTCAATAAATTTAAAAAGATTGAAATTATTCAAAGCACATTCTCTGACCACAATGGAATACAATTAGAAGTCAATAACCATCAGAGACTTAGAAAATTCACAAATACCTGGAGGTTAAACAACACACTCCTAAAGAATCAGTGGGTTAAAGAAGAAATAGCAAGAGAAATTGCTAAATATATAGAGACGAATGAAAATGAGAACACAACATACCAAAACCTATGGGATGCAGCAAAAGCAGTGCTAAGGGGGAAATTTATAGCACTAAACGCATATATTAAAAAGGAAGAAAGAGCCAAAATCAAAGAACTAATGGATCAACTGAAGAAGCTAGAAAATGAACAGCAAACCAATCCTAAACCAAGTACAAGAAAAGAAATAACAAGGATTAAAGCAGAAATAAATGACATAGAGAACAAAAAAACAATAGAAAGGATAAATATCACCAAAAGTTGGTTCTTTGAGAAGATCAACAAGATTGACAAGCCCCTAGCTAGACTGACAAAATCAAAAAGAGAGAAGACCCATATAAACAAAATAATGAATGAAAAAGGTGACATAACTGCAGATCCTGAAGAAATTAAAAAAATTATAAGAGGATATTATGAACAACTGTATGGCAACAAACTGGATAATGTAGAAGAAATGGACAATTTCCTGGAAACATATGAACAACCTAGACTGACCAGAGAAGAAATAGAAGACCTCAACCAACCCATCACAAGCAAAGAGATCCAATCAGTCATCAAAAATCTTCCCACAAATAAATGCCCAGGGCCAGATGGCTTCACAGGGGAATTCTACCAAACTTTCCAGAAAGAACTGACACCAATCTTACTCAAACTCTTTCAAAACATTGAAAAAAATGGAACACTACCTAACTCATTTTATGAAGCTAACATCAATCTAATACCAAAACCAGGCAAAGATGCTACAAAAAAGGAAAACTACCGGCCAATCTCCCTAATGAATATAGATGCAAAAATCCTCAACAAAATACTTGCAAATCGAATCCAAAGACACATTAAAAAAATCATACACCATGACCAAGTGGGGTTCATTCCAGGCATGCAAGGATGGTTTAACATAAGAAAAACAATCAATGTATTACAACACATTAAAAACTCGAAAGGGAAAAATCAATTGATCATCTCAATAGATGCTGAAAAAGCATTTGACAAAATCCAACATCCCTTTTTGATAAAAACACTTCAAAAGGTAGGAATTGAAGGAAACTTCCTCAACATGATAAAGAGCATATATGAAAAACCCACAGCCAGCATAGTACTCAATGGTGAGAGACTGAAAGCCTTCCCTCTAAGATCAGGAACAAGACAAGGATGCCCGCTGTCACCACTGTTATTCAACATTGTGCTGGAAGTGCTAGCCAGGGCAATCCGGCAAGACAAAGAAATAAAAGGCATCCAAATTGGAAAAGAAGAAGTAAAACTGTCATTGTTTGCAGATGATATGATCTTATATCTAGAAAACCCTGAGAAATCAACGATACACCTACTAGAGCTAATAAACAAATTTAGCAAAGTAGCGGGATACAAGATTAATGCACATAAGTCAGTAATGTTTCTATATGCTAGAAATGAACAAACTGAAGAGACACTCAAGAAAAAGATACCATTTTCAATAGCAACTAAAAAAATCAAGTACCTAGGAATAAACTTAACCAAAGATGTAAAAGACCTATACAAAGAAAACTACATAACTCTACTAAAAGAAATAGAAGGGGACCTTAAAAGATGGAAAAATATTCCATGTTCATGGATAGGAAGGCTAAATGTCATTAAGATGTCAATTCTACCCAAACTCATCTACAGATTCAATGCAATCCCAATCAAAATTCCAACAACCTACTTTGCAGACTTGGAAAAGCTAGTTATCAAATTTATTTGGAAAGGGAAGATGCCTCGAATTGCTAAAGACACTCTAAAAAAGAAAAACGAAGTGGGAGGACTTACACTCCCTGACTTTGAAGCTTATTATAAAGCCACAGTTGCCAAAACAGCATGGTACTGGCACAAAGATAGACATATAGATCAATGGAATCGAATTGAGAATTCAGAGATAGACCCTCAGATCTATGGCCGACTGATCTTTGGTAAGGCCCCCAAAGTCACCGAACTGAGCCATAATGGTCTTTTCAACAAATGGGGCTGGGAGAGTTGGATATCCATATCCAAAAGAATGAAAGAGGACCCCTACCTCACCCCCTACACAAAAATTAACTCAAAATGGACCAAAGATCTCAATATAAAAGAAAGTACCATTAAACTCCTAGAAGATAATGTAGGAAAACATCTTCAAGACCTTGTATTAGGAGGCCACTTCCTAGTCTTTACACCCAAAGCACAAGCAACAAAAGAGAAAATAGATAAATGGGAACTCCTCAAGCTTAGAAGTTTCTGCACCTCAAAGGAATTTCTCAAAATGGTAAAGAGGCAGCCAACTCAATGGGAAAAAATTTTTGGAAACCATGTATCTGACAAAAGACTGATATCTTGCATATACAAAGAAATCCTACAACTCAATGACAATAGTACAGTTGGCCCAATTATAAAATGGGCAAAAGATATGAAAAGACAGTTCTCTGAAGAGGAAATACAAATGGCCAAGAAACACATGAAAAAATGTTCAGCTTCACTAGCTATTAGAGAGATGCAAATTAAGACCACAATGAGATACCATCTAACACCGGTTAGAATGGCTGCCATTAAACAAACAGGAAACTACAAATGCTGGAGGGGATGTGGAGAAATTGGAACTCTTATTCATTGTTGGTGGGACTGTATAATGGTTCAGCCACTCTGGAAGTCAGTCTGGCAGTTCCTTAGAAAACTAGATATAGAGCTACCATTCGATCCAGCGATTGCACTTCTCGGTATATACCCGGAAGATCGGAAAGCAGTGACACGAACAGATATCTGCACGCCAATGTTCATAGCAGCATTATTCACAATTGCCAAGAGATGGAAACAACCCAAATGTCCTTCAACAGATGAGTGGATAAATAAAATGTGGTATATACACACGATGGAATACTACGCGGCAGTAAGAAGGAACGATCTGGTGAAACATATGACAACATGGATGAACCTTGAAGACATAATGCTGAGCGAAATAAGCCAGGCACAAAAAGAGAAATATTATATGCTACCACTAATGTGAACTTTGAAAAATGTAAAACAAATGGTTTATAATGTAGAATGTAGGGGAACTAGCAGTAGAGAGCAATTAAGGAAGGGGGAACAATAATCCAGGAAGAACAGATAAGCTATTTAACGTTCTGGGGATGCCCAGAAATGACTATGGTCTGTTAATTTCTGATGGATGTAGTAGGAACAAGTTCACTGAAATGTTGCTATATTATGTAACTTTCTTGGGGTAAAGTAGGAACATGTTGGAAGTTAAGCAGTTATCTTAGGTTAGTTGTCTTTTTCTTACTCCCTTGTTATGGTCTCTTTGAAATGTTCTTTTATTGTATGTTTGTTTTCTTTTTAACTTTTTTTTTCATACAGTTGATTTAAAAAAGAAGGGAAAGTTAAAAAAAAAAAAAAAGAAAAAAGACAAACAAGGAAAAAAAAAAAAAGATGTAGTGCCCCCTTGAGGAGCCTGTGGAGAATGCAGGGGTATTCGCCTACCCCACCTCCATGGTTGCTAACATGACCACAGACATAGGGGACTGGTGGTTTGATGGGTTGAGCCCTCTACCATAAGTTTTACCCTTGGGAAGACGGTTGCTGCAAAGGAGAGGCTAGGCCTCCCTGTATTTGTGCCTAAGAGTCTCCTCCTGAATGCCTCTTTGTTGCTCAGATGTGGCCCTCTCTCTCTGGCTAAGCCAACTTGAAAGGTGAAATCACTGCCCTCCCCCCTACGTGGGATCAGACACCCAGGGGAGTGAATCTCCCTGGCAACGTGGAATATGACTCCCGGGGAGGAATGTAGACCCGGCATCGTGGGATGGAGAACATCTTCTTGACCAAAAGGGGGATGTGAAAGGAAATGAAATAAGCTTCAGTGGCAGAGAGATTCCAAAACGAGCCGAGAGATCACTCTGGTGGGCACTCTTACGCACACTTTAGACAACCTTTTTTAGGTTCTAAAGAATTGGGGTAGCTGGTGGTGGATACTTGAAACTATTAAACTACAACCCAGAACCCATGAATCTCGAAGACAGTTGTATAAAAATGTAGCTTATGAGGGGTGACAGTGGGATTGGGAATGCCATAAGGACCAAACTCCACTTTGTCTAGTTTATGGATGGATGTGTAGAAAAGTAGGGGAAGCAAACAAACAGACAAAGGTACCCAGTGTTCTTTTTTACTTCAATTGCTCTTTTTCACTCTAATTATTATTCTTGTTATTTTTGTGTGTGTGCTAATGAAGGTGTCAGGGATTGATTTAGGTGATGAATGTACAACTATGTAATGGTACTGTGAACAATCGAAAGTACAATTTGTTTTGTATGACTGCGTGGTATGTGAATATATCTCAATAAAATGATGATAAAAAAAAAAGAATGTTGTTTCATGAATTATAAAAAACATATGACACTAATACAAGGTGTTAATAATAGAATAGTATATGGGAAAATACATCTAATGTAAACTATGGCCTATAGTTAATAGTACTATTTTAATATTCTCTCATCAATTGTAATAAAGCTACCACACCAATGCAAATTGTCAGTGTAGGGGATATATGGGAACACTGTAGTTTTTACATGACTTTTCTGTATATATACAACTTCTCTATTTTAAATAATAATATTTTAAAAATATTTATGCTAAGTGAAAGAAGTCAAACACAAAGTACTACATATTGTATGATTCCATTTATAGAAAGTGAAAGTATAAATGAATCTATAGAGGCAGAAATAGATTATGGTTATGTAAGGAAGAGGACGGATAGAGGGATTGAGCTGTGCTGAGGGCTGTGGCATTTTACTTTTTGTGTAATGAAACTGTTACAGGAATAATTGTGGTGTTGAATGCAGATCTCTCTGAAAGTACTAAAATCCATAGATGTAGATCCATAATACACTTTGGATGGATTGTAGAGTATGTGAATATACCTTAATAAAACTGCTTTTAAAAAGAGAAATGAATGTGAGGACATTACTACAAATCTTGCACTAATAAAAGATGTCATGAGGGAATACTAGGATAATTTGCAAACTAACAAATTAAAAAATCTAGAGAAAATGAAAAAATTCCTAGAAACACACATTACTTTAACTGACTCAAAAAGAAATATAAAATCTCAGCGTACCTATAACAAGTAAAGAGATTAAATCAGTAATTAAATACCTGTCAACAAAGAAAATCCAGGACCATATGGCTTCATTGGTGACTTGTAGAGACATTTAAAGAATTAACACCAAACTTTCTCAAACTTTTCCAAAAATTTGAAGCATATTGAACACTTTCTAACTTATTCTATGAGGCCAAAATTATCCTGATACCAAATCCAGAGAAAGACAATACAAGAAAAGAAATTTACAGACAGATATCCCTTATGAATATGGATGTCAAAATCCTCAACAAATACTAGTAAACTGAATCAAACATCATATTATACAACATGATCAGTTGGGATTTATTACTCCATCAAGGGTGATTAAAAATAAGAAGATCAATCAATGTAGTATGACACATTAACAGAAATATGGAAAAACTGCATGAGAATCTCAGTCAATTTGGAGATGGCATCCGACAAAACTTAACACCATTCCATGATAAAATATCTTTTAAAATCTATAAATAAAAAGGAGTTAATGAAAAACTCATAGTAACATCATACTAAATTGTGAAAAATCAAAACATTCACCCCAAGTGGCAAGTATGTGCTGGGGGCAGGAGGGTACTCTTGGTGACTTTTCATAGTGCCTAAAAATGAGGAGAAAAGAAGTGTATCATTATAACACTCATTTTCTTTGTGTTACAAACATTAAAATTGAAGGACTCCAACTAGAAGACAGACATTTAAATTGAGATTAGTGGAGAAGTATAGGAGTTTCTAAGTATTAGTTTTGTTTTTCATAATCAGTTAAGGGACTGCTCCTTGTACTGGGAGATACTAGAGAGCATTTTTAATGTTACCCTAAAATTATCTTTTCATTTTATAAGGCCCATATATACATGCTAAATTCATTTAAAAATTGAACTACCATCATGGATGGTTTCAATGCCATGAGCCATGTTGATGTATTATAAATGTCACCCTTATTTGCTTATTTTAATACTTAAAATTTTATATAAAATTCATTACTTAGAAAACCTACATAATACAATGGGTGTCAGCCTTGAAATGTACAGCTTTCACTTGAAATTTGACACCAATTAAAGTAATTACAGTGGATAGAGGTATGGGAAAGTGTAAAGATATCTGCTTTTTACTTTCAACAGTATCCTTTATGAGGGAAAAGCTACCATTCAGAGAAAGTCAGCTTAAATGGATAATGTTTTGTATTCATTGAGAATTTTTGTTATACGTTTTTTTAATTGTGTAATTGTTAAATGCCTCATTTTTCTCTGCACATACCTGAAGTTTTAGAATTTTGTTCTCTAGGTAGTTTTCTAAAATCCAAACCAGCTTGGGAAGGTTAGATATGTGTGTTTTCCATCTTGGTGTGTAGGAGTGGTTTCGTTTGCCTTTTTGGTTGTGTTTTCCTCCAGAGATATCAAATTTTAATCATGTATGTTATTTTTTTTAAAGTGGCTTTAGATTTTTCTCTAAGTAATATTTTGAATACACATGATTTTCAAGGACAGGGCATCAGTTATAGGTCTTGATAGCTGTTTTATAAATTTCTTAAATTGAGATATATTCATATACCATACAATCATCAATGTTTGAACATTTTGATTACTCCAACAAATAAAAATGAGAATAAAAATTAAGGTGAAAAAGAACACACAAAACATCTCATCTCAATCCCCCCATTATTCATTTAGTTTTTGTCCCCATATTTCTATCCAACTGTCCATATACTGGATAAAGGGAGAGGTAGCCACAAGGTTTTCAAAATCACACAGTCACACCATGTAAACTATATAATTGTACAATCATCTTTATGAATCAAGTCTACTGGGTTGCAGTTCAACAGTTTCAGGTATTTCCTTCCAGCTTTTCCAATACACTAATAACTGCAAAGGGATATCTATATAGCACATAAGAATAACCTCAAGAATGACCTCTTGACTCCTTTTGAAATCTGTCAACCACTGAAACTTCATTTTGTTTCATTTCTCCTCCCCCTTTTGGTCAAGAATGCTTTCTCAATCCCAAGATGTTGGGACTCAGCTCATCCCCAGGAGTCATGTACCACATTGCCAGGGAGATTTCCACCCCTGTGAGTCATGTCTCACATAGAGGGGAAGGCAGTATTTTTACCTACACTTAGAGAGTAAGGCCACATCTGAGCAACAACAGAGGTTCTCTGGGGGTGACCCTTAGGCACAATTATATGTAGGTTTAGCCTCTCTTTTGCAGTAACAAACTTCATAAAGGCAAGCCCCAAGATTGACGGCTTGGCCTTCAAAATTGGTGGTACCCAATGCTTGTGAGAATGTCAGTAATTCCTCAGGTTGGGAGGTTTATCATTTCCACATTTTTCCCCATTCCCTCTAGGGTGCTTTATGACTACATTTTTATACTCTGCCCAATTTACTCTAGGATGTGTCATGGCTTCACACTACATTTACAATCCAACCAGAACACACACCCTATTAAAAGTTCCATGTCGTTATGGTGTTTGAACAAACTGAACATACATGTTAAGTTATACAGTGTGCTACAGAAAATATATATTTTGCACTGAATAAACACCCCTTCCTTTCATCTCACACAGAAGTAGAAGTTTTAAAACACCATCAATATTGTCCTTTACACCTTAGTCTGAGTTAACTTTGTCATAACCAAGTTCATTTTGTTCATATCTCTAACTGAGATCTGATCTGTTTTTCAGCCTCTTTGACATTTGTTGTATGGGTAATGCTGACATTCATAGCTGCTGAACTCTGGCTTTGAGTCTCAGGTATCACACATATACCCAAAGTTCCAGAAACAGTCCAGGTTATACACAAGGAGCTAAGCATCTGAGAATTTCAAAATAACAATTACAACTCAGGAACAGATGAAACTGCTGTAAGAGCTTACAATTTAGGAACATTTAACATAAGACTTCCCCTGATAAACTGTGCTCTCAGAGTCAATTCTCAGAGTTTGCATATTATAGTTAGTCCATACCAGCTAGGCATTGTATTAGTTAGGGTTCTCTAGGGAAACAGAATCAAGAAGAGATATCTAAATAAAAGATTTAGCAAAAGTGTCTCACACAACTGTGGGGATGCACAAGTCCAAATTCCATAGGACAGGCAGCACACTGGCAACTTCAATGAAGGTGTTCAATGAACTCCTCAGGCAGCAAACTGGCAACTCTGATGAATTCTTCAGGACAAGCTTCACTGGCTTGCTGAAGAAGTGAAGGTCCTCTACCTGTCTCACTAAAAAGTCTTCAACTGACTGGATTAAATCCAGCTGATTGAATTCTCTCATTGTGGAAGACACACCCTTTGTTGATGTAATCAGTCACAGCTGCAGCCAATTGAGTAATGATTTAATAAACCAGCCTTCTGGTTTATTAACCAACCACAAATGTCCTTGCAGTAGTGGTTAGGCCAGTGCTTTTTTGACCAGACACCTGGGCACCATCACATGGCCAAGTTGACACAAGAACATAACCATCACAGTTCACACCTTGCCAACTTAGGAGTTATACACATCACCTTAAATCATACTTTTTCTCTAAGCAGAGAACAATAACAGACATGTGTTTCACCTAACAATACTCCACTGTCCTGCATACAACTGAAAAGGCACTAAATCTCTCCAGAATAGGGTGCATGTCCTTTAAGGGTGACATTAACCCTTAAAATTGATTTCCGTTAACTTAAATACAGTGAAATGAACAATACAGATTACATCATATGATCAGGGGATAAGATAGAGAATAAAACAATGATATTTTGCCTTACACACAAATACAAGTGTACTCATAATAAATCAAGGAGGAAATATTCATGCCATCATAGTCCTTGTTTCTGTAACTGGTCATGTCATCATAGTTCATATTTATCACTACCTTCTTCCACTACCCATTCCATGTTCCCTTTACTGTCAGCAAGCAGTTCAGCTGGACATGGTTCTTTGCCTGGTGGAGTGAACCAAACCTTCATTTCTGAAGTTTCTTGGCCATTGGTAGTCCTGCCTGGATTGGATTGTGGCAGTTTTCCATTGACTTTAACCACAGGACATGGCAGTATTAAAAGACACACTAGAGGATCTCCTGTATTCCAGGAAAACTCTTCTTTACCTCTATTGTGTAGTTGCAGTGCTATTTCCCCTTGATAGTCAGGATCAATCACCCCACCCAGTACAGTAATCTCCTTCCTTGCCTGTTAATTCAGAGCATAAGAAGACCAAAGTGGCCAGGTGGCAGTCTTAACATCCAGTTCAATGGAATTATTGTTGTGTTTCCTGGTGGAAGCACACCTTCTTTAGGAACTAAGACTTGAAGACAAGCAGAGCTTAAGATTGAGGACAGGAAGCAAAAATTTTCCTAGTGGATCACTAGGAGTGACAGAGAGTGGTGCCACTCCTGTTTCCATTCATTGATTCCTGGATCCGTGAATCCTGGTTATGGGAGAAAAAGCACCATAGAGTGGATGCTGTTCAGAGCATACACAGCCTCCTGGAGAACACTATCCCAGCCCTGCAAAATATTGTCACTTAGCACTGTAATGGAGTCTTTTTTAAATTCAGTTTTATTGAGATATATTCACATGCCATGCAGTCATACAAAACAAAGTGTACATTCAGTTGTTTACAGTACCATTATATAGTTGTGCATTCATCACCAAAATTAATTTTTGACATTTTATTACACAAAAATAATAAGAATAAAAATTAAAGAACAATTAAAAGAACAATTAAATGTATTGGAATAGCTAGAAGTAAATACCTGAAACTACCAAACTCCAACCCAGCAGTCTGGACTCCTGAAGATGATTATATAATAATGTAGATTACAGGGGGTGACAGTGTGATTGTGAAGACCTTGTAGATCACACCCCCTTTATCTAGTGTTTGGATGAGTAGAAAAATGGGGATAAAAACTAAAGGACAAATGGGGTGGGATGGGGGGATGGTTTGGGTGTTCCTTTTTCACTTTTATTTTTTATTTTTGTTCTGGTTCTTTCTGATGTAAGGAAAATATTCAGAGATAGATTGTGGTGATGAACACATAACTATGTGATCATAATGTGGACAGTTGATTGTATACCATGGATGATTGCATGGTGTGTGAATGTATTTCAATAAAACTAAATTTAAAAAAAGAACAATTAAAGTAGAAAAGAACACTGGGTGCCTTTTTTTTTCTTCCCCCATTTTTATACTCATCTGTCCATAATCTAGACAAAGGGGTGTGTAGTCCATATGGCTTTCCCAATCACAGTGTCACCCCTCATAAGCTACACTTTTATACAATCATCTTCAAGATTCATGGGTTCTGGGTTGTAGTTTGATAGTTTCAGGTATTTGCTGCTAGGTATTCCAATTCATTAGAACCTAAAAAGCATTGTCTATATTGTGCATAAGAGTGCCCACCAGGGTGACATCTCAGCTCCTTTTGGAATCTCTCTTCCACTGAAGCTTATGTAACTGAGTCTTCAACAGGCCATTCCATCGTTCTATCAACCAGCTGCCTCTGGATGATGGGGAACATGGTAAGACCAGAGAATTCCATGAACATGTGCCTACTCCCTCACTTCATTTGCTGTGAAGTGGGTCCCTTGGTCAGAAGCAATGCTGTGTGGAATAGCATGATCATGGATAAGGCATGCCATAAGTCCACAGATGGTAGTTTTGGCAGAAGCATTTCATGCAGGGAAGGCAAATCCATATCTGGAGTATGTGTCTATCCCAGTAAGAAAAAAATTGCTGCTCCTTCCATGATGGAAGTGGTCCAATGTAATCAACCTGCCACCAGTTAGCAGGCTGATCACCTCAGGAAATGGCAACACAGAGGGGACTGAGTGTGGGTCTCTGTCACGGGCAGACTGGGCACTCAGTGCTAAGCCAGCCTTGGTGTGTGGAAGTCCAAGTTGCTGAGCTAATGCATAACCTCCATCCTTACAACCATGACAACTTTGTTCATGAGCCCATTGGACAATGACAGGAGTGGATGGGGAAAGAGGCTGATTGGTATCCACCAAATGGGTCATCTTATCTACTTGATTATTAAAATCTTCTGCTGCTGAAGTCACCATCTGGTGAGAATTCACATGGGACACAAATATCTCCATGGTTTTTGCCCACTCAAAAACATTTATCCACATACCTCTTCCCCAGACTACTTTGTTGCCAATTTTCCAATCATATTCCTTCCAAGTCCCTGACCATCCAGCCAAACCATTAGCCACAGCCCATCAATCAGTATACAAATGTACCTCGAGCCAGTTCTCCTTCCAGGTGCACTGCTCAAAGTTCTGCCCACTGAAAGGATTTCCCCTCACCACTCTCCTTCAGGGACATCCCAGAAAGGGGCTGCAGTGCTGCAGCTGTCCACTTTAAAAAGTGGTGCCTGCATATCGTGCAGAACCATCTGTAAGCCAGGCCTGAATTTTCTCTTTGTCAGTCAACTGATTGTAAGGAACTCCCCAAGATGCCATAGCTCTGGGCTGGGAAAGAGAAAGCAATGTGGAAGGAGTGGGGGCCATGGGCATGTAGGCTGCTTCCTAATTTAACTTACTTGTGCATTCAGGACCAACTCGAGCTCTATCTCATACATACCATTTCCATTTTATGATGGATTTCTGCTGTGCCTGCCCAACTTTATGGCTTGGTGGGTTGGAAAATACCCAGCTCATGATAGGTAACTCAGGTCTCATAGTAACTTGGTGGCCCATGTTTTTAAGCATTCTGTCTCTTTGATGGCCCAATAGGAGGCCAAAAGTTGTTTCTCAAATGGAGAGTAGTTATCTGCAGAGGATTGTAAGGCTTTATTTTCTCCAAAATCCTAAGGGCCTGCATTGTGATTCTCCTATAGGAGCCTGCCAAAGGCTCCAAACAGCATCTCTATTTGCCACTGACACTTCCAGCACCATCAGATCAGCTGGATCATATGGTCCAAGTGGTAGAGCAGCTTGCACAGTGGCCTGGACCTGTCACAGAGCCTCATCTCATTCCAGTCTCCACCCAAAACTAGAAGAATTTCTGGTCACTCAGTTAATGGTCAAGAGTAGCACACCCAAATGAGGAATATGTTATCTCTAAAATCCAAAGAGGCCAAGTAAGCATTGCACCTCTTTTTCAATCATATGGACGCCCAGATGCAACAGCTTATCTTTCACCTTAGAAGGGATATCTCAACATGCCCCACACCATTGGACACCTAGAAATTTTACTGAGGTGGAAGTACCCTGTATTTTTGTTGGATTTATCTCCCATGCTCTGACATGCAAATACTTTACCAACAAATCTAAAGTGGCTGCTACTTCTTGCTCATTAGGTCCAATCAACATGATATTATCAATATAATGAACCAGTGTGATGTCTTTTGGGAGGCAGAAATGATCAAGATCCCTGCAGACAATGTTATGACATAGGTCTGGAGAGTTGATATATCCCTGAGGTAGCACAGTGAATGTATACTGCTGGCCTTGACAGCTGAATACAAACTGCTTCTGGTGGACCATACTAAAAGCTATTGAGAAAAAAGCATTTGCCAGATCAATACCTGCATACCAGGTACCAGGGAATGTGTTGATTTGCACAAGCAATGATACCACATCTGGAACAGCAGCTGCAATTAGAGTCACCACCTAGTTAAGTTTATGATAATCCACAGTCATCCTCCAAGATCCATCTGTTTTATGCACAGGCCAAATAGTAAAGTTGAAAGGGGATGTGGTGGGAATGATCACCCCTGCATCCTTGAAGTCCTTAAGAGTGGAATTATTCTCTGTAATCTCTCCAGGAATCTGGCATTGCTTCTGGTTTACTATTTTGTTAGGCAGCAGCAGTTCTAATGGCTTCCACTTGGCCTTTCCCACCATAATAGCCCTCACTCCATGAGTCAGGGAACCTATGTGAGGATTCTGCCACTTATGCATTCTGGATCTGTGGGAAATAACAGAATTGGTTCCAGGACCCACTGAACCCACTGTGAGATGGACATGAGCTAAAACTCCATCAATCACCTGACCTCCATTAGTCCCAACTCTGACTCATGGACCAAAGTGACATTTTGGGTCTCCTGGAATTAATGTCACTTCTGAAGCTGTGTCTAATATTCTCCAAAATATCTGATCATTTACTTTTCCCCAATGCACATTTACCCTGGTAAAAAGCTGTAGGTCCCCCTGGGGAAGGCTGGGAGGAAGACTAACAGTATAAATTTTTGGCAGTGTAAACAGGGTCCTTCCCCAAGGGAACCTGGCCTTCCCCCTCATTCATGAGACTCTGGATCTCTAAATCTTCTCAAGTCTGGGACTTGATTAAGGGGCCATGAACCTCTGTGTTTGTAATTCAAGGCATACTTTTGCTCACTTGACCTAGAATTCTTCTGCTTATACAGCTCAAACAAGAATTTAGTAGAGTGCCCATCTATTTTACTGGTAGGTACTCCATGATCTACTACCCAATGCCATAAGTCTCTGTGAGTCAGATTATTTTGTCTGCTGCCTTGAGCCTGTTTTCCATTATGGTAGCCACCCCCACATTGTCTTTGATGACTAACGGCTGCCACATGCTTCTGCTGACTCAGGATCCAATAATTCCCATTGTGTTTGAGGATTCCAGTTGAGTGACAGCAATTTCCATGGTAATATCTGACCTACAGTGAATGTTGACTACACACCTCTTCAGGGATGACAGAGCTAGTCTCACAAATTTATTCCTCAGTCCTGGTAAAAGGTATGTCCTCTGGACATTCCAGGGGTGCATGAGCAGGTCTTCCATGATAAATCTACTCTAACACTCCAATCTCTATAAGACTTTGAATCCCCTCTCTACATTATACAATGGAAGTTCTGGCATTTTGCCCTCAGGCAATGTTCACCTCCTTTTGATCCACATTTCAGCCAACCATCCAAACAAACTGTTGTCGCCCTTTCTAACACCTCAAGCTAAAACACTGAATGCAGAATCTCTTCTTAGTGGGCCCATATCAATAAATTCAGCCTGATACAACTTTATATTCCTTCCACCATAATCCCACATCCTTAATATCCATTCCCATGCATATTCCGGTTTTCTGTGTGTATAAATTGGAAAACTCATACAGTTCTTTTGGAGTATAACATACTTCCTCATGGGTCACACTTTGTACCTTACCCTTCATGTCACTTTGGGACACAAATAAATTTAAAGTGAAAGGATGGGAAAAGTATTTCATACAAGCTACAGCCAAAAGAAAGCAGGAGTAGCAATATTAATCTCAGACAAAATAGACTTTAAATGCAAGGATGTTAAGAGAGATAAAGAAGGCCACTACATACTAATAAAAGGGGCAATACAACAGGAAGAAATAACAATCATAAATGTTTATGCACCCAATCAAGGTGCCACAAAGTACATGAGACAAACACTGGCAAAACTAAAGGAAGCAATAGATGTTCCACAATAATTGCAGGAGATTTCAATACATCACTCTCTCCAATAGATATATGAACCAGACAGGAGACCAATAAGGAAATTGAAAACCTAAACAATCTGATAAATGAATTTGAATTAACAGATATATGTAGAACATTACATCCCAAATCACCAGGATACACATTCTTCTCTAGTGCTCACAGAACTTTCTCCAGAATAGATCATATGCTGAGACATAAAACAAGCCTCAATAAATTAAAAAATTGAAATTGTTCAAAGCACAGTCTCTGATCACAATGAAATACAGTTAGAAGTCAAAAACCATCAGAGACTTAGAAAATTCACAAATACCTGGAGGTTAAACAACACAATCCTAAACAATCAGTGGGTTAAAGAAGAAATAGCAAGAGAAATGGCTAAATATATAGAGATAAATGAAACTGAGAACACAACATATCAAAACCTATGGGATGCAGCAAATGTGGTGCTGAGGGGGAAACTTATTTCTCTAAATGCATACATTAAAAAGGAAGAGAGCTAAACTGAAGAACTTATGGAGCAACTGAAGAAGCTAGAAAATGAACAGCAAACTAATCCTAAACCAAGTAGAAGAAAAGAAAAAACAAGAATTAAAGCAGAAATAAATGACATAGAGACCAAAAAGCAATACAGAGGATAAATAACACCAAAAGTTGGTTCTTTGAGAGATCAAAAAGATTGTCAAGCCCGTAGCTAGACTGACAAAAACAAAAAGAGAGAAGACCAAAATAAACAAAATAATGAATGAGAGAGGCAAATTTACTGCAGATCTGAAAGAAATTTTAAAAAATTATAAGAAGATAATATGAACAACTGTATGCCAACAGCCTAGATAATGTAGAGGAAATGGACAATTTCCTGGAAACACATGAAGAACCTAGACTGACCAGAGAAGAAATAGAAGACCTCTACCAACCAATCACAAGCAAAGAGATCCATTCAGTCATCAAAAAGCTTCCCACAAACAAATGTCCAGGGCCAGATGGCTTCACAGGGGAATTCTACCAAACTTTCCAAAAGGAACTGACACCAATCTTACTTAAACTCTTTCAAAACATTGAAGAAAATGGAACACTATCTAACTCATTTTATGAAGCTAACATCACAATAATACCAAAACCAGGCAAGGAAGCTACAAGAAAGGAAAACTACAAGCAAATCTCCCTAATGAATATAGATGCAAAATTCTCAACAAAATACTTGCTAATAGAATCCAAAGACACAAGTGACCAAGTGGGGTTCATTCCAGACATGCAAGGATGGTTCAACATAAGACAATCAATCAATGTATTACAAAACATTAACAAATCAAAAGAGAAAAATCAAATGTTCATCTCAATAGATGCTGAAAAAGCATTCGACAAAATCCAAAATCCCTTCTTGATAAAAATACTTCAAAAGGAAGGAATTGAAGGAAACTTCCTCAATATGATAAAGAGCATATATGAAAAACCCACAGCCAGCATAGTACTCAATGGTGAGAGATTGACAGCCTTCCCTCTAAGATCAGGAATGAGGCAAAGATGCCCGCTATCACCACTATTATTCAACATTGTGCTAGAAGTGCTAGCCAGGGCAATCTGGCAAGACAAAGAAATAAAAGGCACCCAAATTGGAAAGGAAGAAGTAAAACTCATTATTTGCAGATGATATGATCTTATATCAGGAAAACCCCAAGAAATCAATGACACAGCTACTAGGGCTAATAAACAAATTTAGCAAAGTAGCAAGATACAGGATTAATGCACATAAGTCAGTAATGTCTCTATACATTAGAAATGACTGAACTGAAGAGACACTCAAGAAAAAGATACCATTTTCAGAAGCAACTAAAAAAATCAAGTACCTAGGAATAAACTTAACCAAAGATGTAAAAGACTAATACAAAGAAAACTACATAACTCCACTAAAAGAAATAGAAAGGGATCTAAAAAGATGGAAAAAATATTGCATGTTCATGGATAGGAAGCCTAAATGTCATTAAGATGTGAATTCTATCCAAACTCATCTACAGATTCAATGCAATCCCTATCAAAATTCCAACAACCTACCTCAAGACTTGGAAAAGCTAGTTATCAAATTTATTTGGAAAGAGAAGATGGCTCAAATTGCTAAGAACACTCAAAAAAAGAAAAATGAAGTGGGAGGACTTGCACTCCCTGGCTTTGAAGCTTACTATAAGGCCACAGTAGACAAAACAGCATGATAGTGGCACCAAGACAGACATATTGATCACTGGAATCAAACTGAGAATTCAGAGATGGACCCCCAGATCTATGGTCAACTGATCTTTGATAAGGACCCCAAAGCCACTGAACTGGGGCATAGTAATCTTTTCAACAAATGGGGCTGGGAGAGTTGGATAGCCATATCCAAAAGAATGACAGAGGACCCCTACCTCATACCTTACACAAAAATTAACTCAAAATGGGTTAAAAATGTCAACATAAGAGACAGTGCCATAAAATTCTTAGAAGGTAATGTAAGGAAACATCTTCAAGACCTTGTACTAGGTGGTCACTTCCTTGACCTTACACCCAAAGCACAAGCAACAAAAGAAAAAATAGATAAATGGGAACCCCTCTAACTTAAAAGCTTCTGTACCTGAAAGGAATTTGTCAAAAAGGTGATGAGGCAGCCAACTTAATGGGAAAAATATTTGGAGACAATGTATCTGACAAAAGACAGATATCTTGCATATATAAAAAAAAATCCTACAACTCAGTGACTATATTACAGACAGCCCAATTATAAAATGGGCAAAAGATTTGAAAAGACAGTTTTCTGAAGAGGAAATACAAATAACCAAAAACCACATGAAAAAATGTTCAGCTTCACTAGCTATTAGGGCGATGCAAATTAGGACCACAATGAGGTACCATCTCACACCAATTAGAATGACTGCTATGAAACAAACAGGTAACTACAAATGTTGGAGAAGATGTGGAGAAATTGGAACTTTTATTCATTGTTGGTGAGACTGTATAATGGTTCAGCCACTCTGGTAGAAAATCTGGCAGTTCCTTAGAAAGCTAGATATAGAGTTACCTTTCAATCCAACAATCACACTTCTTGGATTATTCCCGGAAGATCTGAAAGCAGTGACATGAACAGATATGTGCATGCCAGTGTTCACAGCAGCAATATTCATCATTGCCAAGAGATGGAAACAACCAAAATGTCCTTCAACAGATGAGTGGAAAAACAAAATGTGGTATATACACAGGATGGAATACTATGTGGCAGTAAGTGGGAATAATGCCATGAAACATATGACAGCAAGGATGAACCTTGAAGACATAATGCTGAGTGAAATAAGAAAAGCACAAAATAGAAATATTATATGCTACCACTAATGTGAACATTGAAAAATGTAAAATAAATGGTTTATGATTTAGAATGTAGGGGACCTACCAATACATAGCAGTTAGAGAAGAGGGAATGATAACCTAATAAGAACAGATAAGTTATCATGGGTAAATTTAACATTTTGAGAATGCTGAGGAATGACTATGGTTTGTTAATTTCTGGTGGGTATGGTAGGAACAAGTTCACAGAAATGTAGTTATCTTAGGCTATCTGTTTTTCTTATTCCTTTGCTGGGTTATAGTCAGTTAATTTTCTTGGGTAGAGTAAGATCATGCTGGAAATAGTGTAGTTATTTTAGGTTATTTGTTTTTTCTTATTAGTTTGTTTTGGTTTGTTTGAAATATACATTGTCATATTTTTTTAATTTTTTCATATGGTTAATTAAAAAGAAACAATGAAAAAAATATGCAGAGCCTCCCTGAGGAGCTGGGGTAAAATGCAGAGGTGTTGGGCTTCCTCACCTGGATGGTTATTGATGTTCTCACAAACATTGAGGACTGGCAGTTTAATGTGCCAAACCCTCTATCATGGGACTTGCCCTTAAGAAGCCTGTTACTGCCAAGGGGAAGGTAGGCCTGCTTATAATTTTGCCTAAGGGTCTCCCCTGAGAGCCTCTTTGTTGTTCAGATGTGGCCCTCTCTCTCTAGCTAAGCCAACTTGGCAGGTGAAATCACTGCCCTCCCCCCTACATGGGTTCTGACACCCAGGGGTGTAAATCTCCCTGGCAACCTGGAACATGACTCCTAGGGAGGAATCTGGATTGAGCATCATGGGATGCAGTACAACTTCTTGACCAAAAGGGGGATGTGAAATGAAATGAAATAAAGTTTCAATGGCTGAGAGATTCCAAATTGAGCTGAGAGATCACTCTGGTGGGCACTGTCACACACAATATAGGTAACTCTTTTCAGGTTTTAATGAATTAGAATAGCTAGTAGTAAATACCTGAAACTCTCAAACTACAACCCAGTAGCCTTGAATCTTGAAGATGATTTTATAACAATGCAGCTTACAAGAGATGACAATGTGATTGTGAAAGCCTTGTGGATCACAATCCCCTTTATCCAATGCATGGATGGATGAGTAGAAAAACAGGGGCAAAAAACTAAAGGAAAAATATAGTGGGAGGGTCATTTTGGGTGTTCTTTTTTTACTCTTATTTTTTTATTCTTACTTTCACTTTTTTCTGGTACAAGGAAAATGTTAAAAAATATATATCAGTGATGAATGAACAACTACATGATGGTAATATGATCAATTGATTGTATACTTTAGATGATTGTATGGCATGTGAATAAATCTTAATAAAATAATTTTAAAAAAGTACCTTTGACCCCATTTGCCTCTACCCAGATCCTCCTCAACCAAGAATCAATTTGGGCTCCAAGCCCTCAAAAGGATGGTCCCAGAACTAGAAAGAGTATCATACTGAGCCAGGAGGCAAAGCTCACTGGGTACTTGATCTTACTTCAAGGCACCAGTCCCTTGTGGAGGTGATTTCTGGCCTGAGTGCTTAATGGACATCCATAAATTGAGAAGGTGATAATAAAGAGGGCTATCTTCAGTGATGTGTTGACCTTGGCCATATGCTGAGGTTTCATCAGCCAGTAATTAAAATCCCCTGGCATCTATAAGTATGGTGGTGACCTAATGAGATGAATCAGGGAGAGAAGCAGAACTCCTAGAATGGGATACCCTGGGTCTAATGAGGACACTGGCCATGTGGAGGAATTGGACAGATCCCCACAGAAAGGAAAATATAAGTGAGATCATGGCAAATTGCAGAATGACACCAGGAAGCTCACAAGGCTGAGAGGGATGCAGCCTTGAGGGCAATACTCAACCTGGGTGTGGCACCTTTGAAAATTTGCCACATTGGCTGCCTGTGGAACCCATTCAAATTTCTGACTGCCATCTTCCATGATCTCCTAGTGACTCCAAAGCATTGATGATACCAAGCATCATGAATGCTGCAGAACACTGAGGGCTGGCTGGCAGAGATCATAAAAACTGTTATTCATATTCTTTCTGGAAGGTGATAATACCCTGACTCCCACTGATGGCCAAATACAGGCATATTGAATTTGCCTGCTACACTTTGTCATCCTATTATTGACACTTCCTTACAGGCAAATATTGTAAACACCCAGTTTGGGGGTAGATGGAAGAACACTCTTCATTGTAGTGGCTAGAAGGTATATTGGGCAGGAGGACTTATAAGCCAAGTGGCCAAATTACTCAAAATACATATTGGCATGTACATATACTTGTAACAAGTAATTTCACTTACAGTACTCTCTGGCAGATATATTGTAACTTGTAAGCAGAGATATAAGACTCAATAATTTATGGCAGGTCCCTGGAGCCTGATTACTGGTACACCTAAATATTGGGTGCCTTTTAACATCATCCCCAACTGGCTCCAGTGATTACAGACTCAGAGTGTGGGTCTGAATGTCCTAACCTGGAAGTTACTGGGGGAAGAAAAGCAGGGTGGAAAGAGTGAACTGAGCTGTAGAAATGCAGAGCAGACCCAGTGTTGAAAGCTAGAATGATAAGGCAGACCAGAGTGTGGGATTGCAATTGGAGTTGACCACATTAGCCAGAAAAAAAATATATAATGAAATCTAAGAACACAGCCCAAGGAAGTGAAGATTTGGAGAGGATCTCTTGGTGAGGAAACAGTCACACACTGAGGAATTCTTGAAAGTAACTGCAAATTCCCAGGGCAAGATGCAGGATTAGAGAAATCTGATGGGATCAAAACCTGCAAACTACATGCCATTCTAAAGGATCAGTCTAAACTGGACTAAGTATTGAAGAATAGGCTTAACAAAGAGCCAATCTATACTAAAATCTTAGGTAAAAGGGAGCATGGGAATTTTGAATTATCACACATGAAAAATCAAATACCTAGACTTCAATAAAAGATTGCAAGACATACAAAGAAACAGAAAGAGATAACCATTCAAAGGAACAAAAGAAAAGAACAGAGGAAGCATAGACATTGGAACAACTTATCAAAGGCATTAATTCAGCTCTCTTAAATAAGTCCAATGAGCTAAAGAAAAACATGGAACCAGAATTAAAAGAAATGAAGAAGTCAATGGATGAATGAAAGGAGGAATTATAAATTTTATAAAGGATCCAAACTGAACTTTTGAAAATGAAAAACACAACAACAGGTAAATATTGTAAATACCCAGTTTGGGGGTATTCAACAGCAGATTTGAACAGGCAGAAGAAAGATTCAGGAAGCTAGGTTCCACAGAAGGCTAAGTATGGTTTCCATATGATTTTTAATGTAATTTTATTGAAATATATTCACATACCATACAATCATCCAAAGTGGAAAACAATTGTTCACAGTTTCATCACATAGTTGTGTATTCAACACCACAATCAATTTTTGAGCATTTTCATCACTCCAAAAAATAAAAATGGAAATAAGAATAAAAATAAAAGTAAAAGAAAACACTCAAGGCATCCCACACCCCTCCTCCCACCTCATCATTTACGTTTTTAATTGAAATATGTTCATATAACATACAATCATTCAAAGTGTAAAACAATTGTTCACAGTATCTTCATATAATTTTGCATTCATCAACACAGTCAATTTTGGAACATTTTCATTACTCAAAATATAAAAAGAATAAAAGTAAAAGTAAAAAGAACATTCTTAATGTCCCATATCTCCCTCCTCCATATTATTCATTTACTTTTTGTCCCCCTTTTACCTACTCATTAGTCCATACACTGGGTAAAGGTAGTGTGAGCCATAAGGTTTTCATAATCACATAGTCACAACATATAAGCCATATAGTTATACTGTTTCCTTAAAGAATCAAGGATACTGGATTGCAATTCAACAATTTCAGGTATTTCCTTCTAACTATTCTAATAAAGCTAAAAACTAAAAGGGGATATCTATATAACACATGAGTTACCTCCAAGATGACCTCTTGACTCCATTTGAAATCTCTCAGCCATGGAAACTTTATTTTATTTCAAATCTCCTCCCCTTTTGGTCCAAAAGGCTTTCTCAGTCACATGACGCAGGGTTCAGGCTCATTCCCAGGAGTCATGTTCCACATTGCCAGGGAAATTTATACCCCTTGGAGTCATGTCCCTCATAGAGGTGAGGGTGGTTTTACCTGCCAGGTTGGATTAGAGAGAGAGGCCACATCTGAGCAACAAAAGAGGCCCTCTGGGTGTGACTCCTAAGCACAGTTATGAATAAGATTAGCCTCTCCTTTGCAGTATCAAGCTTTGTGAGGGCAACCCACAAGATCAAAGGCTTGGCCTACTAAGCCGGTGGTCCCCAATGCTTGCAAGAATATCAGGAATTCCCCAGCTGGGGAAGTTTAATATTTCCACATTTTTCAACAGTTCCTCAAGGGAGCTTTGTAAATGCTTTTTATTCTCTGCCAAAATTACTCTGGGTTGTTTCAGGGTTTCATGCAAACCTGTACAATCAACAAGGTCTCACTCCCTAGTCAAGGTTTCATGTAATTATTGCATTTGAATTTGACTAAACTGACCATACAAGTTAAATTATATAGTGTGCTACAGAAAATATACACTTTGCACATAACCATCTCTTCCTTTGGTCCCACACAGAAGCCAAAGTTTTAAAACACATTTAATATCATACTCTATCCTTTAGTCTAATCTACCCCAATCTCAACCTAGTCTATTTTGTTTACAACTCCAATATGAGTCCCAGGTGCCACACATACACCCAAAGCTCCAGGGACCAATCATGTCACACACAAACAGCTCAGAATCTCAAAATTTAGAAATAACTGTTACAACTCATGAATATATATGACTGCTGTAAGAGCTTACAATCTAGGAACCTTGATATAAGCCTTCCCCTTATAACCCATACTCCCAGATTCAATTTTCAGTGTTTAAACTTTGTTATTAGTCTTTATTAGTGAGGCATTATAATGTTTGTCTTTTCTTTTCTCATTTATTTCACTCAACCTACAGTCCTCACAGTCCATTCACTTCATTGCATACCTCATAACTTCATTCTTTCCTGTTGCTCCCTCATGCAAAAACATTCTTATAGTTGTACATTTAATCACACACATTGACCACTCTAAGTTTCACTAAGTTATACAGTCCCAGTCTTTATCTTCTATCTTCCATTCTGGTGTAATACAGATCCCTAACCTTCCTTTTTCAGCCATATTTACAGTCATCTTTTTTTCAGTATACTTACAATATTGTGCTACCATCACACAGTATTGTGCTATCCATTTCTAGATCTGCACAATCAATCCTCTAGAACATTCTATACTCCTTCAAAATTGAATGTCCAGTCTCTACCCTCTTTATGTCTCCTGATATCTTCATTTCTACACTCTTCCAAACTTCTCTATCCTGTCTTTTCCTTTCTGTCTGTACCACTCCCTATAGTATTTCCTGTAGAGGAGGTATCCTGTTCACAACCACTCTGTGTCTGTTTATCTGTAAATATTTTAAACTCCCCCTCATTTTTGAAGGACAGGTTTGCTGAATATAGGATTCTTGCCTGGCAGTTTTCTCTTTCAGTATCTTGGATATGTCATACCACTGCTTTCTTGCCTCCGTGGTTTCTGCTGAGAGATCCACACTTAGTCTTATCAAGCTTCCCTTGTATGTGATGGATTGCTTTTCTCTAGCTTCTTTCAGAATTGTCTGAAAATTTAACATTTGCAAATCTGATTAGTAAGTGTCTTGGAGTATGTATATTTGGATTAATTCTGTTTGGGGTATACTGTGCTTCTTGGACCTGTAATTTTATGTATTTTCATAAGAGTTGAGAATTTTTCATTGACTATTTCCTCTATTATTCTTTCTAGAGTCCCTGCTCACATTTTTCTATTCTTTGCCATATCTGTTCCCTTGTGTGCAGGATTTCAGATGTCCTGTCCCATCTCACTGAACTTTTCTTCTGCCTCTCAAAGTCTGCTCTTGTATGTCACCATTACGTTTTTCATCTTTTCTATTGTGCTTTTCATTTCATAAGTTCTGCCATTGTTTTTCCAAGCCTACAAATTCTTTCCTATGGTCACCCACTGTCTTCTTTATATCCTCTCTCTCTTTTTGTCACATTCTCTCTTACCTCATTGATTTCATTTAAAAGATTTGTTTGAACATCTATAATTAGCTGTTTCAACTCCTGAATCTCAGTTGGAATATTAGTTTCTTCCTTTGACTGGGCCATATCTTCCCATTTCCTGATATGGCTTGTGATTTTCTGCTGTCTTGGAATGCAGTATTCTTGGTTGGTTTATTCTGGAGGTTGTTTTCTCCTTTTTGCATAAGATTTTCTTGTTGGTTGACTTTGATCTCTCTCTTTTCTTTATTTTTCTCCCTGGCCAGTTGTCAAATTGGCTCTGACCCCCTGTCTTCTCCCCTAAATCAGGTACCCACCATGGCCTGCCACAGGGATGGGAGGTGGGCACTAAGCACCCCAGCAAGTTCACTGTGTGTGTAATACAAATCTGCTGGCTTCCAGTGATGCTCTGTTTTCCACCAGCTAGCAAAACCTAGGTTTGTTTTGGGTCCCTGCTTTAACAGTTGGGTCTTCCCTATTTCTCAACCTAAACAGGGCCAGGTATATAGACCAACTTCTGTGTTCCTAAGAAACGGTCCTTGCAGTTTCCATACTGTCCAGCAGACAGCACTGTTCAGTAACTCAATCATCCTCAGAGGTTGCTCTGCTTCAGGGCACAGCTGGGCCAAAACTGCAGGATTCCTATGCCCTTGATCTGCTGGCCAAAATCTGGCTCCAGTTGAAGCTCTATCTGTGGCACAGCATTCCCTCTCAGATGAGCCAGCACTCCAGCTGTCCCCAAGACAAGGAAATGGCTGTCAGCTGTTGTTTCTCTCAAGGGTTGGGGAAGAGCTTTCAGAACCAGGGCTGGAAATGTATGTCTGTCCATGTTTTTTCAGTCTCTTTGTCCCTCACTGATCTGGGCCTTGAAATGTTCTCCCCTGTCCACCAGGTCTTCAAACAGTAAGGGTATTTTTCACTGCTATGAGATTTTAAAATCTGTGTCCCTGGTGGGAGGGGTCCCATCAGTTGTTTCTGAGCCTTTTCTGCACAGAGACTGAGTGAGGGGCAAGGGAGAAAACTGGCTGGTCTGGGACATAAAATTCCTACCTGATCTTTCTTCTCTTTCTTCAATTCAGCATTTGAAGGGTCTTACTCCAGTCTGTATCCTACTACAGAGTTTCAAACAGTTCACAATTGTCCTTTTTCTCATTGAATCTCTGGAGGGAAGTTTTCAGTAGCTGTTTACATCATCATGTTGATGATAGCACCCTCTTCCATGTGACCCTGCAACATTGTTATTAGATATATACTTGGAAGAATTGAAAGCAGGGACCCACATAGACACTTGAGCACTGGTATTTATGGGAGCATTATTCACTATTACAATGGATGAAGGTGGCCTAAGGGTATATTGACTGATGAATGGAAGGGCTAACTGTGGAGTATATATATGATTAAGTACTGACTGGCTGCAGAAAGGAATGAAGTCATGTGGCATGCAACTAGGTGAATGAACCTTGAGGACATAATGTTGAGTGAAATAAGCCAGAAACAAAAGCAAAAATATTGTATGTTTCACTAATATAAACTATAATGAAGAAATTCTGAGAATTGAATTCAAGGACATGGGTTGTCAGGGGATGGAACATGGGCAGAGATTGAGCGATCAATGATTAAGAAGTACAGAATTTTCAATAAGGCTCATTGTAAAGGGTCCTAGATTGTAAGCTCTTACAGAAGTCATATTTATACCTGAGTTTTAACTACTTCTAAATTCTGAGATACTATGCTCTCTGTGTATAACCTGATAGTTCCCTGGAACTTTGGGTGTCTGTGTGACACCTGAGACTCAGATTTAGAGTTTTACAGCTCTGAAAGTCAGCGTTACTCCATTCAACAACAGTTTGGCTGAAAAATAGATGAGACATCAATTAGAGATATGAATGAAACAGACCTGGTCAGGACTAAAGTAAATCAGAATACAGGGTAAAGGATGATATTGCTTACATTTTAAAACCTCAATTTCTGTGTGAGACCAAAGGAGGAGATATTTATTTGGTCCAAATTTTAAATTTTCTGTATCGCACTATCTAATTTAACCTGTCTGCTCATTTTTTTTTAAACAACATAATTACATGGAACCTAGAATATGGAATGAGATCTTGTTATTCTGTATAAGTTAATGTAATACCCTGGTACATTCCAGAGTATTTGGGGCAGACAATAAAAAGTATTTGTAAAGTTCCCTTGAGGGACTGGGAGAAAATTTTGGAAATATTACACTTCCTCACCTGGGGAATTCCTGATATTCTCTCAAGCATCAGGGACTCCTAATTTAATAAAGCAAGCCCTTGATCTTAAGGCTTGCCCATATGAAATGTATTTCTGCAATGATAAAACTAATCCTCCTTATAATTAAGCCTAAGAGTCATCCCACAGAGAACCCCTTTTGTTGCTCAGATGTGATCTCTCTTCTCAGCCAACTTTTCAAATAAAATCACGACCCACCGCCTACATGGGACATGACTCCCAGGGTTGTAAGTCTCCCTGGCAACATAGGACACAACTCCCTGGATTGAGTCTGGTTCTGGAATTGTGGGATTGAGAATGGGTTTTTGACCAAAGAGGGGGAAATAAATGAAGCACAATAAAGTTTCAGTGGCCAGGAGATTCCAAATAGTTTCAAGAGTTCATTCTGGAAGTTATTCCTATGCCAGCTTCAACAAGTTGTTGCAAATTGCCACAGTATGACCAGCCCCAACCATCAGTATTCATGAAAACCCTAAAGAATACCCTGGGCTCTATCTAAGACTCTACAAAAGTTTTTCTTAGTAAGTTTATTTTTTAAGAAACTTAGGGACCCCAGATTGTTCCTATGCCAGATAAGCCCTGAAACCCAGAGGGAACAGTCTCTGACAACATCAATCATTTTCATTCCTCTACCCCATAAAATCAACACCTCTTTCCAGTATGAAGAAGTTAAAATGGCCATTGCCCAGATATCCCTGAAGACTGAGAGAATGATCAAATGAGACAGAGGAGGTGTTAACAGAGAAATTAGGATTTAACAAATGATTATGAATACTTATTCCCTATCTAGATATCTCTTTTTAGTTTCTGGTGTATTAGAATATCTAGAAGGAAATACATGAAATTGTTGAAGTGCAATCCAATAGACTTGATCTTTGATAATGATTATATGACTATATATATTTTACAGTGTGACCATGTGATTATAAAAACTTTGTGACTAATACTGCCTTTATCCAGTGCATGAGTAGATGAGTAATAAAATAAAGACAAAAAATAATGGGGGGAAGTGGTATAGAACATCTTGTAGTTTTCTTTTTTATTGTTAATTCCTTATTGGAGGAATGAAAATGTTCTAAAATTGATTTTGGTGATGAATGCATAATTATGTGATGATACTCTGAGCCATTGCTTGTATACTTTGGATGGATTATATTCTTTGTGAATATATCTCAATAAAATTTCATCAAAAAATAACTAGCAAGCTAAAAGACAGGACAATTGAATCTTTCAATATGAAGAGCAGATGGAAAAATGTTTTTAAAAGTGCGCAGAGTTTAAGGGATCTATAAGACAACATGAAGCATACAAATATGTACATTGTGGGAGTCACAGAAGGAGAAGAGAAAGAGAAAGGGGCAGAAAGAATATTTGAAAAATTAATGACCATTAACTTCCCCCAATTCACAACAGACATGAATATAAACATCTAAAAATCTTAACAAACTCCAAAGTGAAACCCAAATAGACATCCTCCAAGGTATATCCTAATAAAAATCTCAAATGCCAAAGATAAAGAAATAATTCTGAAAGTAGCAAGAGGGAAGTGGCTTGTCATGTATGGGGATCCTCAAGAAAAGTGCTGATTCATCATCAGAAAACATGGAGGTGAGAAAGCAGTGGTACAATAAATTTAAACTACTGAGAGAGAGAAATTGCTAGTCTACAATTCTATATCTGGCAAAACTGTTCTTCAAAAATGAGTGAGAGATTAAGACATTCACAGATAAACAAAAGCTGAGGGAATTCACAACCATAAGACTTACCCTATAAGAAATACTAAAGGGGATTCATCAAGTTTAAAGGAAAGGACAGGAGACAGTCACTTGGATCTGTATGAAGAAATAAAGATCTATGGTAAAGGAAACTACATGCATAAATAAAAATGCCATTATCATTGTATTTTCAATATGTAACTCTAATTTTTATTTCTTACAAGATTTAGAAACAATTGAATATAAATTATCATATTTCTATGTTATGAGAATGCTAAATATAAAGAGGTGATGTGTGACAAAAACATAGAGTGGGGGAAAAGATGGGTATAGGGGCAGAGACCATAAAGGCTATTGAAGTTAAGTTGTTGTGTCAAACTCTGTTGTAGATTTGGGATGTTAAATACAAACTCCAGTGTAACCACAAGAATGTATTTAAAATATATATAGAAATGAAAATGAGAAGGGGATCAATATGTTTCACTACAAAGATCAACAATACACAAAAGAAGGCTGCAATAAAGGAAAAGTGGGGCAAGGAAATATAAGACATGTAAGAAAAAAGGAACAAAATGACTGAAGTAAATCCTGCCTTATCAGCAATTACTCTGAGTGTAAATGGCTTAAACTCTCCAAACAAAAGACACAGATTGACAGAATAGATAAAAAGCATGATCCAACTCTATCTTGTTTAAAGACTCAGAACCAAACACAAACAGGTTCAAAGTGAAAGGATGGAGAGAAATATTCCATGCAATAAATAACCAAAATGAGCTTGGGTGGTGTGCCAGTTTGGATATATATTTCATCCCCCAAGAAAAAGCCCTGATGTTTTAATCCAATCTCGTGGGATATTGGGATAGGGTTGTTCCCATGGAGATGTGACTAGTAACACCTTTGATTAGGGTGTTACCTGTTGATTGGATTGTTTCCATGGAGGTGTGGCCCAGCCCATTCAGCTTGGGCCTTGATTTAATTACTGGAGCATTATAAAAGCTCAGAAACAGGACTTTGGAGCAGCTGCAGCTGAGACAGACATTTTGGAGATCACCATTGAAAGTAGACATTTGCTAGTACAGAGTTGGTCTGGGAGAAACTAAGAGAATACACCAAGATGCCAAGAGAGAGATCTCCTGGGAGAAAGCCATTTTGAAACACAACTTGGAAGTGAGCAGATGCCAGCCATGTGCCTTCCCAGCTAACAGAGGTTTTCTAGACACAATTGGCCATCCTTTAGTGAAGGTACCCTATTGTTGATGCCTTAGTTTGGACACTATTGTGGTCTTAAGACTGAATTTATGACCAAATAAATCCCCTTTATAAAAGCCAATCCATTTCTGGTATTTTGCATTCGAGCAGTATTAGCAAACTGGAACAGTTTTTGGTACCAGAGAAGTGGGGTGCTGGTGCTGCTGTTCTTGCAAATACCAAATATGTTGGAACAGCTTTTTAAATGGATGAGGGGGAAATTTTGGAAGAAATGTGAAGAGCTTGATAGAAAGGGCCTGAATGGTTTTGGAGAAACTGTTTGTGGAAATATGGACTCTAAAGATACTTCTGATGAGGCCTTGAGCAGAAATGATGAATGTGCCATTGCAAACTGGAAGGAAGGCAATCCTTGTTTTAAAGCAGCAGAGAATTTGGCAAAATTGTGACCTGCTGTTGGATGGAAGGCAGAATTTGAAAGTGATGAGCTGGAATACTTAGCTGAGGAGATCTCCAGACTATGGGTGGGGCATATAGCCTGGCTTCTCCTTGCAGCTTGTAGTAAAGTGCAACAGGACAGAGCTAAGCTGAGAAATGAAACCTTGGGTAGAAAGAAACTGGAAACTGATAGTTTGGAAAATTCTGGGCTTCCAGAAATTGAGACACTAGAAGCTACAGCCCCATGTGAGGATTTAACCAAACATGGAACACAACAACAATTTCAATACAAGCCAGGATTGGAGATGGAGTTATCCAGAAAGGATTTGCGACAAGTCCTATTATCTGATGGTTTTGACCCCTGTAAACTGCATGCCAAGCCTACAGAAATTTTGCAAAATCTGTATAAATGGAACCACTGCTGGTCTGGACTGGAAGGGGCAGAGAAGGAGCAAATTCAGGAAAAATTTCTTCAAGGACAGAACCATGGAAATTGTGGTCTGGAGTCAAGAAATCTCGGGCAAGAACATCACAGCAACCCGGGCATATGGAAAGGGTGAGTTTGCCCTGGGGGTCAATGGCAGGCCTTCTGCCTCAATGCTCAGGATGGGTGCTGCCACCCCAGGCTCCAGAGGGGGTGGAGCACATTCCCCAGTGATTGCAGAGAGCCTGGCCACCACCCCAATGTTCAGAGAGGTGAGAGCCTTTGCCCCAGAAAGGCAGAGTCTGGGTGGCACCCTGATGCTTCAGGAGGGTGGGGATAAGTAAAACATTGTCTCCCCAATGCATGGATATGCTGGAGCACTCACCCCAGCATTTGGAGAGAAAAGGGCTGCCACAAAGACACTCAGAAATGGTTGGACTCCTGCTCTCTCAAGCACCAAGGATAAAATGTCATTTGATAAATTACTCTCAGACATTGAAATCTAATGGAGTTTGCCCTGTGGGTTTTCAGAACTGTTTTGGTCCCATGAACCCCATTTTCCTTTCAGTTTCTCCTTATGGCAATGGGAATGTTTATCCTATGATTGTCCCTCCTTTGTATATTGGAAGAAGATAACTTGTTCTGAGTTTCACAGGTCCACAGCCATGGTGGAATCTTGCTTTGGGACAGACCACACCTGTAACTGATTTTGATGGCATCTTGTACTTACCTATTGTTACAGAAATGATTTAAGTTTCTGTGATATTGTGATGGGATGAATGTATTTTGTATATTGAAAGATCACATCATTTTTGGGTGCAGGGGTGGAATGTGCTGGTTTGGATGTATTATGCCCCCAAAACTCCATGATCTTTAATGCAATCTTGTGGGGGCAGATATAGTAGTGTTGATTAGGTTGGAACCTATTGATTGTTTCCATGGAGATGTGACTCAGCTGTAGGCAAGACTTTTGATTGGATAATTTCCATGGAGGTGTTACCCCACCTATTCAGGGTGTGTCTTGATTGAATCACTGGAGTCATAAAAGAGTTCACAGACAGAAGGAGGTGCCACAGCCAAGAGAGACAGTTTAAAGAATGCACAGGACCTGAGAGTGGAACACAAGCTGTGATCAGCAGATGTCAGCCACATGCCTTCCCAGCTAACAGAGGTTTTCTGGATGCCATTGGCCTTCCTTCAGTTAAGGTATACTTCTGTTGATGCCTTCATTTGGACATTTTAATGGCTTTCAGACTGTAGCTTGTTAACCAAATAAACCCCCTTTATAAAAGCCAATCCATTTCTGGTATTTTGCATAATGGCAGCATAAGCAAACTGGAAGAGGTGGCTATACAAATACCAGACTTACAATAGACCTTAAGTCAAAAGCTGTCACAAGAGACAAAGGACAGTATAAATTAAGAGATGTGTCAATCTATCAAGAGGATATAACAATTATAAACAGATGGGCACTTAATCACAGAGCCCCAAAATGCATGAAGCAAACATTGACAGGTTTGAACGGAGAAATAGACAGTTCTATAAAAGTAATTGGAGACTTCTATATAGTACTTTCAATAATGAACAGAAAATCTAGACAGAAGATCAATATGGAAACAGAGGATTTGAACAATAATATAATGGTACTAGACCTAACAGAATTATACCAAACACTACACAACAAGAGTAAAATGCACATTCTTCCTAAGCACACACAGATTATTATCCAGAATAGATCACAAGGTAGGTCACAAAACAAGTCTCAATAAATTAAAATGATTAAAATTATATGAAGCATCTTTTCTGACTACAGTGGAATGAAACTAGAAATTAATAACAGAAGGAAAACTGGAAAATTCACAATTTCACAATGAAAACAAAAGCACAACATAGCAAAATTTATGGGTCATAGCAAAGACAGTTCTCAGAGACATATAGCTTTAAGTGCCTATCTTGATAGAGAAGAAAGATCTCAAAACAATAACCTAACTTGACACCTTGAGGAACTAGAAAAAGAAGAGAAATCTGGACCTAAGGTTAGTAAAATGAAAGGGAAAGAAATAATAAAATTTATAGTAGAGATAAAGGAAATATTGAGTAGAAAAATATTTGATAGAATCATTGAAACCAAAAGTTTGTTCTTTGAAAAGATAAATAAAATTGACAAATCTCTGACTAGATACACAAAGTAAAAAGAGAGGTTGCAAATAACAAAAATACAAAAGAAAAAGGCAATGTAACAACTGATCTTGCAAAAATTAAATAGATTTTTAAAGAATAATATGAACAATTGTATACAGACATCTTAGATAATCTAGGAAAATGAACAAATTCTTAGAAACACACAACTTACTTCATCTGACTTAAGTAGAAATGCAAAATCGCAATAGAATTATAACAACTAAAGAGATTGTAACAGTACTTGAAAACCTCCAAGCCTACCCTGATCAAGATAATGTAGTGAGAAGCTCCAGGGCTCCAATTGCCAAAAGAAGCTTGGAACAGAAGTATCTTTCTTAAAGCTCCAGAAAACAGTTATAGGATTGCAGTAACAGGTCAATCACATTATAAAAAGACACTTAAAATGTTTTAATCTCCTGGCACACTTGCTGGCTGCTCCCCCATCCTTTTACTGGCTTGTGGAGCCAGCCTGTTCCCACAATGCAGGTCCCAGGTCCAGGCTACAGAAGGAGCACAGTAATTCTTGTGCACATACTGGGAGTATGTATGTAAGGGCAAATTATTCTGATAATGGACTGAAGGACAGATCCAGAGCACTTGATGTGGACCACATCCCATAACTTACCCTGCATGTAGAAGGAAGCTCACAGAGCTCTTCTACAGAACATTCAAGAATGCTCACAACAGAAACCAATCAATTTGTGGCTACCTGGGGCAAGGGATTGTTGGAGGTGGGGTAAGAAATACAGTGCCCAGGATGTTTAGCAAACTGTCTTAGGGAAGAAGGAATATTTGCATTTGTGAAAGAAGGGAATTCCTTTGGCCACACCCACATGTTAAAGGCAAGAAGCATGAACAGAAAGGACCAGAGAGGCCTGTACACTTTGGCCTTGGTCCATTCTTTAACTCACTGAATGGACAAAATCTGAAGCAGAGCACTCACCTAAGTCAATCAGCAAAAACTGAAGGGTGTTTTCTTTTTTTCCTTCTTTTATTTTGTTAGAACCTGAAATTTAAGGAAAGCTCTCTCACAAAACTAGCTGGATACAAGCTTAAGGAAAAGATGACTCATTCTAAATTCCAGTGATAACACATTAAAATATCAGAATATACAGGTTTCAAGAAAAGATTAAAGAATGCACAAAGAAAGAGGAAGCAATGGCTCAAGCAAAAGAGAAGATTAAAATATTAGAAAGCAATGACAGGACCAATCTTGGTACATACCAAAGACTAAAAATTTTGCCCTACATATGCTCAAAAATTAAAGGAAAACATGGACAAGGAATTAAAGGAAATCAGAAAAAAAATGATAGGTGATCACAAAGAGAATATCAATACAGTGATGGAAAATATGAAAAGGAACCAAAGAGAGCTGAAGACCTAAGTAATAGAAATTAAAAATTCCCTACAAGTGTTCAACTGCAGATTGTAGATGGCCAAAGAAAGATAGGATTATTTAAATCATCCAATCTGAGGAGTAGAAAGAAGAAAGAATGAAGAAAAGTGAGCATAGCCTAAGGAAACTGTAGGCCAGCATCAAGCATAGCAATATGCACATTCCAGGATACACTCAGAAGGAGAATAGAGAAAGGCAAAGAGAAAATATTCAAAGAAATGATGGCTGAAACTTCCCAACTTTAATAAAAGACATAAATATACACATCCAAGAGGCTCAATGAATTCCAAGCAAGATATACCCAAATAGACAAACACTATGACATATTATAATGAAACTATCAAATGCCAAAGATAAAGAGAGAATTCAAAAAGGTGCAAGAAAGAAGCCATGTATCAGATAAAAAGGAGCCTCAATATGATTGAGTGCTGAAAGCTTTTTGGAAACCACAGAAGCAGGAAGGCAGTGGAATGGCATTTTTAAGTGCCTAAAGATATATTGCCAACAAAGAACTCCATATCTGGCAAAATTATCTTTCAAAAGTGAGGGATACAAATGGTCACACTATGCCAAGCCTTAACCAACAGTAGTCCCAAAATGCATAGGTCCCTATCTGAGAGTCTATAAAAGTTTCACTCACTAAGTTTATCTCTCAGAAACTTAAATCCACAAGCATGTTCCTATGCCAGACAAGTCCTAAAATACAGAGACAATAGCCTCTTTAAGAACAGCAACCCAATGCAGCCCCTTGCCCCATAATGTTGACACCCCTTTTCAATATAAACAAGTTAGGATGGTCACTGCCTAGGCACCCCTGAACATTGATAAAGTGATTAAATGAGGGGAAGAGGTAGCAACAGAAAAGATAGGATTTAACAAAGGATTACTAATACTGAAACTTTATACAAATATTTTTTACACAACTGGGGTATTAGAATAGCTAGAAGGAAACAACTGAAATGGTGGAAATGTAACCCATGACATTCTTTGAAATTTCCTCTATAGCTACTCATTGAATTGTACTTTGCAAGTTATCCCCTTTCTGAATATATCTTATACTTCACAATAAGGAAAAATCTGAAACTGTGGAACTGTAACCCATAATATTCTTTGAAATTACCTATAACTACTTGTTAACTTATACTTTGAAAGCAATCACCTTTTGTATATATGTTATATTTCAAAATAAGGAAATAACTGAATCGTGGAAATGTAACCCATCTTTGAAATTTGCTCTCTAACTACTTGTTAAATCATACATTGAAAGTTATCACAGTTATGTATATATGTTAAAATTCACAATAAAAATGTATTAAAAAGAGGGATAGATAAAGACAATCACAGATAAACAAAAGCTGGGGGAATTTATCACCCCTAGACCAACCCATACAAAAGATGCTAAAGTGAGTTCTGCAGACAGAACAGAAAGGACAACAGATAATATATTGAAACTGTATGAAGAAATAAAGATCTCCGGTAAGGGTAATGGCATGGGTAAACATAAATGCCAGGACTATTGCATTTTTATTTGTAACTCCACTTTTTACTTACTACAGTATATAAAAGACAAATGCATAAAATATAATGATAAATCAGTGTTTTTCAACTCACGATGTATAAACATGTCTTTGGTGACAAGAATTACATAGAGGTGGAGGATGGACAGATATAGTAACATACATTGTGTGTGCTACTGAAGTTAAGTTGTTATCAAATTTAATATTTTTATATATCTAGGGTGTAAATTTAAGTCTTCTAGTAAGTACAAAGAGAATATCAGAGAGTATGCATGCTCATAGAGCAGAAAGTAGAATACTGTCTGCCAGGGGAGGGGAGAAGGGGGATAGGGTCTTAATGCATAATGAGGTGTAGGGTTTCTGTTTGCAGAGTTGGGAAATTTTTAATAATGGTTGGTGGTGATGGTATAGCAACCTTCTGAGTGTTACTAATCCCACTGAATTGTATTCTTTGGAGTTGTTGAGTTGGGAAAGTTGATGTTATATATATGTTCCAACAATTTAAGAAAAAGTAAATAGGAAGAGCAACTAAAGAGGAAATTACAATTAAATGCAGTATGTAGTCCTTGATGGGATCTAATAATGGAGGAGAGAAGACTCAAAACAACATTATTGGGACATATGAAAAACTGAAATATAGAGTGTACAATTTATATCAACGTTAAATTTTTTTAACTTGATAACTTCATTTAATATGGGTGCATAAGAGACTATCCTTCTTCTTTGGAAAGGAAAATGATAGTATTTAGTGTCAAAGAAAATGATATAGACAACCTAAAATCAAGTGTTCAGAAAAAGGGTTGATAGAAGGACAGACAGAAAGGAGGATGGATAGAGAGATGGATAGGTAGAATTATATGGTATATGTAGCAACATGTTAAAATTGGTTGATTGGGGTTGTGGGTATGTTGGAGGTGTCTGTATGTGGTTGTATTATCCTTACAACTACCCCATAAGTTTGTAATTATTTCAAAGTAAATACCAAAAAACTTCTCAAAAAGGAAAAGTCCAGAATATGACAGCATCACTGGTGAATTCTATCAAATATTCAAGGAGGAATTAATACCAATCTGCATCAAAAGTTTCTAAAAAACTGAAGAGGAGGAAACACTTCTTTATGCATTCTATGAGGCCATTACCATAATAACAAACCAGATAAAGACATCATGAGAGGCAGCCTAAAACCACAATGGGAAGATGGTGCTCACCTATGACATAGCACAGTCATCCCTCAACAGAGGACCTGGGGGTGCATGGCCTGGAAGAGGGACCCACTCGCAAGTCGCAGGGGCCATATACCAAAACCAAGGACTTGTGGGTCAGTGGCAGAGACAAAATGTGGCAGGACTGAACTGAAGGATTGGACCAGTGCAGCAGCTTTAAATTTCCAGGAACACCAGGGAGATTTGATTGTTAGAGCCACCCCCCTCCCAGACAGCCCAGACACATGCCCCATATACAGGGTGGGCAACACCAACCACATATGCAAGCTTGGTACACCAATTGGACCCCACAATACTCACACTCACACTCAGCACAAAGACAAAGTGGCAGAGAACTGGCTTGAAGGGAATAAGTGGCTTGCAGACGCCACCTGCTGGTGAGTTAGAGAAAGTGTACACCACAAAGCAGCAGATCTGACAAATTAGAGATAAGGGTTTTAATCAGTCTACAAATCCTAAAAGAACCCTATCAAGTTAAGCAAATGCCAAGAGTCCAAAAACAACAGAAAATTTTAAAGCATATGAAAAACCAGATGATATGGATAACCCAAGCCCAAGCACCAAAATCAAAAGATCAGAGGAGACACAGTACTTGGAGCAATTAATCAAATAACTAAAGATGTACAATGAGACCATGGCACAGGATATAAAGGATATGAAGAAGAGCATGACACAGGATATAAAGGGCATGAAGAAGACCCTAGAAGAGCATAAAGAAGAAACTGCAAGAGTAAATTAAAAAATAGATGATCTTATGGAAATTAAAGAAACTATTGACCAAATTAAAAAGATTCTGGATACTCATAGTACAAGACTAGAGGAAGTTGAAAAATGAATCAGTGACCTGGAAGATGACAGAACAGAAAATGAAAGAACAAAAGAAAGAACAGGAAAAAATCAAACAAATTGAAAAGGACCCCAGGGATATGGTAGATTATACAAAACATCAAAATATAAAATTCACTGGTGCTCCAGAAGGGAAAGAGAAGGGTAAAGGTCTAGGAAGAGTATTCAAAGGAATTGTTGGGGAAAACTTCCCAAATTTTCTAAACACCATAGATACACAAGTCATAAATGCCCAGCAAACAACAAATAGAATAAATCCAAGTAAACCCACTCCAAGACATATTCTGACCACACTGTCAAATACTTAAGAGAAGGAGCAAGTTTTGAAAGCAGCAAGAGAAAAGCAATTCACCACATACAAAGGAAATGGGATAAGACTAACCAGTGACTACTCAGCAGCCACAATGGAGGTGAGAAGGCAGTGGTAGGACATATTTAAAATTCTGAGAGAAAAATTGCCAAACAAGAATTCTTTATCCAGCAAAGCTCTCCTTCAAATTGGAGGGAAAGCTTAAACGTTCACAGGCAAACAAATGCTGACAGAATTTGCTAACAAGAGACCTGCCCTACTTGAGATACTAAAGGAGCCCTACAGACAGAGAAACAAAGAAAGGACAGAGAGACTTGGAGAAAGGTTCAGCACTGAAAAGATTCAGTATGGGTACATTAAAGGACATTAGTAGAGAGAGGAAAAAATATATCTGACAAACATAAACTAAAGGAAAGGATGGCTGATTCAAGAAATGTCTTCACAGTAATAACATTGAATGTAAATGGATTAAACTCCCCAATTAAAAGATATAGATTCACAGAATGGATCAAAAAAATGATCCATCAATATGTTGCATACAAGATACTCATCTTAGACACAGGGACACAAAGAAATTGAAAGTGAAAAGATGGAAAAAATATTTCATGCAAGGTACAGCCAAAAGAAAGCAGGAGTAGCAATATTAATCTTAGATAAAATGGACTTTAAATGCATGGATGTTATGAGAGACAAAGAAGACCACAACATACTAATAAAAGGGGCAATTCAACAACAACAAATAGCAATCGTAAATGTTTATGCACCCAATCAAGGTGCCACAGAATACATGAGAAAAACACTGGCAAAACTAAAGGAATCAATTGATGTTTCCACAATAATTGTGGGAGACTTCAACACATCGCTCTCTCCTATAGATAGATCAACCAGACAGAAGACCAATAAGGAAAATGAAAACCTAAACAATCTAATAAATGAATTGGATTTAACAGACATATATAGAACATTACATATCAAATCCCCAGGATACACATTCTTCTCTAGTGCTCACAGAACTTTCTCCAGAATAGATCATATGCTGGGACACAAAACAAGCCTCAATAAATTTAAAAAAAAATGATATCATTCAAAGCACATTCTCTGACCACAATGGAATACAATTAGAGGTCAATAACCATCAGAGACTTAGAAAATTCACAAATACCTGGAGGTTAAATAACACACTCCTAAACAATCAGTGGGTTAAAGAAGAAACAGCATGAGAAATTGGTAAATATATAGAGACAAAAGAAAATGAGAACACAACATACCAAAACCTATGGGATGCAGCAAAAGCAATACTGAAGGGAAAATTTATAGCACTAAACACATATATTGAAAAGGAAGAAACAGCCAAAATCAAAGAACTAATGGATCAACTGAAGAAGCTAGGAAATGAACAGCAAACCAATCCTAAACCAAGTAGAAGAAAATAAATAACAAGGATTAAAGCAGAAAAAAAATGACAGAGAACAAAAAAACAATAGAGAGGATAAATAACACCAAAAGTTGGTTCTTTGAGAAGATCAACAACATTGACAAGCCCCTAGCTAGACTGACAAAATCAAAAAGAAAGAAGACTCATGTAAACAAAATAATGAATGAGAAAGTTGACATTACTGCAGATCCCAAAGAAATTTTAAAAATTATAAGAGGATACTATGAACAACTGTATGGCAACAAACTGTATAATGTAGAGGAAATGGACAATTTCCTGGAAACATATGAACAACCTAGACTAACCAGAGAAAAAACAGAAGACCTCAACCAACCAATCACAAGGAAAGAGATCCAATCAGTCATCAAAAAGCTTCCCACAAATAAATGCCCAGGGCTAGATGGCTTCACAGGAGAATTCTACCAAAATCTCCAAAATGAACTGACACCAAACTTACTTAAACTTTTTCAAAACACCAAAGAAAATGGAACACTACCTAACTCATTTTATGAAGCTAGCATCAATCTAATACCAAATCCAGGCAAAGATTCTACAAAAAAGGAAAACTACAGGCCTATCTCCTTAGTGAATGTAGACACAAAAATCCTCAGCAAAATGCTTGCAAATCGAATCCAAAGACACATTAAAAAATTATACACCATGACCAAGTGGGGTTCATTCCAGGCATGCAAAGATGGATCAACATAAGAAAATCAATCAATGTATTACAACACATTAACAAATCAAAAGAGAAAAATCAAACGATCATCTCAATAGATGCTGAAAAAGCATTCAATGAAATCCAGCATCCCTTTTTGATAAATACACTTTAAAAGGAAGGAACTGAAGGAAACTTCCTCAATATGATAAAGAGCATATATGAAAAACCCACAGCCAGCATAATACTCAATGGTGAGAGTATGAAAGCCTTCCCTCTAAGATCAGGAACAAGACAAGGATGCCCAATATCACCAATGTTATTCAACATTGTGCTGGAAGTGCTAGCCAGGGCAATCCAGCAAGACAAAGAATTAAATGGCATCCAAATTGGAAAGGAAGAAGTAAAACTGTCATTGTTTGCAGATGATATGATCTTATATCTGGAAAACCCTGAGAAATCAATGACACAGCTAGTAGAGCTAATAAACAAATTTAGCAAAGTAGCGGGATACAAGATTAATGCACATAAGTCAGTAATGTCCCTATACCCTAGAAATGATTGAACTGAAGATACACTCAAGAAAAAGATCCATTTTCAATAGCAACTAAAAAAAATCAAGTACCTAGGAATAAACTTAAACAAAGATGTAAAAGACCTATACAAGGAAAACTACATAATTCTACTAAAAGAAATAGAAGGGGACCTTAAAAGATGGAAAAATATTCCATGTTCATGGATAGGAAGGCTAAATGTCATTAACATGTCAATTCTCCCCAAACTCATCTACAGATTCAATGTAATCCCAATCAAAATTCCAACAACCTACTTTTCAGACTTGGGAAAGCTAGCAATCAAATTTGTTTGGAAAGGGAAGATGCCTTGAATTGCTAAAGACACTCTAAAAAAGAAAAACGAAGTGGGAGGACTTACACTCCCTGACTTTGAAGCTTATTATAAAGCCATAGTTGTCAAAACAGCATGGTACTGGCACAAAGATAGACATATTGATCAATGGAATCAAATTGAGAATTTGGAGATAGACCCCCAGATCTATGGCCAACTGATCTTTGATAAGTCCCCCAAAGGCACTGAACTTGGACATAACAGTCTTTTCAACAAATGGGGCTGGGAGAGTTGGATAGCCATATCCAAAAGAATGAAAGAGGGCACCTACCTCACACCCTACACAAAAATTAACTCAAAGTGGATCAAAGATCTCAATATAAAAGACAGTACCATAAAATTCCTACAGACAATGCAGAGAAACATCTTCAAGACCTTGTATTAGGTGGACACTTCCTAGACTTTACACTCAAAGCACAAGCAACAAAAGAAAAATTAGATAAATGGCAACTTCTCAAGGTTATAAGTTTCTGTACCTCAAAGAAATTTGTCAGAAAGGTAAAGAGGCAGCCAACTCAATGGGAAAAATTTTTTAGAAACCATGTATATGACAAAAGACTGATATCGTGCATATATAAATAAATACTACAACTCTATGACAATAGTACAGACAGCCCAATTATAAAATGGGCAAAAGATATGAAAAGACAGTTCTCTGAAGAGGAAATACAAATGGCCAAGAAACATATGAAAAATTGTTCAGCTTCACTAGCTATTAGAGGGATGCAAATTAAGACTACGAGATACCATCTCACACCAATTAGAATGGCTGCCATTAAACAAACAGGAAACTACAAATGCTGGAGAGGATGTGGGGAAATTGGAACTCTTATTCATTGTTGATTGGACTGTATAATGGTTCAGCCACTCTGGAAGTCAGTCTGGCACTTCCTTAGAAAGCTAAATATAGAGTTACCCTTGAATCCAGCAATTGCACTTCTTGGTAAATACCCAGAAGATCTGAAAGCAGTGACATGAACAAATATCTGCATGCCGATGTTCATAGCAGCATTATTCACAATTGCTGAGAGATGGAAACAACCCAAATGACCTTCAACAGATGAGTGGATAAATAAAATGTATATACACACAATGGAATACTATGTGGCAGTAAGAAGGAACGATGTCGTGAAACATATGACTACATGGATTAACCTTGAAGACATAATGCTGAGCAAAATAAGCCAGGCACAAAAAGAGAAATATTATATGCTACCACTAATGTGAACATTGGAAATGTAAAACAAATGGTTTATAATGTAGAATGTAGGGGAACTAGTGATAGAGAGCAATTAAGGAAGGGAGAATGATAACCCAATAAGAACAGATAAGCTATCATGGGTAAATTTAACATTCCGGGAATGCCTAGGAATGACTATGCTTTGTTAATTTCTGATGGGTATGGTAGGAACAGGTTCACAGAAATGTTGCTGTATTAGGTTACTTTCTTGGGGTAGAGTAGGAACATGTTGGAAGTACAGTAGTTATCTTAGGATAGTTGTATTTTTCTTACTCCCTTGTTATGGTTTGTTTGAAATGTTTTTTCATTGTATGTTTTTTTTAAATTTTTTAATATAGTTGTTTTAAAAAAAGAGTTAATAAAAGAAAACAATGAAAAAATATTCAGAGCCCCCTTGAGGAGCTCGTGGAGAATGCAGGGGTATTGGGCTTCTCCACCTCAATAGTTGCTGATGTTCTCACAGATGTAGGGGACTGGAGGTTTGATGGGTTGAGCCCTCTACCACAGAACTTGCCCCTGGGAAAACTGCTGCTGCAAAGGAGAGGCTAGGCCTTCCTATAATTGTGTCTCAGAGCCTCCTCCCAAATACCTCTTTGTTGCTCAGATGTGGCCCTTTCTCTCTAGCTAAGCCAATGTGGCAGGTGAAATCACTGCCCTCTCCACTATGTGGGATCAGACACCTAGGGTAGTGAATCTCCCTGTCAAAATGGAATATGATTCCTGGGGAGGAATGTAGACCCAGCATCATGGGATGGAGAACATCTTCTTGACCAAAAGGAGGATGTGAAAGGAAATGAAATAAGCTTCAGTGGCAGAGAGATTCCAAAAGGAGCCGAGAGGTCACTCTGGTGGGCACTCTTATGCACAATATAGACAACCCTTCATTTTTAGTTTCTAATGAATTGGAATAGCTAGCAGCAAATACCTGAAACTATCAAACTACAACCCAGAACCCATGAATCTTGAAGATGATTGTATAAAAATGTAGCTTATGAGGGGTGACAATGTGATTGGGAAAGCCATATGGACCACAGTCCCCTTTGTCTAGTTTATGGATGGATGAGTAGTAAAATGGGGGAAGGAAAAAAACAAACAAAGGCACCCAGTGTCCTTTTTTTACTTTAATTGCTCTTTTTCACTTTAATTATTATTCTTGTTATTTTTGTGTGTGTGGTAATGAAAGTGTCAGGCATTGATTTTGGTGATGAATGCACAACTATGTAATGGTACTGTGAACAATCGATTGTACGATTTGTTTTGTATGACTGCATGGTATGTGAATATATCTCAATAAAATGAATTGAAATATATATATATATATAATTATGCCTTCAATTTTTTTATTTTTAAAATATTTTTTATAAAAAAAGACATCATGAGAAAAGAAAATTATAGATCAATTTCCCTCATGAATAGAGGTGCAAAAATCTTTTATGAAAATATCAGCAAGTTGAATGCAACATCATATAGAAGAATCACACACCATGATCAAGTGAGATATATTCCAGGAATGCAAGGGTAATTCAACATCAGAAAATTAATAAATGCTATACACCACAGTAACATATTGAAGGAAAAATATAGCATGATTATCTCAATTGATGCTGAAAAGGCATTTGACAAAATCCAGCAATATTTCGTGTTTTACTCATAAAAATAAGAATAGAAGGTAACTTCCCCAAACTGACAAAGGACTAATATGAAAACCCACAAATAACATCCTACTCAGTGCTGAAGGACTAAAAGCCTTCTCCATGAAATCAGAAACAAGGGATGCCCACTTTCACCACTGCTATTCAACATTGTACTGAAAGCACTTGTCAGAGCAATCAGGAAAGAAAAAAAATGAGATGCATCCAAATTGGAAAGGATGAAGTAAACTATCTCTATTCTCAGATAGCATTATTTATGTAGGAAATCCCAAAGACTCCACCAGAAAACTAATAAACAAATTCAGCAAAGTTGTGGGCTACAAGAGAAACAAGCAAAAACCAAAAATGTTCCTATGCCCCAGCAAAGAACATTCTGAAAAGCAAATTTAAGAAATTATTTCCATTCAGAATAGCTACTAAAAGATTAAAATTTCTTGCAATAAATTTAACCAAGGATGTGAAGGACTTATATGCAAAAAACTACAAAACACTGCTGAGAAATTAAATGAAGACTTAAATAAATGGAAAGGATACTGTTTTCATGGATAAGAAGACAATACTATATAAATGTAAGTACTACCCAAAGTGATCTATAGATTCAATGCAATTCCCATCAAAAAACCCAGCAGCTGTATTTTCAGTTAAGGAAAAGCTGATCTTCAAATTTATGTGGAATTGCAAGAGGCATCAAATAGCTAAATCAATATTGCAAAAGAACAAATTTGGAAGTCTCACACTTCCCAAAGCAATCAAAACAAAGCCCCAATAATCAAAAGAGTGTGGTACTGGCCTAAAGATAGACATGTAGACCAATGGGATAAGTTCAGAGATAAACCCATATATTTATAGCTAGTTTATGTTTGACCAGGGTGCCAAGTGCATTAATGTGGTAAAGAATGATCTCTTCAACAAGTGGTGCTGGGAAACTGGATATCCACTTGAAAAAGAATGAAGTTGGATGCTTACCACACACCATATAAAAATTAAGTCTTAATGTATTGTATTAGAGTTCTCTAGGGAAACAGAACCAACAAGAGATATCTGTAAATATAAGATTTTATAAAAGTGTATCACACAACTGTGGGGATGCATGAGTCCAAATTAGAGCAGGCATCAAACTCTGATGAAGGTGTTCAATGAACTCCTCAGGAATGAACTGGCAACTTGATGAACTCCTCAGGAAATGCTTTGCTGGCTAGCCAAAGAAGAAGTGAAGGTCCTCCATCTTTCTCATTTAAAAGTCTTCAATTGATTGGATTAAATCTAACTGATTGAATTCTCTCATTGCAGAAGACATGCACTTCAATGATGTGATCAGCCACAGCTGTAGCCAATTTGTTGATGATTTAATAAACCAGCCTTCTGATTTATTAACCAGCCACAAATGTCCTTGCAGTAATGGTTAGGCCAGTGCTTGCTTGACCAGACACCTGGACACCATCACTTGGCCAAGTTGATACATGAACCTAACCATCACATGTATCACAGACCTAAACATGAGAGCTAAAATGATAAAACTTCTAGAAGAAAACATAGGGAGGATCTTCATAATTCAAGATTTGGCAATGATTTCTTACATAAGAAAGCAAAAACACAAGAAACAAGAGAAAAATAGAATTAAAAATATTCATCAAAATTAACACTTTTGTATGTCAAAGAACACTATCAAGAAGAGAAAATGAACAACCTACAGGATAGTAGAAAATAATTGCTAAGCATATATTTGGTAATGGTTTAATATTCAGAATATATTAAAAACATGCTTCAGCTCAACAAAAAATCCACATAACCGAGTTTAAAAATTGGCAAAGAACTTGAATAGACATTTTTCCAAAGAAGATATAGAAACTACCTATAAGGACACAAAAAGAAACTCAATAACATTGGTCTTCAAGGAAATGCCAATCAAAACCACAAAGAGATACCACTTCACACCCACTGAGATTTCTATTATTAAAAATGAAAAAATAAGTACTGGTGAGAATGTTGAGAAATTGGAACACATATATTGCTGGTGGCATTGTGAAATGGCACAGCCAGTGTGGAAATCTATTTGGTCTTTGCTCATTAATTTGAAAATTGAATTATCTTATCAACCAACAATCCCACTTCTTGGGATATACCCAAAAGAATTGAAAGAGGGAAGTGAACAGATATTGCTGCACCAATATTTATAACAGAATTACTCACAACAGCCAAAACATCAAAACAGCCAACGTGTCAATTGGCAGATGAATGGATGAACAAAATATGGTATATTCACACAATTGAATATTATACAGCTATAAAAAGAAAGAAGTTCTGATGCATGCTAAAACATGGATGAAACTTAAAGACATCATTTTGAGATAAATGAACCAGACACAAAAGGACAAATATTACATAAACTGACTTATATGAAATACCTAGAAGAAGGAAATTTCACAGAGACAGTGGATTATAGATCACTAGGTTATGGAGGAGGGTGGGAAAATGGATTTATCATTTGAGGGGTACTGTGATGGTTTCAGAAAATCATGTTCTTAAATATAATCCACTCCTGTTGGTGTGGACCCAATATAAGTGGGACTATTTGATGAGTTTACTTCAGTTAAGGTGTGTCCCACTTACTCAGGTTGAGTCTTAATATTTTTACTGGAGTCTTTCATAAACAGAATGAATATGGTGTATTAGTGACAAAGCCATGGTGGCAAGAAGCTGAAAGCAAAGAAACATGAAATGGTAGGGAGAAACCATCAGGTGCAGCAATGTACATTACCAAGTGACAGAGGATTAAAGGATCACTGGCATCCAGTCTTTGGGAAGAAAGCATCACTTTGACAATGACTTAATTTGGACATTTTACTCACCTTTAAACCTATAAGCTAATAAATTCCCATTGTTAAGCCAACTGATTTCATGGTATCTGCTTTCAACAGCCTAGGAAACTGAACAAGTGCGGAGTTTCTGTTTGGGGTGATAAAAAATTTGGTGTAGTGGATAGCAGTGATAGTAGTCCATATTGTGTATTTAATTAATAATACTGTATTGTTCACTTATGAGTGTTTAAAATGCAGCATTTTGAGTTGTATATATGTTACTATAATAAAAGTATTTTTATAAAACTACTTCATTGCAGGATTTTTGAAACATGGAAAACTAATTTATGCCCTAGTAATATGTGCATTGGGCAATGTGTGGAATACCTTCCCAGAAAGCCAAGTATTCTTCAATCCTAATGTTGCATCACTTAACAGTCCACTTCTTATGTGAAGAGACTGATGCAAAATATATGTCAATTGAAAGATCATCCAGAAGATGGTGGTTTAGGGAGTTGTGCAATTTAGTCCTCTAAAGCAACTAGTAAATAGCTAGGAACAACAAATAAATAGTCTGGAACAACTGTGGTGGAAGGGGACATCTGTGACTGGACCCACACCATACACCAGTATGAAATGGGTGAAAGGACTGAGACTACAACCTAGAACTGTAAGTAAATCCATCAAAATTGTGGAGGCAGTGACACTCCCCAACTGACATAGCTGGCTGAATTGTAACACTTCCCTGTGGGAATAAGAAACAGTGTCTTCTGAGAGCAAGGGAAGGTAACTCAACCCAGCTCCAACTGTGGTTTTAATTAGCAAATTTACAAAACTGAATACAAGCTATGATAACATGTAAACCCAGAGCAAGCAGGAAAGGAACACTGAGGTCTCTCCTGTCAGAGAGGAGGTGGGGCTGATGGAAAAAATAATAATATATGAATAAATACATAGGCTTTGGGGATGGCTTAGCTCAGAATACTGGAAAATGGCTGTATCTGTGTTCTAAGAAAAATGGATCATAGAACCAGGTATTAACTCTGGATCTTGCCTAGAGAAGCTGGAGGTGGGGTGGGGACTGGCTCTGAAAAGGGGATTTCTTCCTTTTTTCTTTTTTTCTCTCATTCTAAGTAGCTCATTAGAGAAAGCCACAGGCATTTTCAGGCTGGAGTTAAGATAATTAGAGAGACAAAAGAAGTCAAGTGAAGGAGATAATTCCCTAAAGGGCATAGCTTCCCTAAGAAAATGGGGGGTGAAGCCTAGCTGAAGTGGTTGCCCTCCCTCAGAGAATTCAGACCCTAATACCTGGAGAAAAAAAAACAGCTTAACCTTGGCTTCTAACCACAATTTTCCACTGCAGGGACAGAGTCTGCTGAGAACTAAGGGCACCACTTCTCTTCATGCCAGTGGGGAGCCACGGGCCAACAAGTGCCACCTGCTGGGCAGGATAGGAAAGCACAGTCTAGGGCTCTCATGGGAAAGTTTGACAATCTTCCAGGGTTCATTCTCAGGGAAACTTGATACTGATTACACCCTCATGCTGATACCTGGGCTAGTCTGGTCTGGGAAAATCTGTTGGGGTAATCAAGGAAAGTGGATGCCTAAGCAACAAAAAATTATGAGACACACTAGGAAAAAAGAAGATATGGCCCAGTCAAGTGAACAAACTTAAACTTTAAATGAATTACAGGAGTTGAAACAACTAATTAAAGATGTTCAAACAAATGTGCTAAATCAAATCAACCAGCTGAAGGAAAATGTGGCAAAAGAGATGAAGGATATAAAGAAGACTCTGCATGACTATAAAGAAGAATTCATGCATTTGAAAAACAAATGGCACTTATGGGAATGAAAGGCACAATAGAAGAGATTAAGAACAAAATGAAGAGAACCCAAGATGGCAGATAGGTGAGACAGGGCAAAAAAAACACCTCTGTGAAAAATAATAGATAAAAACCAGAAAGTAACCCAGAACACAAGTTTCAGCAATGCACCAGCTGGACAAGGTCTGCTAAAACCACAGGGACAATGCACTTGGTGAAACCGGGAGTCTTCATTCTGAAATGAGTGAGTAAGCCGGCTGAAAGTCCTGTGGCTATGCTGCAGTGTGGGGAAACTGGGGGTTGGTGAGAACCATGCAGTGAAGCATGGCAGGAATGGGCTGTGCCAACCTTTTGGTGTCTGGCGTGGAGGATAGACTGCTGCTGATTCCCTCAGGGACAGGGGGGCAGAGGGGAGAGCCAAAAAGAGAAAGAAACTGCACTGATTGCAGCCAGCTCCCCAGTGGGCTGGAGACACTCCTGCCCAGGGCCATACCCACAGCCCAGAGCCACGCCAGGACACCCAGTGTGATGGGGAGTGTATCCCACAGCATCACACACATGCCACAATATTGGCTGTGGATGGTGGCCTTGGGTGCATCCACAGCTAATTGTCCTGGAGCTGGGAAGACAGAGCTGTGTGAAAAGGGGGGGTTGAGACCCCCCATTCAGCCATCTTTGCATCAGCCTGGGAGCACCCCTGCACGGCCTGGTGGCCTGGGCCTTCCCTTGAGGGATGGCATGTACTTGTGATGTATCACAGCATTCCCTCAGCAGAGGTCCCAGAAGATCACAGCTGAGAAAGAGAGCCTGCTTGGAAAACCCAGGGATGCTACGTCAATGCCAGGGACTTGTGGGTCAGTGGCAGAGAAAATCTGGGGCAAAACTGAAATGAAGGATTAGACTTTTGCAACAGCCTTGAATCTCTGGGAACACTTGGGAGGTTTGATTATTAAAGCTGCCTTGCCTCCCTAACCACCCAGACACATGCCCCACATTCAGGGAGGTCAGCATCAACAACACACCCAAACTGAGTTCACCAATTGAACCCCACAAGAATCATTTCCCCACACACTGCAAAGACAAAGTTGAGGAGAACTGACTTGATGGGAATAGGTGACTTGCAGATGCCATCTGCTGGTTACCATGTACGCCATCAAGTTGCAGTTCTGAAAAATTAAATTGGTATTTTTTACAACTTGAAAGAACCCTATCAAGCAAAGCAAATGCCAAGAGACCAAAAACAACAGAAAATCTAAAAGCATATGATAAAACCAGAAGATATGGAGAATGCAATCCCAAACACCCAAATCAAAATATCAGAAGAGACACAGTACTTGGCACAATTAATCAAAGGGCTACAATCAAAGAATGAGTGCACGGCACAGGATATAAAGGACATGAAGAAGAACATGGCACAGGATAAAAAGGACATAAAGAAGACCCTAGAAGAGCATAAAGAGGAAATTGCAAGAGTAAATAAAAGAATAGAAGATCTGGAAATAAAATAAACTGTTGGCCAAATTAAAAAGACTCTGGATACTCATAATACAAGATTAGAGGAAGTTGAACAACGACTCAGCCTCCTCGAGGAGCACAGAACAGAAAATGAAAGAACAAAAGAAAGAATGGAGAAAAAAATTGAAAAAATCAAAATGGATCTCAGGGATGCAATAGATAAAATAAAACGTCCAAATTTAAGACTCATTGGTATCCCAGAAGGAAAAGAGAAGGGTAAAGGTCTAGAAAGAGTATTCAAAGACATTGTTGGGGAAAACTTCCCAAACTTTCTACACAATATAAACACACAAAGCATAAATGATCAGTGAACTCCAAATAGAATAAATCCAAATAAACCCACTCCAACACATATTCTGATCAGACTGTCAAATACTGAAAAGAAGGAGCAAGTTCTGAAAGCAGCAAGAGAAAAGCAACTCACCACATACAAAGGAAACAACATAAGACTAAGTAGTGACTACCCAGCAGCCACCATGGAGGCAAGAAGGCAGTGGCATGACATATTTAAAATTCTGAGAGAGAAAAATTTCCAACCAAGAATACTTTATCCAGCAAAACTCTCCTTCAAATTTGAGGGAGAGCTTAAATTTTTTCACAGACAAACAAATGCTGAGAGATTTTGCCAATAAAAGACCTACCCTATTTCAGATACCAAAGGGAGCCCTACTGACAGAAAAACAAAGAAAAGAGAGAGAGACATAGAGAATTTTAACAGACATATATAGAACATTACATTCCAAATCACCAGGACACACATTTTTCTCTAATGATCATGGATCTTTCTCCAGAATAGACCATATGCTGGGACATAAAACAAGCCTCAATAAATTAAAAAAAAAACAATTGAATATATTCAAAGCACATTCTCCAACCACAATGGAATACAAATAGAAGTCAATAATTTTTGAATTGTAACTCCACTATTTACTTCCTACATGGTATAAAATACACAAACTCTAATGACAAATCAGTGGTTTTGGACTCAATGTAAAATATGTAATTTTTGACAAGAACTTTATAAAGGTGGGGGAATGGAGGACTATAGGAACATAGTTTATGTGTCCTATTGAAGTTAAGTTGGTATCAAAGAAAAACAATATTGTTATGGGTTTAAGAGGTTAATTTTAAGCCCTACAGTAAACACAAAGAAATTATCAGAGAATATGACCATAGAGATGAAAAGTAGAGTATGGGTTACAAGAAGCAGGGGAAGGGGCAATGGGGAGTTAAGAAATGAGTGTAGGGTTGCTGTCTGAGGTGAAGGGAAATTTCTAGTAATGGATGGTGGGACGGTGATAGCATTACAGCATTCTAAATGTGATTATTCCCACTAATGGAATGCTAGGGAGGGGGTGGAATGGGAAGATTTAGGCTGTATATATGTTTCCACAATTGAAAAAAAAAAGGCAGTCTAAATAGATGACAGTTGAATGCCAAGGATGATCCTGTATGGGATCTGAGGATGGAGGACAGGAAGCTCAAAGAGACACACTTGAGACATAAGAAAAAAAGGAAATATAGAATGTAAGCTTTATACCAATGTTGAATTTCTTGAACTTCTTAGCTGCACTTAATGGGATTGCATAAAAGAATGTTCTTGTTCATGGGAATTGTATATGTGAATTATAGTGTATGTTCAAGGATGTGTGCAGCTTGATCTCATATGTTCAGAAGACAGAGCAATAGATGATGGATGATAGGGAGGGAGGGAGGGAGGGAGGGAGGGAAAGGGAAATGGCAGTGTGACAGCATGTTAAATTTGGTGTATCAGGGTATTGGGGGAGGGGGGTCAGGGTATGTTGGAGTTCTGTGTATGGGGTTTGTATTCTTTTTGCAACTGTTCCTGCAACTTTGAATTTATTTCAAAATAAAAAAGAACATAGTCTCTCAATATAAAGACAAAATCAATGGTCTTCATCATTAAGTCATCTGAAAGCATAAAGTTGATACCTAGTAGACCTCTTAGTTGAAATGAAAAAGCTTCTAAGAATTTTAAGGATATTGTCTCTGACATATACCAAAGTACCTTTAGAAATGGAACTATTGAAACACAAAGACACACACAAATGGATAAAGCTTTCAGTACAAGTAAAGAACTCAAATCTGAAACACAGAAAGCATAAATTTTAAGTTGTAATTTTTTACTTCTTTGTTTGTCATTTTTCTGGCAAATGCTATCAAAAAACAGACTAAAACTGTTAAAATGTAAGAAGGCCTCTGGACCCAAAACTTTCCATGGTAAGAAGTAGAGTGAACAAGTTGCACAAAAGGCATATTTTCCAATGCCCTTTCCATAAGAAGCCAATGAAGCCATTTCAGAGGAAAAAGCCAAGGCTCATCACTTCCATGATTTCAGAAATGTTATGGATATATGATTACTATGTTTGTTCTAACCTTTTCCTTTTTCAATGGAAATGTATACTGTGGTTATCCTGTCCCTGCCTCCTCATCGCATATTTGGTGTTTCAAAGGCAGATAACTTGATTTTTCAGTTCACAGTTCTCTGAATCAAGAGGAGAAAAACATAGGGTGTATGACCCTGGACACTAAGCTTACTGTGATGAGATTTTGGGAAATCCTAGGGATGGGCATCAGCATATTTTTCATGTGAGATGGAAATGAATAAATGTGTTCAGAAAGTGGACTATATTAGATTGACACCCCCACTCTAACCCCCAGTATCCTTGCCATTTGCCATATAACACTGGAGTGACTTCCAACTTTGACTCTGGGCTCAGTCACAGGATTTTCTTTGACCAAATATATATGATGCAAGAAGATGCTGAAAAAGTGCTTATACAATTGGATGTGGCCTCCCACTTGAAAATAGCCATCACCATAAGAAGGCCATATCCAGTCTATCCATTTGGTCCTAGTAGGAGAGTGAGAAATGTGGAAGAAAGACACACAGACATTTGAGCAATTCCAGCAGAAACCATAAGAACTACCTGAAGGTTTATTACTGTATTACCATATTCTGGTTGCTCACTATGCGCTATTGTGACAAAAGATAACCAATTTAATTAATGAGATACACAGGTCCATAAATACTGTCTTTATTATAGGAAAAAGGTTATGCGACCGTCATCTTCTATTCCAGGCAGGGTACACAGATTTCAGCTTCTAAAATCTAAGATTAAAGCATATTTAAACTTTTCTCTAAAAATGAAAAAAAAAAGAACAAAATGAAGACATACAATGGCAGATTTGAGGAGGTAGAAGAAAGGATTCATGAACTAGAGGTCAGAACAGCTGAAATACTGCACACGGAAGAACAGGTAGGGAAAAAAATGGAAAAATATGAGCAGCATCTCAGGGAATTGAATGACAACATGAAGCATATGAATGTACATGCCATGGGTGTCCCAGAAGGAAAAGAGAAGGGAAATGGGCAGAAAGAATAATGGAGGAATTAATCACAGAAAATTTCCCATCTCTTATGAAAGACATAAAACTACAAATCCAAGAAGGGCAGTGTACCAAACAGAATAGAACTGAATAGGCCTACTCCAAGACTCTTAATAATTAGATTATCAAATCTCAAATACACAGAGAGAATCCTTAAAGCAGCAAGAGAAAAATGATCCATCATATACAAGGAAAGCTTCATATGCAGATTTATCACTAGAAACCAGGGAGGCAAGAAGGCAGTGGTATGATGTGTTTAAGATGCTGAAAAAGAAAAGCTGCCAACCAAGAATTCTATATCTGGCAAAACTGTACTTCAAAAATGAGGGATAGTATAATTATTTTCAGACAAACAGACACTGAGAAAGTTTGTGACAAGATACCTGTTCTACAAGAAATAGTAAAGGGAGCACTGTAGGCAGATAGGAAAAGATAGAAGACAAAAGTTTGGGCAGCTAGGAACACATATACAACAGAAGGAAGGATAGAAGATAAAAACTGGGATTGTATAACTTAGGGAAACCTAGAGTGGTCAATGATAGTGATTAAATATACTAACATAAGAATTTGTTTTTTAATTTTTATTTTGAAATAATTTGAAACATATAGGACAGTAGCAAACACAATACAAGCCCCATACAGAGAACTCCAACACCCCCCCACCCCCAGATATCCATATCTACCAATTTTATATTTTGCTACCTTTGCAGTACATTTCTTTCTCTTTCCTTCCTTCCTTTCTTCCTTCCTTCCTTCCTCTCTCCCTCCTCCCTACCCCCCTTTCTTTCAACTATATGTATTATCTTTCTATCAATTATCTATCTACCCATGTATCATATTCTGAACATTTGAGAGCAGGTTGCATAGATCACACTCCTTGAACTCATAAAACTTATGTGTACATTTCCTACAAACAATGATATTCACTTATGTCATTAACTGCAGTTAATTCAAGAAAATTAATATGGTTATAAAGCTTAAATTCTATATTCCAATTTTTCCTTATGCCCCCTTTGAGCTTTTCTCCTCAATTGTTAGATACACTCCAGTATAATATATTGCATTGATTGTCGTTAACTCTTAATTAAACCTTTTTTAAAAAATTAACTATGACAATAAATTATTTTAAAAGACACACAATAAAAAATCATTTCAAACAAGCCATAAAAAGGGAGTAAGAAAAAGACAACTAACCTAAAATAACTACTTTACTTCCAACATGTTCCTGCCCTATCCCAAGAAAATAACCTAATATAGCAACATTTCTGTGAACTTGTTCCTATCATACCCATCAGAAGTTAACAAACCATAGTCATTCCTGGGCATTCCCAGAACATTAAATTTAACCATGATAGCTTATCTGTTCTTATTGTGTTATTGTTCCCCCTTCATGAATTGCTCTCTATCACTAGTTCCTCTATATTCTACATTATAAACCACTTATTTTAGGAGTGTGTTGTTTAACCTCCAAGTGTTTGTGAATTTTCTAAGTCTCCGATGGTTATTGACTTCTAATTGAATTCCATTGTGGTCAGAGAATGGGCTTTGAATAATTTCAATTTTTTTGAAATTTATTGAGGCTTGTTTTATGTACCAGCATATGGTCTCTTCTGGAGAAAGTTCCATGATCACGAGAGAAGAATGTTTATCCTGGGGATTTGGGATGTGATGTTCTATATGTGTCTGTTAAATTAAATTCTTTTATCAGATTATTTAGGTTTTCAATTTCCTTATTGGTCTTTTGTCTGGTTGATCTACCTATAGGAGAGAGTGATGTGTTGAAGTCTCCCACAATTATTGTGGAAACATCCATTGCATCCTTTACTTTTCCCAGTGTTTCTCATGTATTTTGTGGCACCATGATTGGGAGCAAAAACATTTATGATTGTTATTTCTTCTTGTTAAATTGCCCCTTTTATTAGTATGCAGTGGCCATCTTTGTCTCTCCTAACTTCCTTGCATTTAAAGTCTATTTTACCTGAGATTAATATTGCTACTCCTGCTTTCTTTTGGCTGTAGATTGCATGAAATACTTTTTCCATCCTTTCACTTTCAATTTCTTTGTGTCCCTGTGTCTAAGACGAGTCTCTTGCATACAATGTATTGATGGTTCATATTTTTTGATCCATTCTGTGAATCTATATCTTTTAATTGGGGAGTTTAATCCATTTACATTCAATGTTATTGCTGTGAAGGCATTTCTTGAATCAGCCATCCTATCCTTTGGTTTATGTTTGACAGATACACTTTTTCCCTCTCTCTCTTAATGTCCTTTCATGAACCAATATTGAATCTATGTAGTACCAAACCTTTCTCCATATCTCTCTCTCCTTTATTTGTTTCTCTGTTGTTAGGACCCTCTTTAGTATCTGAAGTACGGCAGGACTTTTATTAGCAAAATCTCTCAGCATTTGTTTGTGAAAAATTTAGGCTCTCCCTCAAATTGGAAGGAGAGCTTTCCTGGATAAAGAATTCTTCTTTGGCAATTTTTCTCTCTCAGAATTTTAAATATGTCATGCCACTGCCTTCTTGCCTCCATTGTGGGTGCTGAGTAGTCACTACTTAGTCTTATGTTGTTTCCTTTGTATGTGGTGAATTGCTTTTCTCTTGCTACTTTCAGAACTTGCTCCTTCTCTTAAGTATTTGACAGTCTGATCAGAATATGTGTTGGAGTGGGTTTATTTGGATTTATTCTATTTGGAGTTCACTGGGCATTTATGATTTGTGTATTTATATTGTGTAGAAGGTTTGGGAAGTTTTCCCCAACAATTTCTTTGAATACTCTTTTCTAGACCTTTACCCTTCTCTTCCCCTTCTGGGACACCAATGAGTCTTATATTTGGGCATTTTATTTTATCTATCATATCCCTGAGGTCCATTTTGATATTTTTGATTTTTTCCTCATTCTTTCATTTGTTCTTTCATTTTCTGTTCTATGGTCCTTGAGGTCACTGATTCGTTGTTCGGCTTCCTCTAGACTTGTACTATGAGTATCCAGAATCTTTTTAATTTGGTCAACAGTTTCTTTTATTTCCATAAGATCATCTATTTTTTATTTACTCTTGCGATTTCTTTGTTATGCCCTTCTAGGGTATGCTTCATGCCCTTTATATCCTGTGCCATGCTCTTTTTCATGTCCTTTATATCCAGTGCCATGCTCTCATTGTTTGTCTTTAGTTCTTTGATTAATTGCTCCAAGTACTGTGTCTCCTCTTAACTTTTCATTTGGGTGTTTGGGTTTGGGTTATCCATATCTTCTGTTTTTTTCATATGCTTTAAAATTTTCTGTTGTTTTTGGCCTCTTGGCATTTGCTTTACTTGATAGGGTTCTTTTAGGATATGTTGGATTATTCAAAAATGAATCTCTAATTTGTCAGATCTACAGCTTGGTGGCACACACTTTCTCTAACCAGCAGATGGCATCTGCGAGTCACCTATTCCCCTCAAGTCAGTGCTCCCCAACTTTGTCTTTGTGGTGTGTGGGGGTCTGATTCTTGTGGGGTCCAATTAGTGCACCAAGTTTGGGTGTGTTGGTGCTGTCTGCCCTGAATATGGGGCATTTGTCTGAGTGGTTAGGGAGAGAGGGCAGCTTTATTAACCAAACCTCCCAGGTGTTCCTGGAGATTTAAGGCTGTTGCAAGATTCTAAACCTTCATTTCAGTCTCACCACAGATTGTCTCTGCTGCTGACCCACAAGTCCTTGGTATTGGCATATGGTCCCTGGGATTTCTGAGTGGGTCCATCTTCCAAGTGGTGCCCTTCTAGGGCCTCTGATGAGGGAAGGTTGTGCTACATCACAAGTGTGCACCATCCCTCAAGGGAAGTTCTGGGCTACCGGGCCATTGAGGTGCATTCCCAGCCTGCTGTAAGGATGCTGAATGGGGCATGTTAATTTCCCCCTTTTTGCACAGCTCCACCTTCTCAGCTCTAGGACAATTAGCTGTGGGTGCATCAAAGGCTATTGTCCATGCTTGATTTTGTTGCATGTGTGTGCATTGCTGGAAACACTTCCTGTCTCACTGGATTTTTTGGCACAGCTCTGGGCTGTGGCTCTGGTGCCAGGCAGGAACATTCCCAGCCCACCAGGAAGATGGCTGCAAGGGGCATGGTTTTTTCCCCTTTTGGCTAACCTCTGCCTGCCTTTCTCTGAGACACTTAGCAGCAGGTGCATGAAAGTCTATCTTCCATGCCAGATATCGAGGTGTTTGCACAGCCCATTCATGCCATGCTTTACTGTGCAGTTCTCACTGCCGTATCTGCAGCCACTTTTGGGTTTATTTTAAAAAGAACTAGTCCACCTCCAAACACCACCCTGTGGTTTCCCCACACTACTGCATCACTGCTGGATACTCAGGGGCTTTCTCACTCATTTCAGAATGCAGACTCCCAGTTTCACCAAGTGCACAATGCCTGTGGATTTAGCAGACCTTGTCCAGCTGGTGCATTGCTGCAACTAGTGTTCTGGGTCACATTCTGGCTTTTTCAGGAATGTTTTTAAATGAGGTAGAACAAATGAATATCAATATTGCAAGGTGTTGAAACTTGGATGGTATGGGGGAAAATACAATCAATGCAAACTAGAGTCTACAGTTAACAGTAACATTGTAATATACCTCCATTAACTGCAACAAAGGTAATATACCAAAGCTAAATGTCTATAACAGGGGGATATAAGTGAGTGATTTGGGATTCTTGGTGTTTTTGTTGCTGTATGACCTTTTCATTGTATTGTAATTTATTTTAATTTTTCTTCTACCTTTTAGTTTTATATTCTTCATTTTTTCTCCTCTTCCTCTTTCTTTGCAGTAGAAATGGAAATGTCCTCATATAGATTGTGGTGGTAAATGCATAGCTATGTGATTATACAGGGAATCATTGATTGTTTACTTAGGATGCATTGTATGATGTGTGAATACAACTGTTAAAAAATAAACAGAGGGATACAAGTGCTGGAGAAAAGGTGGAGAGAGAGATGTACCTTTTCACTGTTGGTAGGGAAGTAGAATGGTGCAGCCTATATGGAGGGCAGTCTGTTGGTTCCACTTGAAGGTAGGAATGGTGTTGCCATGTTGTCCTGGAACCCTGTTATTGGGTATATACTTGGAGGAACTGAGAACAGGGAATTGAGTGCATATTTGCTTCCTGGTGTTTTTGAAGACAGTACTCACCATTTGCAATCAATGGAGGTAGCATAAGGGTACATCAACTAAGTGGAATGTTGAATTGTCATGTATACCTACAAGGGAATATTGAGTGGTGGCAAGAAGGAATGAAGTTGTGAGGCATGCAACTATGTGAATGGACCTTTAGGACAGTATACTGTGAAGTAAGCCAGAAACATAAACACAAATATTATAAAGCCTCACTAGTATGGACTAACAATAATGTGAAAACTCTGAGAATTGAATTTGGGAGCAAGGGTTTTCAGGGGAAGACTTATTGTAAAGGTTCCTAAATGGTAAGCCCTTAGAGAATTCAGTCATTTATATTCATGAGTTATAATGGTTATCTTTAAATTCTGAGATCCTGAACTGTTTGTGTGTCACCTGTTTGTCCCTGGAGCTTCAGGTGTCTTTCTGGCACCTTGCACTCAAAGCCAGAGTTTGGCAGCTGTAAGGAGATCAGACTTTGATTGGAGATATGAATGAAATGGGCATCATTGTGGTTCAGGTAGATCAGACTAAATGGTAGAGGATGACATTGACTGCATTTTAAATTCACCTTCTGTTTGGGACCAAAGTAAGAGATGTTTATTTGGTGCAAAATCTATATATTCTGTAGCACCCCATATATTTTAACTTGTATGGTTAGTTTCCTCAAAGACTGTAATTAGATGGAAACTTGAATAGGGAGTGAGATGGGGTTGGTTTGTATAGGTTACTGTGAGGCCCTGATACATAAAAGAATAATTTGGGCAGAGAATAAAACTATTGGTGAACCCCCCTTGAGGCACTGGGGAAAAATTTGGAAATATTAAACTTCCCCAGGTGGGGAATTCTTGATATTCATACAAGCATCAAGGACTGCCAGTTCGATAGGCTGAGCCCTTGATCTTGGGGCTTACTCTTATTAAGCTTGTTACTGCAAAAAAGAGGCTAAACTTACTTATAATTGTTCCTGAATGTTACCCCAGAGTACCTCTTTTGTTTCTCAGATGTGGCCTCACTCTCTTAACCAACTCAGCAGGTGAACATGCTGCCTTCCCCCCTATGTCAGACAAGACTCCCAGGGGTTTAGGTCTTCCTGGAAACATGGGTTGTGACTCTTGGGGATGAGCTCAGACCCAGCATTGTAGGATCGAGAAAGCCTTCTGAACAAAAAGTGGGAAAAGAAGTGAAACAAAATAATTTTTCAGTGGCTGAGAGATTTCAAGTGGACTTGAGAGGTCACTCTGGAGGTTACTCTTATGCATTACATAGCTATCCCTTTTCAATTTTTAGTTTATTAAAATAGCTAGAAGGAAATATCTGAAATTGTTGAGCTTCAATCCTGTATCCTTGATTCTTGAATATGAGTGTGTAACTATATAACTTATATGGTGTAATGTGTGACTGTGAAAATCTTATGGCTCACACTCCCTTTATCCAGTCAATGGACAGGAGTAGAAAATGGGGAAAAAGTAAATGAATAAGAGTGGGGGAGGAGGGTTATGAGATCTTTTGGGTGTTCTTTTTTACTTTTATTTTTATTCTTACTTTTACTTTTACTTTTGGAGTAATGAAAATGTTCAAAAATTGTGGTGATGAATAAAGAGCTATATGATGGTACTGTGCACAATTGTACAATTTGGATGATTGTATGGCATGGGAATATATTTTAATACAAATTCACTTAAAAAAGCACAAAAGATTATCCAGCTGCACTATTGGTGCAGGATGATACTCCAGTCCTCAGCTTTCCTTTAATTCATTACAACAAACATATAAACCAAAAATAAACTGAAAGTCAAACCATAAAATTATGTTTGCCTATACATACATATTTATTTGTATAAATGGTTTAAAAACCCCTTAATTAACTGAGTTTAGTGATACAGAAAAATGGTGGTGATGTAGAAACCACAGATTTCACTAGCATTTGGAATGTGGTTTGGGATACAGAAATCTTGGTTGGCCTTCTCTGAAACTATTCCAAAAAACCACATGAGAGCGGCATAATTTGGAGGAAAATTGATACGATAATTTCCCTTAATACTCCTACTGAAATACTTGACTTCTGATTACATTTTGGATACTATGTTTGTACTATTATTTTGTATGTACTCATATCAATAAAATTATAGGCCAAGAAAAATAAACCTTCTATTTTACTAGTCTCTATGTTGGGGGAGCAGTGTGTCCTAATCATTCCTTTAATTCTTAGGTTTTATTTTTCTTTTGCTCTCCTTCTTTATACTAGAAAAAGCACGAGTTTCATTTTTAGATAGAGGAGGAAAGTTGTTGGCAAAATCAATAATCTGTTTAAATGGAAGACGAAGAGTTGTTGGCAAAATCAACTAGTCTATCAGGCTTTCACAATAACAATTGTTTTTAAGAATTGATTTTTGTTACATTTTTAGGGTTCACATAAAGTTGAGTAGATATTACACAGAACTTCCATATATCCCCTCTCCCCTGTTCACAATTCCCCCTATTATTAATATCTTACTTTTGTGCATAGTTTGTTACAATCAATTGACTAATATTGATACATTATTATAAACTACAGTCCATAGTTTACATGAGCATTTATGCTTTGCTTTCTACAGTCCTAAGGATTTTGAAAAATGTGTAATATCCTGCATTCACCATTATTTCATCATAAAGAATACTATCCTGTTCTAAAAATTCCCATTGCTTCACCTATTCATCCCACTCAGGTCCATAGCTACAGAATCTCTGTCAACCATTGTTCTTTCTAATTACTGCATATTTTTGCCTTTTCCATAATGCCATATATTTGGAACCATACAGTATGCCACCATATCAGACTTTGCTTCTTTCATTTAGCAATATGAATTTAAGATTCCTCCTTATCTTTTCACTCCTTGATCACTTATTTTTTAGAGATAAGTAATAGTAATGTTCTCTAATTTTTCATGTTATATTGTTCTTACAGAAGTCTTAGCTTAATTAGTAGAAATATTACCAGTAGAGTTTTGCAGAAATTCAAAGTTAAGTCTCTGATAATGCTGTGGATATCTTCCTTTGATCTTGACTCCCTTGTGGTTCTGGACAAGTTGTTCACTACCTGTGGTTTACCACTTGTAGTTCATTCACCACTTGTAGTTCAAATATAAAAATAAAATATGATTTAACTGAATGTATTCTAAATCAAATATTCTATAAATACTCTGTAACTCAGACAAGGGGGAGCTCTCTGATCTCATGTTCAGCTGCATATGGAGGAGCAGGGGCTCCCAGGCTTGGTAAAATATCAATTTATTTTTAGATTGTAGACATTTTCCTTTTACTTTAAGTGCCCCTTTAGTAAAAATGTGTTGAAGTTGAATTCTTGTCTTCAGTGCTCTTTAGTTTTAAACTATTGTCTATCCCTATATGCTTTTTTTTTAGATTGTTCAGAAGCCATACAATTATCCAAAGACCTGAAGTGTGCAATCAATTGCCCATGGTACCATCATACAGCTGTGCATCCATCAACACAATTATTTTTTTCAATTTTTAGAACATTTTCATTACTCCAACAAAGAAATAAAGACAAAAGAAGGAAACTCAAATCCTCCCATACCCCTAACCACCCCCCTCCATTATTGATTCATAGTATTGGTATACATTTGTTACTATTGATGAAAGAATGTTAAATACTACTAACTGTAGTGTATAGTTTGCAATAGGTATATTTTTTTCCTACGTGCCCCTCTACTATTAACTTCTAGTTATAGTGTCATAAATTTGTTCTAGTTCATAAGAGGGATTTCTAGTATTTGTACAGTTAATCATGGACAATGTCCACCACGAGATTCACTCTTTTATACATCCCCATCTTTTAACTTCCAACTTTCCTTCTGGTGACATACATGATTCTGAGCTTCCCCTTTCCACCACATTCACAGACCATTCAGCACTCACAATGTGCTACCATCACCTCTGTCCACTTCCAAATGTTTAAGTTCACCCTAGTTGAACATTCTGCTCATAATAAGCCACTGCTCCCCATACTTTAGCCTTGTTCTATATCCTCATAACTTATGTTTCATGTATATGAGTTTACATATGACTAGTTCTTATCAGTGAGACCCTGAAATATTTGTCCTTATGTGTCTGTCTTATTTCACTCAATATAGTACCCTCAAGCTTTCTTCATCAACCCATTTTTAAGATGGTTTTATTCACACACCATACATTCCATCCTAAGTAAACAATCAATGGTTCCCTGTATGGTCTCCTATTTATGTATTCACCACCACCACTATCTGTATAAGGATATCTCCATTTCTTCCACAAAGAAGGAGGAAGAGTCAAGGAGTTTAGAGAGATACAAGAAAAAAAAGCCAGAGGGGAAAAAACATGACAGCTAGGAAGCAATAAGAGGAATGATAACATTAAACCAAAGTGGAATAAAGAGTCAGACAACATCACCAATGCCAAGAGTCCCATACCTCTTCCTTATGACTCATCATATGCATTTAGCTTTGGTATATTGCCTTTGTTACATTAAAGGAAGCATAATACAATGTTTCTGTTAATTATAGTCTCTAGTTTGCATTGATTGTATTTCCACCCCAATCCCATCCTATATTTAACATCTTGCAATGTCGATATTCATTTGTTCTCCCTCATGGAAAAAGCATATTTGTACCATTTTTCACAATTGTTGAGCACCCTATGTTTCACTGAGTTATACAGTCCCAGTCTTTGTCTTTCCTCTCTCCTTCTGGTGTCCCACATTCTCCTAACCTTCTTCTTTCAACCATACTCACAGTCATCTTTGTTCAGTGTACTTACATTGCTGTGCTACTATCTCCCAAAATTGTGTTCAAAACCTCTCACTCCTATCTTTTCCAATCTGTCTGTAGTGCTCCCTTTAGTGTTCCCTGTAAAGCAGGTATCTTGTTCACAAACTGTGTCATTGTCTGTATGTCAGAGAATGTTTTAAGCTCTCCCTCATATTTGAAGGACAGTTTTGCCAGATATAGCATTCTTGGTTGGTGGTTCTCTCTTTCAGTATCTTAAATATATACCACTTCCTTATTGCCCTGTGGTTTCTACCAAGAAATCCACACATAGTCTTATCAGGCTTCCTTTGTATGTGATGGATCACTTTTCTCTTTCTGCTTTCAGGATTCTCTCTTTGTCTTTGACATTTGATAATTTGATTAAGTGTCTTGGCATAGGCCTATTCAGATCTATTCTATTTGGGGTATGCTGCACTTCTTGGATCTATAATTTTATGTGACTTTCATAAGAGATGGGAAATTTTCATTATTTCCTCTATTATTGCTTCTGCCCCTTTTCCCTTCTCTTCTCCTTCTAAGGCACCAATGACATGTACATTCCTGCATTTTGTGTTGTCATTCAATTCCCAGAGATGTTGCTCATACTTTTCCATTCCTTTATCTGTTCTTTTGTGTGAAAGCTTTCAGGTGCCTTGTTCTCCAGTTCCTGAATGTTTTCTTCTGCCTCTTGAGATCTGCTGTTGTGTGTCTCCATGGAGTCTTTCATCTCTTGTGTTGAAACTTTCATTTCCATAGATTCTGTCGTCGTTTTTTTTTTTTTGGACTTTTGATTTCTACCTTATGTATGCCCAGTGTTTTCATTATACACTTCATCTCTTTTGCCATATCTTCCCTAAGATTTTTTAATTGATTTAGCATTAGTTATTTCAATTCCTGTATCTCAGTTGAAGTGTAAGTTTGTTCCTTTGACTGGGTCATAACTTTTTTCTTAGTGTAGGTTGTAGTTTTCTGTTGTCTAGGCATTTGGTTTCCTTGGTTACCCCAATCAGGTTTTCCCAGACCAGAATGGGCTCAGGTCTCAGAGGAAGACAATAGCATCTCATCTCCCCGATGGTGAGTCTTAGAAGATTTATACACCCTTTGAAGCCTCAAGATTTTCTGCCCGTCAGGGGGTGCCTGTCAGCCTGTCACTCCAGAATGGTGTAAGGAGGTGTGGCCTATAGCTGTTTTCCCTCAGGCTCTGGGGTCTGGCTCTGAGGGGAAGGCAGATAGCAGAGCTTGGCACCACCTCTTTCCTCTTAGGGAAAATAAAGCCCCTGGGGAGAAATCTTTTGCATGTGTATAGTCTCTGCCTCTGCTGTCTCCACACTTGTCTGGGTCTGAGCACTGGGAACTGAAAATTGCTGAGGCTTTCTCCACTGAGCTGAAAAAGAGACAGAAAGCCCCCCTTCAGGGCCAGTCCACAGCCAACCTGTTTCACCCATTGGCCCTAGACAGCACCCAGTCCTCTGTGCTCCCCCTCCCTCCCATAGAGGTCCTCTGGCTCTCCAAATGCATTCATCACCAAAAGCCTCTGTCTGCTTGTTGGGGATTCGTAGCTGGTATTGAGTAGTCAACATTTGTTAATTAAAACCTCAGTTGGAGCTGGGCTGAGGTATATTTGCTTGTTCAGAGAGTGCTGCTCTCTAGCAAGTGAGGCTTTGCCATTTGGGCTGCCATGGGGGAGGGGATCTCAGCTTGGGTCTGCAGTTTTTATTTACAGATTTTATGCTGTGAATTCAGGCATTCCTCCCAATCCAGGCTGGTGTTTGATGCATGGACAGTCATGTTTGTTCCCCAGAAGTTATTCCAGATTATTTACTAGTTGTTCCTGGTTGTTCATTAGTTGTTCCGGGGGGATTAACTAGCTTCCACTCCTCTCTATGCCACCATCTTCCCCCTCCTGATCATTTAATTTCTTATTTTTAATTGCTAAGAAATATTCTATTATATGGATTCACCACAGTTTGTTTACCCCTTCACATTTTGAAAGCCATAAAGCTGTTATAAATATCCACATGCAGGTTTTTGCATGGACATGGTTTCAATTCATTTGGATAAATCCTTAGGAGTGTGATTACTGGATCATATGGTAAGACTTCTTTACTTTGGCAGTATCTCCCTAACTGTTTTCTAATGTGTCTGTGCTTTTTTACATTTCCACCAGCAATAAATGACAGTGCTTGTGCTCCACATCCTGGTCAGCACTTGGTATTATTGCTTTATTTATTTATATTTTGGACTATAGTATTATAATAGGAGTGTAGTTGATATCTCATTGTTTTAATTTGCAATTCTCAAATCATGTATAATTTTGAGCATCATTTCATATGCTCACTTGCTATCTATATAATATATTTTGTGAGGAAAGCTCAGATATTTAGCCCATTTTAAAAATTAGGTTGCTTTTGTAATTGTTGAGTTTTTCTCCTGCAATTTTTTGAGATATATTCACATACCATGCAATCATACAGAGTGTACTATCAATTGTTTACAGTATCATCAGATAGTTGTGCATTCATCACTACAAAGGGCCCATGAACACATTCATGATTCCAGAAACAGTAAAAATAAGAGTAAAAATAAAGATAAAAGTAAAAAAGTACACCCAAAACATCCAATCCCCATCACTTCCTATTATTCATTTAATTTTTGTCCCCATTTTTGTACTCATCTGTCAATAAACTGGATAAAAGGAGTATGAATAACAAGGCTTTGACAATCACATGGTCACACTCTATAAACTATATAGTTAAATAATTGTCTTCAAGAATCAAGGATACTGGACTGCAGTTCAACAGTTTCAGATATTTCCTTCTAGTTATTCAAACACACTAAATACTAAAAAGGGATATCTATATATACATAAGAATGACCTACAGAATGACCACTTGACTGTATTTGAAATCTCCCAACCACTGAAACTTTATTTTGTTTCATTTCTCTCCCCACTTTTGGTCAAAAAGGCTTTCTCAATCCCATGATACCAGGGATACCATGCCTCTCTTCCCCAGGAGGCATGTCCAACATTGCTAGGGAGAATTACACACTTGTGAGTTATTTTCCACATTGGGAGATGGGGGACCACAGCAAGTCCACGTGCAGAGTTTTCTTAGAGAGAGAGACCACATCTGAACAACAGGAGTTTCTCTGGGTGTGACTCTTAGGCAAAATTATAAGTAGGCATAGCCTCTCATTTGCAGCAACAAGCTTCATAAGGGTAAGCCCCAATATCAAAGGCTCAGCCTACTATATTGGTAGTCCACAATGCTTGTAAGAATATAAGGAATTCCTCTGAGGTACAAGTTTAATATTTCCACATTTTCCCCCAGTCATTCAAGGGTGCTTTGCAAATACTTTTTATTCTCTGCCTAAATTATGCTGTGACGTGTTTGTGCTTCATACTGACATTTACAAACCAACCAGATCTCACTCCATGATCAAGGTTCCAAGTAGTTATTGTAGTTGAATAAACTGAACATGTAAGTTAAATTATATAGCATGCTACAGAAAATATAGACTTTCCAACAAATAAATATCTCCTCCTTTGGTCTCACACAGAAGTTAAATTTTAAAACACAGTCAATATCATCCTTCACCTATTAATCTGATTTAACACAGTCCACACCAAGCCCATTTCATTCTAATCTTTAAAGTATGATCTCTTTTTCAGCTTCTTTAACATTTTCTATATAGTGTAATGCTCACATTCATAGCTGATCACACATAGATACCTGTGTTTCAAGGAAGACCAGGTTATACACAAAGAGTGCCACATCTCAGAATTCAGAAATAACCATTGCAACTCAGGAATAGGTGTAACTGCTGTAAGAGCTTACAATCTATGAACCATTACAATAACTCTTTCCCTGATAACCTCTCAGATTGAATTCCCAGTGTTTGAACATTATAGGTAGTCCATATTAGTGAGATGTTACAATTTTTGTCTTTTCATTTCTTGTTTATTTCACTCAACATACTGTGCTCCAGTACATTCATGTAGTTGCATACCTCCCAAATTCATTCCATCTTGTAGCCACTCAATATTCCATTATATGTATACACCACAGTTCACCATTCTGTTCATCAGTCAATAAACACTTAGGCCACCTATATCCACTGAAAATCATGAATAGTTCTGTGTGTATATGTTCATTCTAATCCCTTCTCTCAGTTCTTCCTAGTATATACCCAATAATGTTGATTGAGTACCATATGGCAAGCCCATGCTCAGCTCCCTGTGAATCCACCACACTGCCTTCCAGAAGGGATGCAACATTTTATCCCATCAGCAATGATTATGTACATCTCTATCTCCACATTTTCATGAGCACTTGTATTCCTCTGTTTATTTTTTAAATAGTTTTAGTAAAACAGCATACATTCAATCCTAATAAATAATCAATGGCTCCTGGTATAATCACATAGATTTGCATTCACAAACACAATCTATATGAGGAAATTTCCATTTCTTCCCAATGAGAGATGAAGAGGAAGGAAGAAAAGGAAAAGAATTGATGAAAAAAAAGAAAAAATAATAATAAAATAAAATACAATAAATAGGTCAGAGAATCACACCATCACAAAGAATCTCATATGCCTCCCTTGAATCCCCCTCTTAGAGATATTTAACTTTGATTTATTGCTATTTTTACAGTGAATGAAAGCATATTACAATGTAACTGTTAACTCTGCACTCTACTTTACATTGATTGTATCTTTTCCTAATACCATCCCATTTTCAACACCTTGAAAAGTTGGCATTAATTTGTTCTCCTTTATGTAAAAACTTTCTTATATTTGTACATTTAATGACCATCATTGACCACTCAAGGTTTCACTAAGTTATACAGTCCTAGTCTTTATCATCCATGTTTCCTTCTGCTGTCATATATGCCCATAGCTTTCCTCTTTCAACTATACACACAGTCATCTTTTGTTTTAGTAATATTGTGTTACCATCACACAGTGTTTGTGTTATCCATTCTGGATATATACACAAATCCTGTTAAACATTCTGTACTCCTTCAGCATCATACACCTGATCTCTACCCTCTTTCAATCTCCTGATAACCTGTGATCTCAGGTTTAACTCTCAAAATTTTTCATTAATGTTAGTTCATATTAGTGAGACCTTACAGTGTTTGTCCTTTTGTTTCTGGCTAAATTCAGTCAACCTAACATCCCCAGGTTTCATCCACATTGTTACATGCTCCATAACTTTATTCTGTCTTACACCTGTGTAATATTCCACCATATGTACATACCAGAGTTTCTTTATCCACTCATCCACTGGACATGTAGGCTGTCTCAATCACTTGGCAATCATGAATAATGATGCTATAAACCTGAGTTTACAAATGTCTGTTTCCTAGCTTTCAGTTTCTCTGAGTATATACCTACTAATGGGATTTCTGGATCATATAGCAATTCTATACTTAGCTTCCTGAGGAACCACCCAACTGCCTTCCAGAGAGGTTGCACAGTTCTCCATTCCCACCAACAGTGAATACTCAAATATGCTGTTGTATTTCTGCAGCATATTTTTAGTTCCTTCTACAGGGTCTTTAATTTCCATAAAGTCTGTTTTTTCTATGTATTCTTTCAAATTCTTCATTTGCTCTCATATTCTCTTAATATTTTTATCTATTTATTCATATTTTCCCTTCATTTATTTAAATTGATTCAGGAGACTTATTTCAACATATTTGATTTGTTGTTCCAGAGTAGTATTTCCTCTGACTTTTGATTGTTGCTTGACTGAGCCATTTCTTTCTGTGTTTTATTATAGTATGCTTTGTTGATTTTCTTCTCTATATTGGTCATCAATATCTTGATGGGTCAATTCTGATGTCAGTTCCTCTCTCTTACCTACGGATTTTATCATGGCCTGTGTTTATATTAGGTCACTGCTTGACAGTTTATTGTCCGTATTTCCCAGCCAAAGCCCATGGAGGATACCCATGAAGAGGCAGTATAGATACCAGCCTCTGCTGGCCTGGATATAGATCTGGAGAGGTTCTGAAAAGCCCTGCCCTTTTCTCCTGCACTTTCTGGTCTGTGCAGTAGATAGAACTCTGCAGTTATTTATTTGTCCTCAGAGGATATTTAAATCATTGAGCCCAGCAGTGTCTGAGTGGGCTAAAACTGTGGGTTTCTGTGTTCTCAATTCACCAGCCAGTATGTGGCTCAATGTTGTACTGTGTCTCTCTACTTGTAGTGGAGGACAACCAAACCCACCCCATTCTATAGCCATCCCCTGGGCAAGGATCAGGCATCCTGCTGCTGCATCCCAGAAGTGTAGGTGATGGAAACCTGGAGCCACAGCTGGAGTTACAGTCTCTGTCAATGTTTTCTCAGACTCTTTGTTCCTCACTGGTCTGGGCCTTGAAATGTCCTCCCATGTCTACCAGGTCCCCAAACAGTTGATTCAGAGAGTTGCTGCCTGGTTCCTTGCTGCTTGGGGGATAGACTTAAATTTTGCAATTTCCTCCCTAATCCTCCATTTTGAGAGCTCCTCTTTTGTGCTCCTTTATATTCTGCCCTTCCCAACATCTTGAGTCCTGCGGTGGGTCCCTGTGGGATTGGAAATCTGTGTCTTGATATAGGTGGAAAACTGTGTCACTGCTGTGGGAGATTTTATAGTCTATTTCCCAAGTGGGACTTGGGAAAGATCATTGCCACTGTCTGGACACTTCCCAAGGGCATGGGAATGAGTGATGGGAAGGGGAGAGGACTGGCCAGTCTGGAATGAGCTTCTTACCTAATAGTACCTCTTTTCTTGATTCAATACTTGTGGAATCATTGCCCACTCTTTAATTCCTCCATTCTGGACAAGTGAGATTTGTTCTTTTTTGCTGAATCTCGGGAGAAATAGTCAATACTCTCTTGTATTGCCATATGCTCTGGTGCTTCCTGCCTTCTTTAGTTCAACTGAGCATTTTATATGTTCCTTTTCTCTCCTTTCTTAGCATATTTATTGAACTTTTAATAAAGAACTGTTGTGGTTTCCCTAAAGTTTTCAGTATACATTTATAGCTAATAGGACTCAATTTTCAAATAACACTATACCACTTCATGGGCAGTGCACATACCTTAAGATAGAGTATATCCAATTAGTTCTTTGCATCACTTACAACATTCCTGTCATTCATTTCAAATTTCTATAACTTATAAATACACAATACTCTTTTTTCTTCCATATAAATGCAAGCTTCTGTCCTACATTGTTTTCCTTATCCCTAAAGAATTTCTGAAAAGTATTTCTTCCTTGGCAGGTACATTGTCAATGAATTCTCTTATTTATTGCTTGGTAGAGAAAGTCTTCACTACTCTTTTACTTTTTTTAATTCATTTTTATTGAGATATATTCACATACCATGCAATCATACAAAAAAAAGCATACATTCAATTATTTACAGTACCATTATATAGTTGTAAATTCATCACCAAAATTAATTTTTGACATTTTCATTACCACACACACAAAAATAACAAGAATAAAAATTAAAGAGAAAAAGAATAATTAAAGTAAAAAGAACATTGGGTGCCTCTTCCCCCCACCACCATTTTTCTACTCATCCATCCAAAAACTGGACAAAGGGGAGTGTGGTCCATATGGCTTTCCCAATCACATTGTCACCACTCATAAGCTAAATGTTTATACAATCCTCTTCAAGATTCACGGGTTCTGGGTTGTAGTTTCATAGTTTCAGGTATTTACTGCTAGCTATTCCAATTCATTAGAACCTAAAAGGGTTGTCTATTTGTGCATAAGAGTGCCAACCAGAGTGACCTCTCAGCACCTTTTGGAATCTCTCTGCCACTGAAGCTTATTTCACTTTATTTCACATCCCCCTTTTGGTCAAGATGTTCTCCATCCCATGATGCTGGGTCTAGATTCCTCCCTGGGAGTCATATTACATGCTGCCAGGGAGATTCACTCCTCTGGGTGTCTGATCCCATGAAGGGGGGAGAGCAGAAATGTCACCTGCCAAGTTGGCTTAGATAGGGAGAGAGGGCCACATCTGAGCAACAAAGAGGCATTCAGGAGGAGGCACTTAGGCACAATTATAGGGAGGCCTAGTCTCTCCTTTGCAGCAACAGTATTCCTAAGGGTAGGTCCTGTGGCAGAGAGCTCAGCCCATGAAACCACCAGTCCCCTATGTCTGTGAGCACATCAGCAAACATCGAGGTGGGGAAGCCCAACAACCCTGCATTCTCCACCAGCTCCTCAAGGGGGCTTTGCATATTTTTTTCGTTTTTTTTCATAAACTCTTTTTATTTAAAACCAACTATATCAAAAAAATTTAAAAAACATACCAAAAAAAACGTTTCAAACACACCATAACAAGGGAGTAAGAAAAAGAAACTAACCTAAGATAACTATTTTACTTCCAACATGTTCCACTCTACCCCAAGAAAGTAACCTAAAGTAGCAACATCTCTGTGAACTTGTTCCTACCATACCCATCAGAAATTAACAGGCCATAGTCATTCCTGGGCATTCCCAGAATGTTAAATTTACACATGATAGATTATCTGTTCTTGTTGGGTCATCATTCCCCCTTCCTTAATTGCTCTCTATAGCTAGTTCCCCTACATTCTACATTATAAACCATTTGTTTTACATTTTCAATGTTCACATTAGTGATAGCATATAATATTTCTCTTTTTGTGCCTGGATCATTTCACTCAGCATTATGTCTTCAAGGTTCATTCATGTGGTCATATGTTTCATGACATCATTCCTTCTTATGTCTGTGTAGTGTTCCATTGTGTGTATATACCACATTTTATTTTCCACTCATCTGTTGAAGGACATTTGGGTTGTCTCCATTTCTTGGCCATTGTGAATAATGCTGTTATGAACACTGGCAAGCAGATATCTGTTCGTGTCACTGCTTTCAGATCTTCTGGTTATATACCAAGAAGGGCAATTGCTGGATTGAAAGGAAACTCTATAACTAGATTTCTAAGGAAGTGCCAGACTGACATAGTGCCACCAACAATGAATAAGGGTTCCAATTTCTCCACATCCTCTCCAGCATTTGTAGTTTCCTGTTTGTTTAATGGCAGCCATTCTAATTGGTGTGAGATGTACCTCATTGTGGTCTTAATTTGCATCTCTCTAATAGCTAGTGAAGCTGAACATTTTTTCATGTGTTTCTTGGCTATTTGTATTTCTTCTTCAAAGAACTCTTTTTTCATATATTTTGCCCATTTTATAATTGGGCTGTCTATACTATTATCATTGAGTTGTAGTATTTATTTATATATGCAAGATATCGATCTTTTGTCAGATACATGGTTTCCAAAATTTTTTTCCCATTGAGTTGGCTGCCTCTTCACCTCTTTGACAAATTCCTTTGAGGTACAGAAACTTCTAAGCTTGAGGGGTTCCCATTTATCTATTTTTTATTTTGCTGCTTGGGCTTTGAATGTAAAGTCTAGGAAGTGACCACCTAACACAAGGTCTTGAAGATGTTTCCCTACACTATCTTCTAGGAGTCTTATGGTGCTGTCTTTTATATTGAGATTTTTGATCCAATTTGAGTTAATTTTTGTGTAGGGTGTGAGGTAGGAGTCCTCTTTCATTCTTTTGGATATGGATATCCAACTCTCCCAGCCCCATTTGTTGAAAAGACTGTTACAGCCCAGTTCAGTGCCTTTGGGGGCCTTATCAAAGATCAGTCGGCCATAGATCTGGGGGTCTATCTCTGAATCCTCAATTTGATTCCATTGATCAATATGTCTATCTTTGTACCAGTACCATGCTGTTTTGACAACTGTGGCTTTAAAATAAGCTTCAAAGTCAGGGAGTGTAGGTCCTCCCACTTGGTTTTTCTTTTTTTAGGGTATTTTAGCAAGTCAAGACATCTCCCTTGCCAAATAAATTTGATAACTAGCTTTTCCAAGTCTGCAAAGTAGGTTGTTGGAAATTTGATTGGGATTGCATTGAATCTGTGGATGAGTTTGGGTAGAATTGACATCTTAATGACATTTAGCCTCCCATTCCATGATCATGGAATATTTTTCCATATTTTATGGTCCCCTTCCATTTCTTTTAATAGAGTTATGTAGTTTTCTTTGTATAGGTCTTTTACATCTTTGGTTAAGTTTATTCCTAGGTACTGTGATTTTTTTAGGTTGCTTTTGAAAATGGGCAACTTTTTCTTGAGTGTCTCTTCAATGTGTTCATTTCTAGCACACAGAAACATTACTGACTTATGTGCAATAATCTTGTATCCTGCTACATTGCTAAATTTGTTTATGAGCTCTAGTAGCTGTATCATTGGTTTCTCAGGGTTTTCCAGATATAAGATCATATCATCTGCAAACAGTGACAGTTTTACTTCTTTCTTTCCAATTTGAATGCCTTTTATTTCTTTATCTTGCCAGATTGCCCTGGCTAGCACTTCCAGCACAATGTTGAATAACAGTAGAGAAAGCAGGTATCCTTGTCTTGTTTCTGATCTTAGAGGGAAGGCTTTCAGTCTCTCTTCATTGAGTACTATGCTGGCTGTGGGTTTTTCATATATGCTCTTTATCATATTGAGGAAGTTTCCTTCAATTCCTACCTTTTGAAGGGTTTTTATCCAAAAGGGTGTTGAATTTTGTCAAATGCTTTTTCAGCATCTATTGAGATGATCATTTGGTTTTTCTCTTTTGATTTGTTGATGTGTTGTAATACATTGATTTTCTTATGTTGAACCATCTTTGCATGCCTGGAATGAACCCCACTTGGTCATGGTGTATGATTTTTTTAATGTCTTTGGATTTGATTTGCAAGCATTTTGCTGAAAATTTTTGCATCTATATTCATTAGGGAGACAGGCCTGTAGTTTTCATTTTTGTAGCATCTTTGCTGGATTTGGTATTAGATTGATGTTAGCTTCATAAAAGAAGTTAAGTAGCATTCCATTTTCTTGAGTTTTGAAAGAGTTTAAGTAAGATTTGTGTCAGTTCTTTTTGGAAAGTTTGGTAGATTCCCCTCTGAAGCCATCTGGCCCTGGGTATTTATATGTTGGAAGCTTTTTGATGACTGATTGGATTTATTTCCTCATGATTCGTTGGTTGAGGTCTTCTATTTTTTCTCTGGTCAGTCTACATTGTTCATATGTTTCCAGGAAATTGTCCATTTCCTCTAAATTATCCAGTTTGTAGGCATATAGTTGTTCATAGTATCCTTATAATTTTTTAATTTTCTTTGGGCTCCACAGCAATGTCATCTTTCTCATTCATTATTTTGTTTATATGGGTCTTCTCTCTTTTTTGTTTTATCAGTCTAGCTAGGGACTTGTCAATCTTGTTGATCTTCTTTTGACGTTATTTATTCTCTCTATTGTTTTTTGTTCTCTTTGTCACTTATTTCTGCTTTAATCCTTGTTATTTCTTATTTTCTACTTGGTTTAGGATTGGTTTGCTGTTCATTTTCTAACTTCTTCAGTTGATCCATTAGTTCTTTGATTTTAGCTTTCTTCCTTTTTAATGTGTGTGTTTAGTGCTATAGATTTCCCCCTCAGTACCACTTTTGCTTCCTCCCATAGGTTTTGGTATGTTGTGTTCTCATTTTCATTCATCTCTATATATTTAGCAATTTCTCTTGCTATTTCTTCTTTAACCCACTGATTGTTTTGGAGTGTGTTGTTTAATCTCCAGGTGTTTGTGAATTTTCTAAATCTCTGATGGTTATTGACTTCTAATTGTATTTTATTGTTGTCAGAGAACATGCTTTGAATAATTTCAAATTTTTCATATTTATTGAGGCTAGTTTTATGTCCCAGCATATGCTCTATTCTGGAGAAAGTTCCATGAACACTATAGAAGAATGTTTATCCTGGTGATTTGGGATGTAATGTTCTATATATGCCTGTTAAATCCAGTTCATGAGAACCTAATATGGTGGATAGGAGAGACCGGGCAAAAAAATACCTCCGTGAAAAATACTAGATAAAAGCAAGAATGAGACCTAGAGTACCAGTTCCAGTGATGCACCAGCTGGACAAGGTCTGCTAAATCTGCAGGGACTATGCACTTGGTGAAACTGGGAGTCTGCATTCTGAAATCAGTGTGTAAGCCTGCTGAATATATGGCAGCCATGTTGTGGCATGGGAAAACAATGGTTTGGCATTTGAATGTGTACAAGTTCTTTTTTAAAAAACCCAAAAGCAGCTGCAGATACAGCAGTGAGAACCACACATTGAAGCATGGCAGGAATGGGCTGTGTGAAAGCGTTAACATCTGGCATGGAAGATAGACTTTTGCACAACCACTGCTAATTGTCTCAGACTGAGGAAAGCAGTGGTGAGTCAAAAGGGTAAAATAACCATGCCCCTTGCAGCCATCTTCCTGGCCAGCTGGGAATGCTACTGCCCAGTGCTGCTGCAAAGGCCCAGAGCCACACCAAAAAACCCAGTGTGACAGGAAGTGTTTCCAGCAACACACACACATGCCACAATATTGGGCATGGAAAATAGCCTTACACAAACCCACAACTATTTGTCTCAGAGCTGGGAAGGTGGAGCTGTGTGAAAAGAGGGAAATTAATGCACCCCATACAGCCATCTTTACAGCAGCCTGGGAATTCCCCTTCATGGCCCAGCGGCCCACAACTTCCCTTGAGGGGTGGCATGCACTTGTGAGGTAGCACAACCTTCCCTCAGCAGAGGCCCTTGAAGGGCATGCCTTGGAGGAGGGACCCACTCAGAAATCCCTGGGGCCATATGCCAATACCAAGGACTTGTGGGTCAGCAGCAGAGACAACATGTAGGGAGAATGAAATGAAGGCTTAGACTCTTGCAACAGCCTTGAATCCCCAGGAACACCTGAGAGGTTTGATTATTAAAGCTGCCCTCCCTCCCTAACTGCTCAGACACATGCTTAGAGAGAACCAAGCACCCAAACTTGGTGTACCAATTGAACTCCAAAAGAATCAAGCCACCACACACCACAAAGACAAAGTTGGGGAGAACTGACTTGAGGGGATAGGTGGCTCACAGATGCCTTCTCCTGGTTAGTTAGAGAAAGTCTACACTGCAAAGCTGTAGATCTGACAAATTAGAGATTCACCTTTGAATAATCCTACATATCCTAAAAGAACCCTATCAACTTAAGGCCAAAAACAGCAGAAAATTTTGAAGCATATGAAAAAAACAGACAATATGGATAACCCAAACTCAAACACCTAAATCAAAAGATAAGAGGAGACACAGTACTTGGAGCAATTAATCAAAGAAATAAAGACAAACAACAACAGCATGGCACAGGATATAAAGGACATGAAGAAGACCATGGCACAGGATATAAAGGACATCAAGTAGACCCTAGAAGAGCATAAAAATGGAATTGCAAGAGTAAATAAAAAATAGATGATCTTATGGAAATAAAAGAAACGACCAAATTAAAAAGATTCTGGATATGCATTGTACAAGATTAGAGGAAGCTGAACAATGAATCAGTGACCTCAAGGATGATAGAACAGTAAATGAAAGAACAAAAGAAAGAATGGGGAAAAAATCAAAAAAATCAAAATGAACCTCAGAGATACAGTAGATAAAATAAAACGTCCAAATATAAGTCTCATTGGTGTCCCAGAAGAGGAAGAGAAGGGTAAAGAAGTAGAAAGAGTATTCAAAAAAATTGTTGGGGAAAACTTCCCAAATCTTCTACACAATATAAATACACAAATCATAAATGCCCAGTGAACTCCAAATAGAATAAATCCAAATAAACCCACTCCAACACATATTCTGATCAGACTGTCAAATACTTAAGAGAAGGAGCAAGTTCTGAGAGCAGCTAGAGAAAAGCAATTCACCACATGCAAAGGAAACAGCATAAGACTAAGTAGTGACTACTCAGCAGCCACCATGGAGGCAAGAAGGCAGTGGCATGACATATTTAAAATTCTGACAGAAAAATTGCCAACCAAGAATTCTTTATCCAGCAAAGCTCTCCTTCAAATTTGAGGGAGAGCTTAAATTTTTCATAAACAAATGCTGACAGAATTTGCTAACAGGAGACCTGCCCTACTTGAGATACTGAAAGAAGCCCTACTGGCACAGAAACAAAGAAAGGAGAGAGAGATATGGAGAAAGGTTCAGTACTAAAGAGATTCAATATTGGTTCATTAAAGGACAATAAGAGAGAGAGGGAAATAATATACCTGATAAACATAAACCAAAGGATAGAATGGTTGATTCAAGAATTCCCTTCACAGTAATAACATTGAATGTAAATGGATTAAACTCCCCAATTAAATGATACAGATTGGCAGAATGGATCAAAAAATATGAACCATCAATATGTTGCATACAGGAGACTCATCTTAGACACAGGGACACAAAGAAATTGAAAGTGAAAGGATGGGAAAAAATATTTTATGAAAGTACAGCCAAAAGAAAGCAGGAGTAGCAATACTAATCTCAGATAAAATAGACTTTAAATGCAAGGATGTTATGAGAGACAAAGAAGGCCACTACATACTAATAAAAGGAGCAATTCAACAAGAGGAAATAATGATCATAAATGTTTATGAACCCAATCATGGTGCCAGAAAATACATGAGACAAACACTGGCAAAACTAAAGGAAGCAATGGATGCTTCCACAACAATTGTGGGAGATTTCAACACTTCACTCTCACATATAGATAGACCAAACAGACAGAAGACCAATAAGGAAATTGAAAACCTAAACAATCTGATAAATGAATTTGATTTAACAGACATATATAGAACAGTACATCCCAAATCACCGGGATACACATTCATCTCTAGTGAACACGGAACTTCCTCCATGAAGTTGTGACATAAAACAAGCCTAAATAAATTTTAAAAAATTGAAATTATTCAAAGCACGTTCTTGGACCACAATGGAATACAATTAGAAGTCAATAACCATCAGAGACTTAGAAAATTCACAAACACCTGGAGGTTAAACAATGGACTCCTAAAATAAATGGTTTATAATGTAGAATGTAGGGGAACTAGCGATAGAGAGCAATTAATGAAGGGGGAACAATAACCCAATAAGAACAGATAAGCTATTGTGGGTAAATGTAGTGTTCTGGGAATCTCAGACATGACTATGCTTTGTTAATTCCTATGGGTATGGTAGGAACAAATTCACAGAAATGATGCTATATTACATTATTTACTTGGGGTAGAGCAGGAGCATGTTGGAAGGAAAATAGTTATTTTAGGTTAGTTGTCTTTTTCTTACTACCTTGTTATGGTTTGTTTGAACTGTTTTTTTATTGTATATCTTCTTTTTAAATTTTTTATATAGTTAATTTTAAAAAAGAAGTTAATTTAAAAAAAAATGAAAAAAATATGCAGGGCCTCCTTGAGGAGCTGGTGGAGAATGCAGGGGTGTTGGGCTGCCCCACCTTGATGGTTGCTGATGTGCTCACAGCCATAGGGGGGTGAGCCCTCTACCACAGCACTTGCCCTTGGCAAGACTGTTGCTGCAAAGCAGAGGCTAGGCCTGCCTATAATTGTGCCTAAGAGCTTCCTCCCAAATGCCTCTGTTGCTCAGATGTGGCCCTCTCTCTCTAGCTAAGCCAACTTAGCAGGTGAAATCACTACCCTCCCCCCTACGTGGGATCTGACACCCAGGGGTGTAAATCTCCCTGGCAATGTGGAATATGACTCCCAGGGAGGAATCTAGACCCAGCATCATGGGATAGAGAACATCTTCTTGACCAAAAGAGGGATGTGAAAGGAAATGAAATAAGTTTTAGTGGCAGAGAGATTCCAAAAGGAGCTGAGAGGTCACTCTGGTGGGCACTCTTATGCACAATATAGACAACCCTTTTTAGGTTCTAATGAATTGGAATAGCTAGCAGTAAATACCTGATACTATGAAACTACAACCCAGAACCCATGAATCTTGAAGATGATTGTATAAAAATGTAGCTTATGAGGGGTGACAATGTGAATGGGAAAGCCATTGGAAGAAGCCCCCTTTGTCCAGCATATGGATGGATGAGTAGAAAACTGAGGAAAGAAAAGAAAACACCCAGTGTCATTTTTACTTTAGTTGTTCTTTTTCACTTTAATTTTTACTTTTATTATTTTTGTGTGTGTGGTAATGAACATATCAAAAAATAATTTTGGTGATGAATGCACAACTATATAATGGTATGGTAAACAATTGAATGTATGCTTTGTTTTGTATGATTGCATGGTATGTGAATATATCTCAATAAAAATGAATTTAAAAAGTCCAATTCATTCATCAGATTGTTTGGGTTTTCAATTCCCTTATTGGTCTTCTGTCTGGTTGACCTATGTATAGGTGGGAGTGATGTGTTGAAGTCTCCCACAATTATTGTGGAAACATCAATTGCTTCCTTTAGTTTTGCCAGTGCTTGTCTCATGTATTTTGTGGCTCCATGATTGGGTGCATAAACATTTATGATTGTTATTTCTTCTTGTTGAATTGCCCCTTTTATTAGTATGTAGTGACCTTCTTTGTCTCTCATAACATCTTTGCATTTAAAGTCTATTTTATCTGAGATTAATATTGCTGCACCTGCTTTCTTTTGGCTGAAGCTTGCATGAAATGTTTTTTCCATCTTTTCACTTTCAATTTCCTTGTGTCCCTGTGTCTAAGATGAGTCTCTTGTATGAAACATATTGATGGTTCATTTTTTTTTTATCCAACCTGCCAATCTCTATCTTTTGATTGGGGAGTTTAATCCATTTACATTCAATGTTATTACTGTGAAGGCATTTCTTGAATCAGCCATCTTATCCTTTGGCTCATGTTTGTCAGAAATATTTTTTCCCTCGCTCTCCTAATGTTCTTTAACATACCCATACTGATTGTCTTTAGTACTGAACCTTTCTCCATCTCTCTCTCTCTCTTTTCTTTGTTTCTCTGTTGGTAGGGCTCCCTTTAGTATCTCAATAGGTCAGGTCTCCTGTTAGCAAATTCTCTCAGCATTTGTTTGTGAAAAATTTAAGCTCTCCCTCAAATTTGAAGGAGAGCTTTGCTGGATAAAGAATTCTTGTTTGGCAATTTTTCTCTCTCAGAATTTTAAGTATGTCATGCCACTGCCTTCTCGCCTCCATGGTGGCTGCTGGGTAGTCACTAGTTAGTCTTCTGCTGTTTCCTTTGTATGTGGTGAATTGCTTTTCTCTTGCTGCTTTCGGAACTTGCTCCTTCTCTTCAGAATTTGACATTCTGATCAGAATATGTGTTGGAGTGGGTTTATTTGGCTTTATTCTCTTTGGAGTTTACTGGGTATTTATGATTTGTGTATTTATGGTGTTTAGAAGATTTGGGAAGTTTTCCCCAACAATTTCTGTGAATACTCTTCCTAGACCTTTACTCTTCTGGAACACCAATAAGTCTTATATTTGGATGTTTCATATCATCTATCACATCCCTGAGGTCCATTTCAATTTTTTCAATTTTTTTCCCCATTCTTTCTTTTGTTCTTTCATTTTCCTTTCTGTTGCCCTCTAGGTCACTGATTTGCTGTTTGGTTTCCTATAGTCTTGTATTATGAGTATCCATAATCTTTTTAATTTTGTCAACAGTTTCTTTTATTTCCATAAGATCATCTATATTTTTTACTCTTGCAATTTCTTCTTCATGCTCTCCTAAGGTCTTCTTCATGTCCTTTATATCCTGTGCCATGCTCTTCTTCATGTCCTTTATATCCTGTGCCATGCTCTCATTGTTTGTCTTTAGTTCTTTGATTATTTGCTCCAAGTACTGTGTCTCCTCTGACTTTTGATTTGGGTGTTTGGGTTTGGGTTATCCACATCACCTTGTTTTTTCATATGCTTTAAATTTTTCTGTTGTTTTTGGCCTCTTGGCATTTGCTTAACTTGATAGGGTTCTTTTAGGGTATGTAGACTGATTCAAACCCTCGTCTCTAATTTGTCAGATCTACAGCTTTGTGGAGTACACTTTCTCTAACTAACCAGCAGGTGGCATCCACGAGCCACGTATTCCCCTCAAGCCAGTTCTCCCCTAGTTTGTATTTGTGGTGATTGTGGGTGTGAGTCTTGTGGGGTCCAATTGGTGCACCAAGCTTGTATGTGTAGTTGGTGTTGCCCACCCCACAAATGGGGCATATTTCTGAGCAGTTAGGGAGGTGGTATGGCTTTAATAATCACATCTCCCAGGTGTTCCTGGAGATTTAAAGCTGTTGCAATAGTCTAATCCTTCAGTTCAGTCTTGTCACAGTTTGTCTCCGTCACTGACCCACAAGTCCTTGGTATTGGTGTATGGTCCCTGGGACTTGCATGTGGGTATCTCTTCCAAGCTGTGCACTCTAGGTCATCTGCTGAGGGATGACTGTGCTATGTCACAGGTGAGCACAGTCCCTCAAGGGAGGTTCTGGGCTGCAGGGCTGTGTAGTGGCATTCCCAGTCTGCTGAAAGGATGGCTGAATGGGGCAAGTTCACTTCCCCCTTTTCACACAGCTCCACCTTCCGAGCTCTAGGACAATTAGCTGAGGGTGCAGGAAGTGCTATTTTCCACAACCAATATTGTGGTGTGTGTGTGCGTTGGTGGAAACACTTTCAGTCACACTGGGTTGTTTGTGGCAGATCTGGGCTGAGGCACTGGTGCCGGGCCAGAGCTTTCCCAGCCCACTAGGAAGATGGCTGTAAGATGGCTGTAAGAGACCCCCTTCTCTTAGGAAGTTGTGGTGTTTAGCAAATTTTCTCAGCCACTGGACTTTTTGCTGTGTGTCTCAGAGCTCTCTTAGCTCTGCTCTTGTCTGGTCCCAAATTGCAAGTCTTTGAGGCTTTCTGTAATGGGCTTCTTAGAGTAATTGTTTTAGAAAAAGAGAAAAAGTTAAAAAAAAGGGTCCTCCTTGCAGATCCAATTGGCTATTGAAATGCTAAGAGACAAGGAGATTAGGGCCATTAAGGAACAATCAAGAAAGCAGAGAAGCCAGCTCTTCAAACAAGGAAACTCGCCCTCTGGATTTGCATATGAGGCTGACTCTGTTTGAGCCCTGCCCTTCTCTGTCCTATGTTCACCAGAACTCCAAAAAGTCTCTGTTTTTATTTTTGGAGCTTTTTTTTGCTGTTTTTGCTAACCCTATCTCCTCTCCACTGGGCTGACTGATCCTGGATTCTCCAGTGTCTGGTCTCAGTCTATCTATGTTTGGAGTTCGAATCAGCAGCCTGAGTTTTCTATAAGAGCTTAAACTGCAATTCTTCCTCCTCATTCCCAGCATTGATGGCCCCTCCTCCCACAGGACTGAGCCTGGCAGGGAGGGGTATGGGTCCCCTGACCATGAGAACTTACAGATTTCACTGATCTCAGCTGTTCCATGCATTCGTAACAGTGTTGTATGAAGTATGCCCAAAGTCAAATTGCTCTCTGGTGTCTGGTCCAAGCAGTTCCTACCTTTTTACCTACTGCCCTGGAGGAGTAGCTAAAACCTACACCTCACCACTCCACCATCTTCTACTCCTTTACTTTTCAAGGATAATTGTGCTTGTTACAGAATTCTCAATGCCTGTTTCTTTTCTTATTTTGAGTATTTTGCTCCACTCTCTTCTTGCTTACATGGTTTCCAAAGAGCAGTCCTATGTGATTTTTATGCAATCACCTGTATGGTTAAGATGTTTTCTTTCTCTAGCTTCTTTGAAGATTTTCTCTTCCTTTGATTTTATACAGTTTGAATATGATATGCCAAGTGTAGATATTTTTTGTATTTATCTTGATTGGTGTGCTCTGAACTTCTTTGTCTGTAATTTGGTCTCTCATTAATTTTGGAAAATTTTAGCCAATATTATTTCAAAGATTTCTTCTACTATTTACTCTTTCTGAGATTTCCATTACATGTATGTAACACCATTTATTGTTATACAGTTCCTGTGTATTCTCTCCTGCCTCTTTCATCCTTTTTTCCCTATTTTTCTGCATTTCAGTTTGGGTCATTTACATTGACATACCCTGAATCTCACAGATTCTTTCCTCTGCTGTGTACAGTCTCCTGCTAAGCCCATCAAAAGCTTTCAATGCAGCACTGATACTTATAATCACAGTAATGAACAATCATCACACCACTCCATTCACACATCTTTCAGTTCACCATCATTACTATGTCTGTACATATTAGGTTTTCATTCCCCTCTCACTAGCTTCTGTCTATCTCTAGGTCCCCTATATTCTACATTAAAAGACACCGATTTTACGTTGGTCAGGGAATCCATATTACTGGTAAAATAACATACAATATCTCTCCTTTTGTGTCTGACTTATTTCACTCAGCATTATGTCTTCAAGGGTCATCCATGTTGTCATATGTTTCAGGACCTCGTTCCTTCTTACTGCTGCATAGCATTCCATTGAATGTATATATCACATTTTGTGTATACACTCATCTGTTGAAGAACACTTGTATTTTTCCATCTCTTGGCAATTTGTGAACAATGCCACTATGAACATTGGTGTACAAATGTCTGTTCATGTCACTGCCTTCAAGTCCTGTGTATATGCCAAGAAGTGATATTGCCAGATCATGGGGTAACTCAATATCTGGTTTTCTGAGGAACCATCAAACTCTGTTCCACAGCAGCTTCACCATTATACATTCCCACCAGCAATCAATAAGAGTTCCAAATTCTCCATATCCTCTCCAGCATTTATAGTTTCCTGTTTGTATAATGGTAGCCACTCTTATTGGTGTGAGATGAGATCTCATTGTGGCTTTGATTTCCATTTCCCTAATAGCTAGCGAAGATGAATATTTTTTATGTGTTTTTTAGCCATTCATATTTACTCTTTGGAAAAAATCTCTTTTCATATCTTTGGACCATTTTATATTTGGGCTGTTTGTACTTTTGTCATTGAGTTGTAGGATTTCTTTATTTATGCATGATATCTGTCTCTTATCAGATATATGGTTTCTAAATATTTTCTCCCATTGTGTTGGCTGCCTCTTTACCATTTGACAAATTCCTGTGTGGTATAGAAGGTTTTGATTTTGAGGAATTCCCATTTATATTTTTTGTCTTTCATTGCTTGTGCTTTGGATGCCAGGTCTAAGAAGCTACCTCCTAATATTAAGTCTTGAAAGTGTTTCCCTAGATTATCTTCTAGGAGTTTTATGGTACTGTCTCATATTGAGGTCTTTGCTCTACTTTGAGTTCATTTTTGTTTAAGGTGTGAGGTATGGGTCCACTTCCATTCTTTTGGATGTGGATATCCAATTCTCCCAGCTCCATTTTTTGAGGAGATTGTCCTGTCCCAATTCAGTGGATTTGGGGCCTTTATCAAAAATCACTTGGCTATAGATTTGGTGGTCTGTTTCTGAACTCTCAATTCTATTCCATTGATCAATATATCTATCGCTGTGCCAGTACCATATTGTTTTGGCTCATGTGGTTTATAGTAGGCTTTAATGTTAGGAAGTGTAAGTCCTCCCACTCATTCTTCATTTTTAGAATGTTTTTGGCAATTTTGGGCCCCTTTCCCTTCCAAGAAAATTTGATAACTGGCTTTTCCATGTTTGCAAAAGTAGGTTGTTGGCTTTCAGTCTCTCAATGTAGAGTGCTATGCTGTCTGTGGTTTCTTCATATATGCCCTTTATCATACTGAGGAAGTTTACTTTAATTCTTATCTTTTGAATTGTTTTTATCAAAAAAGAATGCTGAATTTTATCAAATTTTTTCATCATCTATTGATATGATCATTTGATTTTCCCTTTCAATTTGTTAATGTGTTTTGTTATGTTGATTGATTTTCTTTATGTTGCACCAGACTTGCATGTTTGGAATGAAGCTCACTTAGTCATGGTGTATGATTTTTCTAGTGTGTCTTTGGATTTGATACGCAAGGATTTTGTTCAGAATTTTTGCATCCATTTACATGTGGGAGATTGGACTGTAGTTTTCCTTACTTGTAGTGTCTTTATCTGGTTTTGTTATTAGGGTGATGTTAGCTTCATAAAACACTACTTGTCTTCTTTTTCTTCAATTTTTGAAAGAATTTTATCAGGGATGATGTCAGTTCTTCTGGGAAAGCCTGGTAAAATTCCCCTGTGAAGCAAAATGGCCCTGGGCTTTTATTTGTAGGAGGATTTTTGATGATGGATTGGATCCTTTTATTTGTGATTGGTTTGTTTAGGTCTTCTATTCCTTATCAGGTCAGTCTAAGCTGTTCATGTGTTTCCATGAAATTAGTCGTTCTAGTTTGTCTAGTTTGTTGTCTAGTTTGTTGGCATACAGTTGTCTAGTTTGTTGGCATACAGTTGTTCATGGTATCCTCTTATGAGTTTTCAAATTTATTTTAGACCTACAGTAATGTCCCCCCTCTCATATCTGATTTTGTTTATTTGTGTCTTCTCTCTCTTTTAGTTTGCCAATCCAGCTAAGGGTTTGTCAATATTGTAGATATTCTCAAGGAACCAACTATTGGTTTTATTTATTCCCCCTATTGATTTTTTTGTTCTCCATATCATTTATTTCTGATTTAATACTTGTTATTTATTTTCTTTTACATGATTTAGGGTTAGTTTGCTGATCATTTGCTGGCTTCTTCAGTTGTTCAGTTAGGTCTCTTTTTTAGCTCTTTCTTCCTTTTAAGTATATGCATTCAGAGATATAAATTTCCCCATTAGCAACACCTCCACTACATCCCAATAATTTTGATATGTTGTGCTCTCATTTTCATTCATCTCTAGATATTTAATGATTCCTCTTGCAATTTCTTTTTGATCCATTGGTAGTTTAGGAGGGTGTTTTTTAACCTCCACATATTTGTGAATGTTCTGTTTCTTTGGTCATTATTGACTTCCAGGTGCATTCCATTATGGTCAGAGAATGTGCTTTGAATAGTTTCAATCTTTCCAAATTTAATGAGGAATGTTTTGCCTCAGCATATGATCTATCTTGTAGAATAATCCATGAGTGCTAGAGAAGAATGTATACTATGGTAATCTGGGATGTAACACTCTATATATGTCTATTAAGATTTATCAAATTGTTTAGGTTCTTAATTTCCATATTAGTCTTCTGTCTGGTTGTTCTATCAATAGAAGAGATTGGTGTTTTGAAGACTCCCACTATTATTGTAGAAACATCTATTTCTTCCTTCAGTTTTGCCAATGTTTGTCTCATGCACTTTGGAGAAACTTGGTTTGGTGCATAAATATTTATGATTGTACTTTCTACTTGGTGAATTGTCCCTTTTATTAATATATGGTGCCCCTCTTTGTCTCTTATGCCATCTTTGCATTTAATGTCTGTTTTGTCTGATATTAGTATTGCTACCCCTGCTTTCTTTTGGATGCAGTTTGCATGGAATATTTTTTCATCCTTTCACTTTCAATCTCTTTGTGTAACTAGGTCAAAGATGAGTCTCTTAGAAACAGCATTTTGATGGCTCATACTTTTTAATCCATCATTTCAAGCTGTATCTTTTAATTGGGGAGGTTAACCCATTCACATTCAATGTTATTACTGTTAAAGCAGTTCATGAATCAACCATATTATACTTTGATTTTTATTTCTTGGATCTGCTTTTAACCTCCTATCTCTATTTCTCCTTTAAGTTACCCTTACTAATTCTCTTGATCTCTTTGCTCTTCTCCAGACCCCAGACCTCTCTCTCCTTTCTTTTTTTCTCAGATACTAGAACTCCCATTAATATTTCTTGCAGAGCAGGTCTCTGGTTAACAAATTTTCTCAGCATTTGATTGTCTGAAAATTTAAAACCCTGCCTCAATTTTGTAGGAAAGTTTTGCTGGATAAAGAATTTGGGGCTGGGAATTTTTCTCTTTCAGAATATTAAATATGTCACATCACTGCCTTCTTGCCACCATGGTGCGTGCTGAGTAGTCAGTACTTAGTCTTATGTCATTTCCTTGTATGTGGTGAATTGCTGCTCCCTGGCTGCTTTCAGGACATTCTCCTTCTCTTCAGCATTTGACAATCTGATTAGTATATGCCTCAGAGTGGGTTTATTTGTATTTATTCTATTTGCAGTTCATTAGGCATCTAAAACTTGCATATATATATATATATATTGTTTGTAAGGGATGAAAAGTTTGCCCCAACTATGTCTTCAAATACTCTTCCTAGCCCTTTACTCTTCTCTTCTCCTTCTGGGACACCAATGATTCTTATACTTGTGCACTTCATGTTGTCCATCTTTTCTCTGAGATCTATTTCTATTTTGGGTTTTTTTCACACCATTTGTTCTTTTGTACCTTCACATTTGATTTCCCTGTCTTCTAGTTCACTTATTGTTTATTGTGCCTCTTCTGTTTTGTGTCTCTAGTATATTTTTACTTTGATCAACAGTAACTATTATTTCCATAATACCTGTTATATTTTATTTACTCTTTCAAATTCTTCTTTATGCTCTTCTAGAATCTTCTTGATATCCTTTATGTACTTAGCCAACTCATTGCAGTTGTTTTGTAGATTTGTGTGTACATCTTTGATTAATTTCTCCAAGTCCTTTGGATCCTCCGGCTTTTTAATTTGGTCATTTGGCTTGTCCATATTTTCTTGTTTCTTCATGTGCTTTATAATTTTCTGTTTGCCTTGTGGCATTTGGTTATCTTGAAACAATTATTTTGTGATATTCAGGATTATTTGAATATTTGTCTATAATTTGGCAGAGCTTCAGCTTGCTAGAATGCACTTTCACTGTCCTCCCAGCAGATGTCACCCTTGGGCCACCTCTTACCCTCAAGCCAGCTCTCCCCTAACTTCACCTGTGCACTTGTCAGTGTCCAAACCAGGTAAAAATCCATTCAATGCACCTGTTCTCCATGTATACTGGGGAATGCCAGCCCTGTGGGTGGGTTGTTGGCCATGCACAGATTGGCAGTGACCCCACTCCAGTGCACAAAGAATCTGGCAGTTCCCAGTGCTCTGATTGGATGACTCTGGTTCTGGGGCTTGCATGTATCACCCTCCAGCTCAAATGAACAGCACTCTGCCATTTGCCCATGAGGCTCTGGGGCAGGTGAGGGGCTCCCAGTGCTTCTGGGTGGCACTCCCGCTTCTCTCTCCTTCTTACACCTACACAATTTGGGCTTCCATGGAGGAAGAGTAAATGCAGTTACCACAAGTCCACTGAATCTTGAGTTCCCTCATGAGAGCTCCCATTGAGGAGTTGTGAAGGGTTATCTCTGGGATGGGTGCATGGGGCATGGAAAGCTGCTCTATGCCATGATTGTCAACTGGCTCCAGCTGCCAGTCCCCATCAGTGGTCCTGGTTGAACACACTCACCCTATCTCTTCAGGTGCAGACTCTCTGCCTCCCCATCCAAGTCCCCACTATGGGCTGTTGAGGTTTCCTGTCTGGCTGGCCACACTCTAGAACTGCCACTCTGGGGCTCTTTCTTCCTTTTATCTATTTTTTACATGGAGGAGAAGTTTGCCCTGCCTCTCCTAATCCACCATATTCCCAGAAATCTGGATTGGCTTTTATACAGGGGATTTATTAGTTAACTAATTTATAGTTCTAAGGCCATAAAAGGGTCCAAACTAAGGTATCAACAAGAGCATACCTTCAATTAAGAAAGGCTTATTGTGTCCAGACCACCTCAGTCAGCTGGGAACACACATGACTGGAATTGCTTGTCTTTGTTCCCAGGTTCTGGTTTCAACATTACTTTCTCAAAAATGTCTCTGGGATTCTGTCTCTCTTAGCTTCTTTATCTCAGCTCTGTGCATCCTTGCTTGTTCTCCCAGGGTGTTTCTATCTAATCATCTGGATGTCCTCTCTTAGCTTCTCTGGGGCAAACTCTGGGCTTCATCTCTTAGCTCAGCATCTCCACTTTCTGCCTGCATTTCCAAGCATCTAGGTCTGGGTTGGCCCCTGAGCTCTCTTAAGGACTCCTGTAAACTAATCAAGACCCACCTTGAAATGGGTGGGATAACATCCCCATGGAAAAATCTAATCAAAAGGTCTCATCCACGGTCTGGTGGGTCACATATCCATGGAAACAACCTAATCAAAAGATCCCACCCATAATAGGTCTTTTCCCACAAGATTGCATTAAAGAACATGGCTTTTTATGGGGTATAAAACAGATACAAACAAGCACACTTTTCATTCAATACATGGGGAATATTTGAAGTTTTTTGAATGGACTTTTAAAATATGAATTTCAAGTGAAAAATAATAAAAGTTAAGCAATAAAGGCAATGAAATACTTCTTTTTGTTTTCTTTGTTTATTTCAAGACCTTGTTGAGTGACACTAAAATATGTTGGGGGACACTAAGTTTTCATGTTTTTATTCAATTATGTAGGTATTGTGCTCATTTAGCTATCAGAAAGCACAATTTTTTTTCTGATATTAGTATAGCTACCCCCACTCTTTTCTCATTGTTGTTTGCTTCAAATATTTTTTTCCAACTTTCACTTTCAACTTCTTTTTGTCCTTATGTATAAAGTCAGACTTTTGTAATGAACATATAGATGGGTTCTCTTTTTTAATCCATTCTGCAAGTCTATGGTTTTTATTGGGAGTGTAAGCCATTAATATTTAATGTTATTACTGTAAAGGCAATACTTTCTCCTACCATTTTGTTTTTTGGATTTTATATGACATATCATATTTTTTCTCTCTCTCCTTTTACTGATCCTGATAGTCTTCTTTTTTACACTTTTCTACAAACATCCTTCTCTCATCTTTTCCTAGAAGCCTGTACACTCCACTTAATATTTCACATAGAGCAGGTCTCTTGTTCATAAACTCTTTGATTGTTTGAAAGATATTTTTAAATCTCCATGATTTTTGAAGGACAGTTCTTCCAGATATAGAATTTATGGTGGGCAGTTATACACTTTCAATAACTTAAATATAGCATTCCACTGCCTTCTCGCCTCCATGGATTCCACAGAGAAATCTGTATATAACATTTTAATACAATTTTATTGAGATATATTCACAAACCATACAATCATCCAAAGTGTACAATCAATTGTTCACATTGTCATCATATAGTTGTGCACACATCCCCACAATCAATTTTTGGACATATTCATTACTATAAAAATAAAAAATAAAAATAAGACTACAAATAAAAATAAAAATAAAAAAGAACACCCAAAACATACCACACCCCCATACCCCCCATTATTAATATGCTTTTTCTTCCTAATATTCTACTCATCTTTCCATAGACTGGGAAAAGGGAGTGTAAACCACAAGGTTTTTGCACACACATGGCCATACCATATAAGCTATATAATTATAAGATCATCTTCAAGAAGCAAAGATACTGGACTGCAGTTCACCAGTTTCAGGTATTATATTCTAGCTATTCAAATACACTAAAAATTATAAAGGATAGCTATATAATTCATAAGAATAATCTCCAGAATTACCTCTCTACTCCATTTGAAACCCCTCAGCCACTGACCTTTGTTTTGTTTCATTCCTCTTCCCCCTATTACTCTAGAAGACTTTCTCAATCCTATGATGCTCCTCCAGACTCATTCCTGGGAGCCATATCCCATGTTGCCAGGGAGATTTACACCCCTGGGAGTCATATACCACATAGAAGGGAAGTGAAAAACTACACCTGCTAGGTTGGCTTAGAGAGAGAGACTACATCTGAGCAACAAAACAGGTTCCATGGGAGTGACACAGGCACAATTATAAGTAGGCTTATCCTCTCCTTTGCAGTAACAAGCTTCATAAGGGCAAGCCCCAAGATCAAGGGCTCGGCCTACTAAAATTTTAGTCCCAAATGCCTGCTACAATATTGGGAATTCCCCAGATGGGGAAGTTTCATACTTCCACTTTTCCCCAGATCCTAAATGGGGCTTTGCAAATATGGGATATTTTCTGTAAAAATTAATCTGGGGTGTATCAGGGCTTCACCCTCACCTTTACAAACCAACCCGCTCTCACTCTCTATTCAAGGTTCCATGTAATTATGGTGTTTGAATAAACTGACCATACATGTTAAATCATAGTGTGCTAAGAATACAGATTTTGCATCAAATAAACATCTATTCCTTTGATCTCATGCAGAAGCTGAAGTTTTAAAACACAGTTAATAACATCTTTTACCCTTTAGTCTGATTTACCTTATTTCTAACCAAGTCCATTTCATTCATATCTCTAATTGATGCCTGGTCTCTTAGCTTCTTTAATAGTTGCTGTATGTGGTAATGATGACATTCATTGATGCTGAACTATGGGTCTGAGTCTCAGCTGTGACACAGATACCTGAAGTTCCAGAGACTGACCAGATTATACACAAACAGCTCAGCATCTCAGAATTTAGAAATAACTATTACAACTCATTAATACACATTACTGCTGTAAGAGCTTACAATCTAGGAACTTTTACAATAATCCTTCCCCAGATAACCTGTGCTTTCAGAGTCAATTCTCAGAGTTTGCACATTACAGTTAGTACATATTAGTGAGGCCTTGTAATATTCTCTTCTCATTTCTGTCATATTTCAACATACTGTCTTCAATGCCCATTCACTTAGTTCCATACCTTACAACTTCATTCCTTCTTGTTGCCACTCAATATTATATTTTATGTACAACCTACAGTTCACCATGTGCTTTATCAGTCAGTGTACCCTTAGGCCAACTCCATCCATTGGTAATCATGAAGATTGCCACAATAAACAACAGTGTGCAAATGGACATTACTTACCCTGTTCTTAGTTCTTCCAAATATATACCCAATAACAGGGTTGCAGGACCATATGGCAATACCATACTTGGCTTCCTGTGGAACCACCACCCTTCTCTTTTGATGGATTGCACCATTCTACTTTCCCACCAAAAGTGAATAGTTACATAGCCATCTCCACATTTTCTCCAGCACTTGTATCCCTCTGTTTATTTTTTAAGCATGGTATTATTCACAAACCATACAATCTATCCTTAGTAAACAATCAGTGATTCCTGGTATAATCATTTAGTTATGCATTCACCAAAACAATCTCTATGAGGTCATTAACATTTCTTCCAAAAAGAAAGTGGAAGAGAAGAAAAAATGAAGAATAAAAACATAAAAGATAGAAGAAAAAATAAAATAAAATAAAATACAATGAAAAGTTCAGACAAAACAACAACATCACATGCTATTCCCTTATATCCCTCCCTTGCACATATTTATCTTTGGTATACTGCCTTTGTTACAATAAATGGAAGCATATCACAATGTTACTGTTAACTATAGAGTGCAGTTTGCATTGATTTCATTTCCCTTATAGAATCTGATTTTTCAACGCCTAGCAATGTTGACAGTTTCTCTCTCTCATGTAAAAATATTCCCATATTTGAACATTTAATTACCATCAGCTACCCTCAAGTTTTTCTTAATCATACAATCCAAGTCTTTATTTTCTATATTTCCTTCTGGTTTCATACATACCCCTAGCCTTCCTCTTGCAAGTGTACTCACAATCATCTTTGTTCAGAATATATACAATATTGTGCTACCATCACGCAGTAATGCGCTATCCATTTCTGGATCTATATATTCAATCCTATTGAACATTCTGTACTCCTTCACCATCAAATGTCCAGTCTCTACACTATATCTCCTGAGAACCTGTGGTTTCAACTTTAACTCTTAAAGTTCATTCATTTTTGTTAGTTCATATTAGTGAGACCATACAGTATTTGTCCTTATGTAGCTAGCTAATTTAACTCAATGTAATATCTACTATCTACCATTTTGTCTTTTGGATTTTATGTGTCATATCTTATTTTATTTTGGTTTATTAACTCTCTTTCTTTTTACTCTTACTGGTAGTTTTCATTTCTACATTCTTCTCCAAACCTCTCTCTCCTGTCTTTTTCTATCTGCCTGTAGTGCTCCCTTTAGTATTTCTTGTAGAGCAGGTATCTTGTTCACAAAATCTCTCAGTGTTAGTTTGTCTGAAAATATTTTACATTCTTCCTCATTTTTGAAGGATAGTTTTGCTGGATATAAAATACTTGGTTGGCCAGTTTTTCTTTCAGTATCTTAAATATATCATTGCACTGCCTTCTTGCCTCCATGATTTCTGCAAAGAAATCCTTACATAGTCTTATCAAGCTTCCCTTGTACATAATGGACCACTTTTCTCTTGCTAATCTCAGATATCTCTCTTTATCTTTTACATTTGATAATCTGATTATTAAGTGACTTGGAGTAATCCAGGGGTGTAAATACCCCTGGCAACATGGAATATGACTTCCAGGGAGGAATCTGGACCTGGCATTATGGGATGGAGAACATCTTCTTGACCAAAAGGGGGATGTGAAATGAAATGAAATAAGCTTCAGTGGCTGAGAGATTCCAAAAGGAGCTGAGAGGTCACTCTGGTGGGCACTCTTATGCACAAGGTATTATTCACAAACCATACAACCTATCCTTAGTATATTCATGCACTTCATTGTTGCCATTCTGTTCCCTGAGACTTTGTTCATCTTTTTAAAATTCTTTTCCCTGTTTTTTTGTGTGTGTACTTCAGATGTCCTGTACTCTAGTTCATGAATCCTTTCTTCTGTCTCTTCAAATCTGCTGTTGTATGTCTCCATTGTGTTTTTCATCTCTTCTAATATGCCTGTCATTCCCATAAGTTCTGCCAATTGTTTTTTCAAACTTTTGACTTCTTCCTTATATTCATGCAATATCTTCTTTATATCCTTGATCTCTTTCGCCTCAACTCATATCTTTCCTCAACTCTTTGATTTGATTTTTGTGTAGACTAAGCATATTTGCTTGAACATCTTTAATTAGTTGTTTCAACTACTGTATCTCATTTGAAGTATAAGTTTATTCCTTTGATTGGGCCATATTACCACATTTCCTAGTGTGACATAATTTTTTGTTGTCTAGGTGCTGGTTTCCTTGATTACATCAATTAGGTTTTCCCAGACCAGACAGCCCCAGGTCTCATTAGGAGACTGTATTCAGTACCAAGTTTCCCTGACTATGAGACACAGATTTTCAGACTCTACTGTGAGGCCTCTAGACAATGTGTTTTTCCTACCCTGACCAGCAGGTGGTGCTTGTTGGCCAGCAGCTCCCCACTGCCATAAAGAGGTGCAACAAGTTAATTCTCACTGTCCCTGTTACTACCAGGGACTGGGGGTGAGTCAGAAGCTAAGCTTAAGTTGTTCCTGTTTTTTTTTCAGAGGCCCTGTGTTCTGAATTCTCTTAAAGAGGGCTCCCACTTGAGCTGGGGCATACCCTCCCTTTTCTTATGGAAGATACACCTTTTAGGGAATTATCTCCTTTGCTTGACTTCCTCCTTTGTCTCTCTGACTATTTTAACTCCCCTCTTTCCTGGGTCAATGCTAACAAATGAAAATGCCTGAAGCTTTCTCTATTGAGTAAGTTAGAATGAGAGCAAAAAAAAAGAAAGAGAAAAGAAAGAAATCCTCTTTTCAGAGCCAGTACACATCCCCCCATTTTCACCAGTCAAGAAACAGAGTTGGTATACAGTTCAATGTGCCACTTTTCTTGGAACACAGCCCTTTTCCTGTATTCTGAGTTCAGCCAACTCCAAAAGCCTCTATTTTAGTTACTTTGTTATTTTTTTCCATTGGCCCACCACCTCTCAGCTGGAGGTGAACTCAGGGTTCCTTTCCTGCTTGCTCAAGGGGAATCTTTGTTTGTAGTTGTATTCAGTAGACCAAAGATTTAATTAGAACCACAATTGGAGCTTTTTTGAGCTACCTTCCCTTACTCCTAGTAGAGAGTGCTTTGTTATCCCACAGGGAAGTGTTTCTATTCAGACTGCAGCACCAATGGGAGAGGGGCATCAAGTCCACAGTTTTGATGCTTTACTTACAGTTCTTATGCTGAGATCTAGATATTCCACCCATTCCAGACTGGTGTGCAATGTGTGTCCAGTCATGGATGTCCTCCACTGGTTTTTAAAGTCTATTTCCTAGTTGTTCCTGGCTATTTGCTAGTTTTTCTTGGTACATAGCCTTATTGAGCTTCCCTTGTATGTACTGGATCACTTTTCTCTTGCTTCTTTCAGAATTCTCTCTTTGTCTTTGACATTTGACCATCTGATTAGATGTCCTGTTCTCCAGTTCATGAATCCTTTCTTCTGCCTTTTCAAATCTGCTGTTGTATGTCTCCATTATGTTTTCCACCTCTTCCATTGTATCTTTCATTCCCATAAGTTCTGATGATTTTTTCAAACTTTTGAATCCTTCCTTATGTTTCCCAATGACTTCTTTATATCCTTCATCTCTTGCCATATCCTCCCTCAACTCATTAATTTGACTTTTGAATTGATTTAAGAGATTTCTTTGATTAATAGTTTTTTCAATTCCTGTATCTCAGTTCAAGTATAAGTTTGTTCCTTTGACTGGTCTACACCTTCATTTGTCCTAATGTGACTTGTAATTTTTTGTTGCCTAGGCATCTGGTTTCCTTGATTACCCCAATCAGATTTTCCCAGACCAGATGGGTGCAGATCTCAGAAGGAGGATGTATTCAGTACCAGGTTTCCCTGAGGGTGAGAACCAGCAGATTTTCAGACTTTCCTGTGAGGCCTGTAGTGCCTGTACTTTTCCTATCCTACCCAGCAGGTAGTGCTTGTCCCCATGAGCATAAGGATGTGTGGTGTATTTAATTCTCGGTGGACTCTGTGCCAACCAGGGACTGAGGGTGACAGAAGCCAAACTTAAGCTGTTTCTGATTTTTCCCCCAAGTTCCTGGAGTATGAGTTCTCTGAGGGCAGGCCACTACATGAGCTGGGCCCCACCCCCTCTTTTTAAAGGAAGACAAGCTTTTTAGGGAATTGTCTCCTACACTTGAGTTTTTCTTTTGACTCTCTGACTATCCTAACTCCACCCTTGCCTAGGTCTGTGCTGACAATTGAAAATGTCTGAGGCTTTCTCTAATGAGCTACTTAGAATGAGAGAAAAAAGGGGGAAAAAATCAAGAAGTCCACTTTTCATAGCCAGTCCTCAGCCTTCCAATTCACCAGGCAAGAACTGGAATTGGCATCTGGTTCTGTGTGCCTCTTTTCTTGGGGAAAAGCCCTTTCCCAGGCTTCTGAACTCAGCAGATTCCAAAAGCCTCTGTTTTTATTTATTTATGCATTTTTTCCATCAGCTCTACCTCCTCTCTGCCAGGATAAACCTCCAGGTTCATTTCCTGCTTGCTCCAGGTTTATCTGTGCTCATATCCTGTATTCAGTAGTCCAAATTTGTTAACTAAAACCACAATTGGAGCTTGGTTGAGCTACATTCCCTTGCTTTCATCAGGGACTGCTTCTTTTTCCCACACAAAAATTTTGCAATTCAGCCTGCCATGCTGGTGGGGGAGGGGTGCCAGCTTTGCAGTTTGGGGAGATTTACTTACAGTTCTATGCTGCAATCTCAGCAGTTCCACCTATTCTGACTGGTGTACTATGTTGTCCAGTCATGGATGTCCCCCATCAGTTGTTCCAGACTATTTTCTAGTTGCTCCTGGTGATTTACTAGTTGTTCTAGGAGACTAACTAAATTCCACACCTCCTCGTGCTGCCATCTTGCCCTGCTTCACCATACAGCTTTTATGGTGTGACCATGTGACTGTGGAAACCTTGTGGCTTCCACTCAATCCATCCAGTATATTGACAGATGAGTAGAAAATTGGGGACAAAAAGTAAATGAACAATTGCGGGGGATGAGGGTATGGGATGTTTTTGGAGTTCATTTTTCTTTTGTTTATTTTTATTCCTATTTTTGTAGTAATGAAAAATATTCAAAAATTGTGTTGAATGCACAACTATAAGGTGAAACTGTGAAGAACTGATTGTACACTTTGGATGATTGTATGGTATGTAAATATATCTCAATAAAATTGCATTAAAAAAAAACCCAGAATGAGTTATTTCATACCTAGTTGAATGGCCACTATAAAAAATCAGAAAATATCAAGTATTGGATAACATGTGGAGAACACTCTTTCACTGTTGCGATGTATAATGGTGCAGCCACTGTGGAAGACAGTTTGGTGGTTTCTCTGGAATCTATAAAACTGCCACATGATCTGGCAATCCCACTCTAGGTACATACCTAGAAGAAATTATAGCAGGAACACAAGCAGACATTTGCACACCCATGTTCATAGCAGCATTATACACATTGCCAGAAGATAGAGACAACCCAAGTGTCCATCAACCTATGAATGGAAAAACAAAATGTATATACATATGATGGAATATTATTCACCTGTAATAAAAACAACATGGACCTTTGAGGACATTATGTTTAGTAAAATAATCCACTGATAAAGGACAAATCTTGTATAATCTCACTATTATGAGCTAATTACAAATAGCAAAAACATAGAGTTAGAATCTAGAATATAGGTTACCAAGAGATGAAATGGGGGTGGTGAATGTGGAGCTGATGCTTAATTTGTGCAGAATTTCTGATTAGGTTGATTGTAAATGTTTGGAAATGGATAGTGGCTATGCTAACCAAATTATTGCAAGTGTAATAAATATCACTAATTATATGTGTGAATGTGATTGAATATGTTGCTAGAAGGAAAGCTTGAGGATAAAACATGGGCCTGTATAACACAGTGACCTCTGTTGTGGATGATGGATATCATTAATAGTGCAAATGTAAGAAGGTTCTTTCATGAACTCTAACAAATGTACATCACTATGACAAGGTGTTAAAAATAGGATGGTGTAAGGGGAAAATATACCTAATGCAAACTATGGACTATAATTAACATTATAACAATATTGAATATTTCAATATTCTTTCATCAATTGTAAAAAAGATTCCACACCAATGTACAGTGTCAACAGGGCAGTATATGAGAATGCTGTATTTTACATGACATGGCTTTTATATAAACCTACAACTTCTCTAAATAAAAAATAAGTGCATTGTGCTAGGCAGAAGAAACCAGACACAAATCACTACATACGCTATATATGCTATGACCCCATTTGTATAAAATGCAAATATAAATAATTCTATAGAGACAGAATTAGATTAGTGGTTATGTAGGTCTCAGGAAAGATAGAGTGTTTGAGAGGTGACTGCTAAGGGGGTATGGGGTTTTTATGAAACTGATTTAAAATAGATTGTTTTGACGAATGCAGAACTCCATAATTATATTTAAAAACACTGGATGGGTGTTATGGTATGTGAATATATCTCAATAAAACTGCTTTTCTTAAAAACATAAAAAAGATAATATTGAATAAACAACCCAGAATGAAGCACATAGAGGTAAAGTTCTGGAAATTTTGAAAAGGAGAATAAGAGAAATGGAGGATCAGAAGAGAGGGTCCATATATGCCTTATAGGAGTGTAGGAGGTGTGGAGTAAACAGCAATGTTCAGTGATAATAGGTGGGAATTTTCCAGTGCTGATAATAGGTATTAATCCATTGACTAAAATAACAGAGAATTAAGAGTTTGATAACTATAAATAAAGTCACACCATAATATAACTTAGAACAACAGTATGACACCAACAATGAAGAGAAAACCATAAAAGCTAAAAAAGAACAAAAATTAGCCAAACATCTCAAAACCAGCAATAGCAGTCAGGTGACATTTAAATATCTCTAAATATTGAGAAACTCAACTCTCAACCTAAAATTCTGAACCCCACTACACTATCATTCAACAGTGAAGGGAAAATAAAAATACCAACAGGACATAAAGAGTTTACCACCCATAGATAACCACTTTAAAATAACAAAAAGCTCAGTAAGAAGATTTAGACCCACAAGAAATAAGTAGAATGCAGGAAACAAGGTGAGCAAAGATATTGGTAAATTTAAATAGCAATATCAGTTCCAAAGGAAGAAAAGAAAACTGATTTGGGAGGGCATGAAAAGACACTACTAGGGATATAAAATTTTAATGACAAAATTAACAAGTTTGATCCAATTGGTGCTTTAAAAGCCTGAAACCAGAAAGTACAATAAGCCTGCTTTTGATATATCTGGAAAAATTTACAAAAGTTGACCTTTTACTGGACCATAAAGGATATCCCAAAAAATACCAAAGACTCAGCAATATACAGGCTATATACCTGTGATCAATGTGATTAAGTTAGAAATCAAAACAAAAATAATCTATTTTGAAACTATGAAACATATTCCTAATATTGATGAATGGAATACAAAGTTAGAATGGAAGTAAAGAAATATTTAGAACTGAGTCACAATAAAAGCAAACCATCAAAACTTGTGGGATGTATCTAAATCAGCATTGTGTGAAATGTATTGAATTTTGTACATATATTAGAGTACAAAAAATGTATTGAATTATATATATATATATATTAGAGCTAAGAATACAACTCAATGAGTTAATGGAACAGCACAACCATCATGAAAGAAAGGAAAATATTAAGGATACAACCAGAAAATAATGGCATTAGGAAAAAAATAACACAGAAGTTTAGGTAAGCAAAAGCTGGTTCCTCTTAAGGACTAAATAGACAATACTCTGGTAAAGCTGATGAGAAAGAAATTTATACAAGGTACAGAACTTACCTACAACCAATACAAAGAATAAAGAGAGGGCTAAACTATGAAAAGAACCATGTTTATTTTGTTTTGTTTTGCTTTGCTTTGTTTTTATCTTAAGAAACTTCTATGGGATTTCACTCCTGGTACTGACATATTAGGACATTTGGCCCAATCTTTCCACTGAGTACAACTAGGAGAGCTGGGTAAATTTAATATGGATATAGGCATCAGAGAGCTAATAAGAAATCATTTACTAGTCTAGGATCCTGGTGAATATGGAAATCCAGAGAAGGGAACCAGATATTTGGATCCACTTTTGTCTGAGGCAGTAGCTAATCCCAAAAGAGGCAGTTAAGCAACTAAGCAGAATTTTAAATAATCTTGCAGGGCAGAGTACACAAAAGTTTGAGGCCAGGCCCACTAGGAGTGGAGGCCTGGTAACATCTTACACTGTGAGTTGTGACCAGGAAGGGCTTTGCCGTAAGAGTAAAGGTGAACCACAAGTGTATCAGCCATCATGTGGAATGCAGCTCAACCTCAAATCATTTGATTTTCCTAGAAAATCTAAGTCCTGAAACTGTGTTAAGGTGGTGGCTGATTTCTAGAACCCACAGGTGCTGCCAGAAGCAAATGATAATCACCTTTAGCATGAAGATAATATTCTAGGCATCAAATTATTTTCAAAAACAGTTTTTTCATGTGGATCTGAGATTTATTTGGGTAATAATTAGATAGTTAACATCTAGACTGTAAAATATTTTAATTTCATTTTATTGAGATATATATACATGCCAGATAATCATCCAAAGTGTGCAATCAATGGTTAACAGTATCATCTTTTAGTTATGCATTCATCACAATTAATTTTTGAACATTTTCATTTACTCCAAAAAAACCACAAAAATACAAATAAAAAAGAACCCCCAAAAACATCCCATACCCCTTATCACCCCTATTATTTATTTATTTTGTCTTTGTTTTCCTACTCATATGACACTGGATAAATGGTGTTTCAGTCACAAGGCTTTTGCAATTACACAGTCAAACCTTAAGAGCTATATAGTTATACAATTATATCCAAGTATCAAGGCTACTGGATTACAGTTCAACAGTTTCAGGTATTTACATATAGCTATTCAAATACACTGAAAACTTTGTAGTTCTATAGGAATATCTATACAATGCATAAGAATAACCTTCAGAATGAACTCTCAATTTTATTTGAAATCTCTCAGCCACTGAAATTCAATTTTTTTCATTAATCTTTCCCCTTTGGTCCAAGAAGTCTTTCTCAATCACACCTTGCCAGGACAAGGCTCATCCCCATGAGTCATGTCCCATGCTGCCAGGGAGACTTACACATTTTGTAGTCATGCCCCCAAAGGGGGAGGGCAGTGAGTTTACCTGCAGAGTTGGCTTAAAGAGAGAGGCCACATCTGCGCAACAAAAGAGGTTCTTGGTGGGTGACTCAAGTAAAATTATAATTAGGCTTAGCTTCTCCATTGCAGAAGTATGTTTCAGAAGGGCAAAACTGAGTGCTTGGCCTATAAAACTGGGAGATCCTAATGCTTGTGAGAATATCAGGAATTTCATAGTTGAGGAAGTTTATTTCCAGATTTTCCCCCAGTTCCTCAAGTGGGCTTTGCATTTACTTTTTTATTCCCCACCCAAATTACCCTGGGATGAATTAAGTCATCACACTAACCTGTACAAACCAACAAGATCTCACTCTTTTGTCAAGGTTCTATGTAATTACGGCGTTTGAATAAACTGACCATACAAGCTAAATTAGAAAGAGTGCTACAAAAGATATAAATTTTGCACCAAATAAATCTCTCTTCTTTTGGTCTCACAAAGAAGATGAAGTTTTAAAATACCATTAATATCATCCTTTACCCTTTAGTCTGATTTGCCTTAGACCCAAACAGATCAGCTTAATTCATATCTTTAATGGAAGTCTGATCCCTTTTACAGCTTTTATAACAGTTGCTGAATGGAGTAATAACTGACATCATAGCTGCATAACTTGAGCTCTAAAACTCAGATGTCACACAAATACCAGAAGTTCCAGGGAATGACCAGGTTGCACACAAAGAGTGTAGCATCTCAGAATCAGGAATAGATGTGATTGTTGTAAGAGCTTGTAATCTAGGAACCTTTATAATAAGCCTTCCCCCGATAACCTATGCTTTCAAATTCAATTCTCAGAGTTTGTACATTATAGTTAGTACATATTAGTGAGGTGTTATAATATTCGTCTTTTCATTTCTGGCTTATTTTACTCAGAATACTGCCCTTAAGTTTCTTTCACCTAGTTGCATGCTTCATAACTTCATTTCTTCTTGCAGCCACTCAATATTCCATTGTATGTAAATACATCACATTTCATCCTTCCATTCATCAGTCGATGTACCCTGAGGCCACCTTCACCCATTGCAAATTGTGAATACTGCCGCCATTTGGTGTCCCTGCTTTCAGTTATACCAAGTATATACCTAAAAATAGGGTTGCAGGATCATATAGCAACCCTATACTTACCTTCCTGTGGATCTATCACACTGCCCTCCAGATGGGCTACACAATACTACTTCCCTACCAATAGTGAATAAATGTATAACTCTCTTGACATTTTCTGCAGCACTTGTATCTTTCTGTTTATTTTTTAAACCATTTTATTCACACAGCATACAATCCATCTTAAGTAAACAATCAATGATTCCAGGTATAATCAGTTATTCATTCACCACCATAATCTGTATGAGGGCACTTCCATTTCTTATGCAAAGAAAGGAGGAAAAATAAAGAATAGAAAGTAAAAAAAAATTAAAATAAACAAAAAGGAGAAATCACAACAAAAACACAAAGAATCCCATACCCCTCCCTACATTCCCACTCTTATTGATATTTTGCTTTTTCATATTGCCTTTGTTACATTTCATGGGAGTATATTACAATATTACTGTTTACTATAGACTCTAATTTGCATTGATTGTGTTTTTCCATATACCATCCCATTTTTACATGTTGCAATGTTGACATTCATTTGTTCTCCTTCATGTAAAAACAATCTTTTATTTGTACATTTAATCACAATCATTGTCCTCTCAAGTTGTACAGCCCCAGTCCTTATCTCCTATCTTTCCTTCTGTTGTCATATACATGCCCCTAGACCTCCACTTTCAAGCATACTCACACTGAGCTTTGTTCAATTTACTTACAATATTGTGCTATGACCAGGTAATATTGTGCTATCCATTTCTGGATCTTTATAATCACCTAACATTCTTTATTCCTTCAGTATCAAATGCCCAACCTCTATTCTCTTTATATCTCCTGATAATTTGTGTTCTCAAATTTAACTCTCAAAATTTTCTCACTAATGTTAGTTCACATTAGTGAGACCATACAGTATTTGTCCCTTTCTGGCTAATTTTGCCCAACATAATGTCCTCAAGATTCATCTATGTTTATTATATGCTTCATGACTTTATTCTTTTCCACAACTTCTCTCTCTCTTCTTACCCTTGCTGATATTCTTCATTTCTACACTATTCTCCAAACCTCTCTCTTCTGTCTTTTCCTATTGGCTTGTAGTACTCCCTTTAGTATTTGTTGTAGGGAAGGTTTCGTGTTCACAAACTCTCTCCATGTGTTTGTCTGAAAATATTTTAAACTCTCCCTCATTTTTGAAGGTCAGTTTTGTCAGATGTAGAATTCTTGGTTGGCACTTTTTCTCTTTCAGTATATTAAATATATCATACCACTGACTTCTTGCCTCCATAGTTTCTACTGCAAAATCTGCTTATAGTCTTATTGTGCTTCCCTTGAGTGTGATGGATCACATTTCTCTAGCTGCTTTCAGAATTCTCTCTTTGTCTTTGATATTTGAAAATCTGATTGATAAGTGTCTTAGAGTAGGTCTATTTTCATGTATCCTGTTTTGGGTACTCTGTGATTCTTGGATCTATATTTTATGTCTTTCATAAGAGTTGGGAAATTTCAAGTGATTATTTCCTGCATTATTTTATTTGCTCCTTTGCTCATAAACAATTTTTGGAATATAATGTCAGACAAACAAACAAAAATACCACAATTGTAATGAGACAAGACAGCACAAATGAGAAACAAAAGAAACAAACAACTCTTGTTGGAAATGTCAGAGAAAGAGTTTAAAATAACTATTATTTGTATGTGCAAGGAGGTACAGTACTAAAAAAGTTTTGACAGAGAATTGGAAACTATGAAAATGACAAATTAGATTTTAAGAGGACCAATAGAAATGAAAGAACATAAAAACACAATAACTAGACCAGAAAATTTGTACCTGGAATTTACTTTAGCAGGAAATATCCACAATGTATCACAGAGGCAAAGGGATGTGAAATTTAAAAGAGAAAGTGGGAGACAGAAATGATCTAACACAATCCAATAGAAATATAATTCAAGCAATATGTATAATTTAACATATTTTATTTGCTGCAACAAAAAAGTTAAGAGAAACTAGTGGAATTACTTTTAATAATATATTATATTTAACTCCATATATCCAAAATATTATCTTTTCAATATGTAATCAAAATAAAATAGCAGTGAGATATTTTACATTTTATTTTGCACCATGTTCTTGAATGCAAGTGTGTGTTCTACAATTACAAAATATCTCATTTCATACTAGCCGTGTTTCAAGTGCTCAACAGCCATATGTGGCTGATGGCTAGTGTATTTGATTGAGTACATCTAATATATATGTTATTGGAGTCACAGATGGAGAAAAGAGGTAGAAAATGGAGCATAAGTAATATCTGAAATGATAATAACTGAGAATTGTCCAAAACTGATGCAAAACATTAATCCACAGATGCAAGAAGTTCTGCCAACCTAAGCACATCATAGTAAAATTGCTGATAATCAAAGATAAAACAAATTCTTAAAAACAGAGAAAAAGACACATTAATGTCAAATGAGCAACCATTAGACTTATGCTGCCATTTCAAGAGAAACAATGAAGCCAGAATATGATGGGATATCTTCAAAATATTGGAAGAAAACAACTGACAATTCTGAATTTTGTACCCAACAAAATACCTTTTAAAATGAAGGTGAATGAATGATATCTTTACACAAAATTGTAAACAACTGTCAGTAACTGACCTGCACTATAAGAAATACTAAATAGTGTTATTCAGGCAGAAGGAAAAAGATCCCAGTGAAATATTTGGGATGCATGGAGGAATGAAGACAATGAAAAGTTTAAATATGTGGGTAAATAAAAATGATTATTGACTGTGTTTCAGTTTGCTAATGCTACCATTATACAAAATACCAGAAATAGATTGGCTTTTATTAAAGGGAATTTATTTGGCTACAAATGTACAGTTCTATGGCCATAAAAGTGTCCAAACTAAGGCATCAACAAGGAAATACCTTCTCTGAAGAATGGCCAATGGTGTCTGGAACACCTCTGTCTGCTGGGAAGGAACATGGCTGACATCTGCTTTCCCTTACTCCTGGGTTCTGGTTTCAAAATAAATTTTGAAACCAGAAATTTTGAAACCAGAAATAAATCCCTGCAGTAAAGTTAATCATTTGTGTAATTATAAATGCCAGAATTATTGTATTATTTTGTTTAGTATGCAACTCCAGTTCTTCCTTCCTACAGGTGCTAAAATGCAAATTCATAAAAGGCAATGATAACTCTATGATTTTGGACATGTAATATATAAAGTTGTAAGTGTCAATAAGTACAAAGAAAGATGGGAGAGTCAGGGGGTATAGGAAAAATGTATGTGTATGCTACTAAGTCAAGTTGGTAGCCAACCAAATATGATTGTTATATATTTAGGATGTTAAATTTTAACCCCGTGGTAACCAAAAGGAAAGTAGATGAAGTGCACATGGGACCAAGTGCACATGGGTCATTCTCTAGGATAGACCATATATTAGGTCACAATACAAATCTCAATAAATTAAAAAATATTGAAAACATACAATGTATAGTTTCCAAACAAAATGGAATGAAGGTAGAAATCAATAACGGGGAGATATGGAAAATTCACAAATATGTGTAATTTTAAAAAGAATTTAAAAAAACAATGAAATGGGTTAAAGAGGAAATCACAAGCATAATTAGGAAATATCTTGAGGGGAATGAACATGAAAATACAACATACCAAATCCTATTGTATGCAGCAAACACAGTGTTGAGAGGCAAATTTATAGCTCTAAATGCTTACATTAAAAAACAGAAAGACTTCAAATCAGAGACAACTGGAAAACTGGAAGAACTAGAAAAAAGAGCACACTAAACACAAAGTGAGCAGAAGAAAGGATATAACAAAGATTAGAGTGGAGATAAATGAAATAGGAAAGCCAATAGAGAGAAGCAACAAAACCAAAAGTTGTTTCTTCAAAAATTGAAAAATCTTTAGCTAGAGTGGCAAAGAAACAAGTGAGAGGATACAAATAACAAAAATAAAAAATAAAATGGGAAATATTACCACCAGCCCCTCTGAAATAGAAATGAGTATATGAGGATATTATGAACAACTGTACACAAATAAATTAGACAACATGGATGAAATGAACAAATTCTTAGAAACACATAAACCACCTACATTGACTCAAGAAGAAATTGAAAGTTTCAACAAACCAATTACTAATAAAGAGATTGAATGAGTCATTAAATCTCCCCAACAAATAAAATCACTGGACCAGATGGCATCCCAGGGGAATTTTGCCAAACATTCCAGAAGACAACTCCCATTCTCCTCAAACTCTTCCATTAAATTGAAGAAAAGGAACCCTACCTAATTTATTCTTCTAGGCCAACATCACCTCATACCATAGCCAGAAGAAGATACCACAAAAAAGAAAATTACAGAGCAACATCTCTTCAGAATATAGATGAAAAAATTCTCAACAAATGCTAGCAAACTGAGTCTAACAGCACATTAAAAGAAATATACACCAAGATCTAGTGAGATTTATCCCTGGTGTGCAAAAGTGGTTCAAAATAAGAAAATCAATATAACAAACCTCATTACCAGAATGCATGAAAAAACACAATCACATCAACTGATGCAGAAAAGGCATTTTACAAAATCTAACACCACTTCTTGATAAAAACACTTAGAATACTAGGAATAGAAGGAAACATACTCAACATGGTAAAGTATATATATGAAATAACCACTGCTAGCATTGCACTTAGTTGTGAAAGAATTAAAGCTTCCCCTCAAAGATCAGGAGCAATGAAAGGATGCCTACTGTCACCACTGCTATTTCACATTGTATTGGAATTACTCATCAAAGCAATTAGGCAAGAAAAAGAAATAAAATGCATCCACATTGTAAAGGAAGAAGTACAACTTTCCTTCTTTGCAGATGACATGACCCTTTATACAGAAAATCCTGAAAAACAACAACAAATCTCCCAAAACTAATAAATGAATTCAGCAAAGTGGTGGGGTACAAGACCAACACCCCCAAATCAATAGCATTTCTATACACAGGCAATGAAAAATTTGAAGAAATCAAGAAAAAATTCAATTGAAATAGCTCCTAGAAGAATGTAATATCTAGGAATAAATTTAATCATGGATGTAAAGGAATTGTACATAGAAAACTGAAAAATGTTTCTTAAAAAATCAAAGACCTAAATAAGTGGAAGGACATCCCCTGTTCATTGATTGGAAGACTGAATTTTGCTAAGATGTCAATTCTCCCCAAAGGATTTATAGATTCAACACAAACCCTTTCAAAATCCCAACAACTTTTTGCAGAAATGGAAAAGCCAGTCATCAAATGTAATGGAAACATAAGGGTCCCCAGAGAGCCAAAGCCATCTTGAAAAAATAATGAAGGTGGACAACTCACACTTCCTTATCTTAAAATTTATTACAATGCCATAGTAATCAAAACAGTGTGGTATTGGTACAAGGAAAGTTATAGAGACCAATGGAATCAAATGGAAAGCTCAGAAATCAACATTCACATTTATGATCAACTGATTTTTGAAAGGGGACAAAGACCACTTAATTAGGAAAGAATAGTCTCTTCAACAAATGGTGCAATGAAAACTGGAAAGTTATTTGCAAAAGGAATTACACAATGAGGACCCCTACCTCACACTTTATGCAAAAATCAACAAAAAAAAAATGTATCAAAGACCTAAATAAAGAATCCAGAATTATCAAACTCCTAGAAGAAACATAGGAAAGCATCTTCAGAACCTTGTGTTAGGCAATATTTTCTTATACTTTACAACAAAAACACAAGCAATGAAAGAAGAAATAGATAAATGAGCCCTCATCAAAATTAAAACTTTGGTCCTGTTCTGGTTTAAATCTGTTATGCACCCCATAAAAAGCCACATTCTTTAATGCAGTCTTGTGGGGGAAGACTTATTGTGGGTGGGTTCACATGATTGGTTCACTTCCAGGGAGATTTGACCCACCCAATTGAGGTTGGGACCTTTTGATTAGACTCATTGTGATGAATTCAAACTGATTAGTTCATTATGAAAGTAAAACAACAGCCTACACAATGTGAGAAAATATTTGGAAACCACATATCTGATAATGGTTTAATATCCAGAATTTATAAAGCAATCCTTCCATTTAACAAGAAAAAGACAAACAACCAAATTAAAATTGGAAATAAAAGACTTGAATAGACATTTCTCCCAAGAAGATATACAAATGCTAGAAAGCATACGTAGAGATGCTCAACATCATTAACCACCAGGGAAATGCAAATCAAAACAACAATGACATACCATTTCACACCCATTAGAATGTCTGCTATTATCAAAATGGAAAACTAAAACTGTTGGAGTGGATGTGGAGAAATAGGAGCACTCATTCTTTGCTGGTGGCAATGTCAAATGGTTCAGCCACATTGGAAGACACTTTGGCAATTCCTCAGAAAGTTAAAATAGAATTACCATATGGACTGCCAATCCCATTACTAGGCATATACCCAACAAATTGAAAGCGGGGACTTGGATACTTGCACTTCAATGGTCATAGTGGCATTATAACAATAGCCAAAAGATGGAAGCAACCCAGGTGTTTATCAACTGATGAATGGATGAAGATATGTGGTATATACATACAGAGTAATATTACTCAGCCATACAAAAGAATGAAGTTCTGATATTCACAACAAAATGGATGAACCTTGAAGACATCATGTTGAGTGAAATAAGCCAGACTGAAAAGGACAAACATTGTATGATATCACTGATATGAAATAATTAGAATAAGCAAACTCCTAAAGTCATAATCTAGGATACAGGATTACCAGGAAACATGGTGGGGATAGGGAATGGGAAGTCATGGCTTAAAATTTACACAGGTCCTATTTGGAATGAGGGAAATATTTTGGTAATGGATGGTGGTGATGGTAGCACAACACTGTGTATGTAATTAACCACTAGAATGTGGGTCAAAGGTGATAATTTAGGCTGTATATACCATAACAAAATAAAAATTAAAATAAAAAAATCCATGGAACTGCAGTATATAATCAGGGAAACCTAAGAAACTCTGGATTATAGTTAATAGTACAATTATAATGATGTTCTTTCATCAATTGTAACAAATGCTTCACACCAATACCATACATTAATAACAACATTGTATGTGGGAGTCCAGTATTTTATGCACAATTATTCTATAACACCACAGAAAAATCTCTAATAAGAAAAAGAAAAGTTTAATGTGATATTCATAGAATTTAAAATGTTCCAATGCCCTTGCATTGTCTAGGAAGTGGGTTAAAACCAATGAATATTAAACATGGTATATTATACATGGTATAACCTCTAGGTGAACTATTGACAGAATATTAAAGGTGCATACAGGGGTGTGGTAAGATGGTGAAGTGGTGAAGTGCAGGTTTTAGTTACTCCTCCAGGGCAGTAGATAGAAAGCCAGGAACTGCATGGATGAGACACCAGAAAGCAATTTGACTTTTGGCATACTTCATACAACACTCACGAATGCATGGAAGAGCTGAGATCAGTGAAATCTTTAAGTTCTCACAGCCAGGGGAACCATACCCCTCCCTGCCAGGCTCAGTCCCGTGGGAGGAGGGGCTGTTGGTGCTGGGAATGAGGAGGGAGAACTGCAGTTGCAGCTCATATTGAAACTTCAGACTGCTGATCCAAACCCCAAACATAGATAGACTGAGACCAGACACTGGAGAATCTGGGAGCAGTCAGCCAGGTAGAGAGGAGATAGGACTAGCAAAAACAGCAAAAACAAAAAACCCAAAAAAATAACAGAGACTTTTTGGAGTTCTGGTAAACATAGAACAGAGAAGGGCAGGGCTCAAACAGAGGGCAAATCCAGAGGGCAAGTTTCCTTGTCTGAAGAGCTGGTTTCTCTGCTTTCTTGATTGTTCCTTAATGGCCCTAATCTCCTCATCTCTTAGCATTTCAATAGCCCATTAGACCTACAAGGAGAGCCCTTCTATTTTTTTTTATCTTTTTCTCTTTTTCTAAAACAATTACTCTAAGAAGCCCATTACAGAAAGCCTCAAAGACTTGCAATTTGGGCCCAGACAAGAGAAGATCCAAGAAAGCTCTGACACACAAAGAAATACGTCCAGTGGCTGAGAAAATTCACTAAACAGCACAACTTCCCAAGAAAAGGGGGTGTCCCCTTACAGCCATCTTCCTGGTGGGGTGGGAATGCTCCTGCCTGGTGCCAGTGCCACAGCCCAGAGCTGCCCCAAACAACCCAGTGTGATGGGAAGTGTTTCCAACAACACATGCACACACCACATTATCAAGCGTTGATATTGTTGCCTTTCCTGCACCCTCAGCTGATTGTCCCAGAGCTGGGAAGGCAGAGCTGTGTGAAAAGGGGGAAATTAACACACCCCATTCAGCCATCTTTTCAGCAGACTGGGAACACCCCTACACAGCCCTGAAGCCCAGAAACTCCCTTGGGGGATGGCACTCACCTGTGATGTAGCACAGTTGCCCCACAGCAGAGGACCTAGGAGTTCATGGCTTGGAAGAAGGACCCACTCACAAGTCCCAAGGACCATATGCTAATACCAAGGACTTGTGGGTCAGTGGCAGAGACAAACTGTGGCAAGAATGAACTGAAGGATTAGACTATTGCAACAGCTTTAAATTTCCAGGAACACCTGGGAGATTTGATTATTAAGCAGCACCCCCTCCCTAACTGCTCAGATGCATGCCCCATATGCAGGGTGGGCAACACCAACTACACACACAAGCTTTGTGCACCAATTGGACCCCACAAGACCCACACCCCCACTCACCACAAAGACAAAAGTGGGAGAGAACTGGTTTGAGGGGAATAGGTGGCTCACGGACGCCACCTGCTGGTTAGTTAGAGAACGTGTACTCCATGAAGCTGTAGATCTGACAAATTGGAGATAAGGGCTTGAATCAGTCTACATACCCTAAAAGAACCCTATCAAGTTAAGCAAATGCCAAGAGGCCAAAAACAACAGAAAATTTTAAAACATATGAAAAAACCAGATGGTATGGATAACCCAAAACCAAACACCCAAATCAAAAGATCAGAGGAGACACTGTACTTGGAGCAATTAATCAAAGAATTAAGGATGAATAATGAGAGCATGCCACAGGATATAAAGGATATGAAGAAGAGCATGGGACAGGATAAAAAGGACATGAAGAAGATGCTAGAATGCTAGAAGAGCATAAAGAAGAAATTGCAAGAGGAAATAAAAAATAGATGATCTTATGGAAATAAAAGGAGCTGCTGACCAAATTAAAAAGATTCTGGATACTCATAGTACAAGACTAAAGCAAGCTGAACAGTGAATAAGTGGCCTAGAGGATGACAGAATGGAAAATCAAAGAACAAAAGAAAGAATGGGGAAAAAATCAAAAAAATTAAAATGGACCTCAGGGATACAATAGATAATATAAAACATCCAAGTATAAGACTCACTGGTGTTCCAGAAGGGGAAGAGAAGGGTAAAGGTCTAGGAAGAGTATTCACAGAAATTGTTGGGGAAAACTTCCCAAAATGTCTAAACACCATAAATACACAAATCATAAATGCCCAGTGAACTCCAAATAGAATAAATACAAATATACCCACTCCAAGATACATTCTGATCAGACTGTCAAACACTGAAGTGAAGGAGCAAGTTCTGAAAGCAACAAGAGAAAAGCAATTCACCACATACAAAGGAAACAGCAGAAGACTAACTAGTGACCACTCAGTAGCCACCATGAAGGTGAGAAGGCAGTAGCAAGACATATTTAAAATTCTGAGAGAGAAAAATTGCCAAACAAGAATTCTTTATCCAGCAAAGTGCTCCTTCAAATTTGAGGGAGAGCTTAAATTTTTCACAGACAAACAAATGCTGAGAGAATTTGCTGACATGAGACCTGCCCTACTTGAGATACTAAGGGGAGCCCTACTGACAGAGAAAAAGAAAGGAGAAAGACATATGGAGAAAGGGTCAGTACTAAAGAGATTCAGTATGGGTACATTAAAGGACATCAAGAGAGAGAGGGAAAAAATATATCTGACAAACATAAACCAAAGGATAAGATGGCTGATTCAAGAAATGCCTTCACAGTAATAACATTGAATGTAAAAGGATTAAACTCCCATATCAAAAGATTGGCAGAATGGATCAAAAAAATGAACCATCAAAGTGTTGCATACAAGAGACTCATCTTAGGCACAGAGACACAAAGAAATTGAAAGTGAAAGGATGGAAAAAATTTAATGCAAGCTACAGCCAAAAGAAAGCAGGAGTAGCACTATTAATCTCAGATAAAATAGATTTTAAAAGCAAGGATGTTATGAGAGACAAAGAAGACCACTACATACTAATAAAAGGGACAATTCAACAAGAAGAAATAACAATCATAAATGTTTATGCAACCAATCAAGGTGCCATAAAATACAGGAGACAAACACTGGCAAAATTAAAGGAAGCAATTGATGGTTCCACAATAATTGTGGGAGACTTCAACACATCACTCTCTCCTATAGATAGACCAACCAGACAGAAGACCAATAAGGAAATTGAAACTTAAACAATTTGATAAATGAATTGGATTTAACAGACATATATAGAACATTACATCCCAAATCACCAGGATACACATTCTTCTCTAGTACTCATGGAACTTTCTCCAGAATAGATCATATCCTGGGACATAAAACAAGGCTCAATAAATTTTAAAAAATTGAAATTATTCAAAGCACATTCTCTGACCACAATGGAACACAATTAGAAGTCAATAACCATCAGAGACAGGAAATCCACAAATACCTGGTGGTTAAGCAACACGCTCCTAAACAATTAGTGGGTTAAAGAAAAAATAGCAAGAGAAATTAGTAAATATATAGAGAAGAATGAAAATGAGAACACAACATACCAAAAACTATGGGATGCAGCAAAAGTGGTACTGAGGGGGAAATTTATAGCACTAAATGCATACATTAAAAAGGAAGAAAGAGCTAAAATAAAAGAACTAATGGATCAACTGAAGAAGCTGGAAAATGAACAGCAAACCAATCCTAAACCAAGTAGAAGAAAAGAAATAGCAACGATTAAAGCAGAAATAAATGACATAGGGAAGAAAAAACAATAGACACAATAAATAACACCAAAAGTTAGTTTTTTGAGATCAACAAGATTGCAAAAACCCTAGCTAGACTGACAAAATCAAAAAGAGAGAAGACCCATATACACAAAATAATGATTGAGAAAGGTGACATTACTGTGGATCCTGAAAAAATTTTAAAAATTTTAAGAGGATGCTATGAACAACTGTATGCCAACAAACTGGATCACATAGAGGAATTGGACAATTTCTTGGAAACATATGAACAACCTAGACTGACCAGAGAAGAAATAGAAGACCCCAACTAACCAATCTTAAGCAAAGAGATCCAATCAGTCATCAAAAAGCTTCTCACAAATAAATGCCCAGGGCCAGATGGCTTCAGAGGGGAATTCTACCAAACTTTCCAAAAAGAACTGACATTGAACTTACTTAAACTCTTTCAAAACATTGAAGTAAATGGAACACTACCTAACTCATTTTATGAAACTAACATCAATCTAATACCAAAACCAGGCAAAGATGCTACAAAAAAGGAAAATTACAGGCCTATCTCCCTAATGAATATAGATGCAAAAATTCTCAACAAAATACTTGCAAATTGAACCCAAAGACACATTAAAAAAATCATACATCATGACTAAGTGGGGTTCATTCCAGGCATGTAAGGATGTTTCAACATAAGAAAATCAATGAATGTATTACAACACATTAACAAATCAAAAGAGAATAATCAAATGATTGTCTCAATAGATGCTGAAAAAGCATTTGAAAAATCCAACATCCCCTTTTGATAAAAACAGTTCAAAAGGTAGGAATTGAAGGAAACTTCCTCAATATGATAAAGAGCATATATGAAAAACCCACAGTCTCTCAATGGTGAGAGACTGAAAGCCTTTCCTCTAAGATCAGGAACAAGACAAGGATGCCTGCTGTCACCACTGTTATTCAACATTGTGCTGGAAGTGCCAGTTAGGGCAATCTGGCAAACAAAGAAATAAAAGGCATCCAAATTGGAAAGGAAGAAGTAAAACTGTCATGGTTTGCAGATAATATGATTTTATATCTGGAAAACCCTGAGAAATTGACAACACAGCTACTAGAGCTAATAAACAAATTTAGCAAAGTAGAAGGATACAAGATTAAAGCACATAAGTCAACAATGTTTCTATATGAAAGAAATGAAAAAATTGAAGAGACACTCAAGAAAAAGATACCATTTCCAAAGCAACTAAAAAAATGAAGTACCTAGGAATAAACTTAACCAAAGATGTAAGAGACTTACACAAATAAAACTACATAACTCTACTAAAAGAAATAGAAGGGGACTTTAAATAATGGAAAAATATTCCATGTTCATGGATAGGAAGGTTAAATATCATTAAGATGTCAATTCTACCCAAACTCATCTACAGATTCAATGCAATCCCAATCAAAATTCCAACAACCTACCTTGCAGACTTGGAAAAGCAAGTTATAAAATTTATTTGGAAACGGAAGATGCCTCAAGTTGCTAAAACACTCTAAAGAAAAAAAAAAACAAAGTGGGAGGACTTTCATTCCCTGACTGTGAAGTTTATTATAAAGCCACAGTTGCCAAATCAGCATGGTACTGGCACAAAGATAGACACATTGATCAATGGAATTGAATTGAGAATTCAGAGATAGACTCCCAGATCTACAGCTGACTGATCTTTGATAAGGCCCCCAAAGCCACTGAACTGGGACATAACAGTCTTTTCGACAAATGGGGCTGGGAGAGTTGAATATCCATATCCAAAAGAATGAAAGAGGACCCCTACCTCACCCCCTACACAAACATTAACTCAAAGTGGACCAAAGATCTCAATATAAAAGACAGTACCATAAAACTCCTAGAAGATCATGTAGGGAAACATCTTCAAGACTTTGTATTAGGTGACCACTTCCTAGACTTTAAACCCAAAGCACAAGCAACAAAAGAAAAAATAGATAAATGGGAACTCCTCAAGCTTAGAAGTTTCTGTACCTCAAAGGAATTTGTCAAAAAGGTGAAGAGGCAGCCATCTCAATGGGAAAAAACTTTTGGAAACCATGTATCTGACAAAAGACTGATGTCTTGCATATATAAAGAAATCCTACAGCTCAATGACAATAGTACAGACAGCCCAACTATAAAATGGGCAAAAGATATGAAAAGACAGTTCTCTGAAAAGGAAATACAAATGGCCAAGAAACACATGAAAAAATGTTCAGCTTCACTAGCTATTAGAGAGATGCAAATTAAGACCACAATGAGATACCATCTCACACCAATTAGAATGGCTGCCATTAAACAAACAGGAACCTACAAATGCTGGAGAGGATGTGGAGAAATTGGAACTCTTATTCATTGTTGGTGGGACTGTATAATGGTTCAGCCACTCTGGAAGTCAGTCTGGCACTTCCTTAGAAAACTAGGTATAGAATTAACCTTCAATCCAGGGATTGCACTTCTCATTATATACCTGGAAGAACTGAAAGCAGTGATACGAACAGATAGCCACACACCAATGTTCATAGCAGCATTATTCACAATTGCCAAGAGATGGAAACAACCCAAACGTCCTTCAACAGATGAGTGGATAAATACAATGTGGTATATACACATGATGGAATACTATGCAGCTGTAAGAAGGAACATTGTCCTGAATCATAATGACAACATGGATGAACCTTGAAGACATAATGCTAAGAGAAATAAGCCAGGCACACAAAGAGAAATATTATATGCTACCACTAATGTGAACATTGAAAAATGTAAAACACATGGTTTATAATGTAGAATGTAAGGGAACTAGTGATAGTGAGCAATTAATGGAGGGGAAATGATAACCCAATAAGAACCAATAAGCTATCCTGGGTAAATTTAACGTTCTGGGAATGCCCAGGAATGCCTATGGTCTGTTAATTTCTGATGGGTATGGTAGGAACAAGTTCACAGAAATGTTGCTATATGAGGTTATTTTCTTGAGGTAGAGTAGGAACATGTTGGAAGTAAATTAGTTATCTTAGGTTTGTTGTCTTTTTATTACTCCCTTTTTATGGTTTGTTTGAAATGTTTTTTATTGTATTTTTTTTTTACTTTTTTGATATAGTTGATTTTTTAAAAAATTAAATGAAACAATGAAAAAATATGCAGCACCCCCTTGAGGAGCTGGTGGAGAATGCGGGGTTGTTGGGCCTCCCCACTTCGATGGTTGCTGATATGCTCACAGACATAGGGGACTGGTGGTTTGATAGGCTGAGCCCTCTACCACAGGACTTGCCCTTGGGAAGACTGTTGCTGCAAAGGAGAGGCTAGGCCTCCTTATAATTGTGCCTAAGAGCCTCCTCCCAGATGCCTCTTTGTTGCTCAGATGTGGCCCTCTCTCTCTAGCTAAGCCAACTTGGCAAGTGAAATCACTGCCCTCCGCCCTATGTGGGATCTGACACCCAGGGTAGTGAATCTCCCTGGCAACATGGAATATGACTCCAGGGGAGAAATCTAGATGCAGCATCGTGGGATGGAGAACATCTTCTTGACCAAAAGGAGGACATGAAAGGAAATGAAATAAGCTTCACTGGCAGAGAGATTCCAAAAGGAGCCAAGAGGTCATTCTGATGGGCACTCTTATGCACAAATAGACAACCCTTTTAGGTTCTAATGAATTGGAATAGCTAACAGTAAATACCTGAAACTATCAAACTGCATCCCAGAACCCATAAATCTTGAAGAGGATTGTATAAAATTGTAGCTTATGAGGGGTGATAATGTGATCGGGAAAGCCATATGGACCACACTCCCCTTTGTCTAGTTTATGGATGGATGAGTAGAAAAATGGGGGAAGAAAAAAAAAAGGCACCCAGTGTTCTTTTTTACTTTAATTGTTCTTTCTCCCTTTAATTTTTATTCTTACTATGTTTTGTGTGTGTGGTAATGAAAATGTCAAAAATTAATGTTGGTGATGAATGCACAACTATATAATGGTACTGTAAACAATTGAATGTATGCTTTGTTTTTATGAATGCATGGTATGTGAATATATCTCAATAAAAATGTATTTAAAAAAAAGAAAATATAGCTCCTACACCAAAAACAAAAGTGCATACAATTTCTAAGTTACTAGAGGAACAGAGTGGGAAGAATACAAAATAATCTAAAATAAAGTTTATAAACAGAGAATATTATAATTGAGGAACATAGCATATAATTTAATCACAAATATATCAGCAATTAAATTAAATACAAATGGACAAAATACTCCAACAAAAAGACAATTATTGTTAGACTAGATTTAATTTTTATAAGCCTATTTCTTACTTGTAAGAAACACATCTTCATAATTATAAATAATATTATAAATCAAAGAATGGAAAAAACATATTGCACAAACACCAAATGAAAGTCATATATATTCATAGCTGTCAAAATAGACTTTACCATAGAAAGCCTTTCAAAGAGAAAGATAAGTCATAATGATAGAAGGTTCAATTCACAGAGAGATACAATAATTTTAAATTTGGATGTATCTAATAGCATTGCCTCTAAAGTTGTAAAGCAAAAATTGCCCAAATTAGAAAAGAATTAGACAAATTCACAATTAAAGTGGGTATTTTTAACACTTTCTCAGTATCTACAAGAATCTGCGGTACCTGGAAGCAGACCAAAAAAATAAATCATCAAGAACATATATTTGAACAAGAATAACAGATTTGATCTACTATATATATTCCACAACTGTTGATTTAGCATTAGTTTTACATGCATTCAGAAATTTACCAAAATTGACCATAAAGTAAGTCTCACCAGATTTGGAAAGATTGACATTATACAGAGTGTTTTTCTCTGATCACCGTGAAATTAAGCTAGAAATCAATATAAAAGATAATGAGGATAACCCCTTTGTGTTGGAAATAACACATTGCTCAAGAAAAAATCACAGTAGAAATTAGAAAACACTTTGACCTAAATGATGATGAAAGCAGTACACACTAAACCCTGTGAAAGGCCATTAAATTTGTTTTTGAAGTTTATTGTCATAATATCATATATTAGAACAGAAGAGAGACAAAAATTAAGCAAGCTAAGCAACTACTCTGATAAATAAGAAAAAGAACAGAAAATTAAATCTAAAGAAAGTAGAAGGAAAGAAATGACAGAACAAAGAAAATAAATTAATGAAATAGAAAACAAACATACAACAGAGACAATCAACAAAGCCAAGGATTGATTATATGAAAAGACTCATAAAATTGCTAAGCCAATGGTGAGAACGTCAAGATGAAAAAAAAGACACAAATAACCAAATTGAGGAATGTAAAGGAGACACATCTATAGATCCTGCTTTAATTAAACATATCCTAAGAGGATATTATGAAAACATTTGTACCAGAAACTGTGAAAATTTATATGAAATGGAAAAATTCATGAAAAAATACAGGTTGGCAAAATTGATAACAAAAATAGAAAATAATAATAGCTGTACAGCTACTTAAAGAAATTGGCTATGATATTTTTCATAGAGAATAAAATAATAAAATTTTACCCCTTTCTCCTTCCAAATCCAAAATTAGTTTTTGGTAGATTGTAGATCTAGCAAGAGAAAAGCAAAACAATTAGGAGAAAGAAAAGTCAAACCACAGAGCAGGAGATATTTAAAACAGATGTAGTCAATAAAGGGCTTCTATGAGAGGAAATTTGCCAAGAATTCAAACTCTGGAAAGAGTTGAGAACAAAAAAAATTGATAGATCTTTAAAATTGCACTTATATATTTATTGGAGGTTTGTAAACACAAATGCCAACAGAGGCCAGGCTGGAGTAAAAAAAGTACAATGTTATTCTGATTATAAGAAACACCTGGAAAAATAGAATCATATATCATTTTTATTAAACTATGATGTAAGCATGTTATATAACATAAACCTGTATCATGTTAATCATATTTTAAATTTAATCCTGGAAAACTACAAATTAAAAAGTTGAAATATTTAATCATTTTTGCTATATTTCATTACTTGTTTGATGTACAATTTGAAAACTGGTACATTTCCTTTTACACATTCATTTCAATGTAGTTTAAGTTAAAGCATACAGTACAAAATTTGGTCTTAAATTCTCCAACTGAGAGCAATATTTTTATTCAGTTTTGTAATGCAAATGTTGTTCTTATGATTGATTTTTCCAAATGTGGATGGAATTTTAACTATTTAGGATAACTTATCCTGAGGTAATTTTATAAATCTGGTATTCCATTATTATATATAGTTAGCAGTACCATATTTCCTAAGACTTAAATAACTTCCAATTGAAGCTCTTTATTTATGTTATTAATATTTATTGAGAAAGGCAACATGAAGATGTTAATTTTGAGAAATTTGGATATCAAATAATCTTGTTTTGGAATTCTGTCTTAAACCTCACAATATGGGAAATGTTATTCAGGCCAAGACATTTATACAGAAACTGATTTTAGTGTAGGACAGTGAGCCCGATGATCCCATGCTAGATCCCTTGCTATTTTCACAAAGACCCAATTTATCTAAGAAAAAGCAAATTATATGATGCATTTGCATAATTATTTGTGAATGTTGTTGCAGAGAAAAAAGGTATTGAGATGGTTTGTAATGTCAAATAGGCAAAGTCTTTAATATTCCTTGGAGAGCTGAACAAGTCAATTTCTTTCAGTACTTTTAAAAAAATTTCAACATTATACCATGATTGTAACAATTGACCTTCTATAGAATGCATCAGTATTACACTGTGCATTCAATTCACTAAGAACATCTAGGAATGCTCTGAGGTTCAAGTCACAAAAACATACATTTCAGAGCATTAATCACTAAATTCTTCACTTGCTCAAATTTAAGTTTTTTATTACATGATTCCTGGTGAATGATGCAAGTTGCTACCTTGGATATAAATTTCATGCATGTCCATTGTTAACATGACTCATTTAAAAGTACCATCGACAATCACACTAATCTTAACTCATCTACATTTAAAAAGTTCAAGACTATATTAAAAGTTCAAGAGTTTTCAACACACAAATAAACAAACCATTTCCTGATCTTTGCGTAGGGCATACACCATGTACAAAAGCTAAATTCTAATCTAAATTCTAAATTCTAATCTAATCTAAATTCTAATCTAAATTCTAATCTAAATTCTAATCTAAATCACAAATAAATATAGCTAGTTGGGTGGAATCATTTGTATCTGTGCTCTCATAAGTTGCAATAGGAGATTTCACAAATGATTTAATCTTTACATAGAATTTGTCCATTACATTTTTAGACTTGTCTTTAACATCCTGAAATAATAGCGTTTCTTAGTATGCTTATATTTGTAAATCCTTTTTTTCTGTCATTGATGCATAATTTCTACTTGAATCATTACTTTCATAAATTCACCATCTAAATAGTGTTTTGCTGTCTGGGAAATTTTTCACTTAACTGCAGCATCATTACTCATTCTATTCACATTAAAAGTAAACACTGTGGTATCATACTGTGGACAGTGGATTGTATACCATGGATGATTGTATGGTGTGTGAATGTATTTCAATAAAACTGAATTTAATAAAAAATAATAATAATAAATGAAAAGGAAAAAAAAGTAAACACTGTGGAACTTTCATTCCTATCTTAAGTTTGTTAAGTTTTTTGGAAGACATTATATCAGTCATCATTACAGCTAAGATTATTTCAGTATGGCATCTTATGCTCTTTTGATTTATTCACACTGCATATTAAACACATTGAGATGTTTTTCACTTCTGCAAACAAATAGTCTCTCTCATTTTTTAAAGCTGTCTCCTCCAGCCACCCTTAAAATTGGGAGACCAGGGAAAAAGCACAAAGGGAGGCTCACATCCTATATGTGTAAATATCTGTAAGTTAAATATCTAAAAGCTTGCAGAATCTTAATTTTTTTCTATCCTTCTATCTTGATAGACATAATTATTGCAAAATAAAAATTATATTTAAAGGTATGGCTTTTATATGACTGAAGTTCAATAAAACATTAAACACAATAAATGTTATTGTTGTGTATATCATGGATGGGATATGTATATGAGTAATAAATTCATTATCCATAAATAATTATATAATTATTTGATAAAATATGCTTTTCTTACTTCATAGCAAAATAATGATGAGGTAATAATCAAGATTTTCGCATATGTTTTAAAGAGTTAAAAATAAAATGTTATTCTATTCAAAGTTTATGAAGTTGAGTATATTTCCATAAAAATGTAAATTAAATTAAATGTAATGAATCAAGAAATTAAAATTCATTTTTTTGTACAATTGGACCATTTTACCCCTTTTTATTGAAGTTCCAAGTGTTAGGCCCATTCATTTTTTGAAAGCAGTTTAATCGAAATATATCCATATACTATACAATCCATATAAAGTGTGTAATCAAGGGTTTTTAATAAATTTGCAGAGTTGCACACTCATCATCAGAATCAATTTTAGAACATTTTCATTACTCCAAAAAGAAAAACCACATACCCCTTAGCAGGTGCTTCAAAGTTCTATCCTTCCCCATTCCTAAATAACCACTAATCTATTTCTGTCTTTATAGATTTATTGATGTTTATATTTTATATAAACGGAATCATACATATGTAGTATTTGTATCTTGTTTCTTTTACTTAGCATAATGTTTAAATTATTGCTTTTTTTAATTAGAGAAAAGTCATGTAAAAAATACAATGTTCCCAAAATACCCCTATTGTTGACACTTTGCGGTAGTGTGGTACCTTTGTTATAAATGAAGAAAGAATATTAAAATAGTACTACTAACTATAGCCCAAAGTTTACATTAGGTATATTTTTCCCATATACTACCATATTATTAACACCTATATTAGTCTTATACATTTCTTATAATTCAAGAAAGAATATTCTTATACTTTGGACTATTAACCCCAGTCCATCACCTACAACACTGTGTTATACAGCTCCATGTTTTATCTTCTAACTTTTCTTCTAGTAACATACACAGCCCAAAATTCCCCTTTCAATCACATTCACATGCATAATTCAGCATTGTTAATTATGCTCACAATAATGCTCTACCCTTGCCCTTCCATTTCCATACCTTTCCAATAAACCTAAAGAGAACTTCTGTACAAATTAAGTGTCAGCTCCCCATTCTCAACCCCAATCTTTTCCCAGGTAACATAAATTCTAGATTCTAACTCTAGGAGTTTGCTTATTATAATTAGTTCATATCAGTGAGATCATACAACATTTGTACTTTTCTGCCTGGTTTATTTCATTCAGTGTAATGTCCTCAAGGTTCTTCCATATTGTCACATGATCAGGGCTTCACTGCTTTTTACAGTTGAACAATATTCCATCATATGTATATACCTTGTTTTGTTTATCCATTCATTGGTTGATGGACATTGGTTGATTGGGTTTCTTCCATTTTGGGCTATTGTGAATAATGCCATTATAAACATCAGTGTGCAAATATCTGTTAGACTCCCTGCTTTCAGTTCTTCTGGGTATATAACTAGCAGCAGGATGGCCAGGTCATATGGGAATTCTACATTTAGCTTCCTGAGGAACTGCCAAACTGTTTTCCACAGCAGCTGCACCATTTTATATTCCCACTAGCAGTGAACAAGTGTTCCTACTTCTCAACATCCTCTTCAATACTTGTGATTTTGTGTTTTACTTAGTAGTTGCCATTTTAGTGGGTGTGAAATAATATTCCAGTTTTGTTTTGATTTACATTTCCCTAATAGTTATTGATGTTGCACATTTTTCCATATACGATTTAGCCATTAATATATCCTCTTTAGAGAAATGTCTATTCAAGTCTTTTACCCATTTTTTAATTGGGTTTGCCATTTTGTTGTTGAGTTGCAGGGTTGCTGTGGCAAAAACTTCCAGTACAATGTTCAATAACAGTGGTGACAATGGGCATCCTTGTCTTTTTCCTGATCTTAGAGGAAAAGCTTTCAGTCTTTCACCACTAAATAGGATGTTAGCTGCAGGTTTTTCATATATGCCAATTATCATGTTACGGATGCTTCCTTCTATTCCCAGTGTATAAGGGTTTTTTTTTCAAGAAATGGTGCTGTATTTTGTCACATGCTTTTTCTGCATCTATTGAGAGGTTCATGTTCTTTTTTCTGTCATTCTGTTAATGTGGTGTATTACATTAATTAATTTTCTTATGTTGAATAAACCTTGCATAACAGGGATAAACCCTACTTGAACACAGTGTATAATAGTTTTAATATGCTTTTTTAATTGAGATTGTTCACATACCATGCAATTATCCAAAGATCCAAAGTGTACAATCAGTTGCCCGTAGTACCGTCATACATCTGTGCATCCATCAACACAATTAATTTTTTTCAGTTTTTAGAACATTTTCAATACTCCAGAAAAGAAATAAAGACAAAAAAAAGGAAACTCAAATCCTCCCATACCCTAACCAGCCCCCCTCCATCATTGATTCATAGTATTGGTATAGTACACTTGTTATTGTTGATGAAAGAATGTTAAAATACTACTAACTGTAGTATATAGTTTGCAATAGGTGTATTTTTTCCCTATATGTCCCTCTATTATTAACTTCTAGTTATAGTGTCATACATTTGTTCTAGTTCATGAGGGAGATTTCTAATGTTTGTAGTTAATCACGGACATTGTCCACCACAAGAGTCACTGTTTTATACATTCCCAACTTTTAACCTCCAAATTTCCTTCTGGTGACATACGTGACTCTGAGCTTCCCCTTTCCACCACATTCACAGATCATTCAGCACTGTTAGTTTTTCTCACAACATGCTACCACCACCTCTGCCCATTTTCAAACATTTAAGTTCAGCATAGTTGAACATTCTGCTCATAATAAGCAACCGCTTCCCATTCTTTAGCCTCGTTCTATATCCTGGTAACTTATATTTCATGTCTATGAGTTTACATATTATAATTAGTTCATATCAGTGACACCCTGCAATATTTGCCCTTATGTGTCTGCCTTAATTCACTCAATATAGTGCCCTCAAGATTTCTTCATCAACCCATTTTTAAGATGGTTTTGTTCACACACCATACATTCTGTCCTAAGTAAACAATTGATGGCTCCCTGTATAGTCACATATTTATGTATTCACCACCATCACCACTATCCATATAAGAAAATCTCAATTTCTTCCACAAAGAAGGAGGAAGAGTCAAAGAAGTTAGAAACACAAGAAAAAGAAAAATGAGAGAAAAATAAAACCATGACAGCTAGGAAGCATCAAAAGGAAAGATAGCATTAAACTAAAGTAGAATAAAGTCAGACAACATCACCAATGCCAAGAAGTCCCATACCCTTATGTCTCCCTCTTATATGCATTTAGCTTTGGTATATTGCCTTGGTAACATTCAAGGAAGCATAATACAATGCTTCTGTTAATTATAGTCTCTAGTTTTCATTGATTGTATTCCTCTTTGAACCATACTCACAGTCACCTTTGTTCGGTGTACTTACATTGCTGTGCTACTATCATCCAAAATTGTGTTCCAAACCTCTCATTCCTGTCTTTTCCAAACTGTCTGTAGTGTTCCCTTTAGTATTTCCTGTAGAGCATGTATCTTGTTCACAAGCTCTGTCATTGTCTGTTTGTCAAAGAATATTTTAAGCTCTCCCTCATATTTGAAGGATAGTTTTGCTAGATATAGGATTCCTGGTTTGTGTTGTTTCTCTTTCAGTATCTTAAGTATATCACAGCACTTCCTTCTTACCTGCAGGGTTTCTACTGAGAAATCCACACAGTCTTATCAAGCTTCCTTTGTATGTGAGGGATCACTATTCTCTTGCTCCTTTCCGGATTCTCTCTTTATCTTTGACATTTGGTAGTCTGATTATTAAGTGTCTTGGCATAGGCCTATTCATATCTATTCTTCTCCTAGCTATTCCAATACATGAAAAACTAAAAAAGGGATATCTATATAATGCATAAGAATAACCTCCAGAATGACCTCTCAACACCACTTGAAATCTCTCAGCCAGTGAAACTTTATTTTGTTTCATTTCTGTTCCCCCTTTTGGTCAAGAAGGCTTTCTAAATCCCATGATGCTGGAACCAGGCTCATTCCCAGGAGTCATGTCCTATGTTGCCAGGGAGAATTACACCCCTGGGAGTCATGTCCCACATAGTAGGGAGGGCACTGAGTTTACCTGAATAGTTGGCTTAGAGAGGTCACATCTGAGCAACAAAAGAGATTGGCCAATGGTGTATGGAAAACCTCTGTTGGCTTGGAAGGCACGTGGCTGGCCTCTGCTCCAAAGTTCCGGTTTCAAAATGGCTTTCTCCCAGGATGTTCCTCTCTAGGCTGCAGTTCCTCTTCAAAATGTCACCCTCAGTTGCTCTTGGGGCATTTGTCCTCTCTTAGCTTCTCTGGAGCAAGAGTCTGCTTTCAATGCAGACTCTGGGTCTGGTTTTCAGAAATCTCAAGTCTACAGCCACAGGATATAATATTTTCTTTCAAGGCACACATAGAAACCTTTACATCTGTCATACAGCACTTAAGTTTTAAATTTGAAGCCTTTAGCTCATCCCTTTCTCATAACTATATCCAGCATATCTAAGACCAACCAGCCAACATCATTAAACCTCATAACTATGCAAAACTCTGTTAAGATGTCAAAAACACTGTCATCCAGAGCCTTGCTTCATACAAGAGTATGATTAAGAGAATCAAATGGTAATATTTTGTATATTTCCATTGCCGACTCACACCATGGACTGTCAGTGTCATCCTGATTATTGGAAATGGAGTCATCAGTGCCTTTGAATCTAATCAGAGTAGAAAACAAATTATAAAAGCCCATTTTAAGATTCTGTTTCTCAAGAACCACTGCCGGTACCAAGTTGTATTAGTTAGGGTTCTCTAGGGAAACAGAATCAACAAGAAATATCTATAAATATAAGATTTATAAAAGTGTCTCCTGCAACTGTAGGTATGCATGAGTCCAAATTCCATAGGGCAGCAAGCAGACTGGCAACTCCATGAACATGTTCAATGAAATCCTCAGGCAGCAAACTGGCAACTCCAATGAATGTGTTCAATGAACTCCTCAGGCAATGAACTGGCAACTTTGATGAACTCCTCAGGAAATGCTTCACTGGTTAACCAAAAAAGAAGTGATGGTCTTCTATCTGTCTTGCTTAAAAGTCAACTGATTGGATTAAATCCAGCTGATTGCATTCTCTCATTGTGGAAGACATGCCCTTCATTGACATAATCACTCATAGCTGCAGCCAATTTACTGATGATTTAATAAACCAGCCTTCTGGTTTATTAACCAGCCACAAATGTCCTTGCAGTAATGGTTAGCCAGTGCTTACTTGACCAGACACCTGGGTACCATCACGTGGCCAAGTTGACACATGAACCTAAGCATCATACCAGCTCTACTACTAGCCTTCCCTTCAGAGATAGACCCCAGAGCCTAGGAGAAACAGCCTAAACCAAAACTAAAAGGACACATCTCCTTACACTGTTGCCAGTGACAGGCTGACAGGGGCCACCTGCTGGACAGATTAGGAAAAGCACAGCTGCTAGAGGCCTCACAGGAAAGTCAGTCAATCTCTAAGACACACCCACAGGGAGACTTGAAACTGAATATAACCCCATTCTGAGATCTGAGCCTATTCTGGCCTGGAAAACTCTGATTGGGGTAACCAAGGAAACCAGATACCTAGACAACAGAAAACTACAATCTACACTAGGAGAAACAAAGATATGGCCCAGTCAAAGGAACAAACTTATACCGCAATCAAGATACAGTTGAGATATTGTTTCACTTTAATGAAATCATCTATTAAAGATTTGCAAAGAAATATGCTAAATCAAACAAAAAAAACAAATCAATGAGTTCAGGGAAGATTTGGCAAAAGAGATGAAGGCTATGAGGAAACACTGGGTGAACATAAGGTAGAAATTGAAAGTTTGCAAATACATCTGGCAGAATATATGTGAATGAAAGGCACAATACAAGAGATGAAAACCACAATGGAGATACACAAAAAAAAATCTCAAGAGGCAGAAGAAAATACTCAGAAACTGGAGAACAAGACACCTGAAATCCTACATAAAAAAGATCAAATATGGAAAAGAATGGAAAAATATGAGCAACATCACAGAGTAGTGAATGACAACATGAAGCACTTGAATATATGTGTCATAGTGTCCCAGAAGGAGAGGAGAAGGGAAAAGGGGCAGAAGCAATAATAGAGGAAATATTCAATGAAAATTTCCCATCTCTAATGAAAGACATAAAACTACAGCTCCAAGAAGCACAGCATACCACAAAGAGAATAGATCTGAATAGATCTACACCAAGACACTTAATAATCTGATTATCAAATATCAAAGTCAAAGAGAGAATCCTGAAAGCAGCAAGAGAAAAGGGATCCATCACATGTAATGGAAGCTTGATAAGACTATGTGTGGATTTCTCAGTAGAAACCATGGAGGCAAGAAGGAAGTGGGGTGATATATTTAAGATACTGAAAGAGAAAAACCACCTATAAAGAATCCTATATCTGGCAAAACTATCCTTCAAATATGAGGGAGAGTTTAAAATATTCTCTGACAAACAGACAATGACAGAGTTTGTGAACAAGATACCTGCACTGCAGGAAATACTAAAGGTAACACTACAGACAGATAGGAAAAGACAGGAATGAGAGGTTTGGAACACATTTTGTTGATCGTAGCAGAAAAACGTGAGTACACTGAACAAAGATGCCTGTGAGTATGGTTGAAAGAGGAAGGCTAGGAGCACATGTGCACTAGAAGGAAAGAGGAAAGATAAAGACAGGGACTGTATAACTCAGTGAAATCTAGAATGCTCAACAATTGTGATAAAATGTACAAATACATTTTTACATGAGGGAGAATAAATGAATGTCAACTTTGCAAGGTGTTAAAAATAGGATGGCATTGGGTAAAAATACAATCAATGCAAACTAGAGACTATAGTTAACAGAATCATTATATTATGCTTCCTTTAATATAACAAAGGCAATATACCAAAGCTAAATGCATATAAGTGTGGGACATAAGGGAAGGGTATGGGACTTTTGGCATTGGTGATGTCTGACTTTTATTCTACTTTAGTTTAATTCTATCTTTCCTTTTGTTGCCCTTTTGCTGTCATGTTTTTGTTCTCTCTTTTTCTTTTTCTTTTGTCTTTCTACCTTCTTTAACTCTTCTTTCTTCCTTGTAGAAGAAATGGAGATGTCCTTATATAGATAGTGATGATGGTGGTGAATACATAAATATGTGACTATACAAGGAACCATCATTTGTTACCTTAGGACAAAAAGTATGGTGGATGAATGAAACCATCTTTAAAAAAACAACAGGTTGATGAAGGAACCTTGAGGGCACTATATTGAGAGAAATAAGTCAGACACATAAGGACAAATATTGCATGACTCACTGATATGAACTTATTATAATATGTAAACTCATAGACATGAATTATATGTTACCTGGTTATAGAACGAGGCTAAAAATCATGTGCACTTGCTTATTATTAGCAGAATGTTCAAGTAGGCTGAACTTAAGTCATTGGAAATGGACAAAGGTGATGGTAATACCTTATTGTGAGAATAACTAACAGTGCTGAATGGTGTGTGAATGTGGTTGAAAGGGGAAACTTAGAGTCACATATGTAACCAGAAGGAAAGTTGGAGGTTAAAAGATGGAAATGTATAAAACAGTGAATTGTGTGGTGGGCAATGTCCATGATTAACTGTCCAAATATTAGAAATCTCTTTCATGAAATAGAACAAATGTATGACACTATAACTAGAAGTTAATAATAGAGGGGTATATAGGGAAAATATACCTATTGCAAGCTATGTAATATAGTTAGTAGTATTTTAACATTCTTTCATCAATGGTAACAAATGTACTATACCAATACTATAAGTCAATAATGGAGGGGGGTGTTTATGGTTATGGGAACACTTGTGTTTTCTTTTTTTTGTCTTTATTTCTTTGCTGGAGTAATGAAAATGTTCTAAAAATTGAAAAAAATTAATTGTGATGTATGCACAGCTGTATGATGGTGCCATGGGCAATTGATTGTGCACTTTGAACCTTTGGATAATTGTATGGTATGTGAACAATCTCAATAAAATTAAATTTAAAAAATACAGTGAAAAGGTCAGACAACAACAACAGCACCTAGAATCCCATACTACTCCCTCATAACTCCCTCTTATGGACATTTGCCTTTGGTACATTGCCTTTTATACAATTAATGGAAGCATATTACAGTGTTACCGTTAACTATAGACTCTAGTGTGCATTGATTGTATTTTCCTGTATACCATCCAATCAACACCCTGAAATGTTGACATTCATCTGTTCTCCCTCATGCAAAAACCATGCATTCCGAAGGAGGATCTAAGAAGGTGGCATAAAGAGGAGTGGAAGCTAATTAGTCCCCCAGGAGCAACTAGTAAACAACCAGGAACAACTAGTAAATAATCCAGAATTACTGCGGGGGGACAAACGTGACCATCCACTCATCATACACCAACCTCAATTGGGAGGAATGCCTGCGATTACAGCATAAAATCCGTAAGTAAAAACTGACGATCCAAGCCAGGAGCCCCCTCCCCCTCAGCTCAAGCTGCAAAGCTTCATGGTGCTAGAGAGAAGCTCTCTCCCAGCAAGTGAATGTAGCTCAGCTGGACTCCAAGTGGGGTTTTAATTAACAAGCATGGACTGCTCGCTATGAGCTATGAATCCCCAACAAGCAGACAGAGGCTTTGGATGATGACTGACCTTGGAGAGCTGGAGAGTGGCCACAGACCGGCCCTGAAGGGGGCTTTCTGTCCATGTTTGGGCTCAGTGGAGAAAGGCTCAGCCATTTTCAGTTCCCGGCACTCTGACCCAGACAAGGGTGGAGATAGCACAGGTAGAGTCTATTCAAATGCTAATGACCTCTCCCTAGGGGGGATATCTTCCCTAAGAAGAAAGGGGTGTGGCCCATCTCTACTACCTGCCTTCCATTCAGTACCAGACCCCAGAGACTAGGGAAAACAGCCACAGGCCACACCTCCTTACACCAGTCTGGAATTACAGGATGACAGGTGCCACCTGCTAGGCAGAAAAGCACAGTGACCTGAGGCATCACAAGTTGTACAAATTTTCTAAGACACACCCTCAGGGAAACCATATACTGAATATTTCTTCCTTCTGGGACCTGAGCCCATTCTGGTCTGGGAAAACCTGATTGGGGTAGCCAAGGAAGCCATGCCTAAACAACAGAAAACTACAACCTACACTAAGAAAAATGAAGTTATGGCCCAGTCAGAGGAACAAACTTACACTTCAGCTGAGATACAGGAATTGAAACAACTAATAATAATTCAATTAAAAAAGTTTAGAGAAGATATGGCAAAAGAGATCAACCATATAATGAAAACACTGGGCACACATGAGATGGAAATTGAAAGCTCAAAAACCCAATTGGCAGAATCTATGGAAATGAAAGACAGAACACAAGAGATGAAAGACACAATGGAAATGTACAACAGCAGATCTCAAGCAGCAGAATAAAACACTTAGGAACTGCAGAACAAGGCACCTGAAAGCCTACACACTAAAGAACAGATAGGGAAAAGAATGGAAAAATATGAGCAACATCTCTGGGAACTGAAGGACAAAATGAAAAGCAAGAATGTACATGTCATGGGTGTCCCAGAAGGAGCAGAGAAGGGAAAAGGGTCAGAAGCAATAATAGAGCAAAAAATCAATGAAAATTTCCCATCTCTTAAGAAAGACATGAAACTACAGATCCAAGAAGTGCAGCATACCCCAAACAGAATAGATCTGAATAGGCCTATGCCAAGACACTTAATAATCAGTTTATCAAACATCAAAGATAAAGAGAGAATCCTGAAATCAGCAAGAGAAAAGTGATCCACCACATACAAAGGAAGCTTGATAAGACTATGTGCAAATTTCTCAATAGAAACCATGGAGGCAAGAAGGAAGTAGGGTGATATATTTAAGATACTGAAAGAGAAAAACCACCAACCAAGGATCCTATATCCATCAAAACTATCCTTCAAATATGAGGGAGAGCTTAAAATATTCTCTGACAAACAAACAATGACAGTGTTCGTGAAGAAGATACCTGCTCTACAGGAAACACTAAAGGAAACACTGCAGACAGAAAGGAAAAGACAGGAGTGAGAGGTTTGGAAAACAATTTTGGGAGACAGTAGCACAGCAATGTAAGTACGCTGAACAAAGCTGACTGTGAGCATGGTTGAAAGAGGAAGGTTGGGAACGTGGGACACTGGAACAAAAGATGAATGATAAAGACTGGGACTGTGTAACTCAGCGAAACCTAGGGTGCTCAATGATTGTAATAAAAGATACAGTTTGATTTTACATAAGGTAGAACAAATGAATGTCAACATTGCAAGGTGTTAATAATAGGGTGGGATTGGGGGGGGAATGAAATTGATGCAAACTAGAGACTATAATTTATGGAAACATTGTATTATGCTTCCTTTAATATAACAAAGGCAATATACCAAAGCTAAATGCATGTGGAGGGTGAGGAATAGTGGAAGGCTATGGGACTCATGGCATTGGTGATATTGTCTGACTCTTTATTCTACTTTAGGTTAATGCTATCTTTCCTTTTGTTGCTTTCTAGCTGTCAAATTTTTGTTTTGTTTTGTTTTGTTTCCTCTCTTTCTCTTTTTCTTTTCTCTCTCTGCCTTCTTTGACTCTTCCTCCATCTTTGTGGAATAAATGGAGATGTCCTTATATAGATAGTGGTGATGGTGCTGAATACATAAATATGTGACTATACAGGGAATCAATGATTTTTTACTTAGGACAGAATGTTTGATGTGTGAACAAAACCATCTTAAAAGAAATGGGTTGATGAAGAAACCTTGAGGGCACTATATTGAGTGAAATAAGACAGACACATAAAGGCAAATATTGCAGGGTCTCACTGATATGAACTAATTATAATATGTAAACTCATATACACGAAATATAAGTTACCAGGATATAGAATGCGGTTGAAGAATGGGGAGCCATTGCTTATTATGAGCAGAATGTTCAACTAGAGTGCACTTAAACATTTGGAAATGGACAGGGGTGATGGTAGCATGCTGCAAGAATAACTAGCTGTGCTGAAAGGTGTGTGAAGGGCATGGAAAGGGTAATCTCATAGTCACATATGTCACCAGAAGGAAAGTTGGAGACTAAAAGATGGGAATGTACAAAATAGTGAATCTTGTGGTGGACAATGTCCGTGATTAACTATACAAGTATTAGAAATCTCTCTCACAATCTAGAACAAATGTATGACACTATAACTAGAAGTTAATAATAGAGAGGTATTTGGGAAAAAATATATGCCTCTTGCAAACTATATGAAACAGTTAGTAGTATTTTTACATTCTTTCATCAAAGTAACAACTGTACTATACCAAAACTATGAATAAATAATGGAGGGGGGCATGGTTAAGGGTATGGGAAGCTTTGAGTTTCCTGTTTTTTGTCTTTATTCATTTCTGGAGTAATGAAAATGTTCTAAAAATTGAAAAAAATTAATTGTGTTGATGGATGCACAGCTGTATGATGGTACCATGGGCAATTGATTGTACAATTTGGATCTTTGGATAGTTGCATGGCATGTGAACAATCTCAATAAAATATATGTATATAAAAGCATGCATTCCTACACCTGTACAAATCTGCTGCTGCATGGATCCATTGTGTCTTTCATCTCTTCTATTGTGTCTTTCATTCCCCTTAATTCTGCCAACTGTTTTTTCAGACCTTTCAGTCCTTCATTATGCTCACCCAATGTCTTCTTCACATCCTTCATCTCCTCTGCCATATCTTCCCTCAAATCATTGATCTGATTTTTTATTAGATTTACATTTGTTTACACATCTTTTATTAGTTGTTGCAACTCCTGCATCTCATCCAAAGTGTAAGTTTATTCCTTCAACTGTGCCATACCCTTGTTGTGTAGGCTGCCTTTTTACCTTTCTGCCAAACTCCTTTGATGTATGAAAGTGTTTAATATTGAGGAGAACCCATTTGTCTATTTGTTTTTTGGTTGCTCGTGCTTTGAGTGTAAGGTCTAGGAAACCACCTCCTATAACAAGATCTTTAAGAAATTGCCCTACATTTTCTTCTAAGAGTCTTATGCTCTTAGCACTGATGTTTAGGTCTTTGATCCATTTCATGTTAATTTTTGTATAAGGTGTAAGTTAGGAGTCCTCTTTCATTCTTTTGGAAATGGATATCCAGTTCTCCAAACACCATTTATTGAAGACACTGCTCTGTCCCAGTTGTTTTGGCTTGGCTGCCTTATCAAAGATCAATTGTATGTAGATGTGAGAGTCTATTTTTGAACACTCAAGTGAATTCCATTTGTTGGTATATCTGTCTTTATGCCAGTACCATGCTGTTTTGAGCACTGGAGCTTTGTAATATGCTTCAAAGTCAGGTAGTGTGAGACCTCCCACTATTTTCCTCTTTCTCAAGATATTTTTGGCTAGTCAGGGCAACTTGCCTTTCCAAATGACTTGTTTGTTGTTTTTTCTATTTCTGCAAAGTAAGTTATCGGGATTCTAATTGATATTGCATTGAATCTATAAATCAGTTTAGGTAAAATTGATACCTTAATTATATTTCATCTTCCAATCCATGAACATGGTATGTTCTTCCATTTTTCTAGGCCCTGTTTGATTTCTTTAAGCAGTTTCCTGCAGCTTTCTTTGTATATGTTTTTTGTGGCCATTGTTAAGTTTATTCCTAAATACTTGATTCTCTTGTTTGCTATTGTAAAGAGATTTTTTCTTGATTTCTTCCTCTTGTTGCACATTACTTGTGTATAAGAACACTAGAGATTTTTGCTTGTTGATTTTGTAGCCTGCCATTTTGCTGCATTCATTGATTAAGTCTAATAGCTTTTGCTGTAGATTTTTCTGGATTTTCTATGTATAGAATCATGTCCTCTGCAAGGAGTGGAAGTTTTAGTTTTCCTGTCCAATTTGGATGACTTTTGTTTCTTTTTCTTGTGTAATTGTTCTACTAGAACTTCCAGCACAATGTTAAACAACAATGGTGACAGTGGGCATCCCTGTCTTGTTCCTGATCTTAGAGGGAAAGATTTAAGTCTCTCCCCATTAAGTATGCTGTTAGCTGTGGGTTTTTCATATATTGCCTTTATCATATTGAGAAAATTCCCTTCTATTCCTATCCTTTGAAGTGTTTTCATGAAGAAAGGATGTTGAATTGCGTCAAATGCCTTTTCTGCATCAATCGAGATGATCATGTGGTTTTTCTGCTTTGATTTATTGATACTGTGTATTTCATTATTTGATTTTCTTCTGTTGAACCAGCCTTGCATACCTAGAATAAACCCCACCTGGTCATAGTGTAATTCTTTTAATGTGCTGCTGGATTCTATTTGTGAGTATTTTTTGAGGATTTTTGCATCTATATTCATTAAAGTTTGGTCTATAATTTTCTTTCTTTGTAGTGTTTTTGTCTTATTTTGGTATTAGGGTGATGTTGGCTTCATAGAATGAGTTGAGTAGCTTTCCCTACTCTTCAATTGTTTTTGCGAGTTTGAGCAGGATTTGCACTAATTCTTTCTTGAATTCTTGGTAGAATTCACATGTGAAGCCATCTGGTCCTGGGCTTTTCATTTTTGCAAGCTTTTGATGATTGACTCAATATGTTTAACTGTGGTTGGTTTTTTGAGGTCGTCTATGTCTTCTTGAGTCAATGTTAGTTGTTTATGCTTTTCTAGAAAGTTGTCCATTTCAACTAAGTTGTCTACTTTGTTAGCACATAGTTGCTCATAGTATTTTCTCATTATCTCCTTTATTTCTGCAGGGTCAGTAGTTATGTTTCCTTTCCTGTGTCTGATTGCATTTATTTGCATCCACTCTTTTTTTTCTGTAGCCTAGCTAGGGGTCCATCAACTTTGTTGATTTTCCCAAAGAGACAACTTCTGGTTTTGTTGATTCTCTCTATTGTTTTCCTATTCTCAATTTCATTTATTTCTGCTCTAATCCTTGTTATAGCTTTCCTTCTGTTTCCTTTGGGGTTAGTTTGCTGTTCTTTCTCTAGCTCCACCAGGTAAACAGTTAATTCCTCAATTTTTGCTCTCTCTTCTCTTTTAAAATGGGCATTTAGGGCAATAAATTTCCCTCTCAGCACCACCTTTGCTGCATCCCATAAGTTTTGATATGTTGTGTTGTCATTGTCATTTGCCTCAAGGTATTTACTAATTTCTCTTGTAATTTCTTCCTTTACCTACTGGTTTTCTGAGTGTGTTGTTTGGTCTCCATGTATTTGTGAATTTTACATTCTTCTGCCCATTATTTATTTCCAACTTCCTTCCATTATGATCTTAGAAAGTGTTTTTTATAATATCAATATTTTTAAATTTGTTGAGACTTGCTTTGTGACCCAACATGTTGTCTATCCTAGACACTGTTCTACAAGTACTTGAGAGCAATGTGTATCCTGCTGTTGTGGGGTGTAGTGTTCTATAAATGTCTTTCAAGTCTAGTTCATTTCTCATACAATTTAACATCTGTTTCCTTATTGATCCTCTGTCTATATGTTCTATCCATTGATGAGAGTGGTGTATTGAATTCTCCAACCATTACTGTAGAGCTATCTACTTCTTTCAGTGTTCTCAGTGTTTGCCTCACGAATTTGGGGGCACTGTCTTGGTACATAAATATTTATGATTGTTATTTTTTCTTGATGAATTGACACTTTTATTAATACTGTTCTAGTTTGCTAATGCTGCAGAATGCAAAACACCAGAGATGGATTGGCTTTTGTAAAAAGGGGGTTTATTTGGCTACACAGTTACAGTCTTAAGGCCATAAAGTGTCCAAGGTAACACATCAGTAATTGGGTACCTTCACTGGAGGACAGCCAATGGCGTCTGGAAAACCTCTGTTAGCTGGGAAGGCATGTGGCTGGCATCTGTTCCAAAGTTCTGGTTTCAAAATGGCTTTCTACCAGGACGTTCCTCTCTAGCAAGCTTGCTCTTCTTCAAAACGTCACTCACAGCTGCACTCCGTTCAGTCTCTTTGAGTCAGCATGTTTTATATGGCTCCACTGATCAAGGCCCACCCCGAATGGGTAGGGCCATGCCTCCATGGAAATATCCCATCGGTTATCATCTACAGTTGGGTGGGGCACATCTCCATGCAAACAACCTAATCCAAACGTTCCAACTTAATCCCCACTATTATGTCTGCCCCACAAGATTGCATCAAAGAATATGGCTTTTTCTGGGGGACATAATACATTCAAACTGGCACATTCCACCCCCTGGACCCAAGAAAAACATATTGTTTCCAAATCCAAAATACATTCATTCCATCACAATATCACAAAAACTTAAATCATTTCAGTAAGTAACAAAAGTTAAGTACAAGATCCTATCAAAATCAATTACAGGCATGGTGGGTCCTAAGGCATAATTCTCCTTTAGCTTTGGATCTGTGGACTTAGAACAAGTTATGTGCTTCCAATATACAAAGGAAGGACATTCATAGGATAAACATTCCCATTGCCGTAAGGAAAACAGGGTTAACAGGACCAAAACAGTTCCTAAAACCGGCAGGACAAACTCCATTAGATTTCAAAGTCTGAGAGTCATTAACAGAACGATGTTGCATCCTTGGGGCTTGAGAGAGCGGGAGTCTAACCCTTCCTAAGGGCCTTTCTGGCAGCCCTTTCCTCTCCAAACACTTGGGTGAATGCTCCAACATATCCACACATTGGGGAGACCACCTTCTCAGCCCCACCCTCCTCAAACATTGGAGCAGCTCCCGGATTCCCTTCCATCTCCAGGGCACACGCTCAACCCCTTCAGAACAGTGTGGTGGCAGCCAGGCTCTCGCCAATTCCCTGGGAATGTGCTCCACCCTCTTTGGGACCTCGGGTGGCAAAACTCTTCCAGAGCATCAAGGCGGAAAGCCCGCCCTCGACCTCCAGGGCAAACTCACCCTTTCCATGCATGTGGGCTGCTCTGCTCTCCCAGCCCTAAACCTCTTGACTCCAGACCTCAACCTCCATGGCTCTGTCTTTGAAGAAATTTTTCCTTCAGTTTGTTCCTTGTCTGTCTCCTCCAGTCCAGACTGGCAATGGCTCTGTCTATAAAGATCTCGCAAAAATTGTGTTGGCTTTGCATGAAGCATGCAGGGGTCAAAGCCATCAGACAATAGGACTTTCCACAAATCCTTTCTGGATAATTCCATCTCCAATCTTGGCTTGTACTGAAATGGCAGCTGGGTTCCATGTTTGGTTACATCCTCACATTGGGCTGTAGCTTCTGGGATTCCACCCCCTGGAAGCCTGTAATTTTTCAAATCATCAGCTTCTGGTTTCTTTGAACCCAAGAGTTCAGTTCTAAGTTTATCTCTCTCTGCTTGCATTTTACTATAAGCTGCAAGAAGAAGCCAGGATACATCCTCCACACGTAGTCTGGAGATCTCCTAAGTATTCCAGGTTGTTGCTTCCAAATTCTTCCTTCCATCTGACACCAGGACTCAATTTTGCCAAATTCTCTGCCACTTTAAAACAAGGATCACCTTTGTTCCAGTTCGCAATGACACATTGATCATTTCTGCTCAAGTACTCATCAGAAGTATCTTTAGGGTCCATATTTCCACAAACAGTCTCTTCAAAGCAGTTTAGGCCTTTTCTATCAAGCTCCTCACAATTCTTCCAGAATCTTCCCCTTATCCATTTAAAAAGCCATTCCAACATGTTTGGTATTTGCAAAATCAGCAGCAAAAGCACCCCACTTCTCTGGTACCAAAATCTGTTCTAGTTTGCTAATGCTGCAGAATGCAAAACACCAGAGATGGATTGGCTTTTATAAAAAGGGGGTTTATTTGGCTACACAGTTACAGTCTTAAGGCCATAAAGTGTCCAAGGTAACACATCAGTAATCGGGTACCTTCACTGGAGGACGGCCAACAGCATCCGGAAAAGCTCTGTTAGCTGGGAAGGCATGTGGCTGGCGTCTGCTCCAAAGTTCTGGTTTCAAAATGGCTTTCTCCCAGGACGTTCTTCTCTAGCAAGCTTGCTCCTCTTCAAAACGTCACTCACAGCTGCACTTCGTTCAGTCTCTTTGAGTCAGCATGTTTTATATGGCTCCACCGATCAAGGCCCACCCCAAATGGGTAGGGCCACGCCTCCATGGAAATATCCCATCGGTTATCATCTACAGTTGGGTGGGGCACATCTCCGTGCAAACAACCTAATCCAAACGTTCCAACTTAATCCCCACTATTATGTCTGCCCCACAAGATTGCATCAAAGAATATGGCTTTTTCTGGGGGACATAATACATTCAAACTGGCACAAATACATATTGTCTTCTTTGACTCTTTTAATTGTTTCACTTTTGAAATCTCAATTGTCTGATATTAATATAGCTACTCCCACTTTTTTCTGGTTGCCGCTGGCATGTAATATGTTTTTCCAACCTTTCACTTTCAGCCTATTTTTGTCCTTGTGTCTGTTGTGAGTTTCTTGTGGACAGCCTGTAGATGGATCCTTTTTTAATCCGTTCTACTAGTCTGTATCTTTTTATTGGGGAGTTTAATCTGTCAACATTTAGTGTTATTATTGTAAGGGAAGTGCTTCCTTCTATCAATTTTTATTTTGGATATTATATGTCATGTCTTATTTTTTCCTCTCTCTCCTTTTACCCTTGCTGATAATCTTCACTTCTACACTCTTCTCCAAACCTCTTTCTCCTGTCTTTTCCTATCAGCCAGTAGCACTCCCTTTTGTATTTCTTGTAATGCTTGTCTCTTATTCATGAACTCTCTCAGTGCCTGTTTGTCTGAAAATATTTTAATCTCTCCCTCATTTCTGAAGGACAGTTCTGCTGTATATGGAATTCTTGATTGGCAGATCTTCTCTTTCAGTATCTTAAATATATCATACCACTGTCTTCTTGCCTCCATGGTTTCTGCAGAGAAATCTGTAGATAGTCTTGCCATGTTTCCTTTTTATGTGAGGGATTGCTTTTTTTTCTTGCTGCTTTCAGAATTCTCTCTTTATCTCTCTCATTGGACAATCTGATCAGTAATTGTCTTGGAGTGTGTCTATTGGGATGTATACTGTTTGAGGTATGCTGTATTTTTTGAATGGGTAATTTTATGTCTTTCATAAGAATTGGGAGATTTTCAGTGACTATTTCTCCTATTATTTTTTCTGCTCCTTTTCCCCCTCTCTTCTCCATTGGGGACACCCATAACACGTATATTCATGTGCTTCACATTGTCACTCAGCTCCCTAAGACCCTGCTCATATTTTTCCCTTCCTTTCACCATCTGTTCTTTTGTGCATGTGAAATCAAATGTCTGGTCTTCCAATTCACTGATCCTTTCTTCTGCTTGTTCAAACCTACTGTTGTATCCCTCCATTGTCTTTTTCATCTCCTCCATTATGCCTTTCATTCCCATAAGTTCTGCCATTTGTTTTTTCATTTTATGAATTCTTCTTTATGGTCATCCAGAGATTTCCTTATATTCTTCATCTATGTTCACCTATGTTCAATTTACTCAGCACTGTTACTTTCATTTACTAAAAATTTTGCCAGAAGGAATGCAAGGTATTTTAAAACAGAATTTATCCAGAAGTCAGACACCATGGATATGTGCACATTACTTCTTTTAATGGTGGTCTACACTCAGGCATTAAAATGGTCCAAACTTTTCTTTTTCTCTCCATATTACAGCAGATACATTCTTAATTATGAAAATAAAATCAATATGGAAAAGCAAAATTCCTTCTTGACTATCTCTTCTCCAAATCCCAGGCCTCTCTTTAGACATAATCATCATATATCAGTTTGGTAGTTGCCCCTCCAGAATAGTTTGTGCTATGGTTTGCTAAAACTTTCAAAATGAAAAATACCAGAAATTGATTGGCTTTTAAGAATGGAGATTTATTAGCTTTCAAGTTTACAATTCTAAGGCCATGGAAATGTCCAAATCAAGGCATCAATAAGCCAATACTTCTCTGAAGATAGGCTGCTGGCAATCTGGACTCCTCTGTCAGTTAGCAAGGCACATGATGACATCTGCTGGTCCTTCTCTCCTGGGTTTCATTGCCTTCAACTTCTGGCTTCTCCATCTGTAGCTTCCTTCCTCAGCTTCTGTGACTTTCCCTGCATGCCTCCCTAAAATTTCATCTCTCTTCAGCTATTCTCTGTGGCATCTTCTGTCTTTTATTCTCTTAAAAATTTTCCTGTAAGAGTATTAAGACCCACCTTGAATGAGGTGTGTCACATCTCAATTGAAATATCCTAATCAAAAGTCCCACCTACAATAGGTCTACACCCACAGGAGTGGATTAACTTGGGAACATACTTTTCTGTGGTCCATAAAGTTTCAAACTACCACAATTTGTATTCATTTACTTGTATGTATGTGCATACAAGTTATCTTGCTATTTGTTTTTTAGCTTAATATGTTTCAGACATTTTTTCATGTCAGTACCTATCCAAGAGGTTAAAATGGAATTGCATTGTTGTCTAATTGCTGTGATTTGCATTTCCCTGATTATTAGGGAATTGAGCATGTTTTATTTTACTGTATTTTTGGACATTCATCTTTCCCTATCTCTGATTTCCCTTTGCTCATTTTTCTAATGGATAATTTGCCTTTTATTATTGATTTTTAGGTGCCTCTTTCATCTCTCTGTGTGTGGGTATATATATATATATAGTCTCTGGAAAAAATATATATATATATATCTTTCTTCAGCAAAGATATGCTTACTTTCATAAAATTGGAATACTTGTATATTCTGGGGTCTTATTTGATTTGTTTTTATTGTTTAAGATGTTTCATTATCATGAAATATCATCCAGGTTCATGGCAATCTGCAGGATTCCTATTAATACAGAATACTCTTTATGATAATTTTACTGTGTGATATATGGCAATTTAAAGAAAAATTAAGAAGCACTGAATTTGATGATACACTGTTTTCTAAAATTGCATAAATCAATAAAATGAGTGACATTTGTAACTACTGATTTAATGCATTAAATTTACATTCATTGAAACATAAAGGCCAATGTTTTTCTGTTACTTTTTAAATAAGATTTTAAATATACAAATTGTAGGTTTACAGAAAAATCCTGTGAAAATATACAGCATATCCATATCCCCCCCATTATTACCGCTTTGTATTAGGATGGTACTTTTGTTACAATTGATGAAAGAATATTATTGTACTATTAACTACAGTCCATACTTTACATTAAGGTGTATTTTTCTCCACATACTACCCTATTATTAACACCTTGCATTAGTTTGGTACATTTGTTATAATTCATGAAGAAGTATTTTTATAATTGTATTATTAACTATAACCCATTGTTTATAATAGGTTTCATGGCATTGAACAATTCTATGTTTTAGACTTTACTTTTTACTCTAGCAACATATATATGACCAAAACATCCCCTTTTAACCACATTCACATATATAATTCAGTGCTGTAAATTACACTCACAATGTGGTGCTACCATCACCACCATCCATTTCCAAAACTTTACAATAAAGCCAAATAGAAATTCTGTACAAATTAAGCATTAACAACCTATTCCCTACCTCCAGTCCAGCCCCTGGTAACATATATTCTAGATTGTAACTCTGTGAGTTTGCTTATTCTGATTATTTCATGTCAGTGAGCTCATACAATATTTGAGACTAAAGCATGTGTGATAGAAATAATACCAAGTATTACAAACAACAATATTAATGTATTAAGACATTGTTTGATTTTTTAGGCATGAGCATACATAAGTCATACATGGATAAATTGTTTCATTTCTGTCTTAAATTTTTGTTTATCTGATTAATAGCCTAGTGGATTTCTTATGTCCCTTTCAAAAGAGGATAAGGAAGCAGGGTACAAAGAGGATTTTCTGCCCTTGCCTGTATAGTTAAATCAATTGACATCTTGGGAAAATAGTAGGCCAATATTCTCCTCTATTACTACTCCACACTACATAGTATCTACTTGTTGTAGATAGGATTACTCCCCCAGACAAGATATTTAATTAATATTCACTATGTGCCTTAGTGTCTCTCTTTGGATCTATATTTGCAGAAACCAGTTCATGCTTAAGCAAGTTTTGGAGCATTTGGCTCATTGTTTAAAATGACTGTGGTAATTTTCTCATTATTTTAATATGGGATTGGGATTCTCACTGTAATTGCAGTGCCTAAGGTTTTGAAAATTAGTCTTATTTACAGAACAACATTAGGTGGGAATAATTTATTAATCACTAGGGAATTTTAGGTGATCAGTCATTATTTTTATCACCTTTGGAAAGAAGCTGCTTATGAGAATGATAAAAAGGCATATAATTTATACTTGCTGAATCTTGGTGAAATTGCATTCAGCAGAAACTTGCAAATTTTAAAATCAATATCATATGAACATGTTCATCTACAAGGTCATCCAAATTGATTGTACTCTGTACAGTACCTGTACTCTGTACATGCCTGTACTCTGTATGATACAGATGAATGAGGCTGCTATAACAATATCCAAAATAACATTTACCATTCTGAGAATAAGCCCTCCAAAGTTGGTGTGGTGACTCCACAGTAACAGGAACCCAGGTTTCTTCTATTTTGTTGCTCTGATGTCTAAGTATTCAACTCTGCAGTTGTAGTATGAAAGCTGCCATAGACAATCTATAAATGAATGAGCATGTCTGTGCTTCAGAAAAACTTATTTTTGGACATTGAAATTTTAATTTCATATAATTTTCCTTGTCATGAAATATTATTCTCTTGATTTTTTCAACCATTTAAACATATAAAAATCATTCTGAGTTCTCTGGGCATCCACAAACAGGTGGTGGAACAGATTTGGCTCTTGAGCTGTAGTTTGCCAACCACTCTTCTAATACCAGGTGTTACAGCCCAAGGGGTCTTTGCCAGTCAAAAGACCAAAGAAGATGTCGAATATTTTCTGAAACATTAACTTTACTTGGGACTTACTCACAGGGAGGCAGAAATTAGCAGCAATGAATTGGCTTTTTTCTTGCCAGGCAGGTACCGCTTTTGCAGGGAAGTTGGCCATGCAATGGAAAGAGGATAGCAAGCCAGTTATAAGGGTTTAAGACAAAGACATTCCTAATGGTGGGAGAACATCCTGTGACATGGGGGTGGTGCAGGAAGGAAAGAATTATAGGATGGGGTTTTGTAAATAGCCATAAGAGTGATAACATTTGGGGGCCAGGAAGCAGGTAGACTAGGTTAACATTCTTGCTCTTTTATGAGACCAAGAGTTTCTCACCTCCTGCTTACTTCTTGTTTAAAGTTCCAATTTACCTTTATTCTCTTTACAGGCTTACAAAGATGATCGGTTAAACATTATCTGCCTAGTTCATGCAGACTGCTGTGTGCCAAGGTCCACAGGCCTGTTTTGTTCAGGCCAGTGGCTGCCATAATCCACCCCCACACAACAGATTGCATTGACCATAGGACAGAATTTACATCCATAGTTCACAACAATACAATAAACAACATAGTATTAATATACTGGTGCAGAGAGATAATAAACCTATTAGCAAGTGGTGCTATGGCCAAGTTAATGAATTCCACCATTTAGACAAGAGAATCATTCGATAATGATCACTACTTTGTATGTGATTTTGCATATGATCAGGAGTGTGGGTTACAGCAGAAGCCCACCATAGAAATGCACTTCCTACAGTGCTATGGGTGAAAAGAAAGATGTTTATGGGGTACAATAAGGGGTAAATCTTGGTGATCTAACAATACACAAACTACATTCCTGTCTGCAGACAACAGTGTTCCAGGCAAAGGAGCATTGTGTGTGTGTGTGGGGGGGGTTAAGATACCACATCTTTTCCCCCTGGGATTGTTTAAGGCTTTCAGAGGTTAGATCTAAAGTTAACCTGGGCATAATGAGAGTCCACACAGTAATACATATAGTTCCCTTGGGTAAGGGGGCCCGGGATTAACAATATACGCCACTGTAAGCATTTTTTGGATAAATTGCAGCTGAATATTTAAGTTTTGGGAAACCCCAATCCCCCATGAGACGTCTTAGGATACCCAGCCAATGAGGCTGTATAGGGGAGGACCAGGGCCAATTGCCCTTATTCTCTCCAATTTCTAGTGTTTGTGGCACAGGCAAGAGCAAGTTATTATCACTGCCTCACTGCCTCACTGCAGCTTGAGAGCAGCTGGCCCCCTTATTTGAACTCGTAAGGCCTGCAAGGGCCCCTTGGTTATCATTTCCACAGGAGCAGGAGCAGCCACTCTGGGTCTGGAGTTAATGCTAATCAGAGCTGGATACAGTCATTGAGTCCATTGTTGTACAGAGTTTTCATCGTCTTTTCAGTGTTCCTTTAAAAGACTGTTCATTCTTTCAATCAACCCTGCCACTGTGGGGTTACAGAGCAAGTGAAATGTCCAAAGGACATCATGTTCTGTAGCCCAGGCCTGGGTTAATTGCCCAGTGAAGGGGGTCCCCCTATTGCTGCCTACATGTGTGGGGATGCTAAAAGAGGCACTTAACTTTTCTAAACTACATATGGTAGCTCATTTGTTGGCTTTTCCTACTGGGAAAGCGAATAAAAGTTCCATAGCTGTGTCTATGGCCATAAAAGCATATCTTGCACCTTCAGATAGAGGAAGTGGCCTGATGTAGCCTACTTGCCACCAGGTAACAGGAATTTGGTCCCAGCCGATATGTCCAAGTTGGAGAGGAAGCATTCTGGGCTGTCGCAGCAAACAGGAAGGACAAGCGTCTACTACCTCTTTTAGTTCCTGCCGAGTAATGGGCAATTGGAACTGTTGTGCCAATTTCCATGGAGTTAGGTATCCTTGGTGCTCAGTTTTCTGGTGTAGCCATTCAGCTGCCTCATGTGTTGATGGTACCAAGCTGTGGATTTTCGTCAGGGCATCTGCTTTGATGTTGTCAGGCAAGGAGTTAGCATTATGGGCTGATACATGGAAAACAGTTATCTTAGGCTTTTGGCAGGCTGTCTAGATGTCTTCCCACATTTTCTTTCTCCATAAGGGGTGACTGACCACTTTCCATTTTCCTTGCTTCCATGTAGCCATCCATACTGTCAGGCCTTAGTAAACAGCCCAATTATCTCTACAAACCATTAAGACATCTCCTAGCTCATGGACAGTCATCATCCATACTGCCCATAACTCAGTCCATTGGCTGCTTTGCAGAGTTTCTGTTTCCCACCAGATGGTGTCAGTGCTTGGCTGGACAGCCCCTGCTGTCCAATTATCCAGCTGCCCATGTGCTGACCCATCTGTATACCAAGCAGAGTCAGGTATACTTCCCTGTCCACCAACAGTGGATGCTGGAGGAGAGGCTACCTCAGGAAGGCTGATAGGTAGCAGGATAAACTGTTCTATATAGGAGACTGGTCCCAGGATTTCATGCATTTCTGCACTTAAAGGACTGTTGTTGAAAACACTATATTGCAGGAGGTAAGCTTTCCACTTTGTTAATGTGCTCAGCTGAGTGCTCCCAGAATGTGGCTTTCTTATGGTGTCATGGATCCATGCCTGTTTAGGTATGGCTGTTTGTCAAGTCACTGGACATTTTTGAGTTAGCCCTTCTACTTGTAATAGGGCATGATAAGCAGCACACAATTGCTCCTCTGGAGGACTATATCGAAGCTCTGTTCCTTTCCATAATTGTGACCAAAATCCGACAGGTACATGTTTAGCCTGTTGCCTTTGCCACAAACCCCAACCAAAGCCAATGTCAGTACTGGCCACATCCAATTTGCAAGGCACATCAGGGTCCACCCCCCTTAAAGCGTGTGTCTGCACCATGGCATCCTTTGATCTCTCAAAAGCAGCCTGTTGGGGAATGTCCCACTCCCACGTTTTTCCCTTTTGAACTAACAGATACAAATATTTAAGAATTTGCACTAGCTGAGGTCTAAAAGACCTCCAATAACCCAATAGCCCTAAATAAGCCATTAATTGTTTGGGGGTACATGGGGTAGGGTAATTCTGCACTTTATCAATGACAGCAAAAGGAATAGTTCTTGTCTTACCCAACCAGGGAACACCCAAAAATTTGATAGAACACCCAGGTCCTTGCATTTTTTCTCAGTTTATCACCCATCCTCTACTCTCAAGGTGGGTCACCACTGTTTTAGCAGCCTCTACTAGGCCTGGAAGAGAATTGCTAGTTAGCATTATATCATCAATATAATGAAACATAGTGACAGCATCAGGAGGTGTCCATTTTGTTAAGTCTCTAGCCACTAGGCTGTGGCAAATAGTGGGGCTGTGAATATACCCTTGTGGCAACACTGAGAAAGTCCACTGTTGTCCTCTCCACATGAAGGCGAACACAGGTTGACTGGAAGAATCTAGAGAAATGCTAAAGAAGGCATTAGTGAAATTGAACACAAAATGAAACAGGCCTAATTTTGTGCTAATATTCTGGAGCAATGTGGTGATGTTCAGCACCACTGCAAACAAAGGAGGGGTTACCTTATTTAGCCCTCTATAATCCATAGTCATTCTCCAAGAGTCATCAGACTTCTTTACCGGCCAGACTGGACTGTTGAAGGGGCTATTGTTGGGAATAATAATATCTGCCCTTTCTAACTTCTTTATGGTAGCTGTAATTTCCTGGTGCCTGCAGGTAACTTGTACTGGTAGGAGAAGGCACATTTACCTGTGACCATTTAGCGTGTCCTCTCAGGACTGCTTTTGCAACTCAGCACTGGAGGCAGAATTCCCCATAGTGGTTTGCAGGGTGACATTCTGCAGAATATCAATCCTCAGTATATATTCCAGAATTGGGAAGGTAGCTGGCCAATTTGCATTAAAACCTGTTTTTAAGTTGCTTTAACCCCTTGACCCCCATAACTGGCAATGGTTAGTGTGGGGCCTCCACTTTGTGGTTCCTCCCATATATTAGGGTACATTCTGTTCTTGTGTCTACTAGGGCTAAAACTCTATGCTCATTAGTAGGAGACCAAAAAATAGTTAATTAAATGTGTGGCCTCCAATCCCCAGTGCCCCCATAAATTGCTCTTATTTGGGAATCTCGGCCCCACCCCTAATCCAGGGGAAATGGGCTTCCCAAACTTCCTCTGCTGGTGGAGTGGAGGGTTCTGTTTGTGTATCATGTGTCTGATAGCATAATGCAGCTTTCTTTTTTTTTTCTGAGGGTTTCATTTCCTGCTTAATAAACCTCTGTTCTTTGGGCAATTTACTTCACAGTTTAACCAGCACAGCATTCGGTTGTCCATCAGTTTCCTCTATTTTTGTTCCTGCTGCTATGAGATCTTCCCACATTTGCTTACATGACACCCTATTTGGCCCATCATGCCCTCTGGGGACTCACCCCATTGCTCTAACCCCAGTCTTGGTTTTCTGCAGATGGTCCACTTCTCCAAACTCCACAATCTCTTGGGGAGTGTCCATGAGAGGCTTTCTTATTAGGGGCTTAAGGAGGGGCATTAAAATTCCATACCATTGATTACGGGCCATGTGCAGAATTGTTCTACACAAACCTCGAGTGAAAGTGACATCATCTGGTCCCACAGTTTCAGGAGTGTAAATTGAATGTTTCAAGCCTAATCCCCAAAGTATATCCTGAAGCTACTCTATGCTATTTCACTGTAGCAGGGCGTGGGGTAAGTCCCCTTCCCGTGGCCACACAATTCTACATTGTTTGACCAGCCACTGAAAAAGCAAATAAGTCTCTGTATTAGTTCCAAGCAAGTACAATCACTGGCATAGGGAGGGGTGAGTAGAAATGGTAGCAAACTTACTCATTTCCCACCCAGTGAGCAGAGTGCTGTCTGCACCATCATCCCATAGCCATAGCAACAAGTTTGCTAATGGCTCTCTAGGCTTTTGCTGATACTGATCCCCAATATCCCTTAATTCCACTGAGGAGAATTCCCATGACGTGACAAACACCGTTGGCTCATCAGGCGCCCATTCTGCCTTACCCTCCCCCCCTTAATAGAGCCTACTGCCATTCTAATTTGATTTTGCGCCGGACGAGAGGATGGACGAGCTTATGCTCCTCTTCCACCTCCCATTCCGACTGTGACTCTTCCTCTGAAGAGAAATACACAGGGTCCCAAACCTAAGGATCCCAGAAGGTGAGGTTAGAATGCATCTAACTTGCATTTTGTGCAGCTTGTGCCCTTTCACTTTAGCATAATGGCATGCAAGCATGGCCAAATTTTCATCTACTCACTTTAATCTTTCATTCAAAGAATCCCTCAGCTCGGCTTGTGCCAGCCTCATATCCTTTTCCAGTTTTAGTTCATCCTCCAGGTGGTGTATGGCTGCCTTTGCTGCTAAAGCTTCCTCGGTAGTGGTATGTACAGCCTCTAACAATGGCCAGCCCACTGCAGCTGCAATCTGGCAGCCCCTTTTCTATTTCTGAATTCCAAAGCTCCTGCAGCCTGCTGCAGGATATCTGTTAGTCCCACCTGGGAGGTGCACACACCTTCATATTCCCTCAGCAGGCCCCATTCATCTAGGAGGGTAGCTACTGCTCCCCACATCCAAATCCCAGGCCACCCCGGTATCCCATCTGGGGTCTCTCTTCCCTGGGTTCATGCCTGCAGAAGTGGGGGCCTCTTTGGTCTCCTGGCTGGCTTGCCAATTGTCACAGCCTGAGGGGGCTTTGCCATTCAAAAGACCAAAGAAGATGCCGAGCATTTTTTGAAACATTACCTTGTTTTAGGGCTTACTTACAGGGAGGCAGAAATCAGCAGAAATCAAATGGCTTTTTTCTCGCCGGGCGGGTACCGCTTTTGCAGGGAAGTTGGCTGCGTGATTGAAAGAGGACAGCAAGCCAATTATAAGGGTTTGAGACAAAGACACCCCTAAGTGTGAGAGAGCATCCTGTGACATGGGGGTGATGCAGGAAGGAAAGAATTATAGGATGAGACTTCGTAAATAACCACAAGAGTGATAACATTTGGGGGCCAGGAAGCAGGTAGACTAGATTAATATTCTTGCTCTTTCATGAGACCAAATGCTTCTTACCTCTTGCTTACTTCCCATTCAAAGTTACAATTTACCCTTTTTTCTTTACTGGCTTACAAAGATGATAGGTTAAACATTATCTGCCTAGGTCATGCAGACTGCTGTGTGCCAAGGTCCACAGGCTTGTTTAGTTCAGGCCAGGGGCTGCCACACCAGGTAAGTATTTACCTCCCTTAGTCAGGTTGTATGCTACAGGCTGTTGAGAGCATCATTGTTCCATATCTCTGAGAGATTTGTTCTTGTTTTCTATGGACATTACAATCCAGTCAGCTCTATAACATAAAGTCATTGCAAGAGATTTACCTGCCTTAAATACCTTGATGAGGCCTTTGGCAGTGTTTATGTATCTGACTTTCTTTAGGCAGGGACTGTAGGTCAATGTTGGTTTTCCTTTCCATTTTCCCATTTTTGGTTTCATTTCAAATTTTAATTATTATTTATATTGCACTTATGTGCCTGGAATTGTTAACTTTATTGCATATATTAATTTCTCACAATAATCCTGTGGTCCTACTGGTATCCATTTCATAGATCAGGAAATGAGGCAAAGAAGGTTCAATAACTTGAGGAATCACAGATAATAAATGTAATTCCTAGGGAGTCTGGATCTACAGCCCATCTTGCCTTTTGATAGGTATGTGTGTTATTCATTAAAATCAGAAATGTTGGAGGAAATTTCTTTCCAAACCCTGCACTCATTATACCAGCTACACAGGACACCTCCTTCCCCTGAAGCAAAATTAACATCAACTGTTTCCTTGAAGGCCTAGAACTCCTGATTGAGGTACTCCTATGTAGGGATGGAGAGCCCATTCCAGGGACCCAGTTAAATTTCATCCACTGATGATTAAATATAGTGACAAATTCATGGTTCTGAATTTCCCTATTCTAAAACTACATGCTCTCGATATTTCTGGCTCTGCTTCCTGCGCTCGTTCTTCTAAAATGGTACTTAGCAGAAAAAAAGGAGGAATGTACTGAATAATTTCTAGTTTCTTTGTATTCTTTTTCATGTGATTTGAAACTTTTACAATGAGCATGCATTACTCTTAAATACAAATAAAAACATTTAATGTTCTTTTATTTAAAGGGGGAAAGAAAAAAAATTAACAGTTTTCTCTTTAGACTGCATCAAAATATTCACGTCAAAGTGGCTGATTCAAAATATCCTTGAAATCCAAACAGGCACATAAAAGGAGCTCATCACAATATCATGAACTGTGACATTTGAGTTGAGACTAGAAGGCTTAGCATGGTCCACATGGCAGAGATTCTTTCATTTATGGTACTATTCCAAAAATATTTTCTGAGCACCCACTATGTCCCAGTTGCTGGGATACATCAGTGAATGATATAACCAAGACCTCTGCTCTCCTAAAGCTGAAATTCTAGTGGCAGGCAGAAGACAACAACAAATACATGAGCAAGATTATTTCAGTAAAGAGCACATGTTATAAAGAAAATAGAACAGGATGATGAAGGAACATAATAGAAGGTGACAGCAGTGATTAGGTGGGATTAGATGACAGGGAGAAGGCATTACAGGGGTGACTTTTGAACCAAGACACAATGTCAAGATGGAGTGAAACTTTTAAAGAGCTGGAGACGTATAATTCAGGCAGAGGGAGTAGTGAGTGCAAAGCCCTAAAGCAGGAAGGAACCTGGCATGGTTGAAAAAGGTTCTTGCACCTTTATCAATAAAAAAGTTTAAAGCATGCTATTTATGTAAATGACGTACATATATTCTTATACTTTTACATTATGAAATTATAAATCATAATGCAAAAATAAACATTAAAATGACAATATGGAAAATAAATAAAAATAGGTGTTCTAAATATCTTTTTTCCATAGCCCATTGGATCATCTTCTATACTGCTTGGCATGCACTTTCCCCACTTTTGTGATTATAGTTTTGATCTATGGTATCCAAAGTCAAATAAATTTAGAACTTATAGAAGTGCTAATAGAGATATAATGTGAATAATAATTGTAATTTTTAATTTTCTAATTGCCATATTAAAAAAATAAAAAAACACAGGGAAAATTAATTTTAGTAATATATTTTATTTAATCCACTATATTCAAAATATTGTCATTCCAACCTGTAATCAATAGAAAAAAAAAGCTGATTAATGAGATATTTTATATTCATGTTTTTGTACTTGGGCTAGAAAATCTGATGTGTAAAACACTTATGGCCTATCTCAATTCAGATTAGCCACATTTCAATGCCCAATAACCACCTCTGACTAGTGAGTACTATGTTGGACTGTACAGACCATCTGTGAAAGCCACTGAGAAACTCATATCCCTCATTCCTATAATCCTATTAACAAACTTAGACCTCATTTCTTTTGAACTAATGACTGGACCCCTTTTATGCCATGAGAGCATTTGATCTTTAACTGCCCTGATTTATGTTAACTAAAATGATTGGCACTGTGCCCCAAAGAAGGGTGATTAGGAGGCTGGAGATAGAAGTGGCTGTGTTTGAAAAAGTTTAGAACATTGAGCCCTATAAGAAGAAATGCTCAGGGCACATCTGTTACTTGTTTATACCCTATAAGAGTCTACAAAAGGAAGTATATAATATAAAAACAGTCATAAGATTGTTCTAAAGATATGATTTATTGAGACATTTGTCTTCCTCTACTACCATGTGCCAGACATGCTGCATTTGTGTCTGATCTAGGGTTTTCTTGTCCTCCTTCCCTACTCAGGAGTGATCGGTTGCTGAACAAGTTTGTGCTTGCTTAAGATTATAACAGAGCCAGACAGAAACGGATCTTAGAAAGACAGAGTTGTAGAAGTGGGGTTGCTTACTTACTCTTACACATCCTGGGCAGGCAACCCTTGAATCTGATAGTCAGATTGACTCTAAATCTGGTGTTGGTGGGGTTTCTCAACTCTGAACTTCATGTGAATGACTGAAGGTTTTGTTGGGTGATAGCAATGAACCTAATAAACAGTTTACTTACGTGGTTGCTATTACTAGTGGTTGTATTTTAACCCATTTTGGCCCTTTGGGTCCCACATTTTATTTTATTTATGTGACAAACATAGGATTCCCTATTTGCAGGGCATTGTTTTAAATGCTTTATTAATATTAACTTAATTGTTATTACAACAGCCAATTAGTTGAAGAAACTGAGGCACAGAGAGGAAAAGTAACTCCCTGAAGGTCAAATACCTTAATAAAGGGCAGAGCCAGATTTCAACCAAGTTAGTTTGACTTTAGAGTCACCTGCTCTTAACCTTTCAGCAGAGTCTCCTTTTTTGATTTGCGTGGGTTTTTCTGTTCTTGCTTCAGAGCCTTTATGACTGATCACAAGAGGTTAGTTAACTGTATTACTGACAGGAAAGCCCAGAATATCAAGTTTCTCCTAGGCCTTGTGTCAATAATAGAGGGCCTTTTATTAAATCCTTTTAAAAAATGTCATGAACCTATTCCTCCTTGAAGTCAGAACTGATGTTTGAACACTGCCATGACCCCTCATAAAACATTTCATATTTCTAAGGTTACAAGATTTTCTTGTGTACATGAGCCTTTTTTATTCGGTTATTATTTATTTTCCCTTTGTTGGTTTAATTACAGAAATAACACATGCTAATTTTAGGAATTCTAACAATACACAGCTGTGTACTTGCTGCGGTAACTCTCAACTCCTTTCAGTCTTTTATTTTTAATTTCCAGCACAATATCATAGAAAGAGACAAAACTCTTAGCAGGTTTATTCTACATTCTCTGGCCGCTGCTGTTTGAGGGTTAGCTCAGAGAGGCACTCTCCCGTTTCTTGGGGGCGGCTACTTCAGGGAGGAAGGCGCCATTGCCAGGGAAACGAAGTCACGTGGGAATCTTTGGACGCAAGACGCACGAAACTGACCCGTGTCTGGGCTTGTGCTTCCGGTGGATGCTGTGGGGGCCTGTGTGCTCGGGTCAGGCGGGCAGATGGCGCTATAAGGACACAAGACCCACCTCCTATGCGGGTTGGAACCTCTGGAAGGCCTGGGTCCCCAGGCACTTGGGGAAGTGTAGAGTGGCCGGCAGCCAGGCGGCGGCAACTGCGCGGTAGGTCTAATCGATGTGCGCCTTGGATTTGAACACCTGGTGGGAGGCAGGGAGGGAGGATGGGCTCGGGCTCATGATGACTTGCTTTTGTCCGAGGGAAGGCGGCTGCCGAATAAGGGTGATTGAATGAGAATGGGAGGGAGGATCCTGAGATGCGGGATCTGTTTCCTTGCTTAGTTTTTCTCCTTTCTTTCCTCCACACTCACCAGCTATTTCCCCCTTATTCTTGTTCCTTCTTTTCCTGCTTATACTGGTTCATTGCTCCAGGACGTGAATTCGAATGTAGGCAGCTTGGACCCCGAGCCAGTTCTCTGTTAACCTTCCTGCCAGGTTCAGTTACTGTTACAGCTTTGGGAAAATGGGCAAACAACTTCACTAATAAATGCACACGAAAAACAGAATCGTGTGTTAAGGATTGGCGAGGGTGGAAAAATTGTTTATGCCAGTGTTTGGCAGGGTTTGGTGAAACGCAATCAGTTATAGTATTGCAACGTGTGTAGATTAGTAAAACTGTTTATTGTTGGGCAATTTGGCATATGGAACAAAGTTGGAAACCTATACTCTTTGACCTAGGTATTTTATCTGTAGGAATTTATCCAACACAAATACTAATAGAGATGAAAGCATACACACTTACAATGTGTTTATATCAGCATTGATTGTAATTGCAAAATTTGGAAACAACCTAAATTTCCATCAATGGTGGACTGATTAAATAAACTGTATTATAGCTATTTAATCTGATAGAATACAGCCCTTTTTATTTTTTTATTTTTTTTTGTTAGAGAAGTTGTGGGTGACAGAACAATCATGGATAAACTACAGGATTCCCATATATCACCTCACCACCACCATCTTGCATTGGTGTGGAACATTTGTTGCAATTAATGATAGAAAATTTTTGTAATTAGAATATAGCCCTTTTGAAATGGCACTTATTTGGGAAGGTGCCCATGGAATATGAAGAAATAAAAAGTTTGCTAATAGTAGTCACGATATGATCATGTTTCTTTAAATAAAACAATATATGTGCACACATACTTCCGTATGCACAGAAAAATAAACTAGAAAACTGTACGCAAAACAATTACCAGTGAAAATCTCTAGGTAGTGGATTGTAACATTTGTTTTTTCTCCCCGCTCATTGCTTTCTTCTCTCCCTCCCTATATTTCTCCCTCTTTTCCTCCTTTCTTTCATAAAAATTAAGGCATATTTATTTATTTATTTAAGATTATGTCCTTATGCTTCAAGAAGGTATCATTTACTTTAAAAAATTTTATTGCATTTTAAGCCATACACAAAATTGTAAAGAAAAACATAACCAATACCAATGTAACCCTCATCCAACTTATGAAATAAAAAATAATCAATGTAGCTGAAGCCCCCTGTGTGCCTTTCCCCAATCCCATCCCCAATCATGAGTTTATATTTCCTACAATTTTTTTGTACTTTTTACTACATATACACTTACAACTAGTAAGTGTATGGTTTGTTTTACTTTCTTTTGAATTTAATATAAATGGTGCACTGTGTATATTCTGTAATTTGCTGCTTTCAGTCAACGTATATACGGTTTCAAGCTTTATCCATGCCGATAACCTCTAATGCTAACTAGTTTATTCATTTTCCCTGCTATATAGTTTCTATTGTATAACTCTATCACAATTTAGCTATCTATTTTTTTATGAATGACTGCTTTGGTTGTTTATACATTGCTGCTAATGGACATTTTAATACATTTCCTTGCTCCATCAGTTACTAGCTTTATGACTTTGGAAAAGTTATTTAATTATAGTAATATTCTGTTTTGCAAGCTATAACATGGGAATAATAGATACCTAATTTTCAGGATATTGTGAGGAGTGAATAAAACAGTCTTTGTTGCTTGTGTTGATGGTTGCACATATCTATGAACATACTAAATACTGCTGAATTGTACACTTTTGAATGAATTATATGATATGTGAATTATATCTCAAAAAAATGCTCTTAGAAAACGTGGTTGGTGAAATGAATAATACTGCTTATCAAATACAATTAATTAATCAGGGGAAAAAGCCTTTGAAAAGGGTTTGAAACCAACTGGCATTCAACAATTGAAGTCCCTTTCCCACCTCTGTCTCATAAAGAGAGGCCTAAACTGACTTTGACTTAAACTGAAAAGCATAACTAGCACAGAGAACATTTAGGAAAGTAAGGAAAAGAAGTAAAATGTACTCAGTTACATTACTTATGGGCTTCAGTGCCATTTCTGCCCAGTGAATTTTTGTTAAGAAGAAACTCAACATTTGATTTCTTTTTATCTCACTTGGTCTCCTAACCCCTTATTTTTACTTTCCAGGTTAGAATCAGAAAAGAAATTATGTATAATTTGTTCCTCTTCAAAAAAGACAAGATACAACAGAGCTAAGATAATGAAGAAAATGTTGGACAGAATCTAGGAATGAATATAAGGAGATCGGACTCCTATTGTTATCCCAAAGGACCTTGGGTAAGTTACTTTACCTCTGATGGGTGATTTGTATCATTGTAAAGGTTCTGCTATGAGGATGATATTCGCCTCCTAGAATGAGTTAGGTAGTGTTCCCTCCACTTCAATTTTTTGGAAGGGTTTGAGCAGAATTGGAGTTAAGCCTTCTTGGAATGTTTGGTAGAATTCTTCTATAAAGCCGTCTGGTCCTGGGTTTTCTTTGTTGGTAATTTTTTTTTTTTTTTGCACTTCAAGATACATTTATTTTCCATGAAAAAATAATTGCACAAATGGGTTTGATTCATAAGGAAAAAACATGGCTCCAAGCTACAATAAAAGTCATACTTAAGAATCTAGTAAACCTGTTCAAAGCACCTGTTTCAAGGGGGAGAAAAGACATGAACCAGAAGTGATTGCATTTATTTTTAAAAATATTTACAGAAAATTGTACATGAATTTGTATATTTGGACAAAGTAATAGAAAATGGATTTGATTATTTTCTGTGAGTTTAATAGCTTATTATAATGATTTCATTATAAACTTATCACTAAAAAAACATGATTACCAGAAAAACTCCGTCAGTTGCACCTTGACCTTTATAGTCTTAAAAAGAAAGAAAAAAGCCTGATAACCAATATGAAAACTTACATTATCAAACTTCTTTTTTTAATTAGACATATGAAGCACAACATATAAGCAGAAAAAGATTCCACTTAATATAGATTAGTCTAATGAGCTGTGTATTATTTAAAATCACAAGCACTTTAGCATACAGTTTATCTAGATGCATATTAATGTATATAGATTATTTGTAGTTAATATCTATTTTAAACTTAAAGCTTGTAACAACAGATTTATTTTAATAATATAAACATAAAATTTTAACTCTAAAAATTAATCCCACCTAAACCTACAAGAGAAATTTAAAGTGAAATAGGCCACACCATTCTAAGGTCAAAAGTATGCCTTATTTGTGTATTTACTATGAGACCCATATATGTGAACAATATCAAAGAAATAAAGAATACTAGTAGACTTGGTAAAGAATAGACAGAATATAAGCAAATGTAAAAAATGCAGTGTATTAAATGATGAGTTTGAATGCAGAAACCACATATTTATTAATCATCTGATTAATTTAAAAACACATAACCACTTTGTTTTAAAGTGTTCCTTATTCAAGAGTTTGGACAAAATGGTCCCTCCAAAGTGAATTGAAAATTTACAAGGCAAACACTGACAACAGATACAGGCAGGAACTACCAAAAACTATTTGTTCTTTCATTAAATTATGCCATTTTCTAAAGTGGTGAAGAGCAATCACTTCAACAGAATTTCTTTTTTGTATGAATATTCATAAATTTTAAAAAGTCTCTAGATAGTCTAAAGAGATACAAACATTAATACCTTACAACAGCAGTGCTTAATGTCTGTTTTAGGAAAAAAAAACACTCAAATTCTCTTCCACTGAAAGTCATTATTTACTTATTTGGTATAAGTGAGCAAGATCACTACCACATTGATTTCTTTTCTATAGCATTGTAAATGTGAATGTCTATACATCTTTTTTTTTTAGTTCACTTTTATTGAGATATAATCACATATCATAAAATCATCCATGGTGTACAATCAACTGTACACAGTACCATCATATAGTTGTTCATTCGTTCCCCCAATCTATTGTTTGAACATTTCCTTATACCATAAAAAGTAAAAATAAGAATAAAAAATACAAGTAAAAAAGAACACCCAAATCATCCCTGCCACCCTACTTTTCATTCAGTTTTTGTTCCTGTTTTTCTACTCATCCATCTGTACACTGGATAAAGGGAGTGTGATCCACAAGGCTTCCACAATCACACTGTCACCCCTTGTAAGCTACACTGTTATACATTCATCTTCAAGAGTCAAGGCTACTGGGTGGCAGTTTGATAGTTTCAGGTATTTACTTCTAGCTATTCCAATACCTTAAAACCTAAAAAGGGTTATCTATGTAGTGCATAAGAATGCCCATCAAGTGACCTCCCGACTCCATTTGGAATCTCTCAGCCACTGAAACTTTATTTTGTTTCATTTTGCATCCCACTTGAGGTCAAGAAGATGTTCTCAAACCCACGATGTCGGGTCCAGATTCATCCTTGGGAGTCATATCCTGCGATGCCAGGGAGATTCACACCCCTGGGAGTCAGGTCCCATGTAGGGGGGAGGGCAGTGAATTCACCTGCCAAGCTGGGTTAGCTAGAGAGAAAGAGAGCCACACCTGAGCAAAAAAGAGGTACTCGGGGAGACTTTTAAGCACAATTATAAGCAGTTTAGCCTCTCCTTTGCAGTGATGAGTTCCACAAGGGCAAGCGCCAAGATAAGGGCTCGGTATACCAAACCACTGGTCCTCAGTGCTTGAGAGAACATCAGCAACAATCCAGGTGAGGAAGTCCAACACTTCTGCATTTTCCCTCAGCTCCTCAAGGGGTACCTGCATATATATTTGTATTCTCTGCCCAAATTACTTTGTGATATACATCTTAAATTTGTGGGTTACAAAAGTTAGAAGGCGATTTTTTTTTGATGCAACAGAAAAATAAATAAATAAACATTAAATACTTTAACCCATCATTTGGTATTGACAAATCAGTAGTGCAGTTTCACATATGAAGGACAGCATGATCTATTTTTTTAATTGATTTCTTTATTGCTTTTCTATTCTCTATTTCATGAAATTCCCCTCTAAACGTCACTACTTTCTTCCTTCTACTTGCTTTATTTTTAATACAGCTTTATAGAGAAATATTTGCACACCCTACAAAAATCCATAGTGTATAATCAATTATTCACAGTACCATCATATGGTTGTGCATTCATCATCAGAATCAATTTTTGAACATTTTCCTTTTTCCAAAAAAAATAAATAAATGAAAGAAAAAAGAACACCTAAAACATTCCATCCCCCCACCCCCCCATTTTTCTTTTAGTTTTCATCCCCATTCTTTACTCAGCTGTCCATACACTGGATAAAGGGATTTTGAGCCATGAGGTTTTCAGAATCACGCAGTCACACAATGTAAGCTACATAGTTATGCAATCATCTTCAAGAATCAAGGCTACAGGGTTGCAGTTCGACAGTTGCAGGTATTTCCTTCTAGCTATTCCAATACACTAAAAACTGAAGAGGGATATCTATATAGTGCATAGGAATGCCCTCCAGAATGACCTCTCAAATCCATTTGATATCTCTCAGCCACTGAAACATTATTCTGTTTCATTTCACTTTCCCCTTTTGGTCAAGAATATTTTCTAAATCCCGTGATGCCAGGTCCAGGCTCATACCCAGGAATCGTGTCCCCTATTGCCAGGGAGATTTAAACCCTTGGGTGTCATTTCCCATGTAGTGGGGAGGGCCCTGAGTTCACATGCCACGTGGGCTTAGAGAGAGAGAGAGAGTCACACATCTGAGCAAAAAGATATTCTCTCCACCAGCCACGGTGTTGTGCTGTGGGGAGGAGATGGATTTGTAAATCCCGAAGTGAGGTTCTGCTTATCCAAGGTTGCTGCTGTGCAGAGACCCCGATGTGAAGCCACCGTCACCATGTCTGACCAGTGGCTATTTCAAATGTTTTTTTGTGAATGATCATACAAAAAACATGCAATTTAGAAACTAGTGCAGCAGAGTCTTAAAACATTAAAACAAAATGTATTGGATCACCTGAGGAAAGAAGAAGCCAGACAGTGGGATTGGAGGGGATCATAGGCGAATAAGACATTTGCAGATAACCTAAGAACAGCCAAATCATCAGAAACATCCACCCTTCAATGGAGATCTTTAATTCATAGGTCTTAACTGCAAAACACAGGTGTTGACCACATGGGAAACTGATATTATTGCTTCTACCACCATTTTCTCCAAAACTAACATAGTCTTCCTAAGGCTTGCAGAATCCTCCTCCTTTTTGTCTGTTGCATTAGGCACTCCTTGAAGATGAGAAAAACTGGACTGAAAAATGAAAAAGCTCATGTTTATAAAGTGACCTAACATGTATCATCATAAGGAATTCTAACTAGGCATGTTGACTGCTTTCATTGTTGCCCTTGGACTAAATCCCAGGAGCCATTGGACTAAATCCCAGGAGCCATTGGACTAAATCCCCAGAGCTTGAATGGCAGAGGCATTACAATCCAGAGGAGCTCAGGTGGATGGAATTGAGGGCTCCAGCTCAGTGTGCCCATAAGTATGAAGCGCATATGTTTCTAATTCTCACTTATCACTGGATAAATTTTAAAAGCTGCAATAAAAAAAACATTTTTCAATAAATTTATAAGATATTGTAATTTTTAAAGTAAGATATTTTTACTTCTGAATTATCTTTTCTCCTCCTAATTCTAGTCCCCAGTTTTATTTGTTATTGATGGGGTTTTCTGCACATTCTTTTGGGATATGTTCATAGACAATATTCAAGTAGTTTTTTGGGCTATCGTAATTCATTTTCCCTTTTAACATTTTCTTGAGCCCCTTGTTATAATTTTGGTTGTGCTGCTGGGTCGATTTGTGAGTATTTTGTTGAGGATTTTTGGATCTATAGTCATTAAATTGTCTGATTTTGGTATTAGGCTGATGTTGGCTTCATGGAATGAGTCGAGTAGCTTTCCCTCCTCTTCAATTTTTTGAAGAGTTTGAGACTAATTCTTTATTTAATGCTTGGTAGAATTCACAAGTGAAGCCATCTGGTCCTGGGCTTTTCTTTTTTGGGAGCTTTTTGATGACTGAGTCAATCTCTTTACTTGAGATTGGTTTGTTGAGGTCATCTATTTCTTCTCAAGTCAATGTTGGTTGTTTATGCTTTTCTAGGATGTCCATTTTGTCTAAGGTGTCTCATATATTAGCATATTGTTGCTCATAGTATCTTCTCATTATCTACTTTATTTCTGTAAGGTCATTAGTTATGTCTCCTTTCCCATTTCTGATTGCCTTTATTTGCATTCGCTCTCTCTTTTTTTTTTTTTTTTTGTTAGTCTAGCTAGTGATTCATCAATTTTCTTTTGATTTTCTCAAAGAACCAACTTCTGGTTTTTGATGCTCTCTATTGTTTTCCTGTTTCATTTTCATTTATTTCTGCTCTGCTCTAATGTTTGTTATTTCTTTCCTTCTCTTTGCTTTGTGGTTAGTTTGCTGTTCTTTCTCAATTTCCTCCAAGTGAACAGGTAATTCCTTAATTTTTACTCTCTCTTCTCTTTTATTTTAGGCATTTAGGGCAATAAATTTCCCTCTCAGCACCGCCTTTGCTGCATCCCATAAGTTTTGATATGTTGTGTTTCCATTGTCATTTGCCTCGATGTATTTACTAATTTGTCTTATAATTTATTCCTTTCCCCACTGGTTTTCTAAGAGCATGTTGTTTAGCCTTCATATATTTGTGAACTTTACAATATTCTGCCTGTTATTTGTTTCCAAACCATTCCATTATTATCTGAGAAAGTGTTTTGTATAATATCAATATTTTTAAATTTGTTGAAACTTGCTTTGTGCCCCAACATGTGGTCTATGCTAGAGAATGTTCCATGAGCACTTGAGAAAAATATGTATCCTGGTGTTGTAGGGCATAGTGTTCTACAAATGTCTGTCAAGTCTAGTTCATTTATCATACAATTGAACATCTCCATTTCCATTGATGAGAGTCGTGTATTGAAGTCTTCAACTATTATTGTAAAGGTATCTACTTCTCTTTTCAGTGTTTTTAGTGTTTGCCTCATGAATTTTGGGGCACTCTGGCTTGGTGCATAAATATTGATGATTGTTATGTTTTCTTGATGAATTGACCATTTTATTGATATATAGTATCCTTCTGTGTCTCTCTTATTTGTTTTATTTTTTGAAATCTAATTTGCCTGATATTAATATAGCTACTCCTGCTTTTTTATGGTTCCTGTTTGCATGAAATATCTTTTTCCAGCCTTTCTCTTTCAGCCTGTTTTTGTCCTTATGTCTAAAGTGAGTTTCTTGTAGACAGCATTTAGACGTGTCCTTTTTTTCAATCCATTCCGCCAGTTTGTGTCTTTTTATTGGGGTGTTTAATCCATTAATATTTAGTGTTACTGTAAGGGCAGTACTTTATTCTACCATTTTGTCTTTTGGATTTTATGTTTCATTTCTTATTTTTCACTCTCTCCTTTTACCCATCATGATACTCTTCATTTCTACACTCTTCCCCAAACCTCTCTCTCCTGTCTTTTCCAATCAGCCTGTAGCCCTCCCTTTAGTATTTCTTGTAGCGCCAGTCTCTCATTCAAGAACTCTCTCAGTGTCTGTTTGTCTGAAAATATTTTAATCTCTTCCTCATTTTTGAATGACAGTTTTGCAGGATATAGAATTCTTGGTTGGCAGTTCTTCTCTTCCAATATCTTAAATATATCATACCGCTATCTTCTTACTTCCTTCATTTCTGCAGAGAAATCTGTACGTAGTCTTATTGAGCATCCCTTGTATGTGATGTATTGCTTTTTTCTTGCTCCTTTCAGAATTCTCTCTTTTCCTTTGACATTGGACAGTCTGATCAGTAAGTGTCTTGGAGTAGGTCAATTGCAATCCATTCTGTTTGGGGTATGCTGTACTTCTTGAATCTCTAGTTTTCTGTCTTTCATAGGAGTTAGGATATTTTCAGTGAATATTTCTCCTATTATTCTTTCCGCCCCTTTCCCCTTCTCTTCTCTTTCTGGGACACCCATAAGATGTATATTTGTGCACTTCATGTTGTCACTCAGCTCCCAAAACCCTGCTCTCATTTTTCCATTCTTTTCACCATCTGTTTGTTTGTGTGTATGAATTCAAATGTCTTTTCTTCCAATTCACTGATCCTCTCTTCTGCCTGTTCAATTCTGTCATATCCGTCCATTGTCTTTTTCCATCTCCTCCGTTATGCCCTTCATTCCTATAAGTTCTGCCATTTGTTTTTTCCAATTTATGAATTATTCTTCATGATCATCCAGTTTCTTCCTTATATCCTTCATCTCTTTTGCTATATCTTCTCTCAGTTCATTGACTTGATTTTTGAATTGATTTAGGAGATTTGTTTGAACATCTTTAATTAGTTCTTCCTTCAGTTCACTGAATTGATTTAGCATTGGTTGCCTCAACCCCTGTATCTCTGTTGAACTATTAATTTGTTCCTTTGATTGGCTCATATTTTTTGTGTTTCCTAGTATGGCTCGTTGTCTTAAGCTGTCTAGGCATCTAACTTTCTTGATTAGTTTATTCTGGAGTTTCTGTTCACTCTTTTACCTGGGGTTTTCTTGTTGGTTGGCTTTGTTCTCTAACCTTTCATATTCACTTCAACTTATTCTGGACCTCTAATTTAGGTTCTATTTAGTTGATCCTATTTTTTCTGTGCCTGTTTTTCTGTTTCTTGCCCTGCCTCTATGTAGCCTCTTTGTGAGGCTACATAGTTATGGTCACACTAGTCATATTTTCCCATTCCAGAGAGGCCCAGGTCTCAGGAGGAGGTTATGGAGTTTCCCTGACAATGAGACCCTCCTTTGAGGCCTTTAGATTCTTTGCTTGTCTTTTCCTGTCCAGCAATTGGTGCCTGTCAGCCTGCAGCTCCCCCACCAGTGTAAGGAAGTATGGAGCCTTTAGTTCTCCCAGTGACCCTGACCCTATTCGGGGGTGTGGCTGAATGAGGTTGGTTTCTGAATTCCAGTCCCGGGGGTCTCAGTTCCCTGAAGGAGGGCTGCCAATTGAGCTGGATCCCACACCCCCCTTTTCTTGAGTTATGCCCTTTAGGGAATTTTCTCCCCCAGTAGACTCATGCTTTGCCTCTCAGAGCTATCTTAGCTCTGCTCTTGCCCCAGCCCACTGGACAATTGCAAATCTTTGAGGTTTTCTGTAATGGGCTACTTAGAATAGTTATTTAAAAAAAAAGAAAAAGATAAAAGAAGAAAAAAAACTAATGCCCAGTATAGACTATTTAAAGAAAAGCCTTTTAGTCTTGTTATGTCATCCTACTGGATAGTTACCCTGAGACAACTTTAATTCCACCCTTGCAGGGGTCCGAGTTGACACAGGGGTTCTGAAGGGCTATTGAAATGCAAAAAGATAAGGAGTTGGAGAGCAATTGAAGAGGAAACAAGAAACCAGAAAAACTGGCTTTTCAAAAAAGGGCCCTGGCTTCCTGGGTTTGCATATGTGCCTGGTTCTCTTGGAGCCCAGCCCTTCTCCCTATTATGATCACCCTGAACTTTAAAAGTCTCTGTTTTTTTTTTTTGTTGTTGTTGTTGTTCTTTTTGTTATCCTTGTCTCCTCTCCATCAGGCTGACTGATCCCAGACTCTCTGGTGTCTGGTCTCTAGTTATCTATGGCTGCAGTTTTTGTTCAGCAGTCTAAGTTTGTTAATCAGTTCTGCAGTTGGGGCTTGGTTGAGCCTTCCTGATTCCCAGTACTGACAGGCCTCTCGCCCCTCGGGAAGCCAGCCACAAAACAGTCCCCCGACCTGGTGGGGAGGGGTGCAAGCTCCCTGGCCATCAGAACTTACAGATTTTGCTGATCTCAACTGCTCCATGTGTTTCATACTGTTATATGATGCATGACTGATCGCAGATTTCCCTGGGATGTCTGTTCCACACAGTTCCTGGTTATCTACCAGCTTCCCCAGAGGAGTAACTAAAACCCACACCTCACTACTCTACCATTCTTGCCCCAGCCCTCAATACTTGACCTTCTGAAACTTACTTCCGTAATGGTACAGCTATGCCTACTTATAAGTATGCCTAAGAAATCCTCTTTTGCTGCTCTGATGTGTCCTGTCTCTCTAAGCCAAACTCTGCAAATAGTCTCACTAGCCCCCCTCCAACATGTGACATGACTCCCAAGGGTGTAAGTCTCCCTGGAAGCATGACTCCCAGGGATGAGTCTGGCCCTGGCATTGAGGGACTGACAATACCTTCTTGACCAAAAGCAGGAAGGGAAACAAAGCAAAATAAAGTTTCATTGGCTAAGAGACTTCAAATAGAGTCAAGAGTTCATTCTTGAGGTTGCTCTTATGCTTGGTTCAGCCACATATTGCAAATTGCCACAGTATGACAAGCCCCAACCGACAGCGTTCCTGAAGACCGTAAAGAATCCACTGGGCTGTATTTAAGAGTCTATAAATGTATTAGTAAGTTATTTTTTTCAGAAATGTAAATCCTCCAGATTTTTCCTATCCCAGATAAACACTGAAACCCAGGGGGACCAGTCTTTCCAAGAACATCAACCTGTTTCATTCCTCTTCCCTATAATGTTGACACTTTTCAGTGTGAAGAAGTTAGAATGGTCATTGCCTAGATATCCCTGAAGATTTATGGTATGATCAAATTAGGTGGAGGAGTTTTAATGGAGAAGCTAGGATTTGACAAATGATTATGACTACTGAATCATATAGATGTTTATTTTTAGTTCTGGTGCATTATAATAGTAAGAAAAAAAAATACCTGATAATGATGAATTGTAATCCAGTAGCCTTGACCTTTGATAATGGTTGTATAACTATATAGCCTTTCTCTTGTGACGATGGGATTGTAAAAACCTTGGTACTGACATCCCCTTTATCCAGTGCATGGGTAGATGAGTAATAAAATAGACATGCATGAAAAATATGTGTGTGTATATGTATATATATATGATGGGGATTATTTTTCTTCATATTTATCCTGTGTGGCATTCTCTGGACTTCTTGTATTGCATATTCTCATTTTTTACTAAGTTTGGGAAGTTCTGTTATTATTCCTTTGACTATTCCTTCTGTCCGTTTTTCCTTTTCTCCTCCTGGTGCATATATTGGTACCACTGGTATTGTCCCTGAGGTCCCTGCTATTTTCATCTTTTCTAATAATTTTTTCTTTCTAGTATTCAGGCTGACTCATTTTAGTTGTCTTTGTCTTTGAGTTCTTTGATACTTTCTACTTCCAGCTCCAATCTGCTGTTTAAACCCTTCTGGTAATTTTTCAGTTCAGTGATTGTGGTCTTCAACTCCATTGGTTTCATTTGGTGCCATTTAAAAATTTCTGTTTCTTTACTAAGATTCTCATTTATCATCATTGTTTTCCTGATATCCTTTACTTCTTTCTCTGTTTTTTCTTTCATCTCCCTGAGCATTTTAGAGATCATGTTTTTTGTCTTGGTTTGGGATGTTTGTATTTTGGTCTTCTTTATTGGTGTTTTTTGGATTTTTCTCTTCTTTGCATGGGCCATCATTTTCTGGTTCTTAGTTTGTCTAAAACTCTTTTTGCACATTGTATATTTTAATATCTTTAAATATTCAGTCTGGGATTTATTTCCAGAGATATGTTTCTTGATTTTGTAAACTTTTCACGATAGGACAGAGATTTTCTTGAGCTTCTGCCCTCCTAGCAGGGAGGTCTGTTCAAGGTGAATGCAGTGTGCAAGGTCCTCCCTATCTTTTCTTGGCCTCTGCCTTGTCCTGGTCTTCTGCCTGTTTGTTGTTCTAGAGTGCCTCCATTTACAGGAGTTTGAATGCCCACTCTATTTCTCAGGACACAGACATCCCTTTCTCAGGTATTTAAAGCAGGAAAGCCTTTGCCCCAGACTGTCCACCTCTGTAGTTTTCTTGCCTTTCTTTTGTTTCATCAGGCTGCTTTTGTCTGGAGGGCAAGTTTTGGGAATGGGTGCTCACTAGATAGGAGTTTCCAAGGTCAGTCTTTTCCAGCCAATAAAGGGCCAGGATTCCAGGAAGGGGTCACAGGCCTGTTCCAAAGTGCCCTGGAATGGGGATCAGGAAGGGTTTCAGGAAATTTTTCCACAGCTCCCCAAACTGGGATTTCTTGAACTGCCCAGCAAATGTCCCCCTTCAACTAACTGTCCTCCATATCCCTGAGGAAGCATAGCATCTTTTAGTTTCCTGAGCCACCATCTTTATTCTGGACTTGTTGGAATAATGGCCATCCCCAGAGCTGGGCCCCCAGGGATCAAAAGTTGTTAATGGAATGCTATTATCTATGATGATCTCTGCCCATCCCTGGTCTCAGTAAGAAGATTTTGATATCCCTTTCTCTGTCACCAGTGAGCTAGCTTGGGGTCGGACCCCATGGTGGCCTGTTGCCAGAGTGAGGGATTGGTGCCAGTAATCCTTCGAGAGAGCAATTTATTGGTCTTTCCTGTAATTTATCAGCCACTTCCTTCTGCTCTTCCTGGATGCTGTATAGTGTTTTACTGGCCATCAGAGTTTCAAAATAGTTGCTTCAGACAGTTTCTGCCTTTTTACTAATCTTTCTGGTGGAAGCACTAAATTCTAGAGCTTCCTACTTGACAGTCTTCAAACATCATCCTTTAAAACTTAAATGTCATAATTGTAGCATATATTAATTACATGTAGGCATTTTTAATCTAGCTATTCATAGTTGTTATTGAATACACAGTCAATAGTCATTTTGATTTACCCACATATTTAAACTTTTCATTGTCTTCATTCCTCTCTGTATACCCAATTTTCCCCTGGCATCATTTTCTTTCTGCCTACACAACACCATTTAGTATTTTTATAGTGCAGATCAGCCACTGACAAACGTTTTTAATTTTTGTGTAAAAATGTATTTCTTATACCTTCATTTTAAAGGGTATTTTGCTGCATATGAAATATAAAATTGTCATTTGTTTTCTTTCAATATTTTGAACATATCCCATCATATTCTCACTTCATTATTTCTCTTGAAATGGCAGCATAACTCTTAACAGTTGCTCATTTGAAGGTAATGCATCTTTTTTTCTGTTTTTGTTTGTTTTATCTTTGGATATCAGCAATTTTACTATGACATGCTTAGTTTGGCAGAACTTCTTGAATCTGTGGATTAATATTTTGCATCAATTTTGGACAATTCTCTGTTATTATCTCTTCAGATATTACTTATTCCCCACCCATTTCTACCTCCAATAACATGTATTAGACATGCTCAGTTGAATAAACTAGCTATCAGCCACATATGGCTGTTGAGCACTTGAAATGTGGCTAGTATGTAATGAGATATGTTCTATTTGTAGAACAAATACTGATATTCAAAGACATGGCTCAAAATAAAATGTAAAATATTTCATTATTTTATTTTGATTGCTTATATTTTAATGCAGATTTATTGAGATACATTCACATACCATACAGCCTTCCAAAGTGTACAATCAGTTGTTCACTGTATCATCGTATAGTTGTGTATTCATCACCACAATCAAGTTTTGGACATTTCCATTACTCCAAAATTAAAAGTAAATATGAGAATGAAAAAAAAGTAAAAAAGGACATCAAAATATCTCATACCCCTCTACCCCTCAAATTATTCATTTACTTTTCATCCCCATTTGTCTATTCATCTGTCCATGCACTGGATAAAGGGAGTGTGAACCACGAGGTTTTCACAATAACATGGTCACTCCATATAGGCAAAAATCAAGGGTACAGGATTGCACTTCAGCAATTTCAGAAATTCTTTTATCTATCCTAATACACTGAAAACTACAAAGGGTATTTATTGAATGCATAAGAATAACCTCCATATTGTCCTCTTGACTCCATTTGAAATCTCTCAGCCACTGAAACTTTATTTTGTTTCATTTGTCTTGCCCCTTTTGGTCCAGAAGGCTTTCTTAATCCTATGATACCATGTCCAGGCTCATCCACAGGAGTCATGTCCCACGTGGCCAGGGAGATTTATAACCCTGGAAGTCATGTCCCATGTAGGGGGTAGGGCAGTGAGTTCATCTGCAAAGTTAGCTTAAAGAGAGAGACACATCTGAGCAAGTAAAGAGGTTCTGTAGGGGTGACTCTTAGGCACAATTATAGGTAGGCTTAGCCTCTCCTTTGCAGTAACAAGCTTCAGAAGAGCAAGCCGCAAGATTGAGGGCTGGGCCTACTAAACTGGTAGTCCCCAATGCTTGTGAGACTATCAGGAATTCCCCAGGTGGGGAAATTTAATATTTCCACATTTTTCTCCAGTCCCTCAAGAGGGCTTTGCAAAGATTTTTATTCTCTGCTGAAATTACTCTGGGATGCATCAGGGTTTCATGCTAACCTGTGCAAACCAATGAGATCTCACTCCCTATTCAAGGTTACATGTAACTATGGTGTTCGAATAAACTGATCAGACAGGTTGTTCCCGTTTGCTAATGCTGCCTATTATGCAAAATACCAGAAATGGATTGGCTTTTATAAAGGGGATTTATTTGGTTACAATGTTACAGTTTTACGGCCATAAAAGTGTCCAAGCTATGGCATCAATAAGTATACCATCACCATACTAGTAGTGTCTGGAAAACCTCTGTTAGCTGGGAAGGTATGTGCCTGGTGTCTGCTGATCCCAGGTTGTGTTCCAGCTACTCTCTGAGCCCCTGTGCATTCTTGAAAGTGTCCCTGTTGGCTGCAGCTCCTCTTCAAAATAACACTCTCAGTTGCTCTTGGGGTGCCTCCTCTCTTATCTGCAGTTGCCCTGTGTCTGGGCCTGTGTGGCTCTTTTTAAAGTACTCTAGTGATCAAATAAAGACCCACCCTGAATGGGTGGGCCAACAGCTCCATGGAAATAATCCAATGAAAGGTCTCACTCACAGTTGATTGAGTCACATCTCCATGGAAACACTGAACCAATAGGTTCCAACCTAATAAACACTAATACGTCTGCCCCCACAAAATCGCATCAAAGATAATGGCATTTTGGGGGACATAATACATCTAAACTGGCACACAGGTTAACTTATACAATGTGGGTTCCAGTTTGCTAATGCTGTCATTTTGCAAAACACCAGAAATGGATTGGCTTTTATAAAGGGGGTTTATTTGGTTACAAAGTTGCAGTCTGAAGGCCATGAAAATGTCCAGAGGCATCAACAGTAGGGTACCTTCACTGAAGAACACTGATGGCATCTGGAAAACCTCTGTTAACTGGGAAGGCATGTGACTGATGTCTGCTTGCTCCTAGGTTGTGTTTCAAAATGGTATTCTCCAAAATGTCTATCTTGGCTGCAGCTCCGAGGTCCTTGTATTTGTGAGCTTTTATAAGACCCCAGTGAGCTAATCAAGGCCCACACTGAATAGGCTGGGCTACACCTCCATGGAAACATTCAGAGTTCACACCCTAACCAAAAGTGTCACTCACAGTTGGGTGGGTCACATCTCCATGGAAACAACCTAATCCCAGTATCCCAGGAGACTGGATTAAAAGATCATGGCTTTTTCTTGGGGGACATAATCTATGCAAACTGGCACAGTGTGTGTGCTGGTTTGGATGCATTATGTCCCCCAAATGCCATTATCTTTGATGCAGTCTTGTGGGGCAGATTGATTAACCTTTTTGATTAGGGTGTGACCTTTTGATTGGATGTTTCCATGGAGATATGACCCACCCACCTGTGGGTGATCACTGATTGGATAATTTCCATGGAGGTGTTATCCCATCCATTCAGGGTGGGTCTAAATTAAATCACTGGAGGCATATAAATGGGCTGACAAACAGAAGGAACTCAGTGCAGCTGTGAGTGACATTTTGAAGAGCAACAGAGTGACATTTAAGAGGAGCTACAGCTGAGAGGGACACTTTGAAGAACGTACTGGAACTGAGAGAGGAGCTTGAGCTTACAGAGACATTTTGGAGACGGCCTTTGAAAGCAGACTTTTGCTCCGGAGAAGCTAAGAGAGGACAAACGCCCCAAGAACAACTAAGAGTGACATTTTTGAGGAGCTGAATCCTAGAGAGGAACATCCTGGGAGAAAGCCATTTTGAAAGCAGAACTCCGGAGCAGACGCCAGCCACGTGCCTTCCCAGCTAACAGAGGTTTTCTGGGCGCCATTGGCCATCCACCAGTGAAGGTACCCAATTGTTGATGTTGCCTTGGACACTTTATGGCCTTAAGACTGTAACTGTGTAACCAAATAAACACCCTTTTATAAATCCAATCCATTTCTGGTATTTTGCATTCAGGCAGCATTAGCAAACTAGAACAGTGTGCTACATAAAATATAGATTTTTGCACCAAGTAAACATCTCTTCCTTTGGTCTCACATACAATGTGAAGTTTTAAAACACAGTCAATATCATCCTTTCACTTTTAGTCTGATTTACCTTAGTCCTAACCAAGTCCATTTCATTCATGTATCTAATTGATTTCTGATCTTTTATAAAGCTTCTTTAACAATTGCTGAATGGGGTAATGTTGACATTCATAGCTACCTAACTCTTGCTGTGAGATGCAGGTGTCATACAGATACCTGAAGTTCCAGGGACTGTTAAGGTAATACACAAAGAGCTCAGCATCTCAGAATTTAGAAATAACACAACTCATGAATAGATGTGACTGCTGTAAGAGCTTACAATCTAGAAATGTTTACAATCAGCCTTCCCCTGATAACCTATGCTTTCAGGTTCATTTCTCAGAGTTTGCACATTATGGTTAGTCCATATTAGTGAGGCATTTTAATGTTTCTTTTCAATTCTGGCTTCTTTCACACAGCATACTGTCCTCATGGTCCATTCAACTAGTTGAATAACTCACAAATCCATTCCTTCTTGCCGCCACTGAATATTCCACTGTATGTATGCATCACAGTTCACCATTCCTTTTATCAGTTGATTTACCCTTATGCCACCTCCGTCAATTGAAAATCATGAATATTGCCACCATAAACACAGTGTGCAAATGTCCATTCATGTCTCTTCTCTCAGTTCTTGCATATGCATTCCCCAAATCAGGGTTGCAGGACCATATGGCAACCCCATTCTTAGCTGCCTCCAGGTGGCCTGCACCATTCTACTTCCCCACCAACAGGGGATAGGTACATAAATTTCTCCAGCACTTGTGTTGCTTTATTTGTTTTTTAAAGAGTTTTATTCACACATCTTACACATAAATAAACAATCAATGAATCCGGGTATGTATAATCACATACGTATGCATTCACTAGCATAATCTATATCTTTCCATTTCTTCCACGAAGAAGAGGAATAGGAGGAAAAATGAAGAATTAAAAAATGAAAGAAAGATAAATAAAAATTAAAAATACAAACTTCACTTAAAAGTTCGGATAATACCAACAGCAAGAATTACATATCATTCCCCTACATCTCCCTCTTATAGGCATTTAGATTGGGTATATTGCCTCTCTTACAATTAATGGAAGCATCTTACAATTTTACTGTTACCTATAGTCTCTAGTTTGCATTGATTGTATTTTTCCCCTATAACATCTAATTTTCAACACCTTGCAATATTGACATTCATTTGTCCTCCTTCATGTAAAAACATTCTTATATTTTTACATTTAATCACCATCATTGACCATTCCAGGTTTCACTAAGTTGTATAATCCCAGTATTTATCTTCTGTCTTTCCTTCTGGGGTCATATATGTCCCTAGCCTTCCTCTTTCAACTGTACTCACACACATTTTTGTTCAGAGTATGGACAATATTGTGCTACCATCACACTGTATTGTGCTATCCATTTCTGGATCTATACAATCAATCCTGTTGAACCTTCTATACTGCTTCTGCATCATATGCCCAGTCTCTAACCTCTTTCTATCCCCTGATAACCTGTGTTCTCAACTTTAAATCTCAAAGTTCGCTCATCATTGTTGGTTCATATTAGTGAGACCATACAGTTTCCATTGTTTTGTTTCTGGCTTATTTCCCTGAACATAATGTCTACTGTCTACCATTTTGTCTTTCGGTTTTACATGTCATGTCTTTTATTTTATTTATTTTCTCTCTCTCTTTTTACCCTTATTGATAGTTTTCATTTCTATAATCTTCTCCAAACCATCCTCTTCTGTCTTTTCCTATCTGCCTGTAATGCTCCCTTTAGTATTTTTTGTAGGGCAGGTTTCTTGTTCACAAACTCAGTGTCTGTCTGAAAATATTTTAAACTCTTCCTTATTTTTGAAGGAGGGTTTTGCCATATATAGAATTCTGCTTGGAAGTTTTTCTCTTTCAGTATCTTAAATATATCATAACACTGCCTTCTCACCTCCATGGTTTCTACTGAGAAATCTGCCCACAGTCTTAATTGATCTTACCTTGTATGTGATGGGTTGCTTTTCTTGCTGCTTTCAGAATTCTCTCTTTGTCTTTGACTTTGGTTATCTGATTAGTAAGTGTCTTTTAGTAGGTCTATTTGGATCTATTCTGTTTCAGGTACACTGTGCTTCTTGGATCTGTAATTTTATGTCTTTCATAAGAGATGGAAAATTTTCAGTGATTATTTCCTCCATTATTCTTTCTGCCCCTTTTCCCTTCTCTTCTTCTGGGACACCCATGACACATATATTTGTGCACTTCATTTTATCATTCATTTTCCTGAGACTGTGCTCACAGTTTTTTTATTCTTTTGCCTATCCTTTTGTGTGTAGGATTTCAGATGGTCTGTGCTCTTGTTCATGAATCCTTTCTTCTGCCTCTTCAAATCTGTTGTCGTATGTATCAATTGTTCTTTTCATCTCTTCTATTATGACGTTTATTTCCATAAGTTCTAGCAATGGTTTGTTCAAACTTTTAAGTTCTTATGTTTGCACAATGTCTTTTCTATATCCTTCATCTCTTTTGCCATATGTTCTGTAACTCTTTGATTTGATTTTTGAATTGATTTAGCATATTTTTTGAATATCTTTAGTTGTTTCAACTCCTGTATCTCATTTGAAGTGTGTTCTTTTGCCTGGGCCATATCTTCATTTTTCCTAGTGTAACCTGTAATTTTTTGTTGTCTAGGCATTTGGTCTCCTTGATTACCCCAGTCAGATTATCCCAGACCAGATGGGCCCAGGTCTCAAGAGATGGGCCCAGGTCAGTGCTGCAATCTCAGCTGTTCTCCCGAATCCCGACTGGTGTACAATGTGTGTCTGGTCATGGATGTTCCCCATTCAGTTGTTTCAGACTATTTACTAGTTGTTCCTGGCTCTTTACTGTTTTCTCTAGAGGACTAACTAAATTCCACACCTTCCTATACTGCCATCTTGCCCCACCTTCTTAATTGCAGCTTGAAAGGATAATATTTTGGATATTTGGAGTTAAATATATTATTACATGTAAATCTACCTGTCTCTCTTAACCTTTTTTTGTTGCAGATAATATAAAATGTAAAATTATATATGTGGCTTGAATTATATTTTTATAGGACTGTGTTAGAAACTTTCTGTCTTCTACTTTCTCTTTTGAATTTCACACTCTTTTGTCTCTGTGATCCATTGTGGATGTTTCCTGCTAACCCAAATTCCAGGTACTAATTTTCTCTTCAGTTCTATCTAATCTGTTGTTAAATGCATCTACTGAGATCTTAATTTCAGTTATTGTGTTTTTAGGTTCTTTCATTTCTATTAGTCTTTTAAATATCTGACATGTCATTTTCATAGTTTCCAATTCTCTGCCAGAAATTTCTTTTTTGTCCTTTATCTCCTTGAACATAGAAATCATAGTTATTTTAAACTTTTTCTGTGATTTTCAGCATTAGTCTTTTGTTTCTGTTCTTTCTCATTTGTGCTCTCTTGTCTCCTTATAAGTGTAGTTGTTTTTGTGTGTCAGACATTATATTTCAAAAATTGTTTATGAAAAGAATTTGATGCCTAGAATATTATCTTCATTCTAAAGGTAATTATCATTTGCTTCTGCCAGCACCTTTGGGTTCTAGAATCTGCCTGCTTTAATCCAATTTCATTATTTAGATTTTCTAAGACATCAAATTATTTGAGGTTGGGATGCATTCCATGTGATGGCTGATATACTTGTAGTTCACCTTTACTCCTATGGTACAGTCGTTCTTGGTCACAATATAAAGTGTAATTTTTTTTTTACCAGGCCTCCACTCCTAGTGGGCCTGTCCTCCAATTTTTGTGTACTTTGCCCTGCCAGATAATTCAAAATGCTGCTTAGTTGCTTAGCTGCCTCTTCTGGAATTAGCTACTGCCACAAACAAAAATGGTTCCAAGTATCAGGTTCCCTTCTCTGGGTTTCCATATTCACTAGCATCCTAGACTAGTAAATGATTTCTTTTTAGCTCTCTGATAATTTCATGCATATTAAAAATACCCAGCTCTCCTAGTTCTTCTCAGTGGAAAGATTGGGCCAAATGTCTTAATATGTGTATAACAGGAGTGGAAATCCCATAGTAGTCTCTTAAGATAAAAAAGCAAGCAAAACAAAACAAAATAAACATGATTCTTTCTGTAGTTTGGTCCTCTCTTTATTCCTAATATTGCTTATTGGTAGTTTCTGTACCTTGTATATATTTTTCTCATCAATATTGTCTATTTAGTCCATAAAAGGAACCAGCTTTTGTTTACCTAAACTTCTGTGTTATTTTTTTCCCAGTGCCATTATTTTCTGGTTGTATCCTTAATATTTTCCTTTCTTTCACTTTGGTTGGGTTCTTCCATTAACTGATTGAGTTGAATGCTTGGCTCATATGTATCTTTTCTCTTGTGTTCTAATACATGTATAAAATTCAATACATTTTCCCACAATACTGATTTAGGTACATGCCACTAGTCTTGATGTTTTGCCTTTATTGTGAATCAGTTCTAAATATTTCTTTATTTCCATTCTCATTTCTTCCTTGATTCATCAACATTAGGAGTATGTTCCATAGTTTCCAAATAGAGTATTTTTGTTTTGATTTCTAAGTTGATCACATTGAGCAAAGATATCATAGTCTGTCTATTATGAAGTCTTTGGCATTTGTTTGGACATTCTTTATTTTCCAGTGTAAGGTCAACTTTTGGAAATGTTTCACAGGTATCTGAAAATGGGGTTTATTCTGCTTTCTGGTTTCAGGGTTTTAAAGCATCAATTGGCTCAAACTTGTTAATTTTGTCATGAAAATCTTTACATCCCAGTAGTGTCTTGTCATTGCCCTCCTTGAACTATCAGTTGCTGACAGATAAGTGTCAAAGTGTCAAATTTCCTCTAAGATCGTGGATTGCCAATTTCTTCTTATAGGTTCTATCAACTTTTGCTTTATATACTTGGAAAGTGTTGCTTTAAATGTGTACATATTCAGAATTGCCATATCTTATGAGTGACATTTTTGCTTTTAATCCTTAAGTAATGATCCTCTTTATACCCATTAATGCTTTTTGCCTTATATCCATTTAACTTGAACTTAATATTGTTTAACTGGCATTTTTTGGTTAATATTTTCCTTTTTTTAATAACAAAAGCAAAGAGTCATGTTTATTAAACCATTTCCCTTTGGAGTTTTAAAAATAATGATGGCTTCAAGTTATGTCTTTTACTTATCTTTTGACCTTTACACTTTATTATATTTAATATTGTAAATAGTGGGTTTTTAAGTTTTCTCCTCTTTCCTTTTCATTTGTTATGAGTTTCAACATGTGCTATTCCTTCTGGTTTGTTCATGGCCCATGTTAAAGAATTCATCATGACTGTCATTTTTGAGTGCAAAATATTTTTAATAATAGATCTTCATTAGTCCATAACTTAAATCCCCATTTTAAACTTGAAACTACTTTGTTTTCTCCTCTAATCTATTTTTAACAGTTTTATTCACACACCATACAGTCCATCATTGGTGCGTAAACAATGGCTATTGGTATAATCACATAGTTATGCATTCACCCCCACAATCAATATGAGAACATTTTCATTTCTTCTGAAAAGAATCCTATACCACTAATACCCCCTTATTATTGATATTTAGCTGTTATAGTGCCTTTGTTGCAATTAATTACATATTATTTTAATGAAATGTTATTGATACATATTCACAAACCAGATAATCATCCAAACCGTACAGTGGTTCACAGTATCATCATATACTTGTGCATACATCAACACAAAAATTTTTTGAACATTTTCATTACTCCAAAACATAAAAATAAAAAAATGAAAATGAAAATGAACACCCAAAATATCCCATTCCACTTATCCCTCCTATTATTTATTTTTTCTCTTTATTTTCTTACTCATCTGTCCGTACACTGGATAAAGGGTGTGTCAGTCACCAGATTTTAATGACTGCACAGTCACACTGTAAAAGCTATGTAGTTATGCAATCATCTTCAAGAATCAAGGCTACTGGATTACTGTTCAACAGTTTCAGGTATTTCCTTCTAGCTGTTCTAATACACTGAAAACTACAAAGGAATATTTACACAATGCATAAGAATAACCTCCAGATTGACCTCTGGACTCCACTTGAAATCTCTCAGCCACTAAAACAATATTTTGTTTCATTTCTCTTCCCCCTTTTGGTCCAAGAAGGCTTTCTCAATCCTACAATGCCAGGACCAAGCTCATCCCCAGAAGTCATGTCCCACTTTGCCAGGGAGATTTACATCCCTGGGAGTCATGTCCCATGTATGGCGGTCAGTGTGTTTACCTGCAGAGCTGGCTTAGAGAGAGATGCCACATCTAAGCAACAAAAGAGGTTCTCTGTGTGTGACTCTTAGGCCTAATTATAATAGGCTTAGCTTCTCTTTTACAGCAATAAATTTCATAAGGGCAAGCCTGAAGATTGAAGGCTTTGTCTATTAATTGGTAGGCACCAATGCTTGTGAAAACATCAGGAATTCCCCAGTTGAGGAAGTTAAATATTTCCACATTTTCCCCAATCCCTCAAGGGGGCTTTGCAAATACTTTTATGTCCTCTTCCTAAATACCTCTGCGATGTATCAGGGCATCATTGTAACATGATCTCACTCCCTATTCAAGGTTCCAGGTAATTATGGTGTTCAAGTAAACTGATCATATAAGTTAAATTAGATGGTGTGCTACAGAAAATATCAATTTTGCATGAAATAAACATTTTTTCCTTTGGTCTCACACAGAAATTGAAGTTTTTTTTTAAATTTAATTTTATTGAGATTGTTCACATACCCTACAATTATTCAAAGATCCAAAGTGTATAATCAATTGCCCATGGTACCATCATACCAGCTGTGCATCCATCATACCACTTCCTTCTTGCCTCCACAGTTTCTACTGAGAAATCATAGTCTTATAAAGCTTCCTTTGTATGTGATGGATTGCTTTTCTGTTGCTGCTTTCAGGATTCTCTCTTTATCTTTGATGTTTGATAATCTGATTAAGTGTCTTGGCATAGGTCTATTCAGATCTATTCTGTTTGGTGTATGCTGTGCTTCTTGGATCTGTAATTTTATGTCTTTCATGACAGATGGGAAATTTTCATTGATTATTTCCTCTATTATTGCTTCTGTCTCTCTTCCCTTCTCTTCTCCTTCTGGGATACCCATGACACATATATGCTTGTGTTTCATGTTGTCATTCAATTCCCTGAGGTGTTGCTCATATTTTTCCATTTTTTTCCTCTATCTGTTCTTTTGTGTGTAGGCTTTCAGGTGTCTTGTTCTCCAGTTCAAGACATAATGTTTATTTCATGCAAAATTGATATTTTCTGTAGCACACCATCTAATTTAACTTATATGATCAGTTTACTTGAACACCATAATTACCTGGAACCTTGAATAGGGAGTGTTTTCTTCTGCCTCTTGAGATCTGCTGTTGTATGTCTCCATTGTGTCTTTCATCTTTCATTTCCATAGATTCTGCCAGTTGTTTTTTCAAACTTTTGGTTTCTACCTTATGTTTGCCCAGTGTTTTCATTATACCCTTCATCTCTTTTGCCATATCATCCCTAAACTTGTTGAATTGATTCAGCATTATTTGTTTCAATTCCTGTATCTCATTTGAAGTGTACATTTGTTCCTTTGACTGGACCATATCTTCGTTTTTCTTAGTGTAGTTTGTAGTTTTCTGTTGTCTAGGCATCTGGTTTCCTTGGTTACCTCAATCAGGTTTTCCCATACCAGAACCTGCTCAGGTCTCCGAAGGGGGCAATATTCAGTATAAGGTTTCTCTGAGGGTTTGTCTTAGAAGATAGACACACCCTGTGAGGCCTCTAGCCACTGTGCTTTTCCTAACCTGCCCAGCAGGTGGCACATGTCAGACTGTCATTCCTGACTGCTGTAAGAAGGTGTGTGACCCCCTTTGTTTCTGTTTTGGCTGTTTTCCCCCAGGCTCTGGGGTCTGGTTCTGAATGGAAGGCCAGTACTCGAGCTAGGCACCACCTCCTTCCTCTTAGGGAAGATACACCCCTTAGGGAGTTGTCATCAGCATTTAAATAGGTTCTTTGTCTCTCTCTAACTCTGCTATCTCCACCCTTGTCTGGGTCAGAGCACTGTGAACTGAAAATGGCTGAGGTTTTCTCCATTGAGCTGTTCAGGTTGAGAGAGAGAAAAAGGAACAGATAGTCCCCTTTCAGAGCCAGCCCACAGACCTCCAGTTTCACTTGTTGGCCAGAGGTAACACCTGTTCTGGGCTCCTGCTCCGAGGACAGTGGAGTCTTCTGGTTCTTTAAGGTCAGTCCTCACTAAAAGTCTCTGCTTTTTGGGAATTTTTAGCTTGTATTGAGTAGTCCACATTTGTTAATTGAGACTCCAGTTGGAGCTGGACTGAGGCATATTTGCTTGTTCAGAGAGTGCTGCTTTCTACCACAGTGAGGTTTTGCTGTTCAGTATGCCACATGGGGTGGGGGCTCCTCGTGCATTTCTGCAGTTTTTACTTAAAGATTTTATGCTGCAATTTCAGGCATTCCTCCGAATACAGGTTGGTATACTATTTGTGTACAGTTGCGGTTGTCCCCCAGCAGTTATTCCAGATTTTTTTACTACTTGTTACTGGTTGTTTATTAGTTTTTCCAGGGGACTAACTTCCACGCCTCTCTGTGCCACCAATTTGCAGTCTCCAGAAGTTGATGTTTTAAAACACAGACAATATTATCCTTTTCTTTGGTTAATATTTTCTTGATACATATTTTCTTGATAATTTTCAACTTCTCTGTCATTATATTTAGCTTTATATCTTGGAAACAATATCCAATATCTATGTTTTTAAAAACTCAATCCAAATTTATCTGCTTTTCAATTTGATAAATGAACCTATTTCCCCCATTTAATTTTTGGATTTTATATACCCATGCTTTTCCTTTTTTTTCCTTCTTTATTGCATTTAACTGTCCAATAAAATTTTGTTTATTTTTATTCCTTCGATTGGTAAGAAGTTTTACATTGCATTTCTGTTCTTTTAGTGCTTGCCTTAAATTTTTGACATGTACACTTGCACTGAAAGTCTAAAATTAATCCATGTCTAATTGCCTTCCAAACAACAGAAGGACCTTAGATTGTTTTAATTTTAATCTCCTCATCTCATCCTTCCCATTTAATTATCTAATATTTTCCTCATAAACCCTGGAAATCAGTCTGTTTTTTCTTTCTGGAACTGACATTGCTGTTTAAATTCACCAGTTTCTTTGCTTACCTTGTTGTCTGCATCCCATTTATTTCTTATGGGTCTAAATCTTGTTGAACTCTTTTTTTTGTAATTTTTAAAGTGGTGATTGTGGATGGTAAACTCATTGTTTTCTGATAGTATCTTTAATTTCCCTTTACTGTTGAATGATAGTATCGTGGGGTTCAGAATTTTAAGTTGAGAGTTGATTTTTCTCACCACTTTACAGATATTATTCCATTGTCTTCTGACTGCTATTGCTGGTTTTGAAATGTTTTTGTTAATTTTGTAGCTTTTAAGATTTTCTCTTCATCTTTAATGTTATGCTGTTTTTCTAAGGTATATTTTGGTAAGGTTTTGTTTTTAGTTATCAAGCTCCTAATTCACTGTGTTGTATTATTCAATGGATTAATACCTACTATCAGCACTGGAAAATTCTGACCTAGTATCACCTTGAATATTGCTTCTTACTCATCCCCTCATATACCCCATCAGACATACATGGACCCTCTCTTCTGATCCTCCATTTCTCTTATTCCCCTTTTCAAAATTTCCAACCCTTTAGCTCTCTGTACTTCCTTCTGGGTTGTTTACTCAATATTATCTTTTAAGTTCACAAATACTAGACCCTCTCCTCAATTGTTTTTAATACACAGATTAAAATTCTTTTAAAAATGTTTTATCCAGTGTATATTGTTTTTGGTTGTAGGAGGATTTCTTTGCTAAACCAGCCCCCATTTTGCTAGAACTGAAAATTCTCATTGCTTTTCAACTCATGCCAGCATTGCTTTGCCCCTCCCATTTTGTTAAAACTGCACATTCTAATGTAATCAAAGATCTTCAAATTCGATACATTCTTCTCTGTTCTCAGATTTTTCAAACTCTTAACAGAAATCAACAAAATTGTGTATGCTCTTTTTTGAGTTTTATTTTTCTGTATTAGAGAAGTTGAGGGTTTACAGAACCAGCATGCATAACATACAGGATTCCCATACATTGTCCCACCAGCAACACGTTCCATTGGTGTGGAATATTTGTTACAATTGATTATGGAATTTTTTAAATTCCACTATTACTTAAGGTCCATGGTTTAACTTACGGTTCACTATTTTTGTAGTGTAGTTCCATGGATTTTTTTTTTAAATTATTCTGTTGCCATATATACAATCATACAACATTGAGAGTGCAATAAACATCACTGAAATATATATTTCAATATGATTATAAAGGGAAATGTTAGATTGTATTTATGGTAACAGAGTATGCTCTTTATTAAAACATCTTCTGTTTCTGTGATAATACACATTATTGTTTCTCATCTTGTCTCACAGGGAGTTTCTTCTCTGTTTCACTTGTAGACCTCAACAAGAATGTCAAAGTTAACACGTATAAAACTTATGTTTTACCCACTCTCCCACCACATTCTAACTCTCCCTATCTTTCCTGTGCTGTTAAATGGCCTAAGTTCCTCAACCCTGAATTGCATTCTTCAGGCAGCACCTTGAGTTATTCTTTGTTATTGTTGTTGTTTTTTAACATTTAATTTCATAATCATAAACTTAATTCTGCAATCCAGCTAGACCTGGAAGGGGGAGGATAATGTAGAACCCAAAGAACTGCAGCAAGAGCACAGAGATGATAGGATACTGAGAGCAGATCAGGGGGGTGGGATGCTCTCGTGAGCTACAGGCGGAATTGTCTGGTGGTTAGGACAAAACACAAATCAAATTTATTAAACTTTTCCACAGTCAGCAATGGAAAAGTCTTCCCATTCACGTACCCAAAGCCCTCCATGGCTTCACAATGTTCATGCCCTCTTTCACCTTGCCAAAGAACACATAGTTGCCATTCAACCACTCAGTCCTAGCCATGCTAATGAAAAACTGGGAACCAATTTTTTTGGGGTCCAGCGTTGGCCATGAGCAAGATTCCAGGACCTGTATTATTCAGGATAAAGTTCTTATCATCAAACTTCTCCCTGTAAATGGACTTGCCACCAGTGTTGTTATGGCATGTAGAGTCACCACCCTGGCATATAAACCCTGGAATAACTCTGTGAAAGCAGGAACCCTTATAACCAAATCCATTCTCCCCAGTGCTCAAAGCATGGACATTTTCTGCTGTCTTTGAAACTCTGTCTGCAAACAGCTTGAAGGAGCCCAAGGGCTTTCTGTGGATTGCAGTGTTGAAGGACATGGTGGGGTTGACCATGACTGCGGGGGGTGGGGACTGAGGTGGTTGGTGATTGCGTCTGCAAGGCCTTGAGTTATCTTTTTTTTAAGCAACAGAAATTTATTATCTCACAGTTCTGGAGGCTAGAATTATGACATCAGGGTGTTGGCAGGGCCATGCCATCCTGTTAGAGGGGAGAATCCTTTCCATATGTCTCTCCTGGTATCTGGTGGCAGGTGGGCAATCCAATGTGTTCCTTGGTTTGTGGCAACACAATTTGGTCTCTGCCTCCCTTACATGCCCTCCTCCCCACCATCTCTCTCTCTCCTACTGGTGCTGTGTCAAAATTTCCTCTCCTTCCAGGGACACTAGTCATGTTGGATTAGAAGCCATACTTATCCACTTGAGCTATCTTTTAAAACATAAATCAGTTCATGTTACGCCTTCATTAAATTTCACCAATGGTTTTCCAACACTAGAGTTAGAATAAAATAGAGTCCCCTTCATGGTTTACAAGACCCTGCGTGATCTGGTCAGTTCATGTTACACCTTCATTAAATTTCACCAATGGGTTTCCAACACTAGAGTTAAAATAAAATACAAAGTCCCCTTCATGGTTTAAAAGACCTGTATGATCTGGTCCTTATTAATCAAAACTCTCCATTTGAAAATAAGAAAAACTAGTGAAAAAATGTAACTACTCTGGGGTTAGAGTGAAGTGCCTCTCTTAAATTTGGAAAATGGTGCTTTCTAATAGCTAAATGAGCACAATACCCGTACCATTGAATAAAAACATGGAAACTTAGTGTTCCCCAACATATTTTAGGGTCACTCAACAAGCTCTTGAAATAAGCAAAGAAAACAAGAACAAATATTTCATTACCATTATGTCTTAACTTTATTAAGGTTCACCTGAAATTCATATTTTAAAGGTCCATTCAAAAATCTGCAAATATTCCCCAAGTTATATATTTTCATTAGTTACTCAACTGTCCAAGCTTCAATATTTATTTTCCTCCTGCAAAATTCTCTTGGTTGAGATGTATTGTCTACTGAATAGTCCAAAGTGTTTCATGTCAATACATTTATCCCTTTTTCCCCAGACACATTTTGAGGAAAAGCATTTGGAATGGAGAAAATTATCTTTAAAGATGCTGCTGTAAAGAATGTAGACAACAAAATATTAATGACAGTGATAGGAAATTGTTTACAAATTGCTTCATATTATGTTTTATTTTTTCTTCCAAAATGCATTGTGTTTTGCCTTCAGTAAAGATCAGCAACAGGTTTTTATAAAGGGATCAGAATCTTAACATCTCTAATGAAATCAGTATTCTCAGAAGAATCTATTTGCAGATGCATATATCTATGTGAATGTATATATAAGCAAAAATATATATGTATACACATACACACACACATACACACACACACACACACACACACACACACAGAGACTCATATATATTAAACTGTATTGCAATTTACAAGCTAATTTGGGATCCATGTCTAATTTTTTTTACTCATACCTTTAGCATTGTACAGTGGAATCTGCCATCCATTGCTGCCCAAAATCCTTAGGTCACTCTCACCACATTTTTTTTTTGTTTCCCCACATTATGAATCATTCCTTACCAACCTGAAATTTAAAAGTAATTACATTTACCAGCCTTAATTGTCAGTAGAGTACAATATAATAATCAGATTTTGTAGTCAGATGTCCTTGAAAGATTTTGAGTTGGAACCTAGGTACAAGAAGGGCAAGATTTGTCCACTTTGCTGGCATTGTTGGCAGAAGAAGCAGTATTCTTCTGGGGCCATCAGTGGTGGCAGGGTTTTCCTGATGGAAGTGGCAGTTTTGCTCTGTAGTGGTAAGGACAAGCCACTACCTTCTCAGGTCAGTTCTCCAGTTTGGATGTTAAGAATTATTCATGGAAATACTGCAAGAGGTTATTTCTTCAGCCCTTTAAAAGGTTCTGTAATCTATATAATATACTGCAGTGCCTGTGATAAATTCTATTTGCTTAAATTAACTGCAGTTAATTCTGTTATTTGCAGTGAAGAATCCTAAAGGATTCAGATTGCTATTTCAGGTTTATATTTGAATCCCAGTTCAGCCAATTACTAGCTATGTGACGCTAGGCAAGTTGTTTAAACCCATTAAGTCTCAGTTCCCTCACTTGTTAAAACTAGAGTTATTGTTTTTTCATGAATAATATTTAGTGATAGCTTTTTATTGTACTGGAGAAGAAACCACAGAATGATAGAATGGTGGTAGGTAAAAAGAACTTTACTCAGACGTAAACTTGAGTCCCGGCTTTGCCTCTAATGAGATGCTCTTGGGAAAATTAACACTTTGAGCCTATTTTCTCATCAGTAAAATTGAAATAATTGTACTATACTGCAAGAATAAAAAGATTACATGTGAAAAACGACTACATGTGATGGTGTCCTTTTTGTGGTGTCTAGCATAATACCACTTTTAGCACTGATATATAGTGCTCAATGAAAGTAGTTAAAAGTTTTCACTAATTCTAGGTCAGAAGCAGACCACTCTGGAGCCAAAATCGTTGGGGGATTGCCTTTTAGTTATGCAATTCTTCCCTTTTTGCATTCTTCTTACTTCACTCTGCTCCTTAGTAACTCAGGTCTTGCACATTAAACTATAAATGAGGGGTTGGGGGATTTTTGTCATGAGAAGATTTGATGTTTAAAGGTAACATAACATCATTGAGTCACATCTATAAAGATTTGTTAGAAATTATCTAGTGTTCAGCATACCTTGATTTTGAGAGAGAATTAAAAGTAGAAAACATTGTCCTTGTCTGCTAGAAAATTAAAATCTTCCAGTTGAATAATATTGAATTATGTTCTACAGAAATTCAAGAAGGAAGTGTGGTTGATTAGAACAGATTTCATGGAAGAACCTCAAGGATGGTTAAAATTTAGAATTAGTCACTTTTTAAATGTTAAATTTTTTAAAATATGGCATCAATTTATATCTTTTTCCTTTATTAAAATTAATTAAATAAATACTACAGTGGCAGATTTATTACCTTTTCCTCTGCAATTTTGTATATGAATTTATTCCACAATTATACTTATTTACATATTTATAGGATTCACTTCTTAAATACCTAAGTGCTTTTGCTATAGCTATTCTTTGTAATAAACAATCAGGTAAAATAATTAACTTAGTATTATTTGTACAGAAATAAATAATTTAAGAAGAAAAGACAGGATACTTGTTAAAGACAAAAATATGCAATTTTGAGAAAAAAATTTAATATTGGATAATTTTAAGAAATGTTCTTAAATAACATGAATCTAAATTTTCTTCTTAAACTCAAAACCTACTTGAAAATTTGTTCTAATTACCTTAGAATTTCCTGGGATACATTATGCTTTTTACACTATTATATCAACTGACTGTTTAAAATTAAGCTTTTTTGCATGAACTAATTGTAAATTCACAAGCAATTGTAGGAAATAATAGAGATGCCGTGTACTTTTTTAAATACAGTTTTATTGAGGTATATTCAAATACCCTATAATCATCCAGAGTGTTCAATCAATTATTCACAGTACCATCATATGGTTGTGCAATTGATCACCAGAACAACTTTTGAACATTTTCTTTATTCCAAAAGAAATAAAAATAAAAGTAAAAAAGAACACCTAAAACATTTCATCCCCCCATCCCACCCTATTTTTCATTTAGTTTTTGTCAACATTTTTCTACTCATCTATTCATACACTGGAATAAGGGAGTGTGAGCCACCAAGTTTTCACAGTCACACAGTCACACCATGTAAGCTATGTAGTTATGCAGTTGCCTTCAAGAATCGAGACTACTGGGTTGCAGTTCAACAGTTTCAGTTATTTCCTTCTAGCTATTCCAATACATTGAAAACTAAAGAGGGATATCTATATAGAGTGTAAGAATGCCCTCCACAGTGACCTCTTGACTCAATTTGAAATCTTCCAGCCACTGAAACTTTATTTTATTTCATTTCATTTTCCCCTTTTGGTCAAGATTTTCTGAATCCCACAGTGCCAGGTCCTGGCTCATCCCCAGAAGTCATGTCCCATGTTGCCAAGGAGATTTACACCCCTGGGAGTCATGTCCCATGTGTGGCGTAGGACAGTGGGTATACCTGCCAAGTAGGCTTAGAGAGAGAGGCCACATCTGAGCAACAGAGAAGCTCTCTGGGAAGACTCTTAGGCACAATTATAAGTAGGCTTAGCCTCTCCTTTGCAGTAACAAGCTTCATAAGAGCAAGCACTTATATTGTGGGCTCAGTCAACTAAATTGGTAGTCCTCAGTGTTTGTGAGAATGTCAGTAATAACCCAGGTGGGGAAGTCCAACATTTCCACGTTTTTCCCCAGTTTCTCAAGGGAGTCCTGCAAATACATTCTTATTCTCTGCCCAAATTACTTTGGGATGTATCAGGATTTCACACTAACTTGTACAAACCTGCCAGATCTCACTTCCTATTCAAAGTTCCTTGCAATTATGGTGTTCAAATAAATTGACTGTACAAGTCAAATTATTTAGTGTGCTATAGAAAATAGAGATCCTGCACTGAATAAACATCTCTTCCCTTGGTCTCACAAAGAAGTTGACGCTCCAAAACAGAGTCAACATTGTCCTTTACCCTTTGGCCTGATTTGCCTTAGTCCTAACCAGATCTGCTTCATTCATATCTATAATTGAAGTCTGAACTCTTTTTCAGCTTTTGAACAGTTGCTTTATGAGGTAATACTGAAATTCATAGCTGCTGAGCTTTATCTCTGAGTTTCAGGTATCACACAGATACCCAAAGTTCCAGAGACTGACCAGGTTATACACAGAGTTCAGCATTTCAGAATGTAGAGATAGCCATTACAACTCAGGAATAGAAGTGACGGCTGTAAGAGCTTACAGTCTGCATTCCTCTGATAACCTGTGCTCTAAGATTCAATTATCAGAGTTTACAACTTATAGTTAGTCCATATTAGGTGTTATAATGTTTGTCTTTTTATTTTTGGCATACTTCACTCAAAATTCTGTGATCAAGATCCATTCACCTAGATGTCTGTCTCACTTCATTCCTTCTTGCACCTGCTCAATATTCTATTGTATGTATCCACCACAGTTCACCATTCTGTTCATCAGTCGATGTACCCTCAGGCCACCTCCATCCATTGCAAATCCTGAATACTGACATCATAAACACCAGTGTGCCATTGTCCATTCCTGTCGCTGCTCTCAGATCTTCCAAGTGTATACCCCATAACGAGGTTGCAGGACCTTATGGCACCCACATACTTAGCTTCTTATGGAACCACCACACTGTCCTACACCATTCTACTTCCCCACCAACAGTGAATAGGTAAATCCCCCTCTCAACATTTTCTCTAGCACGTTTATCCAGCTGTTTATTTTTCCCTGCAAATTTAATGAATATATACACATACCATAGATGCATCCACCATGTATAATCAACTGTTCACAGTATCATTGTATAGTGGTACATTCATCACCATAATCAGCACTTGAACACGTTCATTACTACAAAAAATTAAAAAAAAGTAAAATGAAAAGGTAAAAGAAAAATTACAATACCATATAATACAATACAATAGTCAAACACAGCACCACTACCAAGAATCCCACACTCCTCCCTTATACCCCGCTCTCATAGACATTTAGCTTTAGTATATTGCCTTTGTTACACTTAATGGAAGCATATAACAATGTTACTGTTAACCATAGACTCTAGCTTGCATTGATTATATTTTTCCCAGTACCATCCCTTTTTCAACAACTTGCAAGGTTAACATTCATCTGTTTTCCTACATGTAAAAACATTATGTTTGTACATTTAGTCAACATCATTGACCACTCTGTTTCATAATTTATAGAGTCCCAACTTTTACCATCTATCTTTCCTTCTGGTGTCATGCATGCTACTAGCCCTCCTGTTTCAGCTTTACTCACAGACATCATTGTGTCATATACTTACAATATTGTGCCACCTTCACAAAGCATTGTGCTATCCATTTCTGGATCTATACAATCAATCCTTTTGAACATTCTATACTACTTCACCATCAAATGTGCGATCTCTACTCTCTTTCTATCCCCTGATAACCTGTGTTCTCAGCTTTAACTCCCAAGGTTTGCTCATTTATATTAGTTCATATTGGTGAAACCAAACATTATTTGTCATTTTTTTGGCTAATTTCACTCAATATAACATCCTCAAGGTTCATCCATCTTGTTATATGCTCTGTGACTTTATTCTATATTAGAATTGTGGAATAATCCATCATATGTATATAGCACAGTTTGTTTATCCACTTATCTGTTGATGGACATTTGGACTGTTTCCATCTCTTGGCAATCATGAATAGTGCCACTATAAATATTGGTTTACAAATGTCTATTTGTGTCTTTGCTTTCTGTTCCTCTGAGTATATACCTAGGAATGGAATTGCTGGATCATATGGCAATTCAATTCTTAGTTTCCTGAGGAACTCCCACACTGCCTTCCAGAGAGGCTGCACCATCCTACATTCCCACCAACAGTGAATAAGTGTACATCTTTGTCCACATCATTTCTAGCAGTTGTAATTTGTTTTTTGTTTTGTTTTGTTTTTGTAATGGCCATTCTAGTAGGTTTTACGTGATATGTCATTTTGGTTTTGATTTGCATTTCCCTAATAACTAGTGAAGTTGAGCATCTTTTCATATGTTTTCATGCCATTTGTATTTCCTCTTCAGAAAAGTGTCTGTGCATGTCTTTTCTCCATTTTTGAATTGCGTTGTCTTCCTGTGGCTGAGTTGTAGGATCTCTTTTTATATTCTGGATATTAAACCTTTGTCTGATATGTGGTTTCCAAATAGTCTCCCATTGGGTAGGCAGCCTTTTTACTTTTCTGACAAAGTCCTTTGATGTACAAAAGTGTTTAATTTGGAAGATATCCCATTTTTCTATTTCTTCTTCTATTGCTCACACTTTGGGTGAAAGATTTAGGAAACCATCTCCTATCACAAGATCTTTAAGATATTTCCCTACATTTTCTTCTAAAAGTCTTCCCCAAAGACATAACTCTCCCGAGAAAATGGGGGCATGGTCCAGCTCAATTGGCAGCACTCCTTCAAAGAACTCAGACCCCAGGGCATGGAATCCAGAAACCAGCTCCAGTCAGCCACGTCCCTGAGAGGATCAGAGTCTGCAGAGGATGAAAGGCACTGCACATCTGTACACTGTTCAGGAAGCTGTGGGCTGGCAATCGCCATCTGCTGGACAGGACAGGAAAAGTACAGAAATCTCTGGCCTGGGAAAACCTGACTGGGATTGAAAATATCAGAGGAGACCCTCTCACAAAAAGGCTACATAGTGGCAGGGCAAGAAACAGTAAAACAAGAGGTGTAAAACTCTGATCAACTATATAGGACCTAAGTTAGAGGTCTAGAATAAGTTGAATTGAACACCAAAGGTTAGAGAACAAAGCCAACCAACAAGAAAACCCTAGGTAAAAGAGTGAAAACAAGCACCATAAAAAAGTAATCAAGAAAATCAGATGCCTAGACAGCTTAAGATAACAAGCCATAATAGGAAACATGAAAATATGGACAAGCCAAAAGAACAAATTAATAGTTCAACTGAGATATAGGAGTTGAGACAACTAATGCTAGATCAATTCAATGAACTGAGTGAAGAACTAATTAAAGATGTTCAAACAAATCTCTGAAATCAATTAAAAAATCAACTCAATGAACTGATAGAAATATGGCAAAAGAGATGAAGGATGTAAGGAAAACACTGGATGACTGTAAAGAAGAATTCCTAAATTTGAAAAAAAAATGGCAGAACTTATGGGAATGAAGGGAATAATGGAGATGAAAAACACAGTGGAGGGATACAACAGTAGATTTGAACAGGCAGAAGAAAGGATAAATGAATTAGATGACAAGACATTTGAATTCATACATACAAAAGAACGATGGTGAGAAGAATGGAAAAATATGAGCAGGGTCTTGGGGAGCTGAGTGACAAAGTGAAGTGCATGAATATACATGTTATGGGTGTCCCAGAAGGAGAAGAGAAGGGGAAAGGGGCAGAAAGAATAATCGGAGAAATATTCACTGAAAATATCCCAACTCCTATGAAAGACAGAAAACTACAAATTCAAGAAGTACAGCATGCTCCAAATAGATCCCAATAGACCTACTCTAAGACACTTACTGATCAGATTGTCCAATGTCAAAGACAGAATTCTGAAAGCAGCACAAGAAAAGCAATCCATCACATACAAGGGAAGCTCAATAAGACTATGTGCAGATTTCTCTGCAGAAACCATGGAGGTGAGGTGACAGTGGTATGATATATTTAAGATACTGAAAGAGAAGAACTGCAAATCAACTCTATATCTGGCAAAACTTTCCTCCAAAAATAAGGAGAGATTAAAATATTTTCAGACAGACACTGAGAGAGTTTATGACTAAGATACTGGCACTACAAGAAATACTAAAGGGAGTGCTACAGTCTGGTAGGAAAGACAGGAGAGAGAGGTTTGGGGAAGAGTCTAGAAATGAAGATTTTCAAGAAGTGAAAGGAGAGAGAGGAAAAAATAAGCATAACATATAAAATCCAAAATGCAAAATGGTAGCACAAAGTATGGCCCTTACAGGAGTAACACTAAATGTTAATGGATTAAACTCCCCAATAAAAAGACACAGGCTGGCAGAATGTATTAAAAAACAGGACCCATCTATATGCAGCCTACAAGAAACTCACTTTAGCAAAAAGACAAAAATAGGCTGAAAGTGAAAGGTTGGAAAAAGATACTTCATGCAAACAGCAACCAGAAAAAAAAGGGAATAGCTATATTAATATCAGACCAATTAGACTTCAAAAGTAAAACAAAAGAGACAAAGAAGGACACTGTATATTAATAAAAGGGTCAATTCATCAAGAAAACATAACAATCATAAACATTTATGCATTAAACCAGAGTGCCCCAAAATTTATGAGGCAAACACTGAAACACTGAAAAGAAAAGTAGATACCCCTTCAGTAATAGTGGGAGACTTCAATACACTGCTCTCATCAGTGGACAGAACATCTTGACCAAGGATCAATAAGGAAATGGAGATCTTGAATTGTATGGTAAATGATCAAGACTTGACAGACATTTATAGAGCACTACACTCCACAACACCAGGATACACATTTTTCTCATGTGCTCATAGAACATTCTCCAAGACATATCACATGTTGGATCACAAACAAATCTCCACAAATTAAAAAATATTAATATTATACAAAACACTTTCTCAGATCATAATGTGATGAAGTTGGAAGTAAGTAAGAGGCAGAAGATTGTAAACTTCAGAAATATATGAGGGCTAAACACACTCTTAGAAAACCAGTGTCTAAAGGAAGAAATTAGAAGAGAAATTAATAAATACCTCAAGGCAAATGACAATGAAACCACAACATATCAAAACTCATGGGATGCAGCAAAGGCTGTGCTGAGAGGGAAACTTATGGCCCTAAACACCTATATTAAAAGAGAAGAGAGAGCAAAAATTGAGGAATTAACTGTTCACCAGGAGGAACTAGAGAAAGAATAGCAAATTAACCCCAAAGCGAACAGAAGGAAAGCTATAACAAAAATTAGAGCAGAAATAAAGAAAACTGAGAACAGGAAAACAATAGAGAGTATCAACAAAACCAGATGGTGGTTCTTTGGGAAAATCAATAAAATTGATGGACCCCTAACTAGGCTAATGGGGGGGGAGGGGGGAGGGGATACAAATAAATGCAATCAAACAGGAAAGGGGACATAGCTACTGATCCTACAGAAATAAAGGAGATAATGAGAAGAAACTGAGCAACTATATACAAATATACTAGACAACTTAGAGGCATTTGACAATGTAGAAAAGCATAAATAACCAACATTGACTGGAGAAGAAATAGACAACCTCAACAAACCAATAAAAACGAGATTCAGTCAGTCATCAACAAGCACCCCCACCTCCACTCCAGAAAAGCCCAGGACCAGATGCCTTCACATGTGAATTCTACCAAGCATTTGAGAAAGCTTTATACCAATCCTACTCAAACACTTCAAAAAAATTGAAGAGGGAAAGCTACCCGACTCATTCTATGAAGCCAACGTCACCCTAATACCAAAATCAGACAAACATACTACCAAAAAAAAGACAATTATAGAACAATCTTTTTGAATATATATACAAAAACCTCAACAAAATACTTGCAAATCTAATCCAGCAACACATTAATAGAATTATACACCACGGCCAGGTGCAGTTTATTCCAGGTATGGAAGACTGGTTCAACACAAGAAAATCAATTAATGTAATACACTACATCAATCAATAAAAGCAGAAGAACCACATGATCATCTTGATAGATGCAGAAAACTCATTTGACAAAATTCAACATCCTTTCTTGATGAAAACACTTCAAAGGCTAGGAATAGAAGGGAAATTTCTCAATATGATTAAGGCAATATATAAAAAACCCACAGCTAACATCATGCTCAATGGGGAAAGACTGAAAGCTTTCCCCCTAAGATCAGGAAAAGACAGGGATGCCCACTGTCACCATTGTTATTTAACATTGTGCTGGAAGTTCTATCTAGAGCAATTAGGGAAGAGAAAGAAATAAAAGACATCCAAATTGGAGAGGAAGAAGTAAAACATTCACTGTTTGCAGATGACATGATTCTATATGTAGAAAATCCAGGAAAATCTACAGCAAAGCTACTAGAACTAATCAGTGAATACAGAAAAGTGGCAGGATATGTGATAAATGTGCAAAAATCTGCAGTGTTCTTATACACAGGTAATGTGAAAGAAGAGGAAGAAATCAAGAAAAAATTTCCATTTACAATAAAGCAAGCAAAATAATCAAGTATTTAGGAATAAATTTAATGAAGATCACAAAAGATCTACACACAGGAAACTGCTAAAAGAAATTGGATAGGACCTAAAAAAATGGAAGAACATACTTTGTTCATATATAGGAATACTAAATTTAATTAAGATGTCAATTCCACCTAAAGTTATCTATAGATTCAGTGCAATAACAATTAAAATCCCAAATGACTTACTTGGCAGAAATAGAAAAACCAACAACCAAGTTTATTTGGAAAGGCAAGGTGCCCAAATAGCCAAAAATATCTTAGAAAGAGGAACGAAGTGGGAGGTCTTACACTACCTGACTTTGAAGCATATTATAAAGCTACAGTGCTCAAAACAGCATGGTACTGATATAAGCATGGATATACCAACTGTGCCAGTTTGTATACATTATGTCCCCTAGAAAAAAAGCCATATTCTTTAATGCAGTCTTGTAGGGGCAGATGTACTAGTGTTGATTAAGTTGGAACCTTTGGATTAGGTTTTTTTCATGGAGTTGTGACCCACCCAACTGTATGTGATAACTCTGATTAGATAATTTCCATGGAGGTGTGGCCCTGCCCATTCAGTGTGAGCCTTGATTAGTTCACTTGAGCCCTATAAAAGCTCAGACAGAAGGAGCTCACTGCTAGATCAACTGAGAGTGACATTTTGAAGAGGAGCTGCAGCCTAGTGAAAAGTGTCCTGGGAGAAAGCCATTTTGAAACAACCTGGGAGCAAAGGAAGAAGACATGAGCCACATACCTTCACAGACAACTGAGGAGTTCCAAATGCCATTTGCCATCCTTTCAGTGAAGGTACTCTGTTGTTGACACCTTAGCTTGGACACTTTTATGGCCTTAAGACTATAACTTTGTAACCAAATAAACCCCCTTTATAAAAGCTAATCCATTTCTGGTGTTTTGCAAAATGGCAGCATTAGCAAACTGGTACACCAACTAATGGAGTCAAATTGAGTGTTCAGAAATAGACTCGCAATTATGGACAATTGATCTTTGATGAGGCAGTCAAGCCAAGGCAACTAGGACAGAGCAGCCTCTTCAATAAATGGTGTTTGTAGAACTGGATATACATTACTAAAAGAATGAAAGAGAACTCCTGTCTCACACCTTATACAAAAATTAGCTTGAAATAGATCAATGACCTAAACATTAGGGCTAAGACAATAAGACTATTAGAAGGAAATATAGGGCAATATCTTAAAGATCTTGTGATAGTAGATGGTATCCTTGATCTTATACCCAAAGTGCGAGCAACCAAAGAACAAATAGACAAATGGGATATCCTCAAAATTACACACTTTTGTACATCAGTGGACTTTGTCAGAAAGGTAGAAAGTCAGCCTACGCAATGGGAGACATTATTTGGAAACCACATATCAGATAAGGATTTAATATCCCAAATATATAAAGCGATCCTACTACTCAACCACAGAAAGACAAACAACTGAATCAAAAAAAAAAAAAAATGGGCAGACATGGAGATGTATGGTATGTGAATATAGCTCTATAAAATTGTAGGACAAAAATATAAATAGGGATAAAAGTTCTGGAGAAAACATGGTAGGGAGGGAGGTACGTATTTACTGTTGGTTAGAAGGCAAGTAAATGCCCCTAATGAGGTTGCAGGATCTTATGGCACCCACATACTTAGCTTCATGTGGAACCACCCCACTGTCTTCCAGAAAGGCTATACCATTCTGCCTCCTAATCAACAGAAAGTATGTACATCCATAATTCCATGTTTTCTCCAGCACTTTTATCCCTGTATATATTTTTCCATACAATTTTATAGAGATGTGTTCACATACCATATAATTATCCGCAGTATACCATCAGTTGTTTGCGGTATCAACACACAGTTGTGCATTTATCACCACAATCAGCACTTGAACATATTGATTACTGTGAAAAGAAAAAGTTTTTTTTTTGTTTAATGAATAATAAAAAAGATAATAAAAAGAAAAATAAAATGTCATATAAAACAATGTAATAATAAGGTCAGACAACAACACCACTACCAAGAATCCCACGTCCTTCCCTTATATCCCCGTCATACTCATTTAGCTTTGGTATATTGCCTTTGTTAGATTTAATGGAAGCATATTACAATGTTACTGTTGACCATAGATTCCAGCTTGCTTTGATTATATTTTTCCCCACTACCACACTCTTTCCAACACTCTGCATGATTGACATTTGTTTGTTCTCCCACATGCAAGAACGTTTTATATTTGTACATTTAGTCACAATTGTTGACCACTCTAGTTTTTGCTAAGATAAACCATCCCAGTCTTTATCTTCTATCTTTACCTCAGGTGTCATACATTCTTCTAGCCCACCTCTTTCAACTTTACTCATGGACATCTTTGTTCAGTGTAGTTACAATATTGTGCTACCATCATACAGTGTTATGCTATCTATTTCTGGGTCTATACAATCAAGCCTGCTGAACATTCTGTACTCCTTCAGCATCAAATGCTTGATCTCTACACTAGTAGCCTGTGTTACCAGCTTTCAACTCTCAAAGTGTGCGCATTAATATTAGTTCATACTAGTGAGACCATACAGTATTTGTCCTTTCGTTTCTTGCTAAATTCGCTCAACATAATGTCCTCAAGGTTCATCCATGTTATTATATGTTCGTGTCTTTTTTCTGTCTTACAGCTGCATAATATTCCATCATGTGTATTACCACAGTTTGTTTTTCCACTCGTTTGTTGATGGGCATTTGGGCTGTTTCCATCTCTTGGCTATTGTGAATAGTGCCACAATAAACATCGGTTTACAAATGTCCATTCATGTCTTAAATTTCAGTTCCTCTAAGTATATACCTAGTAATGGAATAGTTGGTTTATATGGCGAATCTATACATAGCTTCCTGAAGAACTGCCACACTGTCTTCCAAAGTGGTTGCACCATTCTACAATTTCACCAAATGTGAATAACTGTGCTGTTTTCTTCACATCATCTCCAGCACTTGTAATTTTGTCTTTTGGATAATGGCCATTCTGGTAGGTGTGAGATGATATCTCATTGAGGTTTTGATTTTCATTTCCCTAATAGCCAGTGAAGTTGAGCATTTTTTCATATGTTTTTCAGCCTTTTGTATTTCCTCTTCAGAAAAGTCTCTGTCCATGTCTGTTGCCCATTTTTGATTGAGTTGTTTGTGTTTCTGTTGTTGAGTTTTAGGATCGCTTTATATATTTGAGTATTTAAACCCTTATCTGATATGTGGTTTCCAAATATTTTCTCCCACTGTGTAGGCTGCCTTTTTACTTTTCTGACAAAATTCTTTGATGTACAAAAGTGTTTAATTTTGAGGAGATCCCGTTTGTCTATTTGTTCTTTGGTTGCTCATGCTTTGAGTATAAGGTCTAAGAAACCACCTCCTATCATGAGATCTTTAAGAAATTGCCCTATATTTTCTTCTATGAGTCTTATTGTCTTAGCCCTAATGTTTAGGTCTTTGATCCATTTCAAGTTAGTTTTTGTATAAGGTGTGAGATAGGGGTCCTTGTTCATTCTTTTCAAAATGGATATCCAGTTATCAAAACACCTTTATTGAAGAGGCTGCTCTGTCCCAATTGCCTTGGCTTGACTGCCTTTTCAAAGATCCGTTGTCTGTAGATGCGAGAGTCTATTTTGAACATTCAATTTGATTCCATTGGTCGGTATATCTCTCCTTATTCCAGTACCATGCTTCTTTGAGAACTGTAGCTGTAATATGCTTCAAAGTCAGGAAGTGTGGGGCCTCCCACTTCTTTCCTCTTTCTCAAGATAATTCTGGCTATTTGAGGCACCTTACCTTTTCCAAATAAATTTTGTTGTTGGGTTTTCTATTTCTGCCAAGTAATTTGTTGGGATTTTAATCAGTATTGCATTGAATGTATACATCAGTTTATGTAGAATTGGCAACTTAATTATATTTATTCTTCCATTCCTTGAACATGGCTTGTTCTTCCATTTTTTAAAGTCCTGGTTGATTTTTTTTAGCAGTTGCTTATAGTTTTCTCTGTATAGGTCTTTTTTTGGGCTACGTTAAGTTTGTTCCTAAATACTTTATTCTTTTGGTTGCTATTGTAAATAGATTTTTTTTCTTGGTTTCTTCCTCTTGTTCCACATTACCTGTGTATGAGAACAATGTAGATTTTTGCATGTTGATCTTGTAGCCTGCCACTTTTCTGTATTCATTGGTTAGTTCTAATGGCTTTCTTGTAGATTTTTCTGAATTTTCTACATATAGAATCATGTCATCTGCAAAGACTGAATGTTTTACTTCTTCATTTCCAATTTGCATGCCTTTTATTTGTCTTGCCTAATTGCTCTAACTAGAACTTCCAGCACAATTTTGAATAATAATGGTGACAGTGGGCATCCCTGTCTTTTACCTGATCTTAGGCAGAAAGTTTTCAGTCTCTCTTCATTGAGAACGCTGTTAACTGTGGATTTTTCATATATTGCCTTAATCATATTTAGAAAATTCCCTTCTATTCCTATCCTTTGAAGTGTTTTCATGAAGAAAGGGTGTTGGATTTTTTCAAATGCCTTTTCTGAATCTATCAAGATGTTCATGTGGTTCTTCTGCTTTGATTCTTTGATTTGGTGTATTACATATTTCATTTTCTTGTGTTGAACCAGCCTTGCATACCTGGAATAAACCCCACCTCGTTGTGGTATGTAATTCTTTTATGTGCTCTGGTTTCAATTTGCAGGTGTTTTATTGAGGATTTTTATATCTATACTCATTAAACAGATTGGGCTATAATTTTCTTTTTTTGTAGTATCTTTGATTTTGGTATTAAGGTTATGTCAATTTTTTTTGAAGAGTTTGATCAGGATTGGTATTCTTTCTTGAATGTTTGGTAGAATTCACATGTGAAGCCATCTAGTCCTGGGCTTTTCTTTTTTTGGGAGCTTTTTGATGACTGACTCAATCTCTTTACTTGTGAGTGGTTTGTTGAGGTCATCTATTTCTTCTCCAGTCAATGTGGTTGTTTATGCTTTTCTAAGAAGTTGTCCATTTCATGTAATTTGTCTACTTTATGAGCATATAGTTGCTCAGAGTATCTTCCCATTATCTCCTTTATTTCTTCAGGGTCAGTAGTTATGTTTCCTTTCTCGTTTCTGATTGCATTTATTTGTATCCAGGTTCCTTTTTTTTTTTGTTAGCCTACTAGGGGTCGATCAATTTTGTTGATTTTCTCGAAGATCCAACTTCTGGTTCTATTGATTCTCTCTGTTTTTTTTACTGTTGTCAGTTTCATTTATTTCTGCTTAATCTTTGTTCTCTCCTTCTGTTTGCTTTGGGGTTTGTTTGCTTTTCTTTCTCTAGTTCTTCCAAGTGGACAGTTAATTTGTCAGTTTTTCTCTCAATACTCTTTTAATATAGGTGTTTAGTGCAATAAATTTCCCTCTCAGCACCACCTTTGCTACATCCCATAAGTTTTGATATGTTGTGTTTTCATTGTCATTTGCCTTTAGGTATTTACAACCTTCTCTTATAATTTCTTTCTTTACCTACTGGTTTTCTAAAAGTGTGTTTATTCTCCCTATATTTGTGAATTTTACAATCTTCTGGTGTTATTTCCCACCTCATTCCATTATGATCTGAGAAAGTGTTTTTTATAATATAGATATTTTTAAATTTGTTAAGACTTGCTTTGTGACCCAACATGTGGTCTATCATAGAGAATATTCTGTGAGCACTTGAGAAAAATGTATATCCTGCTGTTGAGGGGTGTACTGTTTTATAAATATTAAGTCTAGTTCATTTATTTTACAATTCAACATCTCCGATTCCTTACTGATCCTCTGTGTAGATGTATCCATTGATGAAAGCAGTTTATTTAAGTCTCCAGCTATTATTGTAGCATTATCTTCTTCTTTCAGTGTTTTCAGTGTTTGCCTCATGCATTTTGGGGCACTCTGGCTTTGTGCATATGTATTTGATTTGTTTTCTTGATGAATTTCCCATTTCATTAATATATAATGACCTATTTTGTCTATTTTAATTGTTTTGCTTTTAAAGTATAATTTGTCTGATATTAACATTGCTACTCCCCCTTTTATCTGGTTTCTGTTTGTATGAAATATCTTTTTCCAGCCTTTCACTTTCAGCCTATTTTTGTCCTTGTGTCTAAAGTGAGTTTCCTTTAGATAGCATATAGATTGGTTCTGTTTTTTAATCCGTTCTGCTGTATGTGTCTTTTTATTGGGGAGTTTAGTCCATTAACATTTAATGTTGTTACTATAAGGTCATTAATTTCTTCTACCATTTTGTCATTTCGCTTTTATGTGTCATGTCTTTTTACTACCCTTTCTCCTTTTACCTTCCTGATAATCTTCATCTCTACACTCTTCTCCAAACCTCTCTCTCCTGTCTTTTTCTACCAGCCTGTAGCATTCCCTTTAGTATTTCTTGTAGCCTTGTCTCTTATTCACAAATTCTGTTAGTGTCTGTCTGTAAATATTTTAATCTCTCCCTCATTTTTAAGGAGAGTTTTGCCAGATACAGAATTATCAGTTGGTAGTTCTTCTCTTTCAGTATCTTTACTTCATACCATTGTCTTCTTGCCTCCATGGTTTCTGCAGAGAAATTTGTACAAAGTCTTATTGAGCTTTCCTTGTATGTGGTGGATTGTTTTTCCTTGTTGCTTTCAGAATTGTCTCTTTGTCTTTGACATTGGACATTCTGATCAGTAAGTGTCTTGGAGTAGGTGTATTGGGATCTATTCTGTTTGTTTGTTGAATCTGTAGTTTTCTGTCTTTCATAAGTGTTGGGAAATTTTTAGTGAATATTTCTTCTATTGTACTTTCTGCCCCCTTTCCCCTCTCTTCTCAGTTTGGGACACCCATAACACCTATATTCATGTGCTTCATGTTGTCACTCACCTCCCTAAGACCCTGCACATTATTATTCCATTTTTATCACCATTTGTTCTTTTTTTTATGAATTCAGAATGTCTGGTCTTTCAATTCACTGATCCTTCTTTTCTGCCTATTCAAATATTCTGTTGTATCCCTCCATTGTCTTTTTTCATTTACTCTATTATGCTCCTCATTCCCATAAGTTCTGCTGTTTGTTTTTTCAAGTTTAGGAAATTTTCTTTATGGTCATCCATTATGTTCCTTATACCCTTCATCTCTTTTGCTGTGTCTTCCCTCAGTACATTGACTTAATTTTTTAATTGATTTAGGAGATTTTTTTTGAACCTCTTTAATCAATTCCGCCTTAAGTTCATTGAATTGATTAAGAATTATTTGCCTCAACTCTTGTATCTCAGTTGACCTATTTGTTCCTTTGGCTGGTCCATATTTTCATGTTTCTAGTATGGCTAGTTATCCTGAGCTGTCTAGGCCTCTGATTTTTTTGATAAGTTTCTTCTTGAGCTTGTTTTCACTCTTTTACCTAGGGGTTTCTTGTTGGTTGGCTTTGTTCTCTAACCTTTGGTGTTCAGTTCAGCTTATTCTAGGCCTTAAAACTTAGATTCTGTTTAGTTGATCATAGTTTTTCACCTCTTGTTTTTCTGTTTCTTGCCCTGCCTCTATGTAGCCTTTTTGTATGAGGGTCACCTCAGATATGGTCAACCCCTGTCAGGTTTTCCCATTTGGAAGAGGACCAGGTATCCCAAGTAGGGTATGGAGTTTCCAGGAGAGTTAGACCCTCCTGTGAGACCTTTAGAGTCTTTGATTTTCCTGTGCTGTCCAGCAGGTGATTCTCACCAGCCTGCAGCTCCCCCACCAATGTGAGGAATTATGGAAACTTGAGTTCTCCCAGTAACCCTGACCCTGTTTGGGGCATGGCTAAGTGAAATTGGTTTCTGAATTCTAGCCCCTGGGGTCTGAGTTCCCTAAAGGAGGGCTGCCACTGGAGATGGGCTATGCCCCCCTTTTCTTGGAGAAGTTATGGTCTTTAGAGAATTTTCTCCCCCACTAAACTTACTGTTTTGTCTCTCAGAGCTATCTTAGCTCTGCTCTCTCCTGGGCTGAAATTGCAAGTCTTTGAGGCTTTCTGTAATGTGCTGCTTAGAATAGTTATTTAAAAAAATAAAAAGAAAAAAAGAAAAAAAGGAAAAGAAGGGTCCATTATGGACTATTTAAAGAAAAGTCCCTTAATTCAATCCTTGCAGTTCTGATGGGCTATTGAAATGCAAAAAGACACAGAGTTGGAGAGCAATTGAAGAGCAATCAAGAAACCAGAAAAACTAGCTGTTCAGAGAATAGCCCCAGCCCCTGGGTTTGCATATGGGCCTGATTCTGTTTTAGCCTAGCCCTTCTCCATATTATGTTCACCCCCAACTCCAATATCCTCTGTTTTTAACTCTTTTTTTTTTTTCTCTTTTTGCTAACCCTATCTCCTTTCCCCTGGGCTGACTGCTCCCAGTTTCTCCAGTGTCTTATCTCAGTTTATCTATGGTTGGAGTTTTTGTTCAACAGTCTCATTTTGTTAATCAGTTCTGCAACTGCTTATCTCCCTCCTGGTTCCCAGCACTGACAACCCCTTCTCACTCGGGATTGTCCCTGGCATGTAAGGGCCCAGGCCCCCTGACCACGAGAACTTACAGATTTCACTGATATTAGCTGTTCCACATGCTTGTGCATTGTTGTATGATGTGTACAAACTCAAATTCCTCTGCTGTATCCCCTGAATGTTTTTTTTAAAATTCAGTTTTATTGAGATATATTCACATACCATACAGTCATCCATGGTGTACAATCAACTGTTCATAGTACCATCATATAGTTATGCATTCATCACCCCAATCTATTTTTGAGCATTTCCATATACCAGAAAGAATCAGAATAAGAATAAAAAATAAAAATAAAAAAGAACACCGAAATCATGCCCCCCATCCTACCCTATTTTTCATTTAATTTTTGTCCTCATTTATCTACTCATCCATCCATACACTGGATAAAGGGAGTGCTATCCACAAGGTTTTCATAATAAAACTGTCACCCCTTATAATCTACATTGTTATACAGTTGTTTTCAGGAGTCAAGGCTACTGGGTTGGAGTTTGGTAGTTTCAGGTATTTACTTCTAGCTATTCCAATACATTAAAACCTAAAAAGTGTTGTCTATATAGTGAGTAACAATGTCCACCAGAGTGACTTCTCGACTCCATTTGAAATCTCTCAGCCAGTGAAGTTTTATTTCGTTTCACTTTGCCTCCTCCTTTTGGTCAAGAAGATGTTCTCAATCCCACAATGCTGGCTCCAGATTCATCCCTGGGAGTCATATCCTGCATTGCCAGGGAGATTTACACCCCTGGGCCCTGACTGTTTTAAAACTTCTACTTCTATTTGAGACTAAGTGAAGAGATGTTTATTTGGTGCAGGATCTATATTTCCTAAACAGTTTAACTTGTACACTATATTCAAATACCATAATTACATGAAACTTTGAATAGGAAGTGACACCTGGCAGGTTTGTACAGGTTACTGTGAAATGCAGCACATCCCAAAGTAATTTGGGCAGAGAACAAAATATATATGCAGGACCCCAGTGAGGAGCAGAGCAAAAATGTGGGAGTGTTGGAATTCCTCACCTGGATTGTTGCTGATGTTCTCACAAACATTGAGGACTGGTGGTTTTGTATATTGAGCCCTCTTAGTGATTGCCCTTATGGAACTTGTTACTGAAAAGGAGAGGCTAAACCTGCTTATAATTGTGCCTAAGGGTCTCCCTCTGAGTGCCTCTCTGTTGCTAAGATGTGGCCCTCCCTCTTTAGTTAACCCACTGCCCTCCCCCCATGTGGGATCTGACTCCTAGGGGTGAAAATCTCCCTGCCAACATAGGATATGTCTCCCGAGGATGAATCTGGACCCGACATCATGGGGTTGAGAATATCTTTACCCAGGGGGGATGCAATTGATACAAAATAAAGTTTTAGTGGCTGAGAGATTCCAAATGGAGTCGAGTTCACTCTGGTGGGCACTATTGTTGCACTCTATAGATACGCCTTTTTAGGTTTTAAGGTATTGGAATAGCTAGAAGTAAATACCTGAAACTGTCAAACTGCAACCCAATAGCCTTGAGTTTTGAAGACAATTGTATAACAATGTAGCTGACAAGAGGTGGCAGTGTGATTGTGAATGCCTTGTGGATCACACTCCGTTTATCCCTTGTATGGATGGATGAGTAGAAAAATGGGGACAAAAACTAAATGAAAAATAGGGTGGGAGGGGGGATTATTTGGGTATTCTTTTTTACTTTTATTTTTTATTCCTATTTTTACTTTTTCTGGAATAAGGAAAATGTTAAAAAAATAGATTGTGGTGATGAATGCACAACTTTATGATGATACTGTGAGTGGGTGATTGTACACCCTGTATGATTGTGTGATATGTGAATATATCTCAATAAAACTGAATTTAAAAAAATGTGCTCGGAAAGGCAAAAAAAAAAAAAACAGTTGGCTGCAAGTATGAGGATTTCAGAGCTCTTAATTGGATTCTATTGGTCTATATGTTTGTGGTTGTGACAGTATAGTACTGGTTTGATAACTATGTCATTATAAGAATATTAAGTTTAGGAAATGTGAGACCTCCAATATCATTACTACTTTCCAGGTGGCTTGGCTGTTCCATATAGATTTAATGATTGGTTTTTGAATTTCTGCAAATAAGGCTGTTGGTATATTGATTCAGGTTACGTTGAATCTATAATATGCTTTGGGATGACTAACATCTTAACAATATTTATTCTTACATTCCATGAACACAGAATGTCTTTCCATTTAATCTTTGGTCCTGTTGTACTCTTTTGTTGTGCACTGTACATATGAATATTTCAAAATGTTTTCTTTGGAATTTCTTCCATGAGATGTCTGTTTCTTGTTTTTATTAGTGTTCTAGTTTGCTAATGCTGCTGGAATGCAAAACACCAGAGATGGATTGGCTTTTATAAACGGGGTTTATTTGGTCACACAGTTACAGTCTTAAGGCCATGGTGTCCAAGGTAACACATCAGCAATCAGGTACCTTCACTAGAGGATGGCCAGTGGTGTCTGGAAAACCTCTGTTAGCTGAGAAGGCACATGGCTGGCATCTGCTACAAAGTTCTGGTTTCAAAATGGCTTTCTCCCAGGATGTTCTTCTCTAGGCTGCAGTTCCTCAAAAATGTCACTCTTAGTTGCACTTGGGGTATTTGTCCTCTCTTAGCTTCTCCAGAGCAAGAGTCTGCTTCCAACGGCCATCTTCAAAATGTCTCTCATCTGCAGCTTATGTGCTTTCTTCAAAGTGTCCCTCTTGGCTGTAGCTCCTCTTCAAAATGTCACTCACAGCTGCACACATTGAGTTCCCTCTGCCCGTCAGCTCATTTATATGGCTCCACTGATCAAGGCCCACCCTGGATGGTTGGGGCCACACCTCCATGGAAATATCTCATCAGAGTTATCACCTACAGTTGGGTGGGGCACATTTCCATGCAAATCTAATCAACACCAAAATGTCTGCCCCACAAGACTGCATCAAAGATAATGGCATTTGGGGGGACATAATACATTCAAACTGGCACAATTAGAAACTCTGATAAGACAGATTTTTTTCATGCTTCAGACCTCCTATTATGAAGGTTTGCCCAAGGTGTATGCAGTGTGCAGGGTTTTCCCTGACTTTCTGGGCCTCTGCCTTGTCCAGGGCTTTTTTTCTTATTATTCTTTTTTGGAGTTCCCCTGTTTACAGGGGTTTACTTGAACCCTCTGTTTTCCTGGAGATAGAACTCTCTCTCCTGTGTGTTTGAGGCTGGCATGACTTTGCCCCAGATTGTCCACCTCTAGATTTTCTTGCACTGCTTTCCTTGTCATAATCTGCTCTTGCATGGCGGTCATATTCTGGTAAAGACACAGTGGAGGGGACTCTCCTTAGTCTTTCTTTCCCAGTTGAAACATGTCCAGGAACCCACAAAGTGGGTGCAGACTGGCTCCCACATGCTCTCAGGAGGGCTTCAAGAAGGCTGCCAGAAAGCCTGCCAAGAGCTATTTTTCATGACTCCACCAAGCTGAGCCTTTGTGGCCTAGTGACCAAATGCAGCCCTTCAACTCACTGTCCCCTGAAGCCCTGAGGAAGCTTAGCATCTTTATGTCTTCTCCACCATGACCTTTGTGCAGGTTGAAACAATGGCAGCAGCTGCTCTTGCCCAGGCAGGGTGAAATAGTGTCTACCCTCATAGCTAGTCCCCCAGCAACACAAGAGGGTTTTTAAGTCCTTTCTCTCAACAAGCTACCAGGGGCTGGACCCCATGGTGAGCTGCCACAATAGTGGAGGATATGTGAATTGCGGAGAGAGCAGTTTACTATTGTAATTTATCAGCCTCTCCCCCCACTTTTTCCCAGATGCTGTACAGTATTATTCTGAACTAAACAGTATCAAAATAATTCCTGCATGTTTAATATTTGTTCTGGTGGAAGGGCTGTCCTAGAGCTCCCTATTCTGCCAATTTCCCACAATCCCGCTCCGTGATCAGGGGTTTTAATCATATTGTAGTTTTTGATAAGAAACTCTCCTTCTTCCTCCAGGCATGAAAATTGAAATCCACAAAAATTTAATATTAATTCTATATTTGTACAATGTACAAAGGTATAATTACTAATAAGTAGAAAAAGGTGAGATTATGGGGAAGTGTAGGAAACCTGTATGTGTACAGTATTAAAGTCAAATTGATATCAAAAGACATAATGATTTTTATATAGTTAGGTTTTTACTATTAAACCCATGGTAATCCCTGGGAAAATATATGAAAAATATAACTAGATAGAAATTAGAAGGCATGTAATATGGTACAACACACAATCAGATGAATATGAAATAAGGCATTTACAGAAAAATTGAAGGTCAAGATAGGGATAAGTTTATATAGTCTAGCAAAAGGGAGAAAAACGTCCTGCATTATCAGTAGTGCCTTTAAATGTATATGGATTAAACTCTCCAGGCAGAGATTGGAAGAATTAATTAAAAAGCATGACTCAACCATAGAAGTTAAATTCAAAGATTCAGGTAGGTTGAAAGTGAAAGAATGGAAAAAGTATGCCATGTAAGTAGAAACCAAAAAAAGAGTGCTATGGCAGCTGTAATAATATCAGATGAAATAGACTTTAAGTCAAGCTCTGTTACTAGGGAAAGACATTCATTATATTTTGATAAAGGGGATGATTCAAGAAGATGTAACACTTATAAATACATATGCATCTAACAGCAGAGTCCCATAATAGATGAAGGAAATATATACTTGAAGGGAGAAATTGATGGTTCAATGTTAATGGTAGGAGATTTTAATATACCACTTTTAATAATGGGTAGAATGTTTAGACATAAGATCAATAAGGAGATAAAAGATTTGTATGATATTCTAAGCCAATGAGACATTCAAAACCTATATAGAACACTTCAGCAAATGGCAGGATACAAATTCTTATCTAGATTTCATGGATCATTCTCCAGGGTTGACCATTGTATTAGTTAGGGTTCTCCTTGGAAACAGAATCAATGAGAGATGTCTCTGATTATCAAATTGTAAAAGTGACTCACGCAACTGCGGGAGCGCACGAGTCCAAATTCTGCAGAGCCGTCAACAAGCTGTCAACTCCAAGGAAGACGTCCGACGAACTCCTCGGGAAATGAACCGACAACTTTGACGAACTCCTCAGGAAACGAACCGGCAGCTTCGACGAGCTCCCCAGGAAATGCTTCACTGAGCAGCCGAAGAAGAAGTGAAGGTTCTCTAACCGTCCGGCTTATAAGCCTCCAACTGATCACCCGGACCAAATCCAGCCAATTGCATTCTCTCACTGTGGAAGCACGCCCCTTGATGAGTCGTCAGTCAGCTGCAGTCAATTGACTGATGATCCGACAAACCAGCCCGTTGGTTTATTAACCAGCCTCAAATATCCTCACAGCAATCGTCAGGCCAGTGCCCGCTTGACCAGACAGCTAGGCCACCTAGCCAAGTTGGCACATGAACCCAACCATCACAACCATATCTTAGGTAAAAAAGAAAGCCTCAATTCTAAAATATTGAAATTGTACAACAGCAGTGTATCATCTCTTGATACAACAGAATAAACCCAGAAATCAATTCAAACCTGGAAACTGAGATAAAACTGGAAAATATGTAAATAAATGGAAGTTTAAAAATGTTCTCTTAAAAAACAAATGGGTTAAACAGGAAATCACAAGGGAAATTAGGAAATGTCTTGAAACAAGTGAAAATGAAGATGCTATGACAAAATCTTATTGGATGAAACAAAGGCAGGGCTGAGAGGTAAATTTATACCTAAAAATCCTTTCATTAGAAAAGAACAAAGATCTCAAATCAGAGGGCTAAGCTCACAATGGGAGAATCTCTAATAAGATCAGTAAACTAAATCCAAAGTGATCAGAAGAAATGAAATAACAGCAGAGATAAATGAAATACAGAATTAAAAACCAATAGAGAGAATTAGGGAAACCAAAATTGGTTCTTTTAGAAGATCAATAAAATTGATGAAGAAGAGAATGTTTAAACATAACTGAAATCTGAAATGTAAAAAGAGACATTATAAATGACAATCAAAATAAAAAGGACTATAAGAGGCTACTATGGACAACTGCATGTCAACAGATTAGATAACCTAGATGAAATGGACAAATTTCTAGAAGACACAAATTACCTATAATGATTTAAGAAGAAATAGAAGCTCTCAAGGAACCATTAAATGGTAATGAGATTGACTCAGTAATCAAAAAACTTCCAATAAAAAAGCCTCATACCAGATGCCTTCACCAGAGAATTTTACCAAACATTCCAAGAAGAATTAACAGCAATTCTGCTCAGATTCTTCCAAAATATTGATGATAAAGGAACACACCGTATTTTTTTCTATGAGGCCAACATTATCTTCATACCAAAGCCAGATAAAGATACCACAAGAAAAGAAAATTAGAGACCAATATCTTATGACTATAGATTCAAAAATCCTCAACAAAATTCTAGCAAACTGAATGCAAGAGCACATTATAAGAATTATATACAATGTTCAAGTGGGATTTATCCCAGGAGTGCAAGGATGACTCAACATAAGAAAATCAATTGATGTAATTGACTGTATCAACAGAATTTATGAAAAAAATGGTTACTTCAATTGAGGCAAAAGAGGAATTCGACAAAATCCAGCACCCCTTGGTTAAAACACATAGAATACTAGGAATAGAAGGATATTTCCTCAACATGTTAAAAGACATATTTGAAAATCTCACAGCTAACATCCTCCTTAATTGTGAAAGTCTGACAGCTTTCCCTTGAAGATCAGGAACAAATAGCAGGATGCCCACTGTCACCATTGTTATTCAATATTTTACTGGGTGTTCTAGCCATAGCAAATAGGCATGAAAATGAAACAATGCATTCAAATTGGAAAGAAAGAAATAAAACTTACCCTAATTGCAGATGAAATGATCTTATATATAGTTATCACAACAAAGGTCATAGAGCTAATAAATGAATTTGGAAAATTGGTGAGGTACAAGACCAATGCTGAAATCTCAGAAGCTTCTGTACACTAGCAATGAAGAATTGTAAGAAGATATCAAGAAAAAATTGTATTTGTAAAAGCAACAAAATAATAAAATATCTAGGAATAAATCTAACCAATGATGCAAAGGACCTGTAAGCCTTAACTATAAGACATTGCTAAAACAAAGTCAAAAAGGATCTATATAAATAGAAGTATATTCTGATCTTTAATTGGGAGACTATATATTAAGATATTGTTTATACCCAAAGAGATTTGAATAATCAATTCATTCCCAACTAAGCTTCCAACAAACTTCTTTGTAAAACTGGGAAAGCCAGTCAGGAAATTTATATGGGAGATTATGTGGCCCCAAGTCACTGAAAACACCTTGAAATTCAAGAAAAAGAACTCACTGTTCCCAATCTTAAAAACTTTACAAAACCACAGTTATCAAAACAGCATGGTTTGCGTGGGGGCAAGATTGCGGAGTGGTGAGGTCTGGGTTTTAGTTACTCCTCCAGGGCAGTTGGTAGAAAGCAAAGAACTGCATGGACTGGAAACTGCAGAGCAATTTGACTTTGGGCATACTTCATACAACATTCATGAACACGTGGAACAACTGAGATCAGCGAAATCTGTAAGTTGTCATGGCCAGGGGCCCATGCCCCTTCCTACCAGGCACAGTCCCATGGGAGGAGGGGCTGTTGGTTCTGGGAACCAGGACAGAGAACTACAGTTGCAGCTCTGATTGAAAATGGTACAGCTGCTGTGGAGGACAGTTTGGCATTTCCTCAGGAAGCTAAATATATAGTTCACCTATGATCCAGAAATTCCACTACTTGGGATATAGAAAGAAGATCTGAAAGTAGGGACACAAACAAACATTTGCACATCAGTGTTCACTGAGGCATCATTCACAATTGTCAAAGGATGGAAACAACCCATTTGCCATTGACAGATTAATTGATAAATAGAATTTGGTGTATACATGTGAGGGAATATTATTGAGCAGTAGGAAGGAATGAAGGAATGAAGTCCTGAAGCATGTGAATCTTAAGGACATTATGTTAGGTGAAATGTTAGTCACAAAATGACAAATATTGTATGATCTCATTGATATGAACCAATTATATGTAAACTCATAGACAAAATATAGATTAAAGGTTATCAGGATATAGAGTGAGGCTAAAGAATGGGGGAGCAGTTGCTTAATAAGTGCAGAATGTTTAACTAGAGTGAACTTAAAAGTTTGGAAATGGACAGAGTTGACGGTAGCACATTACTATGAGAATAAGTAACAGGGCCGAATGGTGTGGGAATGTGATGGAAAGGGGAAGTTTAGAGCCATGTATGTCATCAGAAGGAAAGTTGAATTTTAAAACATGGAAATGTATAACACAGGGAAACTTGTGGTGGACAATGTCCATTATCAACTGTACAAATATAAACATTTCTTTCATGAACTAGAACAACTGTATGGCACTATTACAAGGAACTAATCATAGAAGGGTATATGGGAAAAATACACCTATTGCAAGCTATGGGGTATAGTTAGCAGTAATGTTTTAATGCTCTTTCATCAACATTAACAAATGTACTACACCAACAATATGGGTCAATAATAATGGGGGAATAAAGGGTATGGGAGGATTTGGATTTTCTTTTTCCTTTTTATTTCTTTTCTGGAATAATGAAAATGTTCTAAAATTTATCATGGGGTTGTATGCACATCTAGTGATTGTATACTTCAGATGGTTTGTATGGTGTGTGAATTAAACCTCAATAAAATTGCATTAAAATTTAAAAGATACACTGTCACAAAAGTGAAAAGACAGACCACTAGATTGGAGAAACTACTTAGAAACTATGTCTGATAAGGGTTTAATATCAAGAATATGCAAATGATTGCTATAACTCAACAGAAGACAAAAAATGGGCAAAGGATGTGAATAGTCCTTCACGTCATTTGTATACAAAGAAGATATACAAATAACCAATAAACACAGAAAAAGATGCTCAACATCATTAGCCATTAGGAAAATGCAGATCAAAACCACCTCACACCCATTAGAATGGCTATCATTTAAAAACCTGAAAATAAGTGCTGATTAGACAGAGAATTAGGAACCTTAAATCATTGTAGATGAAATGTAAAATTGTGTAGCCACTGTGGAATTTTTCGCAGTTCCTCAAATGTGAAACATACAACTACTGTATGGTCCAGTAATCCCACTTCTATGTATATTCTTAAATGAATTGAAAACATGGATAGATATTTGTACACCAATATTTATAGCAGTATTATTCATAATGGCCCAATAGTGGAAGCAGCTCAAATGTCCATCATGGATAAACATAATGTGGTGTATACATACAATGGAATATTATTCAGTCTTAAAAAGGAATGAATTTCTGATATATGCCACTAAATGGATGAATCTTGAAAACATCATGTTTAGTAGAATAAGTCAGATTCAGAGTCATATATTACATTATTCCAGTTATATGAAATAGCCAGATTGTACAAACACACAGAGAAAGAAAATAGAGTATAAGTTACCGGGGCCTGGGGTTAATAGGGTTACTAGGCTGCTCAAAGCAGATACCATGAAATGTGTTGGCTTTAAACAATGGGAATATATTAGATTCCAGTTTGAGGCATTGAGAATGTCCAAATCAAGGCATCATCAAGGTGATGCTTTCTTTTCAAAGACTGGCTGCCAGTGATCCTTGGTTTCCTTGCCACATGGCAAGGCACATGATGGCATCTCCTGGTGTTTATCTATTCTTTCTGGATTCGTTGCTTTCAGCTTCCTGCTTTGGTGGATTTCTCTTTCTCTCCCTGTATTCATTTCATTTTTAAAGGACTTCAGTATTTTGACTAATCCCCTCCAGAATGAGGTGGGTCACACCTTAACTAAAATAGCATCATAAAATGATCCTACTTGCAATGGGTTTACACCCACAGGAATGGATTAGATTTAAGAACATGTTTTTCTGGGGTTCATACAGATTCAACCTACCACTGGGTGTTATTGCATACTAGATGTAGGTATTCGTTTGGGGTAATTGGAAAATTCTAGTAATTGATGGTTATGAAGTTCTCACAACATTTTGAATATTATTAATCCTAATCAATGGCATGATTGGCAGTGGTTGAGATGGGCAAGTTTCTTATACATATGATTCTAGTGTTTTCTCCACATCCTCTCCAACATTTGTAGTTTCCTGTTTGTTTAATAGCAACCATTCTTGTAAGGGTGAGATGATATTGTGGTTTTGATTTGCATTCCCATAATAGCTAATGAAGATATGTCTATTAGGTCTAAGTCATTTATGATATTGTTTATGTTCTATATTCCTTTTTTGATCCTTTGGTTCTGTCTCTAGAAGAAAACAATGTATTGAAGTCTCCCATTATTGTAGAAACATCTATTGTTCCCTTCAGTTTTGCTAATGTTTGCCTCATGCACTTTAGAGCTCCTTGATTGGGTGCATAAATATTTATGACTGTTATTTCTTCTTAGATAACTGTCCCTTTTATCAATACATAGTATCCTTCCTTGTCTCTTATGACATCTTTGCATTTAAAGTCTACTTTTGTGATTAGTATAGCTCCCCCTGCTTTCTTTTGGTTACAACATCTTTACAATGTTGAGTCTTCCAATCCATAAAACATGTATGTCTCCATTCATTTAGGCCTTCTTTGATTTTCTTCATCAGTATTTTATAATTTACTGGATAAACATTCCATACATAGATTAATACCTAGGTGTTTCATCATTTTTGGAGAAATTGTAAATGTTACTGTGTTTTTAATTTCAATTTGCACGTTAGTAGTTAGTTAATAGGAAATTGATTTTTGTATGTTAATCTTCTATCTTGTAACCTTACTGAACCCATTCAAGTTCTAAGAGTTTTGTTAGGTATTTGGGATTTTTTTGCATAGCCAATCATGTCATATGTAAATAGAAGCATTTTTATTTCTTCCTTTTATATCTGTATGATGTTTTTTTCTTGACACATTGAGATGATTAGAGCTTTCACTATTATGTTGAATAAGAGTGGTGAGAGTCAATGTTCTTTCTTTTTTCCTGATCTTAGTGGCAAGAAATTCAGTATTTCACCATTATGTTAGGTGTAGTGTTTTTTCTAGATTCTCTTTATGAAATTGACATATTCACCACTTACTAACTTGCTGAATTTTTTTAACCCAACAAAGGAAACAGAAAAATAACCTAGAATAACTACATTTCTGTGAACTTGTTCCTACCATACACCCCAGAGATGAACAAACTATAGTCGTTCCTGAGCATTCCCAGAACCTTAAGTTTACCCTCTGTGCCAGTTTTAATGTATTGTGTCCCCCCAAATGCCATTATCTTTGATGCAATCTTTTTGGGTAGAAGTATTAGTGTTGAACAGATTGTAATCTTTTGAGTGTTTCCATGGAGATGCGACCCACCCAACTGTAGGTGATAACTCTGGATAATTTCCATGGAGGTGTGGCCCTGCCCATTCAGCATGGGCCTTGATCAGATTACTAGAGCACTATATAAGCTCAGACAGAAGGAGCGAGCTTGCTACAGCCAAGAGGGACACATTGAAGCACTCAGGAGCTGAGAGAGAAGCTGCAGCCTAGAGAGGAACATCCTGGAAGAAAGCTATTTTGAAACCAGAACTCCAGAGCAGATGCCAGCCATGTGCCTTCCCAGCTAACAGAGGTTTTCCGGGTGCCATTGGCCCTCCTCTAGTGAAGGCACCCAGTTGTTGATGCCTTATCTTTGGACACTTTTTGGCCTTAAGACTGTAACTTTGTAATGAAATAAACCCCCTTTATAGAAACCAATCCTTTCTGGAATTTTGAAAAAGGGCAGCATTAGCAAACTGGATCACCCTCCATAACTTATTTGTTCTTATTAGATTATTGTTCCTCCTTTACTATTGGTTGTCTATCGCTAGGTCCCCTACATTCTACAATATAAACAATTTATTTTACATTTTTCACAGTGTTCATTATTAGTGGTAACATACAATATTTCTCTTTTTTTGCCTGGCTTATTTCGCTCAGCATTATGTCTTCAAGTTTCTTCCATGTTGTCATATGTTACACGACATTGTTCCTTCTTACTGCTGTCTAGTATTCCACCATGTGTATATACCACATTTTGTTTATCCACTCATCTGTTGAAGGACATTTTGTTTCTATGTCTTGGCAATTGTGAATATTGCTGCTATGAACATTGGCGTGCAGATACCTGTTTGTGTCACTGCTTTCTGATCTTCTGGGTATATACTGAGAAGTGCAATTGCTGGATCATAGGGTAACTCTGTATCTTGTTTTCTAAGGAACTGCCAGACTGTCTTCCAGAGTGGTTGTACCATTATACAGTCCCACCAACAATGAATAAGATTTCCAATTTCTCCACATCCTCTCCAGCATTTGTGTTTCCTGTTTGTTTAATAGCAGCCAATCTAATTGGTGTGAGATGATATCTCACTGTGGTCTTAATTTGCATCTCCCTAATAGCTAGTGAAGCTGAAAATTTTTTCATGTGTTTTTCTGGCCATTTGTATTTCCTCTTCAGAGAAATGTCTTCCCATATCTTTTGCCCATTTTATAATTGGGCTGTCTGTACTATTGTCGTTGAGTTGTAGGATTTCTTTATATATGCAAGATATCAGTCTTTCATCAGATACATGGTTTCCAAATATTTGTTCCCATTGAGTTGCTGCCTCTTCACCTTTCTGGCAAATTCCTTTGAAGTCCAGAAGCTTTTAAGTTTGAGAAATTCCCATTTATGTATAATTTCTGTTGCTTGTGCTTTGGGTGTAAGGTCTAGGAAGTGACCTCCTAATACAAGGTCTTGAAGATGTTTCCCTACATTATCGTTTAGGAGTTTTATGGTACTGTCTCTTATGTTGAGGTTTTTAACCCATTTTTGAGTTAATTTTTGTGTAGGGTGTGAGGTAGGGGTAATCTTCCATTCTTTGGGGTATGGATATCCAGCTCTCCAAGCCCCATTTGTTGAAAAGACTGTTATCTCTCAGTTCAGTGGTTTGGGGGGCCTTGTCAAAGATCAGTCAACCATAGATCTGGGGGTTTATCTCCGAATTCTGAATTCGATTCCTTTGATCAATATGTCTGTCTTTGTGCCAGTACCATGCTGTTTTGACTAGTGTGGCTTTATAATAAGATTCAGTCAGGGCATGTAAGTCTTTCCACTTCGTTTTTCTTTTTTAGAATATTTTTAGCAATTCGAGGCATCTTCTCCTTCCAAATAAATATCATAGCTAGCTTTTCCAAGTCTGCAAACTAGGTTGTTGGAATTTTAATAGGAATTGCATTGAATCTGTAGATGAGTTTGGGTAGAATTGACATCTTAATAACATTTAGCCTTCCTATCCATGAACAAGGAATATTTTTCCATCTTAATAGTTCCCTTTCTTTTTCTTGTATTAAAGTGATGTAGTTTGCTATATATAGGTTTTTTACACCCTTGGTTAAGTTTATTCCTAGGTACCTTATTTTTTTAGTTGCTATTGTGAATGGTATCTTTTTCTTGAGTGTATCTTCAGTTAGGTCTTTCTAGTGTATAGGAACATTACTGAGTTATGTGCATTAATCTTGTATCCTGCTACTTTTTTTCTGATCGTTTTTTTAATTCAAGATTTATTCACATACCATATAATCATCCAAAGTGTATCCATTGATCACATTACCGTCACATAGTTGTTCATTCATCACCCCAATCTATTATTTTTTTTAACATTTTCCTTGTACCAGAAAAAGTGAAAACAAGAGTAAAAACAGAACACCCAAATTGTCCCCCCCCCCCAATTCTTCCTTTAGTTTTTTTTTTCTTTTTTTTTTTGGCTGCTGTTTTTCTACTCATCCATCCATACATTAGACAAAGGGAAGTGTGATCCACATGGCTTTCCCAATCACATTGTCCCCCCTCATAAGCTACATTGTTACACAATCATCTTCAAGAGTCAAGGGTTCTGGGTTGTAGTTTGATAGTTTCAAGTATTTACTGCTAGCTATTACAATTCTTTGAAACCAAACAAAGGTTTTCTATATTGTGCATAAGAATGCCCTCCAGAGTGACCTCTTGGCTCCTTTTGGAATCTCTCAGCACTGAAAATTACTTCATTTCCTTTCACATCCCCCTTTTGGTCAAGAAAATGTTCTCCATCCCACGATGCCAGGCCTAGATTCCTGCCTGGTAGTCATATTCCATGTTGCCAGGGAGATTTACACCCCCAGGTGTCAGATCTCACGTAGGGGGGAGGGCAGTGATTTCACCTGCCAAGTTGGCTTACTAGAGAGAGAGGGCTATATCTGAGCAACAAAGAGGCATTCAGGAGGAGACTCCTAGGCACAATTATAAGCAGGCATAGCCTCTCTTTTGCAGTAAGTCTTCCCAAGGGCAAGTCCCATGAAAGAGGGCTCAGCCCATCAAACCACCAGTCCCCAATGTTTGCGAGCAGCTGAAGCCCAACACCCCTGCATTCTCTCCCAGCTCCTCATAGGTGCTCTGCATATTTTTTTCATTGTTTTTTTAAATTAACTATTAACTATATCAAAAAAATAAAAAAATACATACAATAAAAAAACATTTCAAACAAACCAGAACAAGGAAATAAGAAAAAGACAACTAACCTAAAATAACTAATTTACTTCCAACATGTTCCTATTCTACCCCAAGAAAATATACAGACTATAACCCAGCAAAGGAATAAGAAAGACAGATAACCTAAGATAGCAACATTTCTGTGAACTTGTCCCTACCATACTCACCAGAATTTAACAAACCATAGTCATTCCTGAGCATTCCCAAAACGTTAAATTTACCCACAACAACTTATCTGTTCTTATTAGATCTTGAAGATGTTTCCCTACATTATCTTCTTGGAGTTTTATGGTACTGTCTCTTATATTGAGGTCTTTCACCCACTTTGAGTTAATTTTTGTGTAAGGTGTGAGGTAGGAGTCCTCTTTCATTCTTTGGATATGGATATCCAACTCTCTCAGCTCCATTTCTTGAAAAGACTGTTATGTCCCAGTTCAGTGGCTTTGGGGGCCCTATCAAAGACCAGTTGACCATAGATCTGAGGGTCTATCTCTGAATTCTCAGTTCAATTCATTGTTCAATGTGTCTATCTTTGTGCCAGTAACATGCTGTTTTGTCTCCTGTGGCTTTATAATAAGCTTCAAAGTCATGGAGTGTAAATCCTCCCACTTCGTTTTTCTTTTCTAGAGTACTTTTAGCAATTCAAAGCATCTTCCCTTTTCAAATAAATTTGACAACTAGCTTTTCCAAGTCTGCAAAGTAGGTTGTTGGAATTTTGATAGGGATTGCATTAAACTGTAGATGAGTTTGGGTAGAATTGACATCTTAATGACATTTAGCCTTCCTATCCATGAACGTGAAACATTTTTTTCCATCTTTTTAGGTCCCTTTCTATTTCTTTTAGTAGGGTTATGTAGCTTTCTTTGTATAGGTCTTTTACATCTTTCATTAATTTTATTCCTAGTTACTTGATTTTTTTTAGTTGCTATTGAAAATGGTATCTTTTTCTTGAGTGTTGCTTCACTTCGGTCATTTCTAGTATATAGAGACCTTACTGACTTAGGTGCATTAATCTTGTATCCCGGTACTTTGCTAAATTTGTTTATTAGCTCAAGTAGCTGTGTCATCAGTTTCTCAAGGTCTTCCAGATATAAGATTGTATCATCTTCAAATAATGACAGTTTTACTTTTTCCTTTCCAATTTGGGTGCCTTTTCTTTGTCTTGCGGGATTGCTCTGGTTAGAACTTTTAGCACAATGTTGGATAACCGTGGTGACAGCGGGCATTTTGTCTCATTCCTGATTTCAGAGGGAAGTCTTTCAGCCTCTCGCCATTGAGTACTATGCTGGCTGTGGGTTTTTCACATATGCTATCATAATGAGGAAGTTTCCTTCAATTCCTACCTTTTGATGGGTTTTCATTAAAAAATGATACTGGATTTAGTCAAATGCTTTTTCAGCACCTATTGAGATGATCATTTGGTTTTTCCTTTTCGGTTTGTGAATGAGTTGTATTACATTGATTGTTTTTCTTATGTTTGACAACATCCTTGCATGCCTGGGATGAGCCCCAGTTGGCCATGGTGTATGATTTTTTTTAATGTCTTTGGATTCGATTTGCAAGTATTGAGAATTTTTGCATCTATATTCATTAGGGAAATTGGCCTGTTGTTTTCCTTTCTTGTATCATCTTTACCTAGTTTTGGTATTAGAGTGATGTTTCTTCATGAAATGAGTTAGGTATTGTTCCATTTTTTTCAATTTTTTAGAAGAGTTTATGTAAGATTGGTGTCAGTTCTTTTTGGAAAGTTTCTAGATGTCCCTGTGAAGCCATCTGGCCCTGGGTATTTATTTGTGGGAAGCTTTTTGATGACTCTTTGGATCTCTTTGCTTGTGATTGGTTGGTTGAGGTCTTCTATTTCTTCTCTGGTCAGTCTAGGTTGTTCATGTGTTTCCAGGAAATTGTCCATTTCCTACTCATTATCTAGTTTGTTGGCATAAAGTTGTTCATGGTATCCTCTTCTCATTTTGTAAATTTCTTCAGGATCCGCAGTAACGTCTCCTCTCATTTATTTTGTTTATTTTGTCCTTTTCTCTTTGATTTTGTCAGTCTAGCTAGGGGCTTGTCAATCTTGTTGATCTTCTCAAAGAACCAACTTTTGATGTTATTTATTCTCTAGTGTTTTTTTTGTTCTCTATTTGATTTATTTTTGCTTTAATCCTTCCTATTTCTTTTCTTCTACTTGGTTTAGGATTAGTGTACTGTTATTTTCTAGCTTCTTCAGTCATTCCATTAGTTCTTTGATTTTAGCTCTTTCTTCCTTTTTAATGGATGCATTTAGAGGTATAAATTTCCTCCTCATTGCTGCCTTTGCTGCATCCCATATGTTTTGATATGTTGTGTTTTCATTTTTGTTTGTCTCTATGTATTTAGCAATTTCTCTCGCTATTTCTTCTTTAACCCAGTGATTGTTTAGGAGTGTGCTGTTTAACCTCCAGATATTTGTGACTTTTCTATATCTTTGATGGTTATTGACTTCTAATTGTAATCCATTGTGATCAGAGAATGTTCTTTGAACAGTTTCAATCTTTTTAAATTTATTGAGGCTTGTTTTATGGCCCAGCATATGATCTATTCTGGAGAAAGTTCCGTGAGCGCTAGAGAAGAATGTGTATGTTGGTGATTTGGGATGTTATGTTCTACATATGTCTGTTAATTCAAATTCACTTATCATATTGTTTAGGTTTTCAATTTCCTTATTGTTCCTCTGTCTGGTTGATGTATATATATAAAAGAGTGATGTATTGAAGTGTCCCACAATTATTGTGGAAACATCAATTGCTTCCTTGTTTTGCCAATGTTTGTCTCATGTATTTTGTGGCACCTTGATTGGGTTCTTAGACATTTATGATTGTTTTTTCTTCTTCTTGATTTGTCCCATTTATTAGTATATAGTCACCATCTTTGTCCCTTGTAACGACCTTGAATTGAAAGTCAATTTTATTTGAGATCAGTATTGCTATGCCAGCTTTCTTTTGGCTGTTGCTTGTGTGGAATATTTTTCTCCATCCTTTCACCTTCAATTTCTTTGTGTCTCTAGGTCTAAGATGAGTCTCTTGTAGGCAGCATATTAATGGTTCATATTTTTTCATACATTCTGCCAATCTGTATCTTTTAGTTGAGGAGTTTAATGCATTCACATTCAATGTTATTACTGTAAAGGCATTTCTTGAATCAACCATCCTGTCCTTTGGTTTTTGTTTGCAGATATATTTTCCCCCTCTCTCTTTATTTCCTTAATGTACCCTTATGAAATCTCTTTAGTTTTGAACCCTTCTCCGTACCTCTCTCCTTTCTTTGTTTCTCTCCCTTAGGCCTCCCTTTAGTATCTGTTGTAGGGCACGCCTCTTGGTAGCAAATTCTCTCAGCATTATCTATGAAGATTTTAAGCTCTACCTCAAATTTGAAGGAGAGCTTTGCTGGATAAAGAATTCTTGGTTGGCAATTTTTCTCTTTTAGAATTTTAAATATGTCCTACCACTGCCTTCTCACATCCATGGTTGCCACTGAGTAGTCACTACTTAGTCTTATGTTGCTTCCCTTGTATGTGGTGAATTGCTTTCTCTTGCTGCTTTCAGAACTTGCTCCTTCTCTTCAGCATTTGACAATCTGATCAGAATATGTCTTGGAGTGGGTTTGTTTGGATTTATTCTGTTTGGAGTTCTTTGGGCATCTATGATTTGTGTATTTATGTTATTTAGAAGGGCTGGGAAGTTTTCCCCAACAATTTATTTGAATATTCCTCCTAGACTTTTACCCTTCTTTTCCCCTTCTGGAACACCAATGATTCTCATATTTGGGTGCTTCATGTTGTTCATCATATCCCTGAGATCTATTTTGAATTTTTTGATTTTTTTCTCCATTCTTTGTTTTGTAGTTTCACTTTCCAGCCTGCATTCTTCCAGTTCAGTTATTCTTTCCTCAACTTCCTCTAATCTAGTACTGTGTGTTTCCAGAATTTTTTAATTTGATCAACAGTTTCTTTTATTTCCATAAGATTGTCTATTTTTTTATTTACTCTTGCTAATTCTTCTTTATGCTTTTGTAGGGTCTTCTTCATATCCTTTATATCCTGTGCCATGCTCTCATTGTTTGTCTTTAGTTCTTTGATTAACTGTTCCAAGTACTGGGTCTCTGATCTTTTGATTTGGGTATTTGGGTTTGGGTTATCCATATCATCTGGTTTTTTCATATGCTTTAAAATTTTCTGTTGTTTTTGGCCTCTTGTCATTTGCTTATCTTGATAGGGTTCCTTTTGGATATGCAGACTTATTTGAACAATTATCTATAGTTTGTCAGAGCTACAGCTTGGAGGAATGCACTTTCCCTAACTTACCAGCAGATGGTGCCCCCGAGCCACCTATTACCCACACCACAGTTTTCTCCAAATTCATCAATGCGATGAGTGTGGGTCCAAATCTTGTGGGGGTCTAATCAGTGCACCAAATTTCCATGAGCAGTTGGTGCAGCCAGACCTGCAGGTGGGGGGTGTTCCCTGTGCAGTTAGGGAGCGAAGCCAGCCTTAAGACTAAATTCTCCCAGCCATTCCTGGAGACTTAAAGCTGTTTAAAGAGTCAAACACTTTGGCTCAGATTCCCCACAGTCTCTGCCGCAGCCCCACAAATCCCTGGGATTTTTCCTTGGGACTTCCATGCAGGACCCGCCTCCATGCTGTGCACTTTGTGGGCCTTCACAGAGGGAAGTCTGCACAATGTCACAGGCAAATGGAATGTGCCGCTGTGCTTTTTTTTTAATGAATGGGTTTTGGATTTTGAAAATGCCTTTCCTTTGCCAATTGGTATTATTGTGTATTTCTTTTTTTCCTGTTTATCTGATGGATTACATTGATTTTCATGTATTGGTTGGTGTTTTTCTCTTTTCAGCTTTATCAGATTTTGCTGAGTGAATTTTTGAGGCTCTCTTACTTGATGCATTTACAAATAGGATTTTATTCTTTTTTGGTGGATGACACTTTTATAATTATTTGATCTTCTTTTTTGTCTCTAGAAATTTGCTGTACTCTAATATAACCACTACTGCTTTTTAAAATTAATGTTTGCATGATATATCTATTTTTATCTCTTTACTTTTAACCTAATGTTGTAGTTTGCTAGAGCTGCTGTTATGTAAAATACCAGAAATGGACTGCCTTCTTTAAAGGGGACTGATTTGGTTACAGAATTACAGTTCTGTGGTCATAGAAGTGTCCAAACTAAGACATCAACAAGAAGATACCTTCACTGAAGAATGGCTAATGATATCCAGAACACCTCTGTCAGCTCGGAAGTCATGTGGCTGGCATCTGCTGGTCCTTTGCTCCTGGGCTCTGTTTAAAATGGCTTTCTCCAAAATGTCTCTGGTCATCTGTCTTAGATTCTCTCAGCTCTCTGCTTGATTCTCCTGGGGCAAACTCTGGGCTTCATCTCTTTGCTTAGCATCTCCAAACATCCTTCTGTCTGCATCTCTAAGAGTCTCCAAGATCAGCAAGCATATGGGTCTGTTCCAGCTCCTCTTAAAGGACTCCAGTGGTTTACTTAAGACCCACCCTAAAAGAGAGATGCCACACCTCCATGGAAATATCTAATCAAAATGTTTCACCTACAGTTGGGTGAGTCACATCTCCTTGGAAACAACCTAATCCAAATATCCCTCAAGGTTGGATTAAAACATGGCTTTTGTGGGGACATAATATGTCCACATCAGCACACCTACTTACGTTGTTGAATTTGAATTGAGTGTCTTAAAAACAGCTTATGGGTGGATCATGTATTTTTATCCACTCTCTTATTCCCTGCTTTTTATTTGGTATAATTAGAACACTTACATATAAGGTAATTATTGATATGATAGAGCTAAAGTCTGACAGCTTATTTATTTTTGTTTGTTTCCTCTGGTTCTTGTTCTTTGGTTCTTTCCATCTCTGCTCCTTTCCTCACTTTCCCCTCCCCTTCTCCCCTCTTTTTCACCTTCCAATAGGTTGCTTTACCATTCTTAAAGATTACATCTTTATTTATATTAGTATTTCTGGGTGTATCTCTTAGTAATTTTCTTAGTGGTTTCTCTGGGTATTTATCACAATATACTGGTGTCAGCATTTTACCACATCAAGTGAAGTTGAAAACCTAACTTTCATTTAGGTCATTTTACCTACCCCACTTTTAAATATCATTGTTTTGAATATCAGATGGTGCAATAATTTTGATTCAATCAGAAAATTTGATTTATAAAATTCTTGATGGGGAATGATATCCCATTTTCCTGTTCTATTATTCTTTCTTTTTTTCTGATACATGATTCCTTTAGTAATTATCTTTGATTCTTTTACAAACTGTCTACAGCCATTCTTTAAGTTTAGTTGTACAAGCAACAATTTTGTAAAGTTTTCCTTTATTTAAGAATGTCTCCTGAGAAGTTTTTTATGAGGTTTCTGTGCATGCACTTCTTTAGTTTTATCCTCTTTTGTGTTTTCTCAGCTTCTGAATCGGTATATTTACATCCATTTCCAAAATTGGGGAGTTTTCAGAAGTAATTTCTCTGAATAATCTTTCAGTCTTGTCCATATTCTTCTCTCCTTCTGGGATTCTGTTGATCATATGTTGGATCTTTTGTTATTTGTCTTGATGCTCCATTGATTTTTTCAGTTATTTTTTTCTCTGTTGTTAAGATATCATCAATTTTGTTCATCTGCCCTTTAGTTCATGGATTCTATCCTCTGTAATTTCCACTCTACTAGTTAACCCATCCATTGAGTTTTTGTTGCTATATTTTTCATTATCTAATTTTCATTTTTATTTCTGTTCCTCTGATGAGATTTTTAGTTTTTTTTTTTTCATTTCATGAGACTTTGTAATAGCTTATTGAAGCATTTTTATGATGAATTCTTGAAATCCTTGAAAGAAAATTCCAATATCTGATTCATCTCTCTCTTAGGGATAGTTGATTATTTTTTCATTCTGTTTGTGATTTTCTTGGTTCCTGGTTTTGCAAGTGATATTCAGTTGTATCCTGGGTATTTTGTATATTATGTTGCAAGACTTTGGGTGCTATCTCAGTATTCTATTCTAGCAAGATTTCACCCTGCTTAGATTTACCCCATAGATTCTGTTCTACTTTTGTGAGCTGTGGTCCCAATGATAGTTCAGTTTTCATCTGCTTGGTTTATGTTGCTGCAAGGGCTCTCACTGTTACATGCTTGATCTGTGTGAGAGGATGGAAGGATTACCCAGGCCATACAACTGAGTGTCTCTTAGTGGGGAAGGGGAGTCTCAGGCTGTGGCTTCACTGGCCTGAAAATTGTAGAATCTTGTGGGAGATGAATATTGCTTCCTGAGCCAGACATCTGTTTTGGTGGAATCCCACTACTGGAGCACTCCAGCTGCTTCCCTGTCTCTGGACAGGGGACAGTAATCTCAGGTGAAAGAAGCTTTCAGAGCTGTGTCCCTATTGACAGTTTAATCTGTTCTGACATAATTTCTTCCAGTGGGAAAGAGAGTCTCAGGATGGTGAGGCTTCATGCTCACCAGGCTTCCTGTGCTGGTCTGCTTCTTGTGGCTGAATTCCACTCCCTGATTCCTCCCACCAGTCTTGGTGTCTTACCCAGCCCCTCAGGGCACAACTACGTTTAAGCTTGAACAATGAATCAGAAACCAAGGATGTGAAAGATCTGTACACTGAAATCTGCAAAACATTGGATGTTGAATTGTATGATAAATGAACTAGACTTGACAGACATGTGTAGAACACTACACCCCACAACAGCAGGATACACGTTTTTCTCAAGTGCTCATGGAACATTCTCTAGGATGGACCACATGCTGAGTCCCAAAGCAAGTCTCAACAAATTTAAAAATATTGATATTATAAAAAGCACTATCTTGGATCATAATGGAATGAAGTTGGAAATAAATAACAGGCAGCATATAGTAAAATTCACAAATATATGGTGACTAAATAACACACTCTGGGAAAACCAATGGATAGAGGAATTACAAGAGAAATTAGTAAATATCTCGAGGCAAACTTATGGGATGCAGAAACGGCAGTGTTGAGAGGGAAATTTATTGCCCTAAATGCCTATATTAAAAAAGAAGAAAGCAAAAATTGAGGAATTAACTGTCCACATGGAGGAACTAGAGAACAGCAAATAAACCCCAAAGCAAGAAGAAGGAAAGAAATAGCAAACATTAGAGCAGAAATAAGTTAAACTGAGAACAGGAAAATAATAGGGAGAATCAACAAAACCAGGAGCTTGTTCTTGGAGAAAATCAACAAAATTGATGGACCCCTAGCTAGGCTAACAAAGAGAAAAAAAGAGCAGATGCAGATAAATGCAATCAGAAACAGGAAAGGAAACATAACTACTGACCCTACAGAAATAGAGGAGATAATGAGAAGATACCATGAGCAACTATATGCTAATAAACTGGACAACTTACACGAAATGGACAACTTCCTAGAAAAGAATAAACAACTAACATTGATCCGAGAAGAGATAGACAACCTTAACAAACCAATCACAAGCAAAGAGATTGAGTCAATCATCAAAAAGCTCCCAAAAAAGAAAAGCCCAGGACCAGATGGCTTCACATGTGAACTCTACCAAGCATTCAATAAAGAATTAATACCAATCCTGCTCAAACTCTTCAAAACAATTGAAGAGGAGGGAAAACTACCCAACTGATTCTATGAAGCTGACATCACCCTAATACCCAAATTACACAAAGATACTACAAAGAAAGAAAATTGTAGACAAATCTCCTTAATGAATATAGATGCAAAACTCCTCAACAAAATATTCGCAAATTGAATCCAACAGCATATTAAAAGAATTGTATACCACGACCAAGTGGGGTTTATTCCAGGTATGCAAGGCTGGTTCAACACAAGAAAATCAATTAATGTAATACACCACATCAATCAATCAAAGCAAAAGAACCACATGATCATCTTATTTGATGCAGAAAAGGCATTTGACAAAATTCAACATCCTTTCTTGATGGAAACACTTCAAAGGATAGGAATAGAAGGGAACTTTCTCAATATGATAAAGACAATATATGAAAAACCCGCAGCTAACATCGTACTCAATGGGGAATGATTGAAAGGTTTCCCTCTAAGATCAGGAACAAGACAGGGATGCCCACTGTCACCATTGTTATTCAACATTGTGCTGGAAGTTCTAGCTAGAGCAATTAAGCAAGAAAAAGAAATAAAAGGCATCCAAATTGGAGAGGAAGAAGTAAAAATTCACTCGTTGCAGATGACATGATCCTGTATGTACACAATCCAGAAAAATCTACAGCAAAGCTATTAGAGCTAATCAATGAATACAGTAAAGTGTCAGGCTACAAGATCAACATGCAAAAATCTGTAGCGTTCTTATACACAAGCAATGTGCAACAAGAGGAAGAAATAAAAAAATCCATTTACAATAGCAACCAAAGGAATCAAGTATTTAGGAATAAACTTAAAGAAGGCCACAAAAGACCTATACAAAGAAACTACAGGGAACTCCTAAAAGAAATCGAACAGGACCTAAAAAAATGGAAGAATGTACCGTGTTCATGGATTGGAAGACTAAATATAATTAAGATGTTAACTCTACCTAAACTGCTTTATAGATTCAATGCAATACCAGTTTAAATCCCAACAACTTACTTTGCAGAAATAGAAAAAACAATAACCAAATTTCCTTGGAAGGGCAAGGTGCCCCGAATAGCCAAAAATATCTTGAGAAAGAGGAACAAAGTGGGAGGTCTCGCACTACCTGACTTTGAAGCATATTACAAAGCTACATTTCTCAAAACAGCATGGTACTGGCATAAGGTCAGAGATCCTGACCAATAGAATTGAATTGCATGTTCAGAAATAGACTCTGGCATCTACGGACAAGTGATCTTTGATAAATCAGTCAAGCCAAACCAACTGGGACAAAGCAGCCTCTTCAATAAATGGTGTTTGGAGAACTGGATATCCATTTCCAAAAGAGTGAAGGAGGACTCCTACCTCACACCTTACATAAAATTAACTCCAAGTGGATCAAAGACCTAAACATAAGTGCTAAGACCATAAGACTCTTAGAAGAAAACATAGGGCAATATCTTAAAGATCTTGTTATAGGAGGTGGTTTCCTAGACCTGACACCCAAAACACAAGCAAACAAAGAACAAATAGACAAATGGGATCTCCTCAAAATCAAACACCTGTACATCAAAGGACTTTGTTAAAAAAGTATAAAGGGAGCCTACACAATGGGAGACAATATTTGGAAACCACATATCAGAAAAGGGTTTAATATCCCAAATGTATAAAGCAATCCTACAACTCAACAACAGAAAGACAATCAACACAATTAAAAAATGGGCAAAAGACATGGACAGACACTTCTCTGAAGAGGAAATACAAATGGCTCAAAAACATATAAAGAACGCTCAACTTCACTGGCTATTAGGGAAATGCAAATCAAAACCACACTGAGATCTATCATCTCACACCTACCAGAATGGCCATTATGCAAAAAACAGAAAATTAGAAGTGCTGGAGAGGATGTGGAGAAAGAGGCACACTTATTCATTGCTGGTGGGAATGTAGAATTGTGCAACCCCTCTGGAAGACAGTGTGGAGATTCCTCAGGAAGCTACATATACATCTGCCATATGACCCAGCTATATTATTGCTAATTGTATACTCAAAGTTACTGGAATTTAAGACACATTTGTAAACCGATGTTTATTGTGGCATTATTCATGATTGTCAAAAGACAGAAGCGGCCCAAATGTCCATCAATGGACAAGTGGATAAACAGTGGTATATACACATGATGAAATATTATGTAGCTTTAAGACAGAACAAAGGCATTGAACATACAATAAAGTGGATGAACGTTGAGGACATTATGTTGAGTGAAGTTAGCCAGAAGGAAAAGGACAAATACTTTATGGCCTCTCTAATATGAACTAACATTAGTGAGCAAACTTTGAGAGTTAAAAGCTGATAACACAGGCTACCAGGAGATAGAAAGTGTAGAGACCAGGTATTTGATGCTGAAGGACTACAGAAATTTTCAGCAGGATTGATTGTATAGATCCAGAATTAGATGGCATAATACTCTGTGATGGTAGCACAATATTGTAAGTACACTGAACAAAGATGTCTGTGAGTAAAACTGAAAGAGGTGGGACAGGGGAGTGTAAGATACCAGAGGGAGAGAAAGATGATGAAGACTGGGACTGTATAACTTGGTAAAACTGGAGTGGCCAATGACTGTTACTAAATGTACAAATATAAAAATGTTCTCACATTGTCGGAGAACAAATGAATGTCAGCCATGCAGAGTGTTTGAAAAAGGGATGGTATTTGGGAAAAAAACATAATCAAAGCAAACGAGTCTGTGGTCAACAGTGACATTGCAATATGCTTCCATTAAATGTAACAAAGGCAATATACCAAAATTAAATTTGTATGAGAGGGGGATATAAGGGAGGGATATGGGATTCTTGGTAGTGATGTTGTGCTCTGTCCTTACTAGTATATTGTATTATATGACACTTTATTTTTCTGTTTATTATCTTTTTTATTATTCACCAAAAAAACCTTTTTCTTAGTAATCAAGATGTTCAAGTGCTGACTGTGGTGATAAATGTACAGCTATATGATGATATGAACAACTGATTGTACACTGTGGATAATTGTATGTTATGTGAATATATCTCTATAAAATTGTAAGAAAAGTTATAAAAAGTGATAAAAGTGCTGGAGAAAACATGGAGTGAGGGATGTACCAATTTACTGTTGAGAAGGCAGAATGGTGTAGCCTTTCTGGAGGTCACTGTGGTGTTTCTACAAGAAGCTAAGTATGTGGGGGCTATTAGATCCTGCTATCTCATTATGGGTATGTACTTGGAAGATGTGAGAGCAGAGACATGAATGGACATTTGCACATTGGTGTTTATGGAGGCAGTATTCATGATTTGCAGTGGGTGGAGGTGGCCTAAGGGTACACTCAGGAACAGAATGATGAACTGTGGTGTATGCATACAATTGAACACTGAGCAAGTAGGAGAAGGAGTAAAGTTGTGAGACAGGCAACGAGGTGAATGGATCCTGTACACAGCATTTTGAGTGAAGTACAGCAGAAACAAAGGCAAACACTATAATGCCTCTCCAATACGGACTAACGACAATGTGTAAACTCAGAATTGAATCTTAGAGCACAGACTAACAGGGAAGCTATTATTGTAATGGTCCCTAGATTGTAAGTTCTTACTGCAGTCAAATCTATTCCTGAATTGTAATGGCTATCTCCAAACTCTTGAGATGTTGATCCCTTGGTGTATAACCTGATTGGTCTCTGGAACATTGGGTATATGTGTGACACCTGAAAGTCTGCCAATTTAGAGCTAGAGCTCGACAGATATGAATGTCAGTTTTAACATAAACAGCAACTGTTAAAAAAAAAAAAAAAAAAAGCTGAAAAAGAGCCCAGACCTCAATTAGAGATATGAATGAAGCAGATCTGGTTAAGACTAGGGCAAATCTGGCCAAAGGGTAAAGGTTGAAACTGCCTGTATGTTCCATGTGAGACCAAGGGAAGAGACGTTTATTTGGTGTAGGATCTGTATTTTCTAAACAATGTAACTTCTACAGTCACTTTGTTCAAACACCACAATTACATGGAACTTTGAATGGGAAGTGAGATATGATAGGTCTATATAGGTTAGAGTGAAACAGCAATGTATCCCAAAGTAATTTGGGCATATAGGAATATATATTCAGGGCTCCCCTGAGGAGCTGGGAGAGGATGTGGTGGCGTTGGACTGCCTCACCTGGATTGTTGCTGATGTTGTCACAAACATTGGGACTGACGGCTTGATCTGCTGATCCCTCTGTCTTGGGGCTTGCCCCTATGAAGCTTGTTACTGCAAAGGATAGGATAAACCTGCTTAAAATTGTGCCTAAGAGTCTCCCTCTGAGTGCCTGCCTCTTTGTTGCTCACATGTGGCCCTTTCTCTCTAACTAAGCCACCTTGGCAGGTGATCTCACTGCCCTCTCCCCTACATGGGACCTGACTTCCTGGGGTGTAAATCTCCCTGGCAACACAGGATATGACTTCTGGGGATGACTTCTGGACATGGCATCATGGGATTGAGAACATCTCCTTGACCAAAAGGTATATGTGAAATGAAATGAAATATAGCTTCAGTGACTGAGAGCTTTCAGATGGAGTGAAGAGGTCCCTCTGGTGGACATTCTTATGCACTATATAGATAATACTTTTTAGGTTTTAATGTATTGGAATAGCTAGAAGTAAATAACTGAAACTACCAAACTCCAGCCCAGTAGCCTTGACTCTTGAAGATGATTGTATAACAATGTAGATTACAAGGGGTGACAGTGTAATTGTGAACACCTTGTGGATCGCACTCCCTTTTTCCAGTGTATGGATGGATTAGATAAATGGAGGCAAAAACTAAATGAAAAATCGGGTGGGATGTGGGGATAATTTGGGTGTTCTTTTTTATTGTTATTTTTAGTTCTTATTCTGATTCTTTCTGGTATAAGGAAAATGTTCAAAAATAGATTGGGGTGATGAATACACAACTATAGTATGGTACTGTGAACAGTTGATTGTACACCATGGATGATTGTATGGTATGTGAATATTTCTCAATAAACTGAATTAAAAATATATATGTATATATATATATGAAAACAGGAAAAAAAAATAAAACAGGTTGATGAAGAAACCTTGAGTGCACTTATTGGGTGAATTAAGTCAGACACAAAAGGACAGATATTGCATGGTCTCACTGATATGAACTAATTATAATATGGAAACTCATAGTTACCGGGATATAGAATGAGGCTAAAGAATGGGCAGCAGTTGCTTATTATGTGCAGAATGCTTAACTAGGTTGAACTTAAGTGTGTGTAAAAGGGCAGAGGTGATGGTAACATGTTATTGTGAGAATAACTAACAGTGCTGAATGGTGTGTGAATGTGGTGGAAAGGGGAAGCTTAGAGTCATGTATGTCACCAGAAGGAAAGTTGGAGGTTAAAAGATGTATAAAACAGTGAATCTTGTGGTGGACAATGTCCGTGATTAAGTGCACAAATATTAGAAATCTCTTTCATAAACTACAACAAATGTATGATGCTATAACTCATAGTAAATAATAGAGGGGTATATCAGGAAAATATACCTATTGCAAACTATATATTACAGTTAGTAGTACTCTAACATTCTTTCATCAACAGTAACAGATGTGGTATACCAATATTATGAGTCAATAACAGAGGGGGTGTGGTTAAGGGTATGGGAGGATTTGAGTTTTCTTTTTTGTTTTTATTTCTTTTCTGGAGTAATGAAAATGTTCTAAAAGTTGTAAAATAATTGTGGTGATGGATGGACAGCTCTGTGATGGTACCATGGGCAACTGATTGTGCACTTTGGATGATTGTATGGTATGTGAACAATCTCAATAAAATTGAATTTAAAAAAGTAAAAAAAATAAAACCTCAAGATAGTGAAAATAGAGCTAACAAAATGGGAGAAAATAGTTACCAACTGTATGTCTTATAGGGATTTACTATACAAAATATATTAAGAATTGGTACAACTGAACATTAAAAGTCAAATAGCCTAATTTAAAAATTGGCAAAGAATTGAACTGACATTTCTCTAATTAAGATATACAAATGACCAATAAGCACATGAAAAGATGCTCAACATCATTAGTCATCAGGAAAATGCAAATCAAAATCACAATGAGATGCCACTTCATACCCACTAAGATGGCTATTATATTTTTTTAATGAGTACAGGCAAGAACAAACGTGTAGAAATAAGAGCCCTTTATACATTGGTAGTGGCAACGTAGAATGTTGCAAGCACTGTGAAAATCAGTTTGATGGTTCCTCAGAAAGTTGAAAATAGAATTACCATATGACCTGCTGACCCTACATCTTGCTATATACCCAAAAGAATTGAAAGTAGGGACATGAATATATATATATTTGTGCATCAATATTTATACCAGCATTATTCACAAAAGCCACAAGGTGGAAGTAACCATCAGCAGATGAATCAACAGTTGTCCTTCAACATTCAATAGAATATTATTTACCTGTACAAAGAATGGAGTACTGATGCATGTTACCACATGGGTGAACCTTGAGGGCAGCAGGTTGAATGACATAAAAAGGCAAATATTGCATAATCTCACATATATGAAATACCTAGATGCAAACTTCCTAGAGTCGGGTAGAGATTGATAGGTTACTAGGGGCTGTGCTAGTCACATGCCCATGAGGCCTGTATATTACATGTATATATTGAACATGAACATGGTTCACTAGACCAATTTACTTCAGTGTCACTATGGAAATAACACATTGACATTGTAACCTGGTAAAAACCTGTTAAAAGAAAGTACTAGCATTGAGAGTGGCAAGTGGGATGGAGCAATATATCAAAGTTGTTTTCAATATGTATATAGATTCTTACCTGGTGATCATCAACTATCATAGCATTTGGATATTAATACTGAGTACCTAAGGTACTCTTCATGGCAGCAAGGTAACTGCATGACAAGTTGGCATAGCTCTAAATTAAAATTGTGTATTCTGGTATTTTATATTTTATCCATTTATTTATTTTAAAAATTAGAGGTCACTCGATGCATTTTTATTGCTTACATAACTTATGTGAAGACAATCCAAGAATAAAATCAACTAAAAAGTCTTCAAAAGGGATGTAAAGTAGAAACACCAAGGAAAATTATATTTCTAATTTTAAGTAAAAAAGGAGGATAAACTGACACTGAGATGTTTTAAAAGAAGAAATTATTCCTAGATATTCCTGACACAATTCTAGTAGGGATGATGTGCCAGTTTGAATATATTTTGTACCCCCAAAAGCCATATTCTTTAATGCAATCTTGTGGGGGCAGATGTATTAGTGATGATTAGATTGGAATCTTTTGATTGTTTCCATGGAGACGTGACTCAATCAACTACAGGCAAAATGTTTGATTAAATTATTTCCATGGAGATATGGACCCCACCCATTCAAGGTGGGTCTTGATTTAATCACTGGAGTCCTATAAAAGAGCTCACAAAAAGAAGGAGCTCAGAGCAGCTGAGAGGGACGTTTTGGAGAGAAGTTAAAAGCTGCCACTGACACTTGGAAATGCTTGGAAATGTTTGGACATGCTAGCCCAGAGTTTGCTCAGGAGAAGCTAAGAGAGGACCCCGATGCTTAGATGCACAGGAGCTGAAGAAGCTAAGAGATACCTAGAGACATTTTGGAGAAAGTCATTTTGAAACACAACCTGGGAGCAGAGGAGCAGTATATGCCAGCCACGTGCCTTCCCAGCTGACAGGTGTTCCAGATGCCATTGGCCATTCTTCAGTGAGGGTATAACCTTGTTGATGCCTTACTTTGGACATGTATGGCCTCAGAACTGTAAATTTGTAACTTAATAAATCCCCTGAATAAAAGCCTATTCATTTCTTGTATTTTGCATAGTGGCAGCATTAGCAAACTAGAATAGAGGATAATAATGCCAGTGCTGGGAGAGGAGAATCATTCAGTCAAGTTGCTTTATAAAAGAGTTAAATAATGCCCTGAATGAATGACTTTCTAGGACAAATTGAAAAGCAAGACTTTGTTTATGTTAAAATGAAATTATAGTGATCTGTTTAGATTATTGTCTTGGCCTGCATGTCACATTCACTATATAGACTATGTTAAATATTATTTCTTATTCCTCAAATTTCCAAAAATTCACTTATACACTTTTTAAAAATCCATAGGGCTTTTTCAATATATTGTTAGGTTTACTAAAAAATTGAGAAGATATTATACAGAATTCTTATATATCCCCCCTCTCCTGTACATTTCCCCTAGTACCAACATCTTGTAGTAGTATGGTACATTTGTTAAAATTCACGAATCAGTATTGATATATTATTATTAACTAAAGAACATAATTGGGATTCACTCTTGTGTTTTACAGATCCCCAAGCTTTGATAAATTTATAATGTCATGTATCTACCATTACAGTGTCATAGAGAATAGTTTCAACACCATAGAAATCTCAGTACTCCAGTCATCCTTACCTTCTACTCCCAAACTTCAGTACCTTTTCTAATCATTTTACTGTCTCTATAGTTTTGACATTCCCAGAATGTCATATAATTGAAGTCAAAGAGTATGTAGCCTTTTCAAACTGGCTTCTTTCTTTTAGCAATATTCATTTAACAGTCATCCATGTCTTCATAGCTTGATAGCTCATTTTTTGTCACTGAATAATATCCCACAGTATGATTGAACCACAGTTTATGCATTCAACTGTTGAGGCACTTACGAATAAAGCTACTATAAGCGTTTGGGTACACATTTTTGAGTGGACATAAGTTTTCAAATCATTTGGGTATACACCAAGAGTGTGATTGTTGGATTGTAGGGAAGCTTAGGTTTAGCTTTGTAAGAAATTGCCAGACTGTCTGCCAAAAGTGCTGTACCATTTTGTGTTCTTACCACCATGTAATGCAAGTTCCTGTTGCTCCATATCCTCACCAGGATTTTTTTTTATTTTAGCCATTCTAATAGGTGTGTAGTGGTATCTCAATATTTTAATTTACAATTCCCTAATGACAAAACTCCCTTATGATGTTGAGCATCTTTTGTATGCTTATTTGCCATCTGTATGCCTTCTTTGGTGAGGTGTCTGTCATAAATCCTTTGCCCAGTTTTATTTGGGTTGTTTCCTTATTGTTAAGTTTTAAGTGTTCTTTGTATATTTTAGATACAATTCCTTTACCAGATATGTATTTTGTAAATATTTTCTCCGAGTCTGTGGTTTTGCTCTTCATATGCTTAAAGGTGTCTCTTGCAGAGCAAAAGTTTTAGATTTTAATGAAGTCCAACTTATCTACTTTTTCCTTCATGGATTGAACTTTTAGTGTTGTATCTAAAAATCTAGGTCACCTAGATTATTTTCATATGATGTCTTCTAAAAGTTTTAGTTTTTTTTTTTTTACATTTAAATCTATGATTCATTTTGGCTCTTTGTTAGTTTCTTTTTTTATTGGAGAAGTTGAGAGTTTACAGAACAACCATACATAAAATAGAGCATTCCCATACATCATCCCACCACCACCTTGAACTGGGTCAAACATTTGTTACAATTGATGATAGCACTATTTAATAAGTGTCTATTTTTAACAGTAGTTTCCTTTGTTAAAATTGATGAGAGATTAATAAAATAGTATTATAAACTATCATCCATAATTTATGCTAGGTGTATTTTTCCCATATGCCAGCATATTATTAACACCTTGTATTAATGTCATATATTTGTTATCATTCATGAGAAAACATTCTTGTACTATTAGCTATAGTACATTATCTAATGTTTACCTTTTAATTTTTATTCAGGTAACATAAATAAAGATTCCACTTTTAACCATGTTCACCTGTATATTTCATTGCTTTTAATTACACTCACAATAATGTGCTACCATCCCCACCATACATTTCCAAAACTTTGCAATCAACCTAAGTAGAAATTCTGTACAAATTCTCCAGCCCGTCTGTCCCCTGATAACCTGTATTCTAGAGTCTAACTTCAACAGTTTATTACAATTAGTTAATATGAATGAGTTCATAAAATATTTGTCCTTTTTAAATTTGTCTTATTTCACTCAGCATAATATCTTCAACACTCATCCATGTAATGGCATGCATCAGGACTTCATTCCTTTTTATACCTTAATATTCCCTTTTATGTATATACCACATTTGTTCATTCCTTGGCTGAAACACATGGTTTGCTTCAATCATCTGGCAACTGTGAATAATGCTGCAATGAATATCAGTGTGAAAATGTCTATTTCAGTCCCTGATCTCAATTATTCTGGGTATATACCTAGTAGCAGGATTGCTGGGCCATATGCTAATTCTGTACTTAGCTTCCTTTGGAACTGCCAAAACTGTCTTCCACAGTGGCTGCAATATCTTACATTCCGATCAGCAGTGAATGACTGTTCTTATTTCTCCACATACTCTCAAAACTTGTAGTTTTCTGGGTATTTTTAAAGCCATTCTAGTGGGTGTGAAATGATATCTCATTATGCTGTTGATTTGCATTACTGTAATAGCTATTGATGTTGAGCATCTTTTCACATATTTTTTAGCCATTTGTATATCTTCTTGGGAGAAATGTCTATTCATTTCTTCTGCCCATTTGTTAAATGGGTTGGTTGTTTTTGGTGTTGAGTTGTAGGAAACTATACATTCTGGATTTTAAACCCTTATCAGATATGTGGTTTCCAAGTATTTTTTCCCATTGAGCAGCTTGTCTTTTTCACTTTTGTTACAAAGTCTTTTGAGACACAAAAATTTTTAATTTTGACAAGGTCCCATTTGTCTATTTTTTTTTCTTTTGTTACTTGTGCTTTTGGTTTAAAGTCTAAGAAACCATTTCCAACCAAAAAATCCAGAAGATGCTTCCCTACATTTTCTTGTAGGATTTTTGTAGTCCTGGCTATTATATTTAGGACTTTGGTCTACTTTTTAATGATTTTTAATACAGTTTTTATTGTGAAATTTAACATATATACATAACAGTGATAACATTTTAGCAAGTAGTTAGACAACAAATTTCAAAGAATATTATGGGTTACAATTCCACAATTTTAGTTATTTCCTTAATGTGAAATACAACATATACAGAAAGGTGATAACTTTCAAAGTCCAATTTAACAAACAGTTGTATAGGTAATTTCAAAGAATATTATGGGTTTCAATTCCACAGTTTCAGTTATTTCCTTATTGTAAAATATAGGATATGTACAGAAAGGTGATAACTTTCAAAGTACAGTTTAACAAGTAGCTATAGAGCAAATTTCAAAGATTGTTAGGGGTTGCAGTTCCACCATTATTTCCTTCTAGCTATTCTAATACCCTAGCATCTAAAAAATTTATACCAGGATTCAGTATTCTTAATCCTTTCTTAGATCCTATCTTGTCTGCTGCTACTCCTTCCCCTCGTTTAATCACTTTCTTGATCTTCAGGGGTGTCAAGGCAGTGATCAGCCTAACTTGTTCATATTGAAAAGGAGTGTTGACATTATGGGGATGGGGTCTGCATCTGGTTGTTCTTAAAGAGGTTGTTGCCTCTGAGTTTAGGACTTGTCTGGCATAGGAATGCTCAGTTGGATTTAAGTTGCTGATAGATAAACTTAGTGAGTGAATCTTTTATAGAATCTCAGATAGGTACTAGGCTTTTTTGGGGACTACTGTTGGTTCGGGCTTGACATACTCCGGCCATTTGGGATATCTAGCTGGAGCTTGCTTAAGAGTAACCTCCAGGATAGCCTCTTGACTCTATTTGAAATCTCTTAGACACTGTTGCCTTATTTTGTTATCTTTCTTTTCCCCTTTTCTTCAAGAAGGCATTTATATTCCCTTGATACCAGCACCAGGCTAATACTTGGGAGTTCTGTGCCACGTCACCGGGGCGATTTCCTCCCCTGGCAGTCATTTCCCACATGGAGAGGGTAATGAATTTATTTGCTGATTCAGGCTTAAAGAGAGAAAGAACATACCTGAGCAACAAAAGAGGTTCTCTGGAGGTGCCTCTTAGGCATTATTATAGGAAGGCTTAGCCTCCCATTTACAGCCCTAAGTTTCATGACAGCAAGCCTCAAGATTGAGGGCTTAACTTACTAAGTAGAGGGTTCTTAATTTCACATAGCATATATTCTGTCCAAGATAAACAATCAGCCTCTCACATTATCTTCACTTATACAATCCTCATTCTCAATTTTAAACAATTATCATGTCACAAAACATCCCAGATCTCTTATCAGCCAGTAATTATTCATCCCTAGTATTAGTATAGTGCTGGTCAGTTATTTCTATTAAATATAGTCTATAATATGCAATAGGTAGTTGTTAGCTCTTTGTACCAGTGTCATACCTTAGGAGAATATCATGCAAACACTTATTTATATTTGTAGTGCCACTTTGTGGGCTACATGCCTTTAACAAGCAGTTTTGATCATGTTCACCTTCAATGCAGCACTGATACATATTTTCCTATTAACAAACCATCACCATGCCTGTCCATTCCCATAACATTAAATTCATGCTCATTATCATGTCTGTACATATAAGGTTATCATCTCCCCTTCACTAGCTTCTGTCTATCTCTAGGTCCCCTATATTTTACATTATAAGACACTGATTTTATATTTCAGGGAGGTCACAGTGGTGACATACAATATCTTTGCCTTTTGTGTTGGGCTTATTTCACTCAGCATTATGTCTTCAAGATTCATCCATGTTGTCATATGTTTCAGGACCTCATTCCTTCTTACTGCTGCATAGTTTTCCAGTGTATGCATATACCACATTTTGTCTCTCCACTCATCTGTTGAAGGACACTTGGATTGTTTCCATGTCTTGGCAATTTTGATCAAGGCTGCTCTGAACATGGGTGTGTAAATGGTGTTCATGTCACTGCTTTCAGATCTGAGTATATACTGAGAAACGAAATTGCTAGATCATAGGGTAACTCAATACATAGTTTTCTCAAGAACCACCAAACTGTCTTCCACAGTGGCTGTAATATACATTCCCAACAACAATGATTAGGAGTTGCAATTTGTTCACATCCTCTCCAGCATTTGTAGTTTCCTGTTTTTTAATGGCAGCCATTCTTCTTGGTGTGAGATGATAACTCATAGTGGTTATTGCATTTCTCTAATAGCTAGTGAATATAAATATTTTTTCATGTGTTTCTTTAGCCATTTGTATATCCTCTTCAGAAAAATATCTTTTCATAGCTTTTGCTAATTTTCTAATTGGGCTTCTATTGTTGAGTTGTAGGATCCCTTTATATATTCAGGATGTCAGTCTTTTCTCAGATATATGGTTTACAAATATTTTCCCCCATTGCATTGTCTTCATCTTCACCTTTTTGACAAATTCCTTTGAGGTACAGAAGCTTTTGATTTTGAGGAGTTCCTGTTTATCTATTTTTTCTTTTGTTGCTTGTGTTCTGGGTTTAACATCTAAGAAACTACCTCCTAATACTAGGTCTTGAAAACGTTTCCCTACATTATCTTCTAGGAGTTTTATAGTGCTGTCTTTATATTGAGGTCTTTGATCCACTTTGAGTTAATTTTTTATAGGGTGTGAGGTAGGGGTCCTCTTTCATTGTTTTGAATATGGATATCCAGTTTTCTGAGCCCCATTTGTTGAAGAGACTGTTCTGACACACCTCAGTGGATTTGGGGGCATTATCAAAAATCAGTTGACCATAGATTTTGGGGTCTATTTCTGAACTCTTGATTCAATTCCATTGATCAATATGTCTGTATTTGTGCCAATACCATGCTGTTTTGACTAATGTGGCTTTATAGTAGGCTTCAAAATCAGGAGGTGTACATCCTCCCACTATGCTTTTTTTAGAAAGCTTTTAGCAATTTGAGGCCCCTTTCCCTTGCAAATAAATTTGATAACTACTTTTTCCAATTTTCAAATTATGTTACTGGAATTTTGATTGGAATTGCATTGACTCTGTAGATCAGTTTGGGTAGAATTCACATTTTAATGACATTTAGCCTTCCTATCCATGAACATGGAATATTTTTCCACCTATTTAGGTCCCCTTTTATTTCTTTTAGTAAAGTTATTTAATTTTCTGTGTAGATGTCTTTTACATTCTTGGTTGAGTTTATTCTTAGGTAATTGATTTTTTTTTAGTTGCTATTGTGAATGGAATTTTTTTTTGAATGTCTCTTCAGTTAGGTCATTTCTAGCGTATAGGGACATTACTGACTTTTGCTCAGTAATCTTGTATCCCACTACTTTGCTGAATTTGTTTTTTAGCTCTAGTAGCTGTGTCATATATTTCTCAGGATTTTCCAAATATGTGGTCATATCATCTACAAATAATCACGGTTTTGTATCTTCCTTACTTATTTGGAGGCATTTTATTTATTTGTCTTGCTTGATTCCTCTTGGTAGAAATTCCAGCACAATCTTGAATAATATTGGTGCCAGTGGGCATCCTTGCTCATTTCCAATCTTAGGGGGAAAGCTTTCATCTCTCACCGTTGAGTAATATGCTGGCTGTGGGTTTTTCATATACGTCCTTTATCATATTAAGGAAGTTTCCTTCAATTACTACCTTTTGAAGTGATTTTATCAAAAACGTTTTGTAGCATGCTTTTTCTGAATCTATCGTGATTAAAATTTGATTTTTCCCTTTGGATTTGTTAATTTGTGTTGTTTTACATTGATTGATTTCATTATGTTGAACCAGCCTTGCATGCCTGGAATGAAGCCCACTTGGTCATGGTGTATGATTCTTTAATGTGTCTTTGTATTCGATGGCAAGTATTTTGTTGAGAATTTTTACATCTACATTCATTAGGGACACTGACCTTTAGTTTTTCTTTCTTGTAGCAACTTTATCTGGTTTTGGTATTATTGTGATGTCAGGTTCATAAAATGAGTTACGTAGTATTTCTTTTTCTTCAAATTTTTGAAAGAATTTGAGCAGGAATGGTGTCAGTTCTTTTTGTAAAGTTTGATAAAATTCCCCTGTGAAGCCATCTGGTCCTGGGCTTTTATTTCTAGGAAGCTTTTTGATGAGTGGTTGCATTTCTGTACTTGTTATTGGTTTGTTGAGGTCTTCAATTTCTTCTTGGCTCAGTCTTGGCTGTCCATGTGTTCCAGGAAATTATCCATTTCCTCTAAATTATCTAGTTTGTTGGTGTATAGTTGTTCATACTGTCCTCTTATGATTTTCTTTATTTCTTCAGGATCCCAAAAGATGCCCCCCCCCCCGCATTTATTATTTTGTCTATTTGGGTCTTCTCTCTTTTTGGCTTTGACAGTCTAGCTAAGGGTTTGTCAATACATTGATCTTCTCAAATTACCAACTTTTGGTTTTATTTATTCTCTCTATTGTTTTTTGTCCTCCATATCATTTATTTCTGCTTTTATCCTTGTTATTTCTTTTCTTCTACTTGCTTTAGTGTTAGTTTGCTGGTCATTCTCTAGTTCCTTCAGTTCAGGTTGTTCTTTGATTTTAGCTCTTTCTTCCTTTTTAATGTATGCATTTAAAGCTATAAATTTCCCCCTCAGCCCCGCCTTTGCTGCATCCTGTAGGTTTTGATATTTGTGTTCTTGTTTTCATTCTTTAGATATTTAGCAATTTCTCTTGCTCCTTCTTCTTTGACCCCCTGATTGTTTAGAGTGTGTTTTTTATCTTCCACTTATTTGTGTATTTACTGGTTCTTTCATGGTTATTGACTTCTGGTTGCATTCCATTATGGTCAGAGAATGTGCTTTTAATAATTTAAATCTTTTTAAATTTATTGAGGCTTGTTTTATGCACCATCATATGATCTACTGTGGAGTATGTTCCATGAGTGCTGAAGAAGAATGTACGGCTTGATATTTTGGCATGTAACACTCTATATGTGTCTATTAAGTCCAATTCATTTATCACATTGTTTATGTTCTCAATTTCTTTATTGTTACTCTGTCCATTGGTTCTTTCTATAGAAGAGAGTGATGCATTGGAGTCTTCCACTATTATTGTAGAAACATCTATTGCTCCCTTCAGTTTTGCTAACATTTGCATCATGTATTTTGCAGCACTTTTATTGGGTGCACAAACATTTATGATTGTTATTTCTTGGTGAATTGTCCCTTTTATTAATATATAATGTCCTTCTTTGCCTCTTATGACATCCTTATATTTAAGTCTATTTTGCCTGATATTAGTATTGCTACCCCTTCTTTCTTTTGGCTGTAGTTTGCATGGAATATTTTTTCTATCCTTTTAGCTTTCCCTCAACTTTGAAGGAGAGCTTTGCTGCATAAAGAATGCTTAGCTGGCAATTTTTCTCTTTCAGAATCCTAAATGTGTCATGACACTGCCTTCTAGCCTCCATGATGTCTATTGAGTAGTCAGTACTTAGTCTTATATAGTTTCCCTTGTATGTGGTGAATCATTTCTCTTGCTGCCTTCAGGAGTTTCTCCTTCCCTTCAGCATTTTACAATCTGATTAGTATATCCCTTGGAGTGTGTTTATCCCTTTGTGTTGCTGGGTCTAAGATGAGTCTCTTTTAAACAGCATGTTGATAGTTCATACCTTTTAACCCATTCCACCAATCTATATATTTAAATTGGGGAGTTCAAGCCATTCACATTCAATAGTATCACTGTGAAGGCAGTTCTTGAATCAGCTATCTTATCCTTTGGTTTTACTTGTCAGATCTATGTTCGCCCTTTTTTATTTCCCTTAAGTTTCCCATACTGATACTTTCAGTTTTGTGCCCTTCTCCAGACCTTTCTCTTCTTCTTTTTTCTCCTCTAGTAGACCTCCCTTTAATATTTCTTATAGGGCAGGTCTCTTGTTAACACATTCACTCAGCATCTGTTTGTCCATGAAAATTTTAGCTTTCCCTCAACTTTGAAGGAGAGCTTTGCTGCATAAAGAATGCTTGGCTGGCAATTTTTCTCTTTCAGAATCCTAAATGTGTCATGACACTGCCTTCTAGCCTCCATGATGTCTATTGAGTAGTCAGTACTTAGTCTTATATAGTTTCCCTTGTATGTGGTGAATCATTTCTCTTGCTGCCTTCAGGAGTTTCTCCTTCCCTTCAGCATTTTACAATCTGATTAGTATATCCCTTGGAGTGTGTTTATTTGGATTTATTCTATTGGGAGTTCATTGGACATCTTTGATTTGCATCGTTTATGTCATTTAGAAGGGTTGTGAAGTTTTCTGGAAGTATGTCCTCAAATGCTCTTCCTAAAACCTTTACTCTTCCCTTCTTCTGGGACACCAATGATTCTTATATTTGTTTGCTTCATGTTATCTATCATTTCCTTGAGATCCATTTCAACTTTTTCATTTTCACCATTTGTTTTTCTGTGAATTCACATTCAATTGCACTGTCTTCGAGTTCACTTTTTCTTTCTTCTGCCTCTTCAAATCTGCTGTTGTGTGTCTATAGTATATTTTTAATTTGATCAACAGTATCTTTTATTTCCATAAGATCTGCTATTTTCTTATTTACTCTTTCAAATTCATCTTTATGCTCTTCTGGGGTCTTCTTGATGTCCTTTATCTCCTTAGACAACTCATTGAAGTTGTTTTGGAGAGCTGTGTGTGCTTCTTTGATTAGTTGCTCCAAGTTCTGTGTCTCCTCTGGTTTTTTAATTTCATCATGTGGGTTTTCTGTATCTTCTCATTTCTTCATATGCTTTATAATTTTCTGTTGGCCTCTCACCATTTTTCTTATCTTGATAAGGTTATTTTGGGACATGCAGGATTATTTGAACATTATCTGTAATTTGGCATAGCTACAGCTTGGTGTAGTGCATTTTCTGTGTCCTACAAGCAGATGGTGCTCATGAGCCACCTCTTATTTTCAGGCCAGCTCTCCCTGAATTTTGCCTGTGCACTAGGCAGTGTCCAACCCATGTGCAAATCCAATCAGTGCACCAGTTTTCCGTATGTACTTGTGACTGCTAGCCCTGTGGTTGGTGGGCCCTGTGCATTTTGGCAGGGAGTCTGCTCCATGGCTCAGTGATTGCAGTAGTTCCTCAGGCTGCAAGTGGACCACTCTGGGGCTGTGTAGCTGTGCCCCTCACCCTTCAGTTCACATGCAGGTTGAGGAGGGGCTCCTGGCACTTCCATGTGGTGCCCTTGTCTCTTGGCTGTGCTCTCTGGTGGCTTCTGTGGAGAAAGTGAATGTGGTCACAAGTCCACTGAATCCTGAGTCCCCTCACTGGAGCTCTTGGCCACAGGGCTGTGAAGTGTTATCTCCCCAGCCAACTTCTGATGGGGGTGCATGGTGCTCAGAAAGCTGCTTGCTCTTACACTCAGTGGCTGGCTCTAGCTGCCATCCCTGTTACAGAAGCTCTTGGCTGCTGGCTGAGGAGGGTTACCTCCCCGGTCAACTGCTGAGATGGGTGCATGGGGTTTGGAAAGCTGCTCACTCCTGTGCTTTATGGCCAGCTCCAGCCACCAGTCCTGTGCATGGGAGCTCTGGGCCACAGGTCTGTGGTGGGTTATGTCCCCAGCCAACTGCTGAGATGGTGCACAGGGCATGGAAAGTTGCTCCATCCCATGCTCTTCAGCCAGTTCCAGCCACCCACCTCTGCAGTGCATTGGGCATAATGCACTCACACCATCCTTTCAAATAGTCTCTCTGCCTCACCAGCTATTTCCCCACTATGTGGTTTAGAAGTCCCTGCCCAGCCAGTGACACCCTGGAACTGCTGTTCTGGAGCCCTTTGATCCATTTTGAGTTAATTTTTGTATATGGTGTGAGAAAGGGGTCCTCTTTCCTTCTGTTACATACGGATATCCAATTCTCCCAGCATGATTTGTTGAAGAGACTGTTCTTTCCCAATTGAGTGGATTTGGCAGCCTTGTCAAAAATCAATTGACCATAGTTGTAAGGGTTCATTTCTGAACTCTCAAATTGATTCCATTGGTCAATATATCTGTCCTTGTGCCAGTACCATGCTTTTTTGTCCATTGTTTCTTTGTAATATGTTTTAAAGCCAGAAACTCTGAGTCCTCCAACTTCATTCTTCTTTTTTATGATATTTTGGCTATTTGGGTCCCTTTACCCTTCCAAATAAATTTCATAATTTACTCTTCCATTACTGAAAAGTAGGCTGTTTGTATTTTGATTTGGATTGCATTGAATCTGCAAATCATTTTGAGTAGAATTGACACCTTAATGACATTTAGTCTTCCAAACCATGGACATGGAATGCAAAGGTTTTCTTTGATTTCTTTTAGCAATGTTTTGTAGTTTCTTTGTAAAAATCCTTTATATCTTTGGTTAAGTTTTTCCTAGTATTTGATTCTGTTATTTGCTATTGTAAATGGAATTTTTTTCGTGATTTCCTTCTCACATTGCTCATTACTAGAGTAGAGAAACACCACTGGTTTTTGCATGTTGGTCATGTATCCACCAGTTTACTAAATTTGTTTATTAGCTCTAGTAGCTTTGATGTAGTTTTTCTGGGACTTTCTATATATACGATCATGTCATCTGTAAATAATGAAAGTTTTACTTGTTACTTTCCAATTTGGATGCCTTTTCTTTCTTTTTTTTTTTTTTTTTTTTTTTTTTTTTTTTTTTTTTTGCCTAACTTCTCTTCCCATGACTTTCGGTACAATCTTGAATAACAGTGGTGACAGTGGGTATCCTTGTCTTCTTCCATAGCTTAGAGGCAAAGCTTTCAGTCCTGCACCATTGGGTATAATGTTAGCTTTGAGTTTTCATATATACCTTTATCATGATGAGGAAGTTTCCATCTATCCTATTTTTCTAAGTGGTTTCTTATCAAGAAAGGATGCTGGATTTTGTCATATGCCTCTTTGTTACTGGAGATGAACATGTTTTATCCCCTCATTTTATTAATGTGGTGCATGTTACATTAATTGATTTTCTTATGGTGAACCACCCTTGATAACTGGGATAAAAATCACTTAATGTGTATAAATATTTTTATGTGCTGTTGGATTGATTTGATTTACAAGTATTTTTGTTCAGGATGTTTATATCTATATTCATTAGAGAGATTGGTTAGTGATTTTCTTTTCTTGTAGTATCTTTATCTGGCTTTGGTATAGCATGATTTTGGCCTCATAGAATGAGTGTTTCTTCCTCTTCAAATTTTGGAAATTTGAGCAGGATTTTTTTTTTTTTTTTTCATTTTTCCTGGAGTGATTGGTAGAATTCATTTCTGAAGCCATCTAGTCCTGAGCTTTCCTTTGTTGGAAATCTTTTTATTTGTTATTATTCCATTGAGATCTGTTTTTTCTAGAGTCAGTATAGGTTGTCTGTGTGTTTCTAGAAATTTATCCATTTCATCTAGATTGTCTTAATTTGTTGGCATGCAGTTGTTCATAGGATCCTCTTATGATCTTTTTATTTGTGGAGGGTCAGTGGTAATCCCCCTCTCATTTGTGATTTTATTTATTTGTATCTTCTCTATTTTTTCTTGGTCAGTGTAGCTAAGGGTTTGTCAGTATTCTGATCTTTACTTGGAATCTACTTTTTGTTTTATTTCTATTTTTTATTTTCAATTTCATGTATTTCTGCTCTAATCATTGTTATATCTTTACTTCTTCTTGCCTTGTAATTAATTTACTATTCTTTTTCTGGTTCCTCCAGGTGTGCAGCTAAGTCCTTGATTTTTATTTTTCTTCTTTTTTAATGTAAGCAGTTAAGGCCATAAATTTGCTCTCAGCACTGCCTTCACTACATCCTATAAGTTTTGATATTTTATTCTCTCCTTTTCATTAGTCTCAAGATATGTATTGATTTCCCTTTCAGTTTCTTCTTTGACCCACTGACTGTTTAAGAGTGTATTATTTACCTTCCATATATTTGTTGATTTTCCAGTTCTCTCCCTGTTATTGATTTCCAGCTTCTTTCCGTTAAGGTCAGGGAAGAAGCTTTGCATAAGTTCAGTCTTTTCTCATTTATTGAGTTTCGTTTTTTGAGCCAACGTGTTGTCTATACTGGAGAATGATCCATGAGCACTTGAGAAGTTTGAATACCCTGCTCTTTTGTGGTGCAAGAGTCTGTAGATGTCTGTTAGGGCTAGTTCATTTGTCATATTAGTCAAGCTCTCTGGTTCCTTATTGATCTTCTGTCTAGATATTCTATCTTTTGATGAAAGTAAAGATACTCTACACTACTGATGATATATTGAAGTCTCCAACTATAATTTTAGAGGTGCCTATTATCTCCCTTCAGGTTTGCCAGTATTTGCCTCATGTATTTTGGGGCACCATCGTTAGGTGCATAATTATTTATGAATTTTATTTATTCTTGGTGGATTTCCCCTTTCATTAATATACACTGTCCTTTTGAATTAAAGTCTATTTTCCATGATATTAATATAACTGTCCCAGCTCTTTTGTGGTTACTATTTGCATGTAATATCTTTTTCCATCATTTCACTTTCAACCTGTTTATGTCCTTGAGTCTAAGGTTAGTTTCTTGTAAACAACATATAGTTGAATCATGCTGTTTTATCCATTCTCCCAATCTGAGTCTTTTGATTGGGTTGAAAATATTAACATTCATTATTAGTTCTGTAAAGGCAATACTTGCTTCAGCCATTTTATTTTTTGGTTTTTATATGTCATATCTTTTTTTTCTTGCCTCTCTTTTCCTTTATGGCAATATCCATTTCTGTATGCCTGATCCTTTGTAGTGTATGTAACTGATCCCTTTCCCATTTTTGGTTCTGAATATATTTTAAAATAGTTTCTTTGTCATTACATTGGTGTTTCTGTTACACAACCTACATCTATACCCTACTAATTTGAAAAGATAAAAACTTAGAATCAGTAGCACACACCCTCTCTGCTTCCATGTCCCTCTGTTTCTCCACCTTATATTGTTTTTGGCCCACTTTACTACTTTATGTTTTGTGCATTCATTATCAGGAAATATGCCTTTTTCTTGTTCCTTTGTATTCTGATTCTTCTATGAATGAAAATGCAGAATTATATTTTGAGGATACAGTAATATTGGGTTTTGCATTTGCCCTGTAGTTACCCTTAGTGATGACCCTCATTTATTTATACTACTCCAAGCCACTCTCTCCTGTCTTTTCCTTTCAACCTGTGGAACCCCCTTTAGTAATTCTTGTAGGCAGGTCTCTTGTTGTTGAACTGTTTCTGTTTGTCTGAGAATATTTTAAAGCCTCCCTAATGTTTGAAGGACAGTTTTGACAGATAACGAATTTTTGGCTGGCAGTTTTACTCTTCCATTACCTTAAATATATCTTATCACTGCCTTGTTGCCTCCATGGTTTCTGATGAGAAATCACTTAGTTTTATTGAGGATCCCTTGTGTAATGAATCACTTTTCTCTTGCTGCTTTCAGAATTCTGTTTTTCTTTGGCATTTGGCATTCTGATTAGTATATGTCTTGGTGAAGGTCTATTTTTATTTATTCTGTTTTGAATACATTGCCCTTCTTGAGCATATATGTTTATGTCTGTAATAAGAGTTGGGAAATTTTTGGCCATTTCCTCAAATATTCTTTCTACCCCTTTCCCTTCTCTCCTTCTCTGAGACACCCATGATCTGTATGTTTGTGTGCTTTTTGCTGTTCCTTAAATCCCTGATCACCTCTCTGTTATTTCTATTCTTTTCCCATATGTAGTCCTGAATGTATGGTTTTGATTGTTCTATCTTCTAATTTTCTGATTCTTTCTTCTGCCTGTTCAAATCTGCTGTTGTATGCCTCTATTGTATTTTTAATCTCTACTATTGTGCCTTTCATTCCCATAATTTCTGTTATCTTCCTTTTTATACCTTCTTATACTTTCAAATTCCTCTTTATACTCATCCATTATCTTCTTAATATCCTTTATCTCTTTGGATTGATTAGGACATTTCTATGAACCACTGTGATTAGTTGTTCCAAAGTCTGTGTCTCTTCTGATGTTTTAGTTTGTTCTCTTGACTGAACCGTATCATCCTGTTTCTTAGTATGGCTTGAAGTTTTTGCTGATATCTAGGCCTCTGATTACCTTGATGTGGTAGCTCCAAAAGTCCCTTTATCCATCTTGTCTAGGGTTTTAATACAATTGGTTTTGTGTTAAGGCTCTTCTTTGATACTTGTTCCAAGTTATTCTGGACTTTTTGACTATCCCCAGATTAACTGATCAGATTTTCTCAGCTCTTCTTTATCTGATTCCTACCCTGGATATGTGGTACAATTTTTAAGGTTGTGCTTTTTATTTAGCTGTTTCACCACTAGGAGAAAGATTCTTTACACTGTTCCTTCTCCAGGAACCTTGATCTGTTCTGTTCGTTTTGTGCAAACTTTTCTCCTCAGCTTCTGTCCTAGTTTGCTAATGCTGCAGAATGCAAAACACCAGAGATGGATAGGCTTTTATAAAACGGGGATTTATTTCACTACACAATTACAGTCTTAAGGCCACAAAGCGTCCAGGGTAACACATCAGCAATCGGGTACTTTCACCGGAGGATGGCCAATGGCGTCCGGAAAACCTCTGCTAGCTAGGAAGGCAGCTGGCATCTGCTCCAAAGCTCCAGCCTCAAAACGGCTTTCTCCCAGGACTTTCCTTTCTAGCAAGCTTGCTTCTCTTCAAAACATCACTCCCAGCTGCACTCTCTTTCTTCTCTTTGAGTCAGCTCATTTATATAGCTCCACTGATCAAGGCCCACCCTGAATGGGCGGGGCCATGCCTCCATGGGAACATCTCATCAGAATCATCTCCCACAGCTGGGTGGGGCACATTCCAAGCAAATCCAACCAGCACCAAAAACGTCTGCCCCACAGAACTACAAAGACAATGGCATTTGGGGGACACAATACATTCAAACCGGCACACTCCACCCCCTGGACCCCAAAATGACATTATCTTTCCAAATACAAAATACATCCATCCCACAACAACATCACAGAAACTTACATCATCTCAGTAACAATAGTCAAGTACAAAATCCCATCAAAATCAATTTAGGCATGGTCAGTCCTAATGCATAATTTTTCTTTAGCTGTGGATCTGTGAACTTAGAACAAGTTATGTGCTCCCAATATACAAAGGAGGAACATATATAGGATAAACATTTCCATTGCCATAAGGAGAAACAGTAAGGAAAACAGGGTTAACAGGACCAAAACAGTTCCTAAAACCCGCAGGACAAACTCCATTAGATTTCAAAGTCTGAGAGTCATTAACAGAACAATGTTGCATCCTTGGGGCTTGAGAGAGTGGGAGCCTAACCCTTCCCAAGGGCCTTTTTGGCAGCTGTTTCCTCTCCAAATGCTTGGGTGAATGCTCCAACATATCCACACATTGGGGAGACCACCTTCTCAGCCCCACCCTCCTCAAACATCGGGGCAGCTCCTGGATTCCCTTCCATCTCTGGGGCACACACTCAACCCCTTCAGAACAGTGTGGTGGCAGCCAGGCTCTCCCCAATTCCCTGGGAATGTGCTCCAACCTCTTTGGGACCTGAGGTGGCAAAACTCTTCCAGAGCATCCAGGCGGAAAGCCCGCCCTCGACCTCCAGGGCAAACTCACCCTTTCCATGCGTGTGGGCTGCTCCGCTCTCCCAGCCCTAAACCCCTTGACTCCAGACCTCAACCTCCATGGCTCTGTCTTTGAAGAAATTTTTCCTTCAATTTGTTCCTTGTCTGTCTCCTCCAGTCCAGACCGGCAATGGCTCTGTCTATAAAGATCTCACAAAAATTCTGTTGGCTTTGCATGAAGCACACAGGGATCAAAGCCATTAGACAATAGGACTTTCCACAAATCCTTTCTGGATAATTCCATCTCCGATCTTGGCTTGTACTGAAATGGTGGCTGGGTTCCGTGTTTGGTTACATCCTCACATTGGGCTGTAGCTTCTGGGATTCCACCCCCTGGAAGCTCGTAATTTTCCAAGCGATCAGCTTCTGGTCTCTTTGAACCCAAGAGTTCAGTTCTAAGTTTCTCTCTCTCCACTCGCATTTTACTATAAGCTGCAAGGAGAAGCCAGGGTATCTCCTCCACATGTAGTCTGGAGATCTCCTCAGCTAAGTATTCCAGGTTGTCACTTTCAAATTCTTCCTTCCATCTGACACCAGGACTCAATTTTGCCAAATTCTGTGCCACTTGAAAACAAGGATCGCCTTTCTTCCAGTTTACAACAACACATTCATCATTTCTGCTCAAGTCCTCATCAGAAGTATCTTTAGATTCCATATTTCCATAAACAGTCTCTTTAAAGCAGTTTTGGCCTTTTCTATCAAGCTCCTCACAATTCTTCCAGAAACTCCCCATTATCCATTTAAAAAGCCATTCCAACATGTTTGGTATTTGCAAACTCAGCAGCAAAAGCACCCCACTCCTGGTACCAAAATCTGTCCTAGTTTGCTAATGCTGCAGAATGCAAAACACCAGAGATGGATAGGCTTTTATAAAACGGGGGTTTATTTCACTACACAATTACAGTCTTAAGGCCACAAAGCGTCCAAGGTAACACATCAGCAATCGGGTACTTTCACCGGAGGATGGCCAATGGCATCCGGAAAACCTCTGCTAGCTAGGAAGGCAGCTGGCATCTGCTCCAAAGCTCCAGCCTCAAAACGGCTTTCTCCCAGGACTTTCCTTCCTAGCAAGCTTGCTTGTCTTCAAAACATCACTCCCAGCTGCACTCTCTTTCCTCTCTTTGAGTCAGCTCATTTATATAGCTCCATTGATCAAGGCCCACCCTGAATGGGCGGGGCCATGCCTCCATGGGAACATCTCATCAGAATCATCTTCCACAGCTGGGTGGGGCACATTCCAAGCAAATCCAACCAGCACCAAAAACGTCTGCCCCACAGAACTACAAAGACAATGGCATTTGGGGGACACTACATTCAAACCGGCACAGCTTCTGTTTCAGTTTGCTAAAGCTGCCAGAATGCAATATACCAGAAATGGGTTGGCTTTTTACAATGGGGATTTATATCTTACAGGTTACAGTTATTAGGCCATGAAAATGTCCAATGCAAAGCAGCAGCAGAATTATTCCTGGACTCTGAAGACAGGCTGCTGGCCTCTGAGACACCTCTGTTAAATGCAAAGGCAAATGACCAGTGTCTGCTGGTTCTTCTTTCCTGGGTTCCAATGCTTTCAGCTTCTGGCTTTGGTTGCTTCCTCTCTCAGAAGCTGTGGGTATGTCTTGTCTCTCAGCTTCTCTGGGACTTCTATCAGCAATCTGGGTTTTTCTTTTATCCTGTCAAAAATACTGTGATAAAAGGATTCAGACCCACCCTGGGGCAGGCCTCAACTGAAATAACCTAATCAGAAGGTCCCACCTACAGTATGTCTGCACCCACAGAAATAGATTAAAAGAACATGGCTTTTTCTGGGGTATAAACCCCCACAGCTCCTATGATTTAATTCCTTCAAATTCTCTCCATCACTCAGTGCCTCATTTTCCTTACACTTCAGATTTGAGACCCTCCTGTCTTACAACTGTTCAGTTTAAACCCCCAACCACCTTTCTTTTCCTCTGTGAGGCCTTTTTGCCTCTGGTTTCTTCTCCATTTGGGTATCCCACCCGGTGGGGCCAGCTGTGGTCAATCCAGATAGGTGTTTCACTCCAGAAAAGCCTGTTTTGTATTTAGGTTTTCCTTCTGATATTAACTGGATTGAGTGCACCAACTAGCAGCTGCCTTTCTGCCCAGGTTCTTTTCCTTTCTCTCTGGGGGCCCTTTTGTGTGCAGCACTCTTCAGTGACTTGTGTTCCATACTGGGTCTCTGTATTTGTGTCTCCATACCTGGATATGCATGGGGTTCTAACTCACTGCTGTAAGTAGCTGTGCCAGTTTGAATGTATTATGTCCCCCCAAACGCCATTATCTTTGATGTAATCTTGTGTGGGCAGACCTATCAGTGTTAATTAGATTGTAATTCTTTGAGTGTTTCCATGGAGATGTGCCCCACCCGACTAGAGGGTGATGACTCTGATTGGATAATTCCCATGGAGTTGTCGGCCCGCCCATTCAGGATGGGTCAGATTTAAATTACTGGAGCACAGTATAAGATCAGACAGAAGGAGGAAGCTAGTACAGCCAAGAGGGACACTTTGAAGAATGCACAGAAGCTGAGAGAGTAGCTGCAGATGAAAGACAGTTTGAAGATGGCCGTTGAAAGCAGACTCTTGCTCCAGAGAAGCTAAGAGAGGACAAACACCCCAAAAGTAATTAAGAGTGACAGTTTCAAGGAACTGCAGCCTAGAGAGGAACGTCCTGGGAGAAAGCCATTTTGAAATCAGAACTTTGGAGCAGAGGCCAGCCACGAGCCTTCCCAGCTAACAGAGACTTTCTGGATACCGTTGGCCATCCTCCAGTGAAAGTACCCTTTGTTGATGGACACTTTTATGGCCTTAAGACTGTAACTGTATAACCAACAATCCCCCTTTTATAAAAGCCAATCCATTTTTGGTGTTTTGAATTCTGGCAGCATTAGCAACCTAGAATAGATTTTGGTACCAGGAGTGGGATTCTTTTGCTGCTGAGTTTGCAAATACCAAACACGTTGGAATGGCTTTTTAAATGGATAAGGGGAAGATTCTGGAAGAATTGTGAGGCGCTTGATAGAAAAGGCCTAAACTGCTTTGAAGAGACTGTTTATGGAAATATGGATTCTAAAGATACTTCTGACGGGGTCTTGAACAGAAATGATGAATGTGTTGTTGCAAACTGGAAGAAAGGTAACCCTTGTTTTAAAGTGGCAGAGAATTTGGCAAAATTGAGTCCTGGTGTCAGATGGAAGGAAGAATTTGAAAGCGACAACCTGGAATACTTAGCTGAGGAGATCTCCAGACTACGTGTGGAGGATTTAACCTGGCTTCTCCTTGTAGCTTATAGTAAAATGCAAGCGGAGAGCGATAAACTTAGAACTAAACTCTTGGGTTCAAAGAAACCAGAAGCTGATGGCTTGGAAAATTACGGGCTTCTGGGGGTGGAATCCCAGAAGCTACAGCCCAACATGAGGATATAACCAAACATGGAACCCAGCCACCATTTCAGTACTAGCCAAGATTGGAAAAGGAGTTAAGCAGGAAGGATTTGTGGAAAGTCCTATTGCCTGACAGCTTTGACTCCTGTGTGCTTCATGCAAAGCCAACAGAATTTTTGCGAGATCTTTATACACAGCCGTTGCCGGTCTGGGCTGGAAGAGACAGACAAGGAGCAAATTGAAGGAATAATTTCTTCAAAGACAGAGCCATGGAGGTTGAGGTCTGGATCAAGGGGCCTTGGGCTGGGAGAGCGGAGTGGCCCACATGCATGGAAAGGGTAGTTTGCCCCGGAGGTCGAGGGTGGGCATTCTGCCTCGATGCTCTGGAAGAGTTTTGCCACCCCAGGTCCCAAAGAGAGTGGAGCACATTTCCAGGGAATTGGGGAGAGCCTGGCTGCCATGCCATTGTTCTGAAGGGGTTGAGCATGTGACCCGGAGAATCTGGGTGCTGCCCCAATGTTTGAGGAGGGTGGGGCCGAGAAGGTGGTCTCCCCAATGTGTGGATATGTTGGAGCACTCACTCAAGCATCTGGAGAGGAAAGGGCTGCCACAGAGGCCCTTAGGATGGGTTAGACTCCTGCTCTCTGAAGCCCCAAGGATGCACCATCGTTCTGAAATGACTCTGAGACTTTGAAATCTAATGGAGTTTGCCTTGCAGGTTTTAGGAACTGTTTTGGTCCTGTTAACCCCATTTTCCTTACTGTTTCTCCTTATGGCAATGGAAATGTTTATCCTACGAATGTCCCTCCTTTGTATATTGGAAGCACATAACTTGTTCTAGGTTCACAGATCCACAGCGAAAGGAGAATTGTGCCTTAGGACTGACCACACCTGTAATTGATTTTGATGGGATCTTATTGTTACTGAAATGATTTAAGTTTCTGTGATATTGTTGTGGGATGAATGTATTTTGGATATGGAAAGATAATGTCATTTTGGGGTCCAGGGGGTGGAATGTGCCAGTTTGAATGTATTATTTCCCCCCAAACGCCATTATCTTTGATGTAATCTTGTGTGGGCAGACCTATCAGTGTTAATTAGATTGTAATTCTTTGAGTTTTCCATGGAGATGTGCCCCACCCAATTGTGGGTGATGACTCTGATTGGATAATTCCCATGGAGTTGTTGGCCCACCCATTCAGGATGGGTCTGAATTAAATTACTGGAGCACTATATAAGATCAGGCAGAAGGAGGAAGCTAGTACAGCCAAGAGGGACACTTTGAAGAATGCATAGAAGCTGAGAGTAGCTGCAGATGAAAGACAGTTTGAAGACAGCTGTTGAAAGCAGACTCTTGCTACAGAGAAGCTAAGAGAGGACAAACACCCCAAAAGTAATTAAGAGTGACATTTTTGAGGGACTTCAGCCTAGAGAGGAACATCCTGGGAGAAAGCCATTTTGAAACCAGAACTTTGGAGCAGATGCCAGCCATGAACCTTCCCAGCTAACAGAGACTTTCTGGATACCATTGGCCATCCTCCAGTGAAAGTACCCTTTGTTGATGGACACTTTATGGCCTTAAGACTGTAACTGTGTAACCAAATAAACCCCCTTTTATGAAAGCCAATCCATTTCTGGTGTTTTGAATTCTGGCAGCATTAGCAAACTAGAACAGTAGCTTTTATAGTCTTTGTCTTTGGTCGATGGAGGTATCTAGGCCCCTGCCTCTGAGCAACTCAAACCTTTGCAGGGCTGGGTGAAGGGAGAGGATTGGTGGGTCAGGAGTTTCTTCCCTCATATTTTTCTCTTTTGATTCAACACTTGTAGATGTCTTCTGCAGTCTCTACCATCCTCCAGAGTTCTAAACTAGTGGGATTTCTCTGAATCTCTTGGGTGGTTTTTGTACAAGGTTTCCTATCTTACCATGTTGTTGTCATCACTTATGATCTATTTTGAGTTAATTATTTGAAAGGTGTAAAGTTTGTTTCTAGATTCTTTTTTATTTTGCATGTAGATGTCCTGTGTTTCCTGCATTATTCCTTGAAAAGAGTCTTCTCCATTGGATTGCCTTTGCTATTATGTCAGAGATATGTCTACTATATTTGTATGGATCTATTTCTTGGCCTCCTATTCTCTTCATCTGTCTGTCTTTTCTTTCACCAATATCGTGCTGTGTTGATTACTATAGCTTTTTTGTAAGTGTTGCAGTCAGTTGATATCAATCCTCCCACTTTAATTTTCTACTTTTGTATTGTATTGATTCTTCTGGGTATTTTCCTTTTCCATATAAATTTTAGAATCAGTTTGTCAATATCCATGAAATAACTTGTTGGCATCTTGATTTCTTTGAATATATACATCAAGTTGGGAAAAACTGACATCTTAAAAATTTACAGTCTTCCTATCAATAAATATAGAATATCTTTCCATTTATTTATCTTTTTATTTCTTTCATAATCATTTTTAAATTTTAGATCTTCAACCTATGTTAATAGATTTATACCTAAATATTTCATTCTGGGGTAGCTAGTTTAAATGATACTGTGTTTTTAAATTCAAATTCCAATTGTCCATTGCTGGGACAATAGGAAAAAATTGACTTTTCTTTGTTGAGCTTGTATCCTGCAAATTTGCTGTAATCACATCAGTTTTTGAGGTATTTGCTGATTCTTTTGGATTTTCTATATAGAAAATAATGTCATCTGCAAACAATCCGGTTGTTTTATTTCTTCCTTCCAAATTTGTATATCCTTTATTTCCTTTTCTTGACATATTGTATTAGCTAGGCCTTCCAGTATGATGTCGAATAGGAGTGGCAAGAGCATCATCCGTGCCTTGTTCCAGATCCTATGGTTACAGAATCTAGTTCATCACCATAAGTATGATGCTAGCTGTAGGTTTTTTGTAGATATTCTTTGTCGAGCTGAGTACATTCCCTTCTATTCCTAGTTGCTGAGAATTTTTTTATCATTAATGTGTACAGAATTGTGTTAAATGTTTCTTCTGCATCTATTCATATGGGATTTTTCTTTAGTATGTTGAAGCGATGGAAGGATTACATTAACTGACTTTTCAAATGCTGAACTGGCTTTGCATACCAGGAATAAATCCCACTTAATCTTGGGGTTTTATTCTTTTAATAAATTGTTATATTTGATTTGCTAATAATTTGTTGAGTATTTTTGCATATATTTTTATGAGAAATATTCATCTGCAGTTTCTTTCCCATTAACACCTTTTTCTGGTTTTGGTATTAGGGTAATGCTTGCCTTATATGATGAGTTAGAAGTGTTACCTCTGCTTCTGTTTCGTGGAAGAGACTGTAGAGTGTAGAGAACTTATCATTTCCTACTGAAATGTTTGGTAGAATTAGCCAGTGAAATCATCTGGGCCCAATGCTTTCTTTCTTTTTTTTTTTTGGAAGGCTATTGATTATTGATTCAATTTTTAAACATGTATTTATCCCTGTTCATATTATTTATTTCTTCTATGAGTTTTGGTAGATTGTTTCTTTTAAGTAATTGGTCCATTTATCTAATTATTCAAAGTTGTGGACATATCTATTCATAATATTCCTTTATGATTGTTTCAGTTTGCTAAAGCTTCCAGAATACAAAATACCAGAAATGGATTGGCTTTTAAAATGGGGGTTTATTTGTTCACAAATTTACAGTTCTATGGCCATGAAAGTGTCCCAATTAAAGCATAATCAGGATGATACCTTCTTTGAAAAAAAGCCAATGACATCTAGGGTTCCTCTGTCACATGGGAAGGCACATGGCTAGAGTCTCCTGGTCCTCTCCTAGGTTTAGCTTCTGGTTTCCGTGGCTTTCTGCAAAAAGTCTGTCTCAGCTCCTGTGGGTCCTTGCTCGCTTCTCCTGGAGGCAAACTCTGGATTAAATATCCTAACTTCTCTGAGCTCCCTGCTTCCTTCTCCTGAGGCATTTCTGTCTAAACATCTCTCTTAGCTTCCCTCAGCTCCCGTGGGTCCTCCTTTCTTCTCACAGGGGCAAATTCTGGATTACAGATCTTAGTTTCTCTCCAAAATTTCTCTCTCAGCTTCTCTGACCTCTGTCTCTCTGTGAGCTCTCTTAAAGGACTCCAGTAAAGGATTAAGATGCACCTTGAATTTGGGGGTCACATCTCCATGGAAGCAATCTAATCAAAAGTTCCCACCCACAATAGGTCTGCCCCACTAGATTGGATCAAAAGAACATATTCAATTTTTTTATCCCTATTCATATTATTTTATGGGGTACATGACAAATTCAATACAGCACAATTATCCCTTTGATATCATTTGTATGGTAGTCTTGGCCCCTCTCATTTCTGATATTAGTAATGTGTGACTTTCCAACTTTTTTCTTGGGTAGCCTGATTGGATATTTATTAATTTTACTGATCTTTCCAAAGAACTGGTTTTTGGTTTTGTTGATTTTCCTGTTGATTTCCTGCTTTCAATTTCATTGATTTCTGCTCTAATATTTTCTATTTATTTTCTTCTGTCTGTTTTATGTTTTTTTTTTTGCTCTTCTTTCTTTAGTTTCCTAAGGTGAAAGCTTATATTATTGATATTAGTTCTTTCTTCTTTTCTAATATGTGCATCCAATGCTGATGGAGCTGCTCCACACATTAAGTTGAATTAAATACTTTTTCCCAGTTTGCACTCTTCTCCAGTCAGTCTCTCCTGTGCCTCTGGCTTCTAAACACACACACATACACACACACACACGTGCACACATACTGCTTTTGGCCACTTTCCCAATTAAAGATTGGAATCTCCAACTGTTTTCAGAACTCTTCTATGGTATGCTGGCCTCAGCTTGAAATATATTATTTGGAGCATTGTCTTAACACCCAAATTTGTTCTGCCTCCTGCTTTTCTTATTTGTTAACAGATTTGACAAGCATCTAATCATTTAATACAGGAATGTTGTAATTTTTTAATCCTTCCATTCTTTCAACTTCTACATTTAATGAATGCAAATATTCCATTATTTCTATTGCAAACATTTATCTTGAGTCAGTTCCTTTTCCATCTCCACAGCCACTACTAAAATGTAAGCTCTTTGACAGCAAGAATCTTTGTATTGATCATTGATATACCCACAGTAACCTCTATAGAAGTGACTGGCACATGATAGATACTCAAATATTTGTTGAATGAAGGCATGAAAGTCCTAGTCCTTGGGGAAACTTAGGAGAAGGGTATATGCTTGCTTCTTGTGCTAATAACCAAGGTGATTTATTTTTTGTTTTTTTAAACATATCCCTGAACATGCCATTTTGCTGCTCATTTTTGATAACCTGTTGTGTTTCTTTAATAAAATTTAAATGCCATAACATAACATCAAATAATATGGCCATAGCCTAGGTTATTTTAGTTTCAGTGCCTGTCTGCCAAGCCTTCTTATCCAGTTCAATTTGTAGATCAACCATTCAGCTTGACGGGAAGATCCATATCCTAAAATTTGTATGGGTTGAGTTCACAAAGAGTCAGCCTATTTGTATGTGTTTTACCAAATGTACTTCAGTTCAGAACATAAAATTAATATCCACAAAGGATGTAAATAAAGATACATTATGAAAGGACAATTTAATGGAAGAAAATAAACCAATGGAAGTTGCCAGTTGACAAATGATAGCAAATATTTGCAATACTGAATGGCACCCAGAGCAAAAAAATTGCATTTTTTTTTTCAATTTTCACATATGTATCATGTTCTGGGGGGACCAAAACACCCTTTGTGTGGAAATATGATTCATTTTGTATCTTCTGCAATCTAAGCGCTCATTATTTTAAAATGATTTGGAATCCTCTCTTTGAATACATTGCTCTATCTCTTTAGATATTGGCAGAAAAGGGTTCTGAGGGTGAATTACTGCTGGGCCCAAACTCCCACACTTACCAAGGATTTATTAGGCTCAGGGTAGAATGGCATCAATAAATCACTTTTCTGACATGTTTTTAATCTGAAAATTATAATATTAAATTGATGCCATGAAGTTCACCCTTAGCTATGCTCCTGAGATAATTGCATGATATTTTTTGACCTTTCTAAATCCTCAGTCTTCTTAAAATGCATTTTTACAGTGATCTTTAACAAAAATACATAATAGTGATAATTTTCAAAGTACAATTTAACAAACAGAGTACAAATTTCAAAGACTGTCATGGGTCACAGTTCCACAAATTTCAGCTATTTCCATTATTGTAACATATAACATGCACACAGAAAGGTGTTAACATTTGATGTGCAGCTCAACAAGAAGTTATATAGGTAATTTCAAAAATTGTTGTGGGTTACAGTTCCACAGTTTCAGTTCTTTCCTTGTTATGTAATATAGGGTATATAGAGAAAAGGTGAAGACTTTCCAACCACAATTCAACTAGTAGCTGTAGAGCAAATTTTAAAGGATGCTGTAGGGTTCAGGTCCACCATGTCATTTACCTCCTTCTAGCTCTTCCAACACCCCAGCATCTAAATATATACATATAATATGTATAACATATATGTATATCTTCAATATTCATAGACCTTTGTTAAATCTTATCTTGTTTGTTACTACCTCTTCCTCTCACTTAAACTCTTTCTCCATCTTCAGTGGTGTCTAGACAGTGAGCACCCTAACTTGTTCTTATTTAAAGAGGGTGTCAACAGTATGGGGAAGGGGGCTGCATCTGATTGTTGTTTCTTAAAGAAGCTGTTGCCTCTGGGTTTTAGGACTTGTCTGACATAGGAACACTGGTGGATTTAAGTTTCTGAGAGAGAAAACTTACTGAGTGAGTCTTTTATAGAATCTCAGGTATGGACTTAGATATTTGGGGACTACTTTTGGTGAGGGCATGGCCTACTGTGGCCATTTGGGATGTCCAACTGGAGTTTGCATAGGAGAAACCTCCAGGATAACCTCTTGACTCTGTCTGGGATCTCTCAGCCACTGTGACCTCAGCTTGTTACCTTTCTTTTTTACACCTTTTGGTCAAGTATGCCTTTTCAATCTTTCATTGCCAGAGCTAGGCTCATTCTTGGGAGTCATGTCCCATGGCACCAGGGAGATTCATTCCCCTGGGAATCATGTCCCTCATGAGGGGGGTGTTAATAAATTTATTTGTTGAGTTGAGCTTAGAGAGAGGAAGGCCGCATTTGAGCAACAAAAGAGGCTCCCTGGAGGTGCCCTTTAGACATAATTATAAGAGGGCTCAGCCTCCCATTTAAAACCATAAGTTTCACAAGAGCAAGCCTCACGTTGAGGGCTTGATTTATTAGGTAGTGAGTTCTTAATTTCATGTAATATACATTCTATCCCAAGATAAGCAGTCAGTTTCTTACATTATCTTCACTTAGTTGTACAATCATCATCATTCTCAACTTTAAAAAATTGTCATAATGTAATATATCCCAGAGCTCTTATCAGCTGCTAATTATTCTTCCTTAGTATTAGTGTATTCATGTATTTTTTAGCCATTTCTATTTCCTTCTTGGAGAAATGTCTTTTCATATCTTTTGCCCATTTTATAGTTGGGCTGTTTGTACTATTGTTATTGAGTTATAGCATTTCTTTATATGTGTAAGATATCAGTCTCTTATCAGATACATGGTTTTCCAAATATTTTCTCCCATTGTGTTGACTGCATCTTCACCTTTTTGACAAATTCCTTTGAGGTACAGAAGCTTTTGATTTTGAGGAATTCCCATTTATCTATTTTTTCTTTCATTGTGCTTTGGATATAAGGTCTAAGAAGCTACCTCCAAATACTAGGTCTTGAAGATGTTTCCCTACATTATCTTCTAGGAATTTTCTGGTACTGTCTTTATATTGAGGTCTTTGATCCACTTTGAGTTAATTTTTATATAGGGTGTGAGGTAGGGGTCGTCTTTCATTCTTTTGGGTATGTATATCCAGTTCTCCCAGCCCCATTTGTTGAAGAGACTGTTCAGTCAGAGTTCAGTGGATTTTAGGGCCTTATCAAAAATCAGTCGACCATAGATCTGGTGGTCTATTTCCAAATTCTCAATTTGATTCCATTGATCAGTATGCCTATCATTGTGCCAGTACCATGCAGTTTTGACTACTGTGGCTTTATAGTAGGCTTCAAAGTCAGGAGGTGTAAGTCCTCCCTCCTTGTTTTTCTTTTTTAGAATGTTTTTAGCAATTCGAGGCCCCTTTCCAAAGAAATTTGATAAATAGTGTTTCCAAGTATTATAAGTAGGTCGTTTGTATTTTGCACTGAATCTGTAGGTCAGTGTAGGTAAGATTGACATCTTAATGATGTTTAATCTTACTATCCATGAACATGGACTATCTTTCCATCTCTTTAGATCCCCTTTTATTTCTTTTAGTCAAGTTATGTAATTTCCTGTGTAGAGGTCTTTTACATCCTTGGTTAACTTTATTTCATGGTACTTGGTTTTTTTTAGTTGCTATTGTGAATCGAATCTTCTTCTTGAGTGTCTCTTAAGTTGGATCATTTCTAGTGTATAAGACCATTAATGACTTATTTGCATTAATCTTGTGTCCCGCCATTCTGATGAATTTATTAGCTCAAATAGCTGTGTTGTTGATTGCTCAGGGTTTTCCAAATATAAGATCATATTATCTTCAAATAATAACAGTTTTATTTCTTCCTTTCCAATTTGGATGCCTTTTATTTCTTTGTTTGCCAGATTGCTCTAGCTAGCACTTCCAGCACAATGTTGAATAATAGTGGGGACAGCGGACATCCTTGTCCTGTTCCTTATCTTAGATGGAAGGTTTTCAGGATCCCAGCATGGAGTACTATGCTTGCTTAGGGTTTTTCATATATGCCCTTTATCATATTGAGGAAGTTTCCTTCAATTCCTACCGTTTGAAGTGTTTTTGTTAAAAAAAGCATGCTGAATTTTTTCAAATGCTTCTTCAGCATCTATTGAGATGATCATTTCATTTTCCCTTTTAATTTATTAATGTGTATTATTACATTGATTTTTTTATGTTGAATCATGCTTGCTTGCCTGGGATGAACCCCACTTGGTCATGGTTTATGGTTTTTTAATGTGTCTTTGATTGATTCAATTTGCAAGTATTTTTTGGAGAATTTTTACATCTATATTCATGAGGGAGATTGGTCTGTAGTTTTCTTTTCTTGTAGCATCTTTATCTGGTTATGGTATTAGAGTAATGTTGACTTCATAAAATGAATTATGTAGTATTCCATTTTCTTCGAATTTTGAAAGAGTTTGAGTAAGAATGGTGTCAATTCTTCTTGGAAAGTTTGGTAAAATTCCCCTGTGAACCCATCTGACCCTAGGCTTTTATTTGTAGGAGGCTTTTTGATGACTGATTGGATCTCTTTACTTGTAATTGGTGTGTTGAGTCTCTGTTTCTTTTCTGGTCAGTCTAGGTTGTTTATGTGTTTCCAAGAAGTCATTCATTTCTTCTAAATTGTCTAGTTTGTTGGTGTACATTTATTCATAGTATCCTCTTATTGTTTTTTTTTTTTAATTTCTTCGGGGTCAGTAGTACTGTCCCCTCATCATTTATTATTTTGTTTGTTTGTGTCTTCTCTCTTTGACTTTGTCAGTTTAGCTAAGGCTTTGTCAATCTTGCTGATCTCAAAGAAACGAATTTTGGTTTTATTTATTCTCTTTATTAATTTTTTGGTTCTCCATACCATTTATTTCTGCTTTAATCCTTGTTATTTCTTTTCTTCTACTTGCTTTAGGGTTAGTTTGCTGATCAATTTCTAGCTTCTTCAGTTGTTCCATTAGTTCTTTGATTTTGGCTCTTTCTTCCTTTTTAATGTATGCATTTATAGCTATAAATTTCCCCCTCAATACTGCCTTTGCTGCATCCCATAAGTTTGGTATGTTGTGTTCTCATTTTCATTTATCTCTAGATATTTAGCAATTTCTCTTGCAATTTCTCCTTTAATCCCCTGATTATTTAGGAGCATGTTGTTTAACCTCCAGATATTTGTGAATGTTCTAGATCTTTGATGTTTGTTGATGCCTAGTTGCATTCCATTATGTTCAGAGAATGTGCTTTGAAAGATTTCATTCTTTTTTAAATTTATTGAGGCTTGTTTTATGCCAGCATATGATCTATCCTGGAGAATGTTCTATGAGCATTAGAGAAGAATGTATATCCTGGTAATTTTGGTCGTAATACTCTCTATATATCTGTTAATTCTAATTCAGGTATCACTTTGTTTAGGTTCTCAGTTTCATTATTGGTCCTTTGTTTGGTTGATCTTCATGTAGGGCATGAAGTCTTCCATGATTATTGTGGAAACATCTAATGCTTCCTTCAGTTTTGCCAATGTTTGTCTCTTATAGTTTGGAGTACCTTGACTGGGTGAATAGACATTTATTATTGTTATTTCTTCTTGGTGAATTGTCTCTTTTATTAGTATATAGTGCCCTTCTTTGTCTCTTTTTTTTCCTTCTTTGTCTTTTATGCATCCTTGCATTTAAAGTTTTTTTAATCTGATATTAATATTGCTTCCCCTGCTCTCTTTTGGCTGTAGGCTTTGTGGAATATTTTTTCCCATCCTTTCACTTTCAATTTTTTTGTGTTGTTGGGTCTAAGATGAGTCTCTTGGATACAGCATATTGATGGTTCATATTTTTTAATCCATTCTGCCTATCTGTGTCTTTTAATTGGGATGTTTAATCCATTCACATTCAATGTTATTATTGTAAAGGCAGTTCTTGAATCAGCCATCTTGTCCTTTGGTTTTTATTTGTCAGTTCCATTATTTCCCTCTCTCTATTTCTTTTATGTTACCCTTACTGATACTCCTCTGTATTATGCCCTTATCCAGGCCTCTCTCTCCTGTCTTTTCTCTCAGCCAGTGGAGCTCCCTTTAGTATTTCTTGTAGGGAAGGTCTCTTGTCAACAGATTTTCTCAGCATTTGTTTGTCTGTGAAAATTTTAGCTCTGCCTTGATTTTGAAGAAGCAGAGGGTATTTCACCAGACGGCTTCTTGGAATATCAAGGAAATTCCAGAGGTCTAGTTTGCGGCTAAAGGGGGATTCTAAACATCGCCTGGAATCCACGCTCCCTGAGAGCCCCATACCCAGCGATCCTTCTACTTACTCATTGACTCGATACACCAACCACTATGTGGGAAATAACAGGGGAAGAGGGAAAGAAACAAACTCATAGCTTCTTCCAGGTGCTGCTGATCTGGATTATCATTTGGTGTGTGCCTCAAGATTTCTTTGCAGGATAAAGTTTTCTTGGTGGGCAATTTTATTTCTTTCAGAATTTCAAATATGTCATACCACTGTCTTCTCACCTCCATGGTGCCCACTGAGTAGTTGCTACTTAGTTTTATATTTTTTGTATTTGGTGAATTCCTTCTTCCTTGCTTCTTTCAGAACTTTCTCCTTTTCAGCATTTGACAATCTGATCAGAGTATGTCTCAGAGTTGGTTTATTCAGATTTATTCTATTTGGAGTTTGTTGGACTTCTTTGATTTGCCTATTTATGTAATTAAGAATTGTTGAGAAGTTTTCCCCAACAATGTCTTTGAATACTCTTCCTAGACTTTTACTCCTGTCTTCACCTTCTGGAGTACTAATGAATCTTATATCTGCATGCTTCATGTCCATCCATCATTTTCGTGAGATCTATTTCAAATTTATCAATTGTTTTCATAATTCCTTCTTTTGTGCTTTCAACTTTCATCATCCTGTCCTCAAGGTCACTAATTCATTCTTCTTCCTCTTCAAATCTGCTGTTATATGTCTCAAGAATATTTTTAATTTAATCAACAGTATCCTTTACTTCCATAAGTTCTACTATTTTTTGGTTAGTCTTGCAAATTCTTCTTTATGCTCTTCTAGGGTCTTCTTCATGTCCTTTAAATTCTGAGCCATGACATTGATGTTTGCATGTACTTCTTTGATTAATTGCTCCAAGTTCTGTGTCTCCTCAGGCTTTTGAATTAGGACGTTTGAATTATCCATATCTTCTGTTTTTTTTATTATGCTTTATAATTTTCTGTTGTTTTTGGCCTCCTAGCATTTGCTTATCTTGATAGGTTTCTTTTAAGATATGCTGGATTATGTGAACATTTGTCTACAATTTGGCAGATCTACAGCTTAGTGGAGTGCACTTTCCCTGGCTTATCAGCAGATGGCGCTCTTGAGCCACCTCTTCTCAAGCCAATTCTCCCCCAACTTCATCTGTGCACTGAGAGAGGGTCCAAACCATGTGGAAGTCCAATCAGTGCACCAATTTTCTGTGTGTACTGGGAACTGCCAGCCTTATGGTTGGGGGACATACCTTGCACAGTTTGGCAGGGAGTCCACTCCAGGACACAGTGGTCCCAACCATTCCTGGAGCTGTGGGTGGAGTACTCTGTGGCTGCATATCTTCATGTCTCACCTTCCAGCTCAAATGCCCCACAGTACCTGTCTGCCATGCACCCTGAGTCCCTGGGATTGGGGGTGGGCTCCTGGCACTTCCATGCTGCACCCTTGCCTCTAGGCTGTGCACACCATTGGCTTCCTTGGAGGAAGAGTGGATTCTGTCACAAGCCCTCTGAATCATCAGTTCACTCAAGGAATCTGTCAGCCATTGGACTGTGAAGGATTATCTTCCCAGTCAACTGCAAAGATTGCTGCATGTGGAATGGAAAACTGCCCCTTTCTGCACATGTCTGCCTGTTCCAACTGCCAGTTCCTGGCACAGGGACTCTTGTATGTGGATCTGCAAAGGGTTCTCACCCATGCGAAGTGCTGAGGAGGGTACATGGGATGAGGAAGGCTGCTCCCCTCCATATCCATCAGCAAGCTCCAACATCCATTCCCTGGTGGTGTTCCAGGCTGAGCACTCACCGGTCTTAAACGCAGTCTCTCAGTTTTTCCAAATACATATCACTATGGGTTTAGAAGTCCCTGCCCAGTCAGTGGAACCCTGGAACTGATGTTCTGGAACTCTTTCTGTCCTTTATCCAGTGTTTTTCATGGAGGAGAGTTTTGCTCTGTCTCCCCTAATCTGCTATCTTCCCGGAACCACCCTAAATCCTAAATCTTATAAAATGATATCTGAAAATCAAGAGAACAGGCTTTCTTCTTAAAACCCATTACTTCCTTAATATCAGTAGAAAATTAATTTCAAAAGACAGTTACTTGGGAGGGACTGTTTGTAAAGAGCAGTGATAAGTGTTGTAGGAGAGACTAAGGTGAAAAAGAAACAGACCTTTCTACAAGTGAGGGAGAGAGATAGATGTACAAAAACAAGCTAATTAAAAGTAGACTGAAATAGGTTCTAATAAACCTGGAAAAATACTTAAAGGGATAACCCTTTTTTCTCCTTGATACTTTACCAATATTTTAGGAACCTAATTCATTATTATTGAAATAAGGTAAAACAAATTTAAATGTTCCCAATGATTTCACCTGAGGGACTCTATTGTGCTGTAGGTTGGGGGAATTTTCTTTTATTGAAATTATACCATTAGGTGCTATCCTTTCCCCATAAGTAAACAAACAGCAAAACCAAACAAAGGAAACAAAAAAACCTAATGAAACCAAGAATACTGCTAAGGAAGCTACCCAAACTAACCAATTTATGCTTACTTGAAATTGTCCACAGATATTATGCCTGTCATATATGGAAATAGGACAGTGTCTTTACAAGTAGTATCATAATTCACAGATCATCAACCAAACTCATCTAGCCTACTTCCTCCCCTCCCCTGCTTAAACCCTCAGAAAAAATTTTTGTTGTAACAGATATGCAGTACTGTGTCTGTGTAAATGGAAGTATTGGTACTAGATGGGTTTGTGCAGCATGTAGAATAATATAATGTCATACTTCATATGCACCATAAAATACAGAAATTACAGCACTTAAGAGAATATGAGAAGTCATTTAAGCCCTTTTCCAGTTTTTGCTTTGTGTTTATTTATCTTCCTTTAGCAGATAAATATACATGTATTTAAATAGAACAAGAGACCAAAACCTATGGGGAATGAGTACTAAATGATATATGGTTCACAGTAAATATGTAGTTCTGATTATACGTTAGACATTTTTCATACAATACCCACAAAACTATGAAGTAGTTTCTATGATTATTCCCATTTTACAGAAGAAGACATTGAGGTAGAGAGGTTAAATAAACTTGTTTAATATCACTCTACTAGGAGGTGGCAGTTAAGATTCATTAATTCATTTATTTAACAGATATGTATTGAGTAGCAAGATGTGAGATCAAAGGTAAGACAGGGAACCAGATTTTGTGAGACTTATAGGTCACCCTTAAGAATTTGGCTTTTACTCTGAGTGAAGTCGTAACCCATTGCAAGGTTCTGAGCAGAGACAGAATGTGATTTACTTTATAATTTAATAGATTAACTCTGCCTTCTTGGTTTAGACTACACTGTCGAGAAGCATGGAAGAAAGCAGGACAAATGGTCAGAAGTTTACTGCAGAGAATGAGGCAAGAAATGATGGTGAAAGACCAGAGTGGTAGCAGTGGAGAAGGTAAAAAATGGTTGAACATTGGATGTGTTTTGAAGGTAGAGTCAAAAGCATTTACTGACTGCTTGAATGTTGGTTATGACAAAGAGTAAAAAAATGACTCTCACATTTTAATATGAGGAAAATTGCCATGTAATTTATTGAGAGGGAATACTAGAGGGAGCAGATTTATTTTATCGGGAAATCTCATTTTAATTCTTGAAGGACAGTTTTGCCAGATATGGAATTCTTGTTTGAGAGTTGTGCTGGTTTGGAGCTGTTATGTACCCCAGAAAAGCCACGATCTTTTAATCCATTCTAGTGGGGGCAGACCTATTGTGGGTGGGACCTTTTGATTAAATTGTTTCCATTGAGATGTAACCCAGCCCATTCAAGGTGGGTCTTAATTCCCTTATTGGAGTCCTCTATAAGAGGATAAAAGACAGATGAAACTCAGAGAGCTTAGAGAAACTGAGAGAGAAACACCCGGAGACATTTGGAGACAACCATTTTGAAACAAAGGCCCAGGAAAAAAGAACCGCAGACATCACCATGTGCCTTACCATGTGACAGAGGAACCCCAGATGCCAGCAGCCTTTCCTCAGAGAAGGTCACTTCCTCTTGATGCTGTAACTTGGACCTTTTCATGGCCTTAGAACTGTAAGTTTGTAACCTGATAAATCCCCATTGAAAAAGCCAACCCTTTTCTGGTATATTGCATCCTGGCAGCTTTAGCAAACCAAAACAAGTGTTTTCCTTTCAACACTTTAAATAAGTCTTCCTACTGCTTTTCTCACCTCTCTGGTTGATACCTTATTTATGGTTAGTTCGTTCGTTCTTCTTTCAGGATTGTCTCCTTGTTTTTGACATTCATTCGTTTGCTTATAGTATGTCTCTTTGTGGATCTCTTCTAACAATTTATGGAAATTATAATTTTCTTTGTGTATAATTTTCCTGGTTTCCTTTAGTTCTTTGTGTTTTCCTTTAGTGCTTTGAGGATATTTAAGACAGTTCTTTTAATGTTTTCATCTAGTAAATACAATGACTGAACTTCCTCATTGATTGTTTCTGTTGCTTTCTTGTGTTCTTTTGAATGGATCATATTGTGCTGTTTCTTTTTATCTTTTTATTTTTTTCTGGAAATCTGAACATTTGAGTATTGTAATGTGTTAACTCTGGAAATCATATTCTCCCTCAGGGTTTCCTTGGCTTTTGTATGTTTGTTTCTTATTATTGAAAGGAGTAGTAGTCTATTTTTTTAGTGATTTTTCTAAACTATGCTACTGTTCTTTTAGCTTATATTCAGCTAGAGTTATTGTAGAGATATCCTTGAATGTGAAGAACTAAAAGTAAGTAAATAAATAAAAACAACAAACACCTCTCCCAGTCTTTGTGTATTGTTTCTGTGCTGGGGCTTTCCTTCAGTGCTCAGCCAACCTTGCAGTGAGCCTAAAGAAAAGCCTGAGGTTAAATCGTAGGGTCCTCTCAGGTCTTTTCTGAGCATGTGTTTTCCCCTGGGCATGTGCTTGGCCTTTTAAACTCCCCATATATATAGATGATCCAAATGCCCCACTTTCTTCAGGAAATCTCTGGCAGTCTTTCCTGCCAGGTCCCAGATGTTCTATTGTATGTCTCAATCTTAATCTTTTGACAGAGGAAGCTATTCTTTGGTTGTTTTCTTGCAGTCATTTTTGGTCATGCTGGCTGCTTCTCCATCCAGAGTGAGGTCTGGGACAGGTGAGACAAAGAACAGTTCTTTGGAATGGTCCTTCATGCTGCCACAGGATGAGTTGGAACTGATGTATAGATACTGTGGTCTGTTAACAATGGGTTTTCTGCTCCCTCTGGAATCCAGGAGTAAGTGACTGTGGTGCTTTGGAATTGTATGTACCTCAGAAAATCATGTTCTTAAGGCTATTCTATTCCTGTGGGTTTAAACCTATTGTAAGTAGGACCTTTTGATGAGGTTATTTCAGTTAAGGCATGGCCCAGTTTGGGTGTTAATCCTTTTACTGGAGTCCCATATAAGAGGATGAAATTGAGGCAAAGAGAAAAGAAGCCATAGAAGGGAAAAACTGAGAGCAATGAGACATGGAAGAGAAGAAAGTAACCAGCTGAAAAACCATATGTCTTACCATGTAGCAGAGGAGCCAAGGATTGCTGGCAGCAAGTCTTCAGGAAGAAAGCATCACCTTGATAATGCTTTGATTTGGACATTTTTCTCAGCCTAAAAACTATAAGCTTATATAAGCTAATAGATACCCATTGTTGAAGCCAAAGCATTTCATGGTATCTGCTTTGAGCAGCCTAGGGAACTAAAAGAATACCTTACTGGGAATGTAAATTGCTGCTGTGCCAAGCTGGGGAGGGTTAGGTTAAAAGGCTAGTAAAAGTGTCTTGAGGCTTTCCTAACATTTTAAATTGCCTTTTTATTGATTTAGTGTTCACAAATTTAATGTAAACATTTGCTTCCCAGAGTTTGGAGAAAGTTGGTTATGCCAGTTTCCACTTGTTTCTTAATGTTTCTACAGGATTTTTGTTTTCTGGAGCTTCTTACTCTGCCATTTTGCTGACATCACTCTCCTGGTAGTGTTTTGAGAGATTCCTTGCTTTCTGATATGACCAGATGCCCCTTTTCATTTTGTACATTTCCTGACCCAGACATGGAATCAGCACATTTCATCATCTATAAAATGGGGATAAGAATAGTATATATTTCTAATAGCCTCATTGTGAGAATTAAAATGAGTTGATATACATAAAGCTTCTGGAACAGTGTCTGGCATGTTGTACATGTTACATAAGTATTAGTTGTTGTTATTGATGTAACTATTTTGAATGATGAAGGTCTGTGCTTACTATTTGAAACTTCATTGTACCTATTAGGAGTCTGTAGGCTTACTCAGGGTCAGTTCAAGTGTAACTGCACATCTTTTAACCTTATAAGGCATTTTAAAATAATTGATGTGAATGAAAATTATAGACTCCCTGCAATAAGGTGGCAATTTTGGCATGAACATTAACCACTTTTTATGGTAATTCCTTTTATAATATGCATAGAAATCCCTGAAAAGTTTAGCATACAAGATGTTGAGTTCTTTATAGTGTTTGTAAAGCCTACTTTAAAGTTTGGTGTTTCTGCTAAGAATCATCAAATGGTCAGGCACATTTCTCAGTTGAAGGAACACATGACATGGGTCTGAAGTGTCTCCAAGCTGCAGTAAGTCACATTGTGATTTTGTACTTCTGTAGAATCCTGGAGACACTGTTAAGTGGCTGGTGAATTTTAAAAAATATTATGGAAACTTTCCTATTTTACTGGACTACCAGAAAGTCATTTATTTTACTAACTCTCTATAGGATGAAGGGAAGCCAATCTCTTGGTCATATAATTTGATCAATGCATTGGTTCTTGGTAGTCCTCCCAGTGGTGCATTCAGGTCTAATGTCCATCTGTGGTATACTCTAAAGAGGCCTGTGTGGAAGGGAGAAACAGGGAGGGGTGTCACATAGTACAGTATGTGGGCAACCCTGCCCAAGAAGCAGCTTCAGGTCACTTCCCTCAACTGAGCTATGAACAAGGGATTCACTTCAGAAAGGGCAGGGGATGTGGAAAGAAAAACTGAATGGCTTACCTGTTATAGTTAGTAAAAATATGCTTTTCATTACCAACCACAAAATATGCAAGTAAGCCTAGTCAGACAAATATAAATAAAGAAATATGTGTTCAAAACTATATATAAAATATATAAACATAAATATTGGCCATCAAGTGTAACATGTGGAATTTCATGCTAATAAGGAAATATTTAATGATACCCTTTCAGAAAGAACCAAAATGTTAATCAAATATCAGGAAATTCAGAAAATACCTGCCATTTAAAATAATTAGATACCAGATTAGACGTGAGAGACATATCTTGCATTTAGTCACAACCTTATTGCTACATGAGGAGAGAATCTATTTCATAAAGGGGAGAAAAGGCAAAAAAAATAAGATGACCAACTAATTTTGAATTTATTTTGTGACTAAATATGATACAGGAAACTGGAGACAACATTCTTATTGAATAAATAGTTTTAGTTTGCTAAAGCTGCCAAAAGGCAATATATGAGAAATGGGCTAGCTTTTAAAAATGAGAATTTATTAGTTTACAAGCTTACAGTTCTGAGGCTGTGAAAAATGTCCAAATCATGGTATCATCAATAGATGACACCTTCATCCTGAAGACAGTCTGCTGGTGATCTTGGATTCCTCTGTCACATGGCAAGGCACATGGTGGCAACTGCTGGTCTCTCCATTCTCTTCTGGGTTTCATTACTTCTAGCTTCTGGCTTCAGTGGTTTTCTCTCTGTATCTGTGGCTTTTTTTCTCTGTGTTTCTCTGAATGTCATTCTCTTATAAAAGTCTCCAGTAAGAGGATTAAGACCCTCCCTGAACAAGGTGGGTCATGTCTTAATTTAAGATCCTACTCAACAAAAGATCCTAGTTACAATGGGTCCACACCCACAGGAATGGAATAGCTTTAAGAACATGATTTTCTAGGGTCCATAAAGCCTCCAAACCATCACAGTAATTGCTAGAAATCTATTTATGGAAATTTGTGAAGTGCCCTATGCCTTAGAAAATAAGTCTCTTTTCCATTGATCCTTTCTAATATTTTAGGTTCAATTTCATAAATACAAAACCAATTAGTTCCAAGGAAATTATCAAAGACCTAATAAACCTCCCAGTTATTATGTCACACTGTACATATATATGGCCCATTTCTTTTCCATTTGACTTTAGATGGGCAATGAGGGTTGGAAAAGTGAATAAGCTTTGGGCCCACGTATGCCTGGGTCTGAATCCAGGCCCTACAGTCTTCAGATATGTGATGCTAGGCAAGTTAGATAACATTTTGGAGTCTCAATTTCCTCATCTACAAAATCAGAGCAATAATACTCATCTTAAATGATTGTTCTTTTGATATTTTTAATATTCTAAGCCTGTTGAAAGCATTTAGTGATTTGAATCCAGGGTATCTCTGTTACTGTATTTGGAGTTTACTCTATTAATACTTTTATTTTAAGCCTTTACAATGTTTTTCAATAATTTTTAGAGGAAACAAATAGCTGATAATCTATGAGGGCCAGATGGCTGGCAATCTTATTCACCTCTCCATCTCTAGGGTCCAGCATAGTGCCAGACACATGACTGATTCTTATTTAGTGTTTGGGGAATGAATAAATGAACAAGTATTATTGTACAGTGTCTTTATACATAATTTAGTAATATAGGACAATTGTGGAATATTCTGATTGGTACAGAAGTGTATTTTAGAATGCTTTTCAATACAGGACCTGTTGACAGTCTCAAGTGACTAGAATAAAATATAGCAAAATATTTTCTACTGCTTGGATTTGGTAAAGGTTGTAGAGCCAACTTTAACAGGTCAATGGACTAGGTTCTAATTAGCAAGAGTCTTTTATATATTGGAGAATTTCTAAATACCACAAAGCCTTGAAAATCACTAAGTCTTAATTTTAATTCATTTAATAAATACATCATTTGAGGGTTTGTTCTGTTCCAGGTACTTAGCTAGGCACCCTGGAAAGAAAGATGAGTAAGATAATGCCCTTGATCTAAACAAGCAGAAGCAAGATCAGAGAACCATTAATGTCAATACCCTATTACAGGTTCTATGACTGTTGTATGAACAAGTTGCCAGGGTGGCAGAGAACGAAAAGTACACTCTAGGGCCAAGTGGTCTATAGTGAAGTATAGTGAAGTGGTGGGATGGTACCAGGTAATGCATGTCAGGGGAGTTAATCCTTGGAGCAGAGCCTCAAAGGATAGCTAAAATTTATGAAGAAAGTTGTTTATAGGCAGAGGAAACAATATTTTCAAAGGCCCCAAGCTGAGAGAAAGAATGCCATATTTTGGAAGAAAAAAGGCATGTGTATAGCTGGAAATTAGGTTGGGGAAGGGTATGAATTACGGTTTATATTATGAAGCTCAGATGTTTGTATTCTATTTATCAGTATGTGGTGAGCATAATGTTATACTTTTCATGATACCTCAGGGCCCCCAATGTACATATCAACTATCAAACTTAATTTTAATAGAATGACATTTTTAGGCCTGATCTACCAAGTTAGGACCAGTTTGCCTTACATAAAAGTGCTATTTTTTAAATAATTTTGATCTATGCCTTTCTCATAAATTTGCATTTATGTCCTTGCCATTAGCTGCTTTGTTTCACAGCTTTTAGTGGACTAATTTTAGCAGGCCTTCTTCTTATTTTCTAAATTATTTCTTCTATTCTGCTACAAACTTACAAATTAAATAACTAATTTTGTAACTAACTTTGGAAGTTAAGACTAAATTGCACATGACGCTATATAGCATATTTGCTACCATAGCCCCATAACAGACAATGCCAATTGATTATAGCATATCTTCCTAGAGTCTACTTAAGGTCTCAAAAATTTTTCTTAACAGAATCCTGTGTTTCATGAAGCCACTAACAATTACTTGGAGTTGGTGTTCTAGTTTGCTATTGTTGCTGGAATGCAAAACACCAGAGATGGACTGGCTTTTATAAAAGGGGGTTTATTTGGTTACACAGTTACAGTCTTAAGGCCATAAAGTGTCAGCAATCAGGTACCTTCACTGGAGGATGGCCAATGGTGTCCGGAAAACCTCTGTTAGCTGGGAAGGCACGTGGCTGGTGTCTGCTCCAAAGTTCTGGGTTCAAAATGGCTTTCTCCCAGGATGTTCCTCTCTAGGCTGCAGTTCCTCAAAAATGTCACTCTTAGTTGCACTTGGGATATTGGTCCTCTCTCAGCTTCTCCAGAGCAAGAGTCTGCTTTCAACGGCTGTTTTCAAACTGTCTCTCATCTGCAGCTCCTGTGCTTTCTTCAAAGTGTCCCTCTTGGCTGTAGCTCCTCTTCAAAACATTACTCACAGCTGCAGCTGCACTGAGTTCCCTCTGCCTGTCAGCTCATTTATATGGCTCCAATGATCAAGGCCCACCCTGAATGGGTGGGGCCATGCCTCCATGGAAATGTCTCATCAGAGTTATCACCTACAGTTGGGTGGGGCGCATTCCCACAGAAACACTCAAAGAATTGCAATCTAATCAACACTGATAACATCTGCCCCCACAAGATTACATCAAAGATAATGGCATTTGGGGGGACATAATACATTCAAACTGGCACAATTGGTAAAGGAGATAGGCTCCATTTTTCATGACTGGTCTAAGAGCTATCTTTAGAGTGGATTTCATGAGTCTTAGTGCAGTAACTGCTTGGCTTCACAGAAGCATTTTTTTTTTTTTTTTTTGCTTAATTTCTGTTTCTCAGCTGTATTTCCAGAGTTGAGATTGTCGGAGAGTGGAGGTGTTCCTGCCCCAGGAACTTGAATCAAATAGTGCATTTGTTAACATGATTGAACTGTTTATTATTATGTGGATTAAACTTTCTAAGGATCTTCTAAAGATTCTTATGGTTTGGTACACGTAAAACTGGTCTCAGAGCCACCGAATTAGAGAATATTAGAAAATCAAAGACCCATGAACATGACCCAATCCACTCTACTCATTTTATGGATGAGAAAATTGATAATCAGAGAAGCTAAGTGACTTTCCCAAGGTCATGCAGTGAAAGCAAGCCTGGAGCCCAAGACATTTGTATTAATTTCCTAGCTGCTAAGACAAATACCATGAAAATGGTTGACTTAACAACAGGTATTGGCTCAAAGTTTTGAGGCTAGGAGAAGTCCGAAATCAAAGCAATGCTTTCTCGCTGAAGATTGTGGCATTCTGGGGCTGGCCACCAATGATCTTCGGTCCTTGACTTTTCTGTCACATGAAAATGCATATGGTGGCATTTTCTCTTTTCTCTTCTAGATTCCATTGACTTCCAGCTTTTGGCTGCTACCTGTGACTTCTTCCATATCCAATTTCTTTTTCTTATAAAAACTTCAGCCATATTGAATTAAAGCCCAGACTCATTCAGTTTGGGCACGCCTTAACTAATAACACCTTCAAAGGTCCTATTTACAAATGGAGTCACACGCACAGGACCAAGGGTTGGGATCTGAACAAGCCTTTTGTGGGGGACATGATTCAATCCCCAACAGTACACTTGACTCCCAATTTTATGTAGTCCTCTGTCAATCCTTTCAGAATTGAAAAAGTAAAGTCTAACCAAAGTAAAATTATCCCCAAGATTATTTTAAGACTCAAATTTGAATTAATGAGGTTTTACTGCTTAGAAATATGGAAAATGTGAAAGTGTTTTCTTAGTTTAAACAAATATCACCGACTGAATTTATAAAACATAAATGTTCCAAACTTTGGCTCCCAGTATTTTAACCCTGATCTGTTTTGTCTCTCCACAAAGCTGGAGAAGATGCTGAAGATATCCTGAGTTTAAGAAACAAGTTGAATCCTCCAGTGGTTAGCACATTCAACTGTGTTGCAACTGTTCCCTTGACATTGTATTGCCACAATCTGCATTTGATCATGTTTCAGGATCAAGAGACTGAATGAAGAATATCATGTAGTTAACAGATTCATGGGAGTGGGTTGTCTTTCAACTTTGACATCCCAGACTCATCAGAAACTGCTTTCAGTTTAAATGGTAAAGATTATCCAACTGCAAGTGTCAGGGGTGCTAGTTTATGGGCAAAATATATAAATATTTAAGGTGTTTGAATTTATGGTTAGCATGAGAACTTAAAATATGCAAAAGTGTCTTCCTAGTGCCCCATTCCCACTGTCCTTAAGTGATAAAATGTAAGTTGCCGTTTTATTTCAGTTAAAATGGGGGCAGTCACTTTGACAGAGCCTTGTGTCCTAGTTGCCAGATGTGTGGCTGATGAACTCCAGGTGGTGGAGAGTTTTCTCTCTCAGGCTGGGAAACAGATGACCCAGGGACTGGGAGCTAATATTGCCTGAATATACCTTCTTGTTTTTTCTACTTACTTTGCCAACATTTAAGGGTAAAAGTGTGTGTGGTGTTGTATGTCATGCTAAAATTTTCCACTTCTTTGGGAGTCTGAAATTTGGAGGTGAGGGTGCTGGCAGAAAATAGTATGCTTGCTTAAGTGTCTACTCAGTATTTAATACAGAAGAAACTTATGCTTCATAAATTCCCTTTGCAAGTAAACCTGTGTAGCCTCCTTTGAGTTTTAATCAGGCAGCTCTTTACTGAAATGTAGTGGAAACATACACAGCTTAAAAATGATTTAGGAAGGAATCATATGACAAGGGAAGGCTTCGGCGAGCATAAAATAAAGTAGAATTTGAACCTATATCCTGATTAGCATTTCATTGCTTGGAAAATTACTTTTGAGGAGATATCATGACATCATGTAATAAATAAACTTTCTAGATTTGCCTTCACTCTGCCTAAGGGAGAAGTAATGCACACTTAAAAGAGAATGCTTCAAATTGTTCTCAGGTAAAGCTTTCTGACAACATTAAGGCCAAGAGAGTGGAAATGAAAATCCTTAATTGTATCAAAGTATTTTCCACCACCTTTTCCTCTCCTGACTCCATGATTCTGAGTGGAGTGAATATATGAAAATAACATGATGGTGTAAATAGAGAATTATTACGAGAGCATATATTTATTGCCTAAGCCAACTTAGAGCAGAATCATTGCTGATTTTGCCAATGTCAATATATATAATGGTTCTAAGTTACTATAGGTATGGAAGAGAATTCAGCTGGAGTTTGCCAGAAATTGAGTTGGGATGGGGAGAGACAGTGGAGCTGGGCAAGAAAAAGACAAAAGTTTCTGTGCCCCTACAGATCCTGGCATAGGCAAAAGCTCCCATCTGATGTCATGAACTTTCATTTATTCTCAGTCAAGGCTGTGCTGTTTTGTAAAAGTTCTTTACTTATCCTGTCTTTCTTCCATTAAACAAACAACAACAAAGAATACACTGCTTTTTGTTTTCCTTGGCTGTCCAGGGTGGTTTATGCTGTTCTAAAAAGGCTCCTTGTCAAGGTCATTTGTAATTATATTTGTGCTTTATGAGGTTTTGGCAATGATACACAATTTCCTGCCACCTGCTAACTTAATATACAGTGTTGTAATGCAGTTTGTTGCAGAAAGAAAAGAAACTTGATCTTCTTGGGATTCAGAAACTGATTAAATGTTCCTGAGGAGATATGGACATCCAAAAGTAATAATCAAATTAAAAGCCACTCATCACTAATGAATTCAGGATTAAATACTCAGTTTGTTTAAAATTTAGAATTGATACTGATTAAAGTTGCTGTCTCTATATGTTTTTATGGTCAATGAAAATTATACTTGTTTTACTTTGCTTGTATTGTAACCAGAGAATAACCCTCATAGCTCTCATAGCCCTCAGATTGCCATCATGGATACAAATAACAGGATCTAACAGCTTTCATGACCAGATTATGAAAATCTACACTTTATCTATAAAACATTGTCAGAATATATTAGTAATATAACCTGTCAGAGAGTCTAAATTCTGCTAAATTCTGTCTTGTCCCAACTATCTTATTCTATATTTAACAAAAATAATGATGTGCTAAAACATGGTATGCCATTCTTGTTTCATCCTGCATTTCTTTGATTGCCATTGTGGTTGAGCAGGGTTTTTTTTTATGTTTTCTGAAAAGCACCTTCCTTCAGCAAAGCTTGATTGGGTTTCAGTGGAACACTTTCCCACCTGTTTCCAAAGAACTCTACTTTGTGATATTTAGGAGCTTTGTTGGGGCAACCTTCTTTAGGTAACTTCTCATTTTGCACTACAATTATAAAACATCATGATTCTCTTGAAAGTTATAATTAACTAGATAATTTAGAGGAAGTGGACAATTTCCTGGAAACACATGAACAACCTAGACTGACCAGAGAAGGAGTAGAAGACCACAACAAACCAGTCACAAGCAGAGAGATCCAATCAGTCATCAAGAAGCTTCCCACAAATAAAAGCCCAGGGCCAGATGGCTTCACAGGGGAATTCTACCAAATGTTCCAAAAAGAACTGACACCAGTCTTACTTAAACTCTTTCAAAAATTGAAGAAAATGGAACACTACATAACTCATTTTATTAAGCCAACATCACTCTAATACCAAAACCAGGTAAAGATGCTACAAGAAAGGAAAACTACATACCAATCTCCCTCCTGAATATAGATGCAAAAATTCTCAACAAAATACTTGCAAATTGAATCCAAAGACACATTAAAAAATCACACACCATGACCAAGGGGGGTGCATTCCAGGCATGCAAGTGTGGTTCAACAGAAGAAAATCAATCAATGTAATACAACACATTAACAAATTGAAAGGGAAAAATAAAATGATTATTTCAATAGATGCTGCAAAAGTATTTGACAAAATTCAGCATCCTTTTTTGATAAAAACTTCAGAAGGTAGGAACTGAAGGACACTTCCTCAATATGATAAAGGGCATAGATGAAAAACCGACAGCCAGCATAGTACTCTATGGCGAGAGACTGAAAGCCTTCCCTCTAAGATCAGGAGTGAGACAAGGATGCCCGCTGTTACCACTGTTATTCAGCATTGTGCTGGAAGTTCTAGCCAGAGCAATCTTGCAAGACAAAGAAATAAAAGGCATCCAAATTGCAAAGGAAGAAGTAAAACTGTCATTATTTGCAGATGATATAATCTTATATTTGGAAAACCCTGAGAAGTCAACAACATAGCTACTTGAGTTTGAAAATTTTTCTTGCAATTTGTGTATACATGAATGTCTCTGAAGTTCTTTAATGGCATGTATTTGGAAAGAGGGAGTCCTCCAAGGCACTGTCTTATTTGCTGAAGCCTTGCTCTTACATTTCTAGAAGTTAGCTGAGTCACTATAATCCCAGACAGGTTTGTCATTATTGGTAACTGGTACTGTGAGAAGATATCTGCACTTTAGTGTTGGCATCAACACAGTTATTAGGCAGTTAAACAGGAATTGTGTACACAAGTGAGGGGCCACAAGTCAAACTTTTTAATCAGGGATTTCCTGTATTCCTAATTGGATATGAGGGTTGTAAAAGAAAAAGGAGTCAAGTACAAGGCTAAAGATACAATATTAATGGGTCTTGGGCAAATATTGGGAAAAAGGAAAGGAAATTCTATTGCTGCTACTGATACAAATAAGCATGTATGTTTGTATTGTGATCTGTGCATGTTTGTATTGAGGGGGCAGTTGAGAATGAAAAGAATCTTCAGTGCCATTCGGTTGATATCATGTCTAATGCCTTTACATTGGAAGCCCACCTTGAGTGCACACACCCCTTTCCTCCCATCAGACCTCACTCCGTAGTGGCCAGATCTGTGGCTGCCCTTGCCATTTGGAATGTCCTGAGCTCAAACAGTTGTCACAGTGATGCTTTCTATTTGTCTTTCCTTGAGACCAAGCCAAAGAAAAACTATTTGAGACACAGCCAAAACTGCCAGATGTTGCTGGATGTTATTCTGTGCTCTCTAGGGAAAGCATTGATTTTTTTAAAATGAAACTTGTGTTCTGAAAAGTAGACTGAATGAAAGAGAAATGAAATACCAGACAAGCCATTGGAGAAATAAGATTATAGGTGACAGTATTTCTGTGGCTCAGAAACACCTGTGTGAGGACACTTGAAATCATACACACAAAAGAACAGATAGGGAAAGGAATGGAAAAATACAAGCAGGGTCTTAGGGAAATGAATGACAACCTAAATCACAAGAATTTACTGTTATGGGTGTCCCAGAAGAAGAGAAGGGAAAAAAATAATCACTGAAAATTGCCCAACTCTTATGAAAGACATAAAATGAGATTCAAGAAGCACAGGGTACCACGAACAGAATAGATTCAGAAAGACCTATGCCGATATGCTTACTGATCAGATTGTCCAATGTCAAAGAAGAAGACATAATTCTGAAAGCAGCAAGAGAAAAGGAATCCATGAGATGGAAGGGAAGTGCAATAAGACTATGTACAGATTTCTCCACAGAAACCATGGAGGCGAGAAGGCAGTGGTATGATGTATTTAAGACACTGAAAGAGAAAAACTGCCAACCAAGAATTCTATGTCCAGCAATAGTGTCCTTCAAAATTAAGGGAAAGATTAAAATGTTTTCAGACATAGAAACATTGAGAGAGTTTGTGAAAAAGAGATCTGCTCTACAAAAATACTAAAGGGAGTGCAACAGGGTGATAAGAAAATAGAGGAGAGAGACATTTGGAAGAGGGTGTAGAAATTAAGACTATCAGGAATGGTAAAAGAAGCACAAGAAAAAATAAGATGATATATAAAATCCAAAAGACAAAATGGTAGAAGAAAGTACTGCCCTTACAGTAATAACACTAAATGTTAATGTATTAAACTCCCCAAAGAAAGACATAGAATTGCAGAACGGATTAAAAAACAAGACCCATATATGCACTGTCTATAGGAGACTCTAGACACAAGGACAAAAATAGGTTGAAATCAAAAGGTTGGAAAAAGATATTTCACACAAACAACAACCAGAAAACAGCGGGAGTATCTATATTAATATCTGAAAAATTAACTTCAAATGTAAAACAATTTAAATAGGCAAAGAAGGACAGTGTATATTAATAAAAGGGACAATCCATCAAGAAGACATAGTGATCATAAATATTTATGCACCGAGCCAGACTGCCACAAAATACATGAAGCAAACACTGAGAACACTGAAAGGAGAAGTAGATACCTCTACAATAATGGTTGGATTTCAATATACCACTCTCATCAGTGGATAGAACATCTAGACAGAGAATCAATAATGGAACAGATATTGAATTGTATGATAAATGAATTAGACTTGACAGACATTTATGTAACACTATACCCCACAACAGCAGGATACACATTTTTCTCAAGTGTTCAAGGATCTTTCTCTAGGATAGACCACATGTTGGGTCACAAACCAAGTCTCACCAAATTTAAAAATACTGGTATTATACAAAATGCTTTTTCAGATCATGATGGAATAAAGTTGGAAATCAATAACAGGCAGAAGTTTGGAAAATTCAAAAATGTATGGAGGCTAAACAATACACTCAATTAGTGGATAAAGGAAGAAATTGCAAGAGAAAGCAAATATCTTTGGCAAATGAAAATGAAAACACAACATACCAAACCTTATGGGATGCAGCAACAATAGAGCTGAGAGGGAAATTTATTGCCTTAATGTCTATATTAAAAGAAAATAAAGAGCAAAAATTGAGGAATTAACTCTTCACCTGGAGGAACTGGAGAAAGAACAGCAAACTAAACCAAAACCAAACAGAAGGAAAAAATAAAAATTAGAGCAGAAATAAATGAAATTGAGAACATGAAAACAATAGAGAGAATCAACAAAACTGGAAGTTGGTTCTTAGAGAAAATCAATAAAATCAATGAACCCTTAGCTGGGCTAACAAAAAGAAAAAAGACTGGATGCAAATAAATAAAATCATAAGTGGGGAAGAGGACATAAATACTGACCACAAAAATAAAGGAGATAATGAGAGGACACTAAAAGCAACTATATGCAAATTAACTAGACAACTTAGATGAAATGGACGACTTCCTAGAAATGCATGAACAACCAACATTGACTCCAGAACAGATAGATGACCTCAGCAAACCAATCATAATTAAAGAGATTGAGTCAGCCATAAAAACCTCCCAATAAAGAAAAGTCCAAGACCAGATGATTTCCCATGTGAATTATGCCAGGCATTCAAGAAAGAATTAGTACCGATCCTGCTCAAACTCTTCAAATAAATTGAAGAGGAGGGAAAGCTACCCAACTCATTCTATCAAGCCAAAATCACCCTAATACCAAAGTCAGACGATACTACAAAAAAAAATTATACAATATCTTTAATGAATATAGATGCAAAAATCCTCAACAAACTACCTGCCAATTGAATCCAGCAGCACATTAAAAGAATTATATAAAATAACCACGTGGGTTTACTCCAAGTATACAAGGCTGGTTCAACACACAAAAAATCAATTAATGTAATAAACCACATCAATAAATCAAAATGGATATATGACATTGTCATCTTGATTGATGCAGAAAAGGCATTTGACAAAATTCAACATCCTTTATTGTTGAATACACTCAAAAGGGTAGTAATACAAGGGCCTTTCTCAGTATGATAAGGGCAATATGTGAAAAACACACAGCTAACATCATACTCAATGGGAAAAGACTGAAAGCTTTCCAGTAAGATCAGGAGCATGACAAGTATGCGCACTCTCACCATTGTTTTTCAACATTGTGCTGGAAGTTCTAGCTAAAGTAGTTAGGCAAGAGAAAGAAAATAAATGCATCCAAATTGGAGAAATAAAACTTTCACTGTTTGCAGATGACATGATCCTGTGTGTAGAAAATCTAGAAAAATCTACAGGAAAGCTACTAGAACTAATCAGTGAAAAGAGCAAAGTGGCAGGCTACAAGATAAACATGCAAAAATCTGTAGTGTTCCTATACACAAGGAATGTACAAAAGGAGGTGGAAATCAAGAAAAAAATTCCATTTACAATAGCAACCAAAAGAATCAAATATTTAGGAATAAACTTAACCAAGGCCACAAAAGACCTGTACAGAGAAGACTATAAGAAACTGCTAAAGGAAATCAAACACATTCCCAAAAAATGGAAGAACATACCATTTTTATGGATTGGAAGAGTAAATATAGTTAAGATGTCCATTCTACCTAAACTGATTTATAGATTCAATGCAATACCAATTAAAATCCAAACAACTTAGTTTGCAGAAACAGGAAAACCAGTCACCAAATTTATTATTAAGGGCAGGGTGACCTGAATAGTGAAAAATATCTTGAGAAAGAAGAATGAAATATGAGGTTTCACATTACCTGACTTTGAAGCATATTACAAAGCTACAATGGTCAAAACAGCATGGTTCTGACATAAAGATAGATACACTGACCAAAGGAATCTAATTGAGTGTCAGAAAGAGACCCAATCATCTACGTCAATTTTTCTTTGATAAGGCAGTAATGCCAACGCAAATGAGACAGAGAAGCCTTTTCAAAATGGTGTTTGGAGAACTGGATATCCATATCCAAAAGAATGAAAGACAAATCCTGTCTCACAGCTTATACAAAAATTAACTCAAAATGGATGAAAGTCTTAAACATTAGAGCTAAGACCATAAAACTTTTAGCAGAAAATGTAGGGAAATATCTTAAAGATCTTGTGCTAGGAGGCGGTTTCCTAGACCTTACACCCAAAGTGTGAGCAATGAAACAAGAAATAGAGGAATGGGATCTCCTCAAAATTAAACACTTTTTTAAATCAAAGGACTTTGTCAGAAAAGTAAAAAGCAGCCTACACAATGGGAGACAATATTTCAAAACCACATATTGGATAAAGTACTTACATCCAGAATATGTAAAGACATCCTACAAATCAGCAACAAAAAGACAAACAACCCAATTTAAAAAATGGGCAAATGATATAACAGACACTTTTCTGAACAGGAAATACAAGTGGTGCAAAAACATATGAAAAGATGCTCAACCTCACTGGCTATTAGGGAAATGCAAATCAAAACCACAATGAGACATCATCTCACACCTACTAGAATTCCCATTATCAAAAAACAGAAAATTACAAGTGCTGGAGAGGATGTGGAGAAAGAGGCACAGTTATTCACTGTTGGTGTGATTGTACAATCGTGCAGCCACTCTAGAAGGCATTGTGGCAGTTTCTCAGGAAGCTTAGAATGCCATATGATCCAGCAATTCCATTACTACATATATATTCAGAGGAACTGGGAGCAAAGACATGAATGGACATTTGTAAACTGATGTTTATAGCAGCTTTATTCATGATTGCCAAGAGAGGGAAACAGCCCAAATGTCCATCAACAGATGAGTGGATAAACAAACAGTGATATATACATACGATGAAATATTCCTCAGATCTAAGGCAGCATAAAGCCATGGAGCATGTAACAACATGGATGAACCTTCAGGACGTTATGCTGAACGAAATTAGCCAGAAAACTTTACAGTTTCACTAATATGAACTAATATGAACTGAAATTGATGAACAAACTTTGGGAGTTAAAGCTGAGAACACAGCTAATCAGGAGATAGAAGAGGTTGGAAATTGGGCATTTGATGCTTAAAGGGTATGGAATGTTCAACAGGATTAATTGTATAGATCCAGAAATGGATAGCACAATACTGTGTGATGGTAGCACAATATTGTAAGTACTCTGAATTAAGATGACTGTCACTAAAGTTGAAAGAGGAAGGCTAGGGGCATGTATGACACCAGGACAGATAGAAGATAAAGATTGGGATTCTATAACGTAGTGAAACCTAGTGTGGTCAAGGATAGTGATTAAATGTACAAATATAAAAATGTTCTTACATGTGGGAGAACAAATGAATGTCAACTTTGCAAGGTGTTGAAAATCGGAGGGTATTGGGGAAAAATGTAATCAATGCAAACTGGAGTCTATAGTTAACAGGAATATTGTAATATGCTTCCATTAATTGTACCAAAGGCAATGTACCAAAGCTAAATGTCTATAAGAGGGGGATGTAAGTGAGGGGTATGAGATGCTAGGTGGTGGTGGTGTTGAACTTTTTATTGCATTGTTTTTTATTTTATTTTTCTTTTATCTTTATTCATATTTTAAACTTTTTTGGAGTAATGAATATGTTCTAGGGCTGATTTTGATGATATGGTGATAGTCTGAACAACTGACTATGGGGCATGGATAATTGTATGGTATGTGAATATATCTCTATGAAATTGCAGGTTATAAAATAAACAGAGGGATGCAAGTACTGGAGAAAACGTGAAGAGAGGGATGTACCCATTCACTGTTTATGGGGAAGTAAAATGGAGCAGCGCATCTGGAGAGCACTGGTGGTTCCATAAGAAGTTAAGTATATGGTTGTCATAAGGTCAGTACTTGGAAGAACTGAGAGCCATACTTGAAAGACCTGTCATATGTGGAAGAACTGAGCGCAGGGATACAAATGGATATTTGCACACTGGTGTTTATGACTGCAGTATTCATGATTTGCAATAGGTGTAAGAGGCCTAGTAATGCATCGACTGATGAGCAGTATGGTGAACTGTGGTGCATGCATACAATAGAATACTGAGCCAATGCAAGGAGGAATGAAGTTGTGAGGCATACAACCGGGTGAAGGAAATAAACTAGAAACGAAAAGACAAACATTATAATGCTTCACTATTATGGACTAACTATTGTGCAAACTCTGAGAATTGAATCTTAAAGCACGTGTTATCAGGGGAAGGCTTATTGTATAGGTCCGTAGATTGTAAGCTCTTACTGCAGTCACATCTATTCCTAAGACATAATGGTTATGTCTAAATTCTGAGATGCTGAGCTCTTTGTGTATAACCTGGTCAGTCCCTGGAACTTTGAATATCTGTGTGACACCTGAGACTCAGAGCTAGATTTTGGCAGCTATAAATATCAGCATTACCCATACAGCAAGTGTTTAAAAAGCTGGAAACGAGTTCAGACTTCAAATAGAGATATGAATGAAGCGGATCTCGTTAGGACTAAGGCATATAATGCTAAAGGGTAAAGGAAGATATTGACAGTGTTGTTAAAACTTCAAATTCTGTATTACACCAAAGGAAGAGATGCTTATTTTGTGCAAAATCCATATTTTCTTTAGCATACTAAATTAACTGGTACAGTCATTTTCTTTTTTTCTTTTTTTTTACTTTATCAAAAAATTTAAAAAATCAAGCAAAACAAAGCAAAGTAATAAGAAAAACCCATAGCCTAAAATAAGTGCATTGCTTCTAACATGTCCCTACTCTATCCCAAGAAAATTAACAAGCCATAATGGAACAAAGGAGTAAGAAAAACAAATAACCTAAAATAACTACATTGCTTCTAACATGTTCCTACCATATCCAAGAAAATTTTCAAACCGTAATCATTCCTGAGCATTCCCATAACATTAAGATTACCGTCAATAGCTTATCAGTTCTTATTAGATCATCATTCCCCTTTCACTACTTGCTGGCTATCCCTAGGTCCCCTACATTCTACAATTTAAAACATTTATTTACATTTTTCACAGAGTTCACATTAGTGGTAACGTACAACAATCTCTCTCTTGTGTCTGGCTTATTTCATTCACCATTGTCTTCAAGGTACATCTATGTTGTCATATGTTTCACGACCTCATTCATTCTTATTGCCGTGTATTATTCCATCGTGTGTATATACCACATTTTGTTTATCCACTCATCTGTTAGAGGACATTTGGGTTGTTTCCATCTCTTGGCAATTGTGAATAATGCCGCTATGAACTACAGTGTTCAAATATCTGTGTCACTGCTTTCAGAACTTCTGGGTATATACTGAGAAGCCAAATTGGTGGATCGAAGGGTAGCTCGATATCTAGTTTTCTCAGGAACCGCCAGACTGTCCTCCAGAGTGGCTGTACCACTATACAGTCTACATGCAATGAATGAGAGTTCCAATTTCTCCACATCTTTCCAGCATTTGTAGTTTCCTGTTTGTTTAATGGCAGCCATTCTAATTGGTATGAGATGATATCTCATTGTGGTCTTAATTTGCATCTCCTTAATAGCTAGTGAAGATGAACATTTTTTCATGTATTTTTTAGCCATTTGTATTTCCTCTTCAGAGAAATGTCTTTTCATATTTTTTCCCCATTTTATAATTCGGGCTTGTGTCAGTGTGAATGTATTATGTCCCCCAAACGCCATTATCTTTGATGTAATCTTTTGTGGGCCGACATTATCAGTGTTGATTAGATTTCATTGAGTGTTTCTTTGGAGATGTGCCCCACCCAGCTGTGGGTGATGACTCTGATTAGATATTTACATGGAGGCATGGCCCCACCCATTCAGGGTGGGCCTTGATCAGTGGAGCTATATATAAATGAGCTGACAGGCAGAGGGAACTCAGTGCAGCTGAGAGTGGACTTTTGAGGAGGAGCTACAGTCAAGAGGGACACTTTGAAGAAAGTATAGGAGCTGCAGATGAGAGAGAGTTTGAAGACGGCCGTTGAAAGCAGACTCTTGCTCCGGAGAAGCTAAGAGAGGACAAATATCCCAAGTGCAACTAAGAGTGACAATTTTGAGGAACTGCAGCCTAGAGAGGAACGTCCTGGGAGAAAGCCATTTTGAAACCAGAAGTTTGGAGCAAACGCCAGCCACGTGCCTTCCCAGCTAACAAAGGTTTTCCGGACACCATTGGCCATCCTCCAGTGAAGGTACACGATTGCGGATGTGTTACCTTGGACACTTTATGGCCTTAAGACTGTAACTGTGTAACCAAATAAACCCCCTTTTATAAAAGCCAATCCATTTCTGGTGTTTTGCATTCCAGCAGCATTAGCAAACTAAAACAGGGCTGTTTGTACTATTGTCATTGAGTTATAGGATTTCTTTATATATGCAAGACTTCAGTCTTTTGTCAGGCACGTGGTTTCCAAATATTTTTCCCCATTGAGTTGGCTGCCTCTTCACCTTTTTGAAAAATTCCTTTAAAGTACAGAAGATTTTAATTTTCATGATTTCCTATTTATTTATTTTTTCTTTCATTACTTGTCTAAGAAGCAATCTCCTAATTCAAGGTCTTGAAGATGTTTCCCTACATTTTCTTCTTGGAGTTTTATGGTACTGTCTCTTATATTGAGTTCTTTGATCCACTTGAGTTAATTTTTGTGTAGGGTGTGAGATAAGGGTTCTCTTTCATTCTATTGGTCATGGATATCCAGTTCTCCCAGCCCCATTTGTTGAGGAGACTGCTATGTCCCAGTTCAGTGGATTTTAGGGTCTTATCAAAGATCAGTTGACCGCAGATCAGGGGGTCTGTCTCCGAATTCTCAATTCAAAACCATTGATCAATATGTCTATCTTTGTGCCAGTATCATGCTGTTTTGACAACTGTGGCTTCACAGTAAGCTTCAAAGTAAGAAATTGTAAGTCCTTTTTTTTTTCTTAGAAAAAGGTTGTTAAAATTTTGATTGGAATTGCATAGGATGTGTAAATGAGTTTTGGTAGAATTGACATCCTAATGACATTTAGTCTTCCTATCCATGAACCTGGGATATTTTCTCATCTTTTTAGGTCCCTTTCTATTTCTTTTAGTAAAGTTATGTAATTTTCTATGTATAGGTCTTTTACATCCTTGGTTAAGTTTTTTCCTAGGTACTTGATTTTTTTAGTTGTTAATGAGAATGGAATCTTTTTCTTCAGTGTCTCTTCAGTTAGTTCATTTCTAGTGTATAGGAACATTACTGACTTATGTGCATTAATCTTGTATCCCTCTAATTGCTAAATTTATTAGCTGAAGTAGCTGTGTCATTGATTTCTCAGGGTTTTCCAAATATAGGATCGTATCATCTGCAAATAATGACAGTTTTACTTCTTCCTTTCCAATTTGGATGCCTTTTATTTCTTTGTCTTGCAAGATTGCTCTGGCTAGCACTTCTAGCACAATTTTGAATAGCAGTGGTGACAGCGGGCATCCTTGTCTCATTCCTGTTCTTAATGTGTTATATTACATTGATGGATTTTCTTCTGTTGAACCATTCTTGCGTGCCTGGAATGCACCCCCCTTGGTCATGGTGTATGATTTTTTAAATGTTTCTTTGGATCCCATTTGCAAGTATTTTTGTTGAACATTTTTGCATCTATATTCATGAGGGAGAGTGGCCTATAGTTTTCCTTCTTGTAGCATCTTTACCTGGCTTTGGTATTAGAGTGATGTTAGCATCATTAAATGAGCTATGAAGTATTCCACTATCTTCAATTTTTTGAAAAAAAAGTCTTTAAGAAAGATTGATGTCAGTTCTTTTTGAAAAGTTTGGTAGAATTCCCCTGTGAAGCCATCTGGCCCTGGACGTTTATTTGTGGGAAGCTTTTTGATGAATGATTGGATCTCTTTGCTTGTGATTGGTTTGTTGAGGTCTTCTCTTTCTTCTCAGACAGCCTAGGTTGTTCATGTGTTTCCAGGAAATTGTCCATTTCCTGTACATTATCTAGTTTGTTGGTGTACAGTTGTTCATAGTATCCTCGTGATTTTTTTAATCTCTTCATGATTTGCAGTAATGTCCCCTCTCTCATTTATTATTTTGTTTATTTGGGTCTTCTCTCCTTTTGATTTTGTCAGTCTAGATGAGGGCTTGTCAATCTTGTTGATTTCAAAGAGCCAACTTTTGGTTTTATTTATTCTCTCTGTTGTTCTTTTCTCTATGTCATTTATTTTTACTTTGATCCTTGTTTCTTTTCTTCTACTTGCTTTAGGATTAGTTTGCTGTTCATTTTCTATCTTCTTCAGTTGTTTCATTAGGTCTTTGGTTTTAGCTCTTTCTTACTTTCTAATATATGCACTTAGAGTTATAAATTTCCCCCTCAGTATGTCCTTCGCTGCATCCCATAAGTTTTGATGTGTTGTGTTCTCATTTACATTTGTCTTTAGATATTTAGCAATTTCTCTTGTTATCTCTTCTTTAGGAGTGTGTTGTTTAACCTCCAGATATTTGTGAATATTCTAAATCTTTGACAGTTATCTTCTTCTAGTTGTATTCAATTGTGATCAGAGAATGTGCTTTGAATCATTTCAATCTTTTAAAATTTATTGAGGCTTGTTTTATGCCCCAGCATATGATCTATCCTGGAGAAAGTTCCATGGGCACTAGAGAAGAATTTATATTCTGGTGATTTGGGATGCAGTGCTCTATATATGTCTCTTAGGACAAATTGATTTATCACATTGCTTAGGTTTTCAATTTCCTTATTGGTCCTTTGGTTGATCTATCTGTAGGAGAGAGTGATGTATTGAAATCTCTCACAGTTATTGTGGAAACATCTATTGCTTCCTTTAGTTCTGCCAATATTTATTTCATGTATTTTGGGGCACCTTGATTGGGTGCATAGCCATTTATGATTATTTCTTCTTGTTGAATTGCCCCTTTTATTAGTATGTAGTGGCCTTCTTTGTCTCTCAAAACATCCCTGCATTTAAAGTCTATTTTATCTGAGATTTAATATTGCTACTCCTGCTTTCTTTGGGCTGTAGCTTGCATGGAATATTTTTTTTCCATCCTTTCACTTTCAATTTCTTTTTGTCTCTGGGTCTGAGATGAGTCTCTTATAAGCAACAGATTGCTCATATTTTTAATACATTTTGCCAATCTATATCTTTTAGTTGAGGAATTTAATCAATTGACATTGTGTTATTACTGTGAAGGCAGTTCTTGAATTAGCCGTCATATCCTTTGGTTTTTGTTTTTCAGATATATTTTTCCCTCTCTTTATTTCCTTTAATGTACCCTTACTTAAACTCTTTAGTTCTGTGCCCTTCTCTAGACCTCTCTCTCCTCTCTTTTTTTCCTCAGCCAGTAGGGCTCCCTTTAGTATTTCTTGCAGTGTAGATCTCTTATTAGCAAATTCTCTTAGCATTTGTGAAGATTTTAATCTCTCCCTCAAATGTGAAGAGCTTTGCTAGATAAAGACTTCTTGGTTATAAAGTTTTTTCTTTCAGAGTTTTAAATATGTCATACCACTGCCTTCTCCCCTCCATCGTGGCTGCTGTATAGTCACTGCTTTGTCTTATGTTGATTCCCTTTTATGTGATGAATTGCTTCTCTCTTTCAGCTTTCAGAACTTGCTCCTTCAAGCATTTGACAGTCTGGTCAGAATATGTCTCGTAGTGGGTTTATTTGAAATTATTCTGTTTGGAGTTTGTTAGGCATCTATGATTTGTATATTTATGTCATTTAGAAGGGTTAAGAAGTTTTCCCCAACAGTGTCTTTGAATACTCTTCCTAGTCCTTTGCCCTTCTCTTCCCCTTCTGGAACACCAATGTTTCTTATATTTGTGCACTTTATGTTGTCCATAATATCCCTGAGGTCCATTTCAATTTTTTTTGAGTGTTTTCACCATTCATTCTTTTGCACTTTCACTTTCTAAAGCACTTTCTTCAAGTTCGGTTATTCATTCCTCTATTTCATCTAATCTTCTATATGTTTCAAGAATCTTTTTAATTTGATCAACGGTTTCTTTTATTTCCATAAGATCCTCTAATTTTTTTTATTTACTCTTGAAAATTCTTCTTTATGCTCTCCTAGGGTCTTCTTGATGTCCTTTATTTTCTGAATCATGGTACTGGTGTTTGTGATTATGTCTTTGGTTAATTGTTCCAAGTTATGTGTTGCCTCAGTTTTTTTTTTTTTTTCAATTTGGGCATTTGGGTTATCCATATCTTCTGTTTTCTTTATATGCTGTATAATTTTGCATTGTTTTTGGCCTCTTGGCATTTGCTTATCTTGATAGGGTTCTTTTAGGGTATGCAGGCTTATTTAAACAATTATCTATAATTTGACAGAGCTACAGCTTGGTGCAGTGCACTTTCCCTGACCTTCTAGCAGATGGCGCTCACAAGTCACCTAAACCTCAACCCATTTCTCCCCAACAGTGTTTATGCAGTGAGCGGTGGTTCAAACCATGTGGATGTCCAATCAGTGCACCAATCTTCTATGAGCAGTGGGGACTGCCAGCCCTGTGGGTGGGGGCATGCACTGTGCAGTTTGGCAGGGAAGACAGCTTTAAGACCCAGTACTCCCAGCCATTCCCGGGACTGCGGCTGGAATTCCCTGGGGCTGCAGCATGTGTGTAACCCTTCAGCTCAGATTCTCCATGGTTCCTCTCTGCCATGGGCCCACAAGTCCCTGGGTTTGGTTTAGGGCTCCTGGCACTTCTGTGTAGCACCTCTGCCTCTAGGCTGTGTATCCTGCGGACTTCTGTGGAGGAGGAGTTGAGCTGTCCCAAGACAGCCAAATCCCAAGTTCCCTTGAGGAAGCTCTCAGCTGCTGTGCTGCAAAGGGGTGTCTCCCAGCCTGCTGCAAAGATGGCTGCATGGAATGTGGAAACTACCCACTTCCACAATAGTCTGCTTTCTACAGCAGCTTGTCCCTGGCTCAGGGACTCTTATTTTTGGATGTGCGAAGCACTATCACCCATGCCAGATACTGAGGTGGGTGTCTGGGGCATGGAAGGCACTCCCTACCACGTTTGACTGTGATGCCCGCTGCTGACTCACTGGCTGCCTTCTAGGTCTTACTCTAACCCACCTCTGAACACAGTCTCTCTGTTTCTCCCCATTGTAGTATGACTCCGGCTGCCGTTTACCCAGCCACTCTCTGGATCACTCATATGACTCCAAACGCAGTCTCTCAGTTTCTACAAGTGCACAGTCTCTGTGGATGTAGAAGTCCCTGCCCAGCCAGTGGGTCCCTGAAACCACTATTCTGGAGCATTTTCTGTCTTTTATCTAGTGTTTTTCATGGAGAATTTTCCTCTGCCTCTCCTAATCCGCCATCTTGGATTACTTTCATTGGTCATTTTATTCTAACAGAACAATTACATGGAAATTTGAGCAGGGAGTGAAATCTGGTTGGTTTCTTCAAGTTACTGTGAAACCCCAATAAATCCCAACGTGAAAAGAACTGGGGAAAAATACAGAAATATTAAACTTCCCCAGCTGGGGAATTACTGATATTCTCACAAGCATTGGGGACTACCAATTTACAAGGCCGAGTCCTCAACCTTGGGCTTGCCCTTATGAAACTTGTTGCTGCAAAGGAGATGCCAAGCCTACTTATAATTGTGCCTGAGTCTCCTCCAGTGAACCTCTTTTTTTGCTCATATGTGGCCTCTCTCTCTCTAAGACCACTCAGCAGGTGAACTCACTGCCCTTCCCCCTATGTTGGACATTACTCCCAGGTGTGTAACTCTCCCTGGCAATGGGGGACATGACTCCATGGGATGAGCTTCGTCCTGGCATTGTGGGACTGGAAAGTCTTCTTGACCAAAATGGGGAGGAGAAATGAAACATAATAAAGTTTCAGTGGCTGAGAGATTTCAAATAGATTCAAGAGGTCATTCTGGATGTTATTTTTATGCATTATATAGATATCTCTTTTAGTTTTTAGAGTATTGTTATAGCTAGAAGGAAGTATCTGCAACTTGAACTGCAACCTATTAGACTTGATTGTTGATGATTTTATAGCTAGGTAACTTACTTAGTGGTACTGTGTGTGAAAATCCTGTCACTCTCACTCTGTCTATCCAGTGTATGGACAGATGAGTAGAAAAAAGGGAAGAAACATTAAATGAATAATAGGGGGATGGGGGCCTGGTATGTTTTGAGTGTTCTTCTTGTATTTTTATTCTTATTATTTTTTTCTTGGAGTAAGGAAAATGTTAAAAAATTGATTTGGGTTATGAATATACAACTATATGATGGTACTGTGAGCAATTGATTATACACTGTGGATGATTATAGGGTATGTGAATATATCTCAATAAAACTGAATTAAAAAAAAAGAAACACCTGTGTGGGCAGGAGTAAGTTGATGAGGTTGTTGTCAGAGGTCAGGCAAGGAATATGTTAATTCAGAGTTATCGCAGGTTTTTGTTCCCAGTTCCTACTGTCATGCCAAATTCTTCTACTGTGAGTGTCCAGATTGAATATACTCTTCCAGTTGGAGCATGCCTCTTCCAGTGTTTGCCTGCATTCCATAGAGTTTATCATACTCTTTCTCTTCACCTGTCATATTCCATTATTCCTGAATATGAGCATTTTGAGGACTTTTTCTAATTCCTTACTATATCTTAAGAAGTCCCTAGGCACTTGCCTATAAAAGGAACTCAGTCAGAATTTGTAGAAATGATTTGCATGTTACTTATAAGTATAAGGCAAAGTGCAAGGAAGATAGGAGACATAATGATACAGAGATAGTCAGAAGTCAAACAGCCACAAGAAGGGCATGAGAGTAAAGAATTTCTGAGAGAGCTTAAATAGCAAGGGAAATTACAGAAAATGGTCAAAGGGAAAAAGAAGATGAAAATTAAAGTTCTGGCATCATTTGCAGAAGGACCCATTTCTTGTGCATGGTATCTAATTTTTGCTTTTTCCATCTTGTTTATAAATTTCATAATCATAATTCAACATTACATGTTATGGGATACCTAGCTACATATTTTTACATAAATATATCTTTCAAGTTGCATTTTAGGAAAACATTTTTCTCCATAGAAAAGAAGAGTCAATTTGCAGTTATCAGCTTTTGAAAGAAACTTTTACAGAGATTTCAAATGCTCATTTTTTTTTATTAACAATACATTTTATTTTGAAATAAGTTCAATCTTACAGGAACAGTTGTAAAAACAGTACAATCCCCCTACATAGAACTCCATCATACCCCGACCCCCCTCCCCCGATACCCTGATCCATCACCTTTAAGATCCTGTCACACCACTGTCTCTTTCTTTCCCTCCCTCTCTACCTCCCTCCCTCCCTCCCTAACACCCATCATCTATTGCTCTGTCTTCTGAACATATGAGAGCAAGCTGCACATATCTTTGAACAAACAATATAATTCACATATACCTTTCCCATGAACAAGAACATTATTTTACGCAATCTCATTAAACGCAGCTAAGAAGTTCAAGAAATTCAGCATTGATACAAAGCTTACATTCTATATTTCCTTTTTTTTTTTCTTGTGTCCCATCTGTGTCCCTTTGAGCCTCCTCTCCTCCGACCTCAGATCCCTTCCAGGATCATCCTTAGCATTTAATTTTCATCTATTTAGACTGTCTTATTTTTTTTTCCATTGTGGAAAGATATATATAGCCTAAATCTTCCTATTCCACCCCTCCCTAGCATTCCCTTAGTGGGATTAATCACATTTAGAATGTTGCAATGCTATCACCTTCCCACCATCCATTTCTAGAAGTTTCCCTTCACCCCAAACCAAAACCCCTACTCTCATTTCTTAACTCCCCATTGCCCCTTCCCCCACTTCTTGGAACCCCTACTCTACTTTTCATCTCTTTGATCATATTCTTTGATACTTTCTTTGTGTTTACCATGGGGCTTAAAATTAACCTCTTAAATCTATAACAATCTTGTTTTTCTTTGAAACCAACTTAACTTCAATAGGACACATAAACTGTGTTCCTGTAGTCCTCCATTCCCCCACCTTTATGTAGTTCTTGTCAAGAATTACATATTTTACATTGAGTCCAAAACCACTGATTTATCATTACAGTTTATGTATTTTAGATCCTGTAGGAAGTAAATAGTGGAGTTATAAATCAACAATACAGTAGTAATGTTCTTTATATTTACCATGTGATCTTTACTGGAAATCTTTATTTCTTCATGTGGTTTCAGTCAATTGTTTAGTGTCCCTTCCTTTCAGCCTACTTAGGACTGATCTACTGGTGATGAAGTTCCTCAGCCTTTGATTGTCTGGGAATGTTTTCATGTCCCCCTCATTTTTATCTTTCAGGTGTTTGTGAATTCTGCAAGTCTCTGATGGTTATTGACTTCTATTTGTATTCCATTGTGGTTAGAGAATGAGCTTTGAACAAATTCATTTTTTTATTTTTTATTTTATTGAGGCTTGTTTTTATGTCCCCGCATACAGTCCGTTCTGGAGAAAAATCTGTGATCACTAGTGAAGAACGTGTGTCCCAGTGACCTGGGATGTAATATTCTATATATGTCTGTTAAAAGTCTCTATATCTCGCTTTCATTTCTTTGTTTCTCTGTCGGTAGGGCTCGCTTTAGTATCTGAAGTATTGCAGGTCTTTTATTAGCAAACTCTCTCACTATTTGTTTGTCTGTGAAAAATTTAAGCTCTCCCTCAAATTTGAAGGAGAGTTTTGCTGGATAAAGTATTCTTGGTTGGAAATTTTCCTCTCTCAGAATTTTAAATATGTCATGCCACTGCCTTCTCACCTCCATGGTGGCTGCTGAGTAGTCACTACTTAGTCTTATGTTGTTTCCTTTGTATGTGGTGAATTGCTTTTCTCTTGCTGCTTTCAGAACTTGCTCCTTCTCTTCAGTATTTGAGAGTCTGATTAGAATATGTCTCGGAGTGGGTTTATTTGGATTTATTCTATTTGGAGTTCGCTGGGCATTTATGCTTTGTGTATTTATATTGTGTAGAAGGTTTGGGAAGTTTTCCCCAACAATTTCTTTGAATACTCTTTCTAGACCTTTACCCTTCTCTTCCCCTTCTGGGACACCAATGAGTCTTAAATTTGGACGTTTTATTTTATCTATCATATCCCTGAGACCCATTTCAATTTTTTCAATTTTTTTCCCCATTCTTTCTTTTGTTCTTTCATTTTCTGTTCTGTGGTCCTCGAGGAGGCTGAGTTGTTGTTCAACTTCCTCTAATCTTGTATTATGAGTATCGAGAGTTTTTTTAATTTGGCCTACAGTTTCTTTAATTTCCATAAGATCTTCTATTTTTTTACTTACTCTCGCAATATCTTCTTTATGCTCTTCTAGGGTCATTTTTATGTCTTTTATATTCTGTGCCATGCTCTTCCTCAAGTCTTTTATATCCCGTGCCATGCTCTCTTTGCCTGTCTGTAGTTCTTTGATTAATTCTGCCAGGAACTGTGTGTCTTCGGATCTTTTGATTTGAGTGTTTGGGTTCAGGTTCTCCATGTCGTCTGGTTTTATCATATGCTTTAAGATTTTCTGTTGTTTTTGGCCTCTTGGCATTTGCTTTACTTGATCTTTAATTTGTTAGAATTGCAGCTTGGTGACATACACTTTCTCTAACTAACCAGCAGATGGCGTCCATGAGTCACTTATTCCCCTCAAGTCAGTTCTCCCCAACTTTGTGGTATGTGGGGATCTGATTCTTTTGGGGTCCAATTGGTGCACTTAATTTGGGTGTGTTGTCGGTGCTGTCTGCCCTCAATGAGGGGCGTGTGCCTGGGTGGTTAGGGAGGAAGGGCAGGTTTAACAATCAAACCTCCCAGGTGTTCCCGGAGCTTTAAGGCTGTTCTCCACCGCTAACACAAAAGTCCTTGGTATTGGCGTAGGTTCCCTGGGATTTCTGAGCAGTTCCCCCCTCCCTGCTGTGCTTTTCCAGGACCTCTGTTGAGGGGGAAGGGCCGTGCCACATCACAAGTGAGCGCCAGCCTCCAGGGAAGCCCTGGGCTGCCGGGCTGTGTAGGGGTGTTCCCAGCCCGCTTCAAAGATGGTTGAATGGGACGCGTTAACTTCCCCCTTTCCGCACAGCTCCGCTCTCCCAGCTCCGGGACAATCAGCCATGGGTATATTCAAGGCCACTGTCCACGGCCGATATTGTGTCATGTGAGCGGTGCTGCGGGAAAGACTCCCTGTCAGGCTGGGTTTCTTGTCTCGGCTCTGTGCTGTGTGTTCAGCTGGGCAGGAGTAGCCCCGCCCGCTGGGGTGATTTCTGCGAGGCTGGGTTTCTCGGCTGGGCTCTGTGCTATGTGTTCAGCCCCGGGCAGGAGTAGCCCCGCCCGCTGGGGAGAAGGCTGGGAGGCTGGGTTTCTCGGCTGGGCTCAGTGCTGTGTGTTCGGCCCCGGGCAGGAACAGCCCCGCCTGCTGGGGTGATGGCTGTGAGGCTGGGTTTCTCGGCTCAGCTCTGTGCTGTGTGTTCAGCCCCGGGCAGGAGTAGCCCCACCCGCTGGGGAGACTGCTGCAAGTTGTGTGTCTCCCCTTTGTTTCCCTGGACCCGAGACAATCAGCAGTGGGTGTGGGAAGGGGTATCCTCCACCCCAGACACCGAGGCATTAGTCCAGACCGCTCCCGTCTTATCTGCAGCTGTTCCCGGGTTTCTTTTATGTTTTTAAAAACTCCAACCCACTATTTCCCCCCAACGCAGCATGGCCGAGGGATTCAGCCTACTCACTCACTCGTTTCAGAATGCAGACTCCTGGTTTCACCAAACGCACGTTCCCTGTGGCTTTAGCAGAACTTGTCCAGCTGGTGCTACTTTGGAAGTGGTGTTCTGGGTCCTTTCTGTTTTTTTATCTAGTGTTTTCTGCGGAGGTGTTTTTTTCTCTGTCTCACCTAGTCGCCATCTTAGGTTCCTCCTCGTCAAATGCTCATTTATATTCAGAAACATAGTATGCCTTTAACAGATTTTGCTTGAGCTTCAAAAATTGTTTTGTAGTCTGCATTAGGCTGAATATGGCTTCCAGAGATACCTAGTTCCTAATCCCTTGCACCTGTGAATTTATCTTCTATGGCAAAAGAGACTTTGCATGTGTGGCTAAGTAAAAGATCCTAAGATAGAGAGATTATACAGGATTTTGGTTTATCCCTAAATGTAATTGTAAGTGTCCTCATAAGAGAGAGGCAGAGGGAGATTTGACACAGAGGAAGAAGGCAGTGTGTTGACTTAAGTTAAATGTGACAGTGCTATCTTTGAAGATGGAGGAAGGGTCTATAAGAAAGAACTGCAATTGTTGAATCTTGCAAAGGCAACGAAAAGGTTTGTTCCCTAGAATCTCATATGGGAATATGGCCCTGCCCACACCTTGATTTTGACCCAGTGGAACAGATTTCAGACTTCTAACCTCAGAACTACAAGACAGTAACTGTGTGTTGTTTAAGCCCCTAAATTTGTGATAATTTGTGACAACAGCCATGGTAAAATAATACATAGCCCTTTCAATTACTATTGAAATTGTCCCAGAATCTTTGAGATACTCTTTGGAAATTCCTGTACTAAAGAAATACATTATGTACACTATAGCTTGTTAGTAAATTCCTTGACAAATCCAAATGTAATTCTTCAAAAATGACTGCAAAATTCCTTCTACTTTTTTATGTCATATGATAATTTTGGAAACAAAAGTTATTTTTCTGAATATTTTCAGAATCTATCACTGTTCTAGTTTGCTAGTGCTGCGGAATGCAAAACACCAGAGATGGATTGGCTTCTATAAAAAGGGGGTTTATTCGGCTACAGAGTTACAGTCTTAAGGCCATAAAGTGTCCAAGGTAACACATCAGTAATTGGGTACCTTCACTGGAGGATGGCCAATGGCATCTGGAAAACCTCTGTTAGCTGGGAAGGCACGTGGCTGGCATCTGCTCCAAAGTTCTGGTTTCAAAATGGCTTTCTCCCACAATGTTCCTCTCTAGCAAGCTTGATCCTCTTCAAAACGTCACTCACAGCTGCACTCTGAGTTCCTTCTGTTATGTCAGCTCATTTATATGGCTCCACTGATCAACTTAGACCCACCCTGAATGGGTGGAGCAACACGTCCATGGAAATTATCCGATCAGAGTCATCACCCACAGCTGGGTGAGGTGCATTCCAAAGAAACACTCAAAGAATTACAGTCTAATCAACACTGATAACATCTGCCCACACAAGATTACATCAAAGATAGTGGCATTTGGGGGACACAATACATTCAAACCAGTACATTCCACCCGCTGGACCCCAAAATGACATGATCTTTCTGTATACAAAATACATTCATCCCATCACAATATCGCAGAAACTTAAATCATTTCAGTAACAAAAGTTAAGTACAAGATCCCATCAAAGTCAATCATAGGCATGGTCAGTCCTAAGGCATAATTTCCTTTAGCTGTGGATCTGTGAACTTAGAACAGGTTATGTGCTTCCAATATACAAAGCAGGGACATTCATAGGATAAACATTCCCATTGCCATAAGGAGAAACTGAAAGGAAAACAGGGTTCACAGGACCAAAACAGTTCCTAAAACCCACAGGACAAACTCCATTAGATTTCAAAGTCTGAGAGTCATTTACAGAATGATGTTTCATCCTTGGGGCTTGAGACAGCAGGAGTCTAACCCTTCCTAAGGGCCTTTTAGGCAGCCCTTTCCTCTCCAAACACTTAGGTGAGTACTCCCAACATATCCACACATTGCGGAGACCACCTTCTCAACCCCACCCTCCTCAAACATCGGGGCAGCTCCCGGATTCCCTTCCATCTCCAGGGCACACACTCAACCCCTTCAGAACAGTGGGGTGGCAGCCAGGCTCTCCCCAACTCCCTGGGAATGTGCTCCACCCTCTTTGGGGCTTGGGGTGGCAAGACATTTCCTGAGCATCGAGGCAGAAGGCCCACCCTCGACCTCCAGGGCAAACTCACCCTTTCCATGCATGTGGGCCACTCCGCTCTCCCAGCCCAAGACCTCTTGACTCCAGACCTCAACCTCCATGGCTCTGTCTTTGAAGAAATTTTTCCTTCAGTTTGTTCCTTGTCTGTCTTCTCCAGTCCAGACTGGCTATGGCTCTGTAAAGATCTCGCAAAAATTCTGTTGGCTTCACATTAAGCATGCAGGGGTCAAAGCCATCAGACAGTAAGACCTTCCACAAATCCTTTCTGGATAATTCCATCTCCAATCTTGGCTTGTATTGAAATGGCGGCTGGGTTCCATGTTTGGTTACATCCTCACGTTGGGCTGTAGCTTCTGGGATTCCACCCCCTGGAAGCTCATAATTTTCCAAGCCATCAGCTTCTGGTTTCTTTGAACCCAAGAGTTCAGTTCTAAGTTTATCTCTCTCTGCTTGCATTTTACTATAAGCTGCAAGAAGAAGCCAGGGTACATCCTCCACATGTAGTCTGGAGATCTCCTCAGCTAAGTATTCCAGGTTGTCACTTTCAAATTCTTCCTTCCATCTGACACCAGGACTCAATTTTGCCAAATTCACTGCCACTTTAAAACAAGGATCACCTTCCTTCCAGTTTTCAACAACACATTCATCATTTCTGCTCAAGTCCTCATCAGAAGTATCTTTAGAGTCCATATTTCCATAAACAGTCTCTTTAAAGCAGTTTTGGCCTTTTCTATCAAGCTCCTCACAATTCTTCCAGAATCCTCCCCTTACCCATTTGAAAAGCCGTTCCAACATGTTTGGTATTTGCAGGCTCAGCAGCACCAGCACCCCATTTCTCTGGTACCAAAATCTGTTCTAGTTTGCTAATGCTGCGGAATGCAAAACATCAGAGATGGATTGGCTTTCATAAAACGAGGGTTTATTTGGCTACACAGTTACAGTCTTAAGGCCATAAAGTGTCCAAGGTAACACATCAGTAATCGGGTACCTTCACTGGAGGATGGCCAATGGCATCTGGAAAACCTCTGTTAGCTGGGAAGGCTGGCATCTGCTCCAAAGTTCTGGTTTCAAAATGGCTTTCTCCCAGGACGTTCCTCTCTAGCAAGCTTGATCCTCTTCAAAATGTCACTCACAGCTGCACTGAGTTCCTTCTGTTATGTCAACTCATTTATATGGCTCCACTGATCAACTTAGACCCACCCTGAATGGGTGGAGCAACACCTCCATGGAAATTATCCAATCAGAGTCATCACCCACAGCTGGGTGGGGTGCATTCCAAAGAAACACTCAAAGAATTACAATCTAATCAACACTGATAACATCTGCCCACACAAGATTACATCAAAGATAGTGGCATTTGGGGGACACAATACATTCAAACCAGTACAATCACTATCTTAAATACTTGTTGATTAGCCATGATTTTTATTATATTTTCTCCACTGTATAAAATGCTTCAATAAGACTATACATAACAGCTTATATGTTATAAAATTTATCTAAACCTAAGTTATGTAAATAACCATTATCTAATCCAAAGGTTCCTACTCTCTCCCAATCTGATTTCTATTACAGAAGAACACAAAGTAAAAATGAAAAGATTTTTAATATTTTTTATTAACTCTCAATTTAGTTGTGTAATAACTTCTGGTAGGGAAGAGAAAAATACAATGACAATAAATAGTAAGGATGTTAAAGTAGCTGTGTTTTTTTCTAAACAGAATTTAATAAATGAGTTTCTGAGTTTATTAACATATCACAGATGCAGGATAAATATACCAAAAAGCTGAATGGTAGAATATAATTCAGCATATTAAATTGAATTCTTTTCTGTTTATATTATGTAATTGGAGGTGCATCCTTTTTAATAACTTTTAAAAGTTGGGAATAAACATTAGTTACCTTACCTCTGGAGGAATTCTCCTTTATATACTCTCCTCCCTAGTTTGGAGTGGTTCTTCAAACTCTTCACTACTTGAACCATTTTCTTGTAACAGGAACAAGAGATTTATATCTGGTCTCTTAACATTGTCTAAAAACTTTTACCTCCTTTCAAAGTTTATTTTTTACTTGTGAGATACATATAGAAATGTATATAAAATGCAGAATTTAAAGAGTAGTTTTAAAAGACTGATTTTTGGTAATTAAAGAAGGTTTTCCTTGTTTGTTTATTTTAGCAGGCAAAATAATAGGATGAAGAGAAATGGAAAAAGTAATTCAGTTGAGAATAATCTTAAAACTCAAAAATAAGAAAACAACCCAATAAATATCATCAAAATATTTTAATAGCAACTTCACCAATGAAGAAAATGGATGATAAATAAGCACATGAAAAGATGTTCAACATAATTGATCATCTCAGAAATACAAATTAAACTGCAATGAGATGCTTCTACATACCTATTAGAATGGGTGAAATCAGAAAAGTCTGACAATACCAAGTTTTGGCAAGGATGTGTAGGACTGGAACTTGAAAACACTGCTAGTGGGAATGCAAAATGGTACAGAGTTTTGGAAAACTCTTTGACAGTTTCGTTAAAATGTAAACATACCTATCTACCATTTGGTCCAGCCATTACACTCCCAGTAGAAAATGAAATACATGTTCATACATGAATGTTTATAACACATTGTCTATAAAAGTCAAAAATTGGAAACAATTCAACTGTTGATCAGTGAATGAGAGGATAAAATTTTGTGGATATGATGGAATACTACTTAGCAATAAAGAGGCGTGAAATACCAATACATGTAACATGGATGGATCTCAAAATAATTATGTGAATGAAGGAAGCCAGAAAATGAAGAGTACGTGTTCTGTGATTACATTGATATAAAACTGTAGAAAATGCAACCTATTTTGTAGTGATGGAAAGCACATCAGTTGTTGATTGGGGAGGATATATGGGTGGTCTCAGAGGGGGGATTTCAAAGGGTCAGGAAGAAACTTTTGGGGTGATATGTTCACTCTTGATTATGGTGATTTCTCAAATTTTACATTTTATATATGTGCAGTTTATTTTACATCCAATTATACCTCAAAAACTTCAGAAAATATGTTTTAAAATATTTGTGTATAGCATTAAAAGTAACTTCATATCCAAGTAAGCAGGTAAAAGAGTGATAATTAAAAACTAAAATCCACTTGGCGTTGGAATGCATGTTTAGAAATTACACTTGAATTTGAATAAACCTGAAATATAAGAAATCTCAACATTTCAAGCACTATAATATATTCTCCATGAATCTATGAGTCAAAACTCAATCAGCTGCCCTCTCTAAATTTCCTACCTGGCTATTTTACATCTCCCCAGAGAAACGAACAATTTCTGTTAATAAGACCTTTTCTGACAATCTAGTTGAATTGTCAACAGTGAAATTGCTGTTATTAGGGCAACTGAACTTTAGCTGTTTGTTAAAAAATCTTTTACATTTTTCTATGTAGTCTGTACTCTGAGGTTACAAGCAAAATTAAAATGAAATGTGAATTACTTCCAAAGAAGGGGATGAGGGGTGATGGAGTGGGATATATTTGCTGAATATGAGGTTAAAACTCTATTGGTCTATTTCTTTTTCTCTTCCCATTTCTGGTATCTTCTATAGCAACAAAATAGAAATTTGACTCTAAAGTAGTTGAGGCAAAATTACTTCAGCAACTGCAGGGTCTTAAGGCAGTCACTGGAATGACTCATGCAGTGAAATAGCATCCATAAATAACCAGTACCCCAAAGGGTTTGAAAAAACTGACACAAAGGGATCTTGGCCCCAAACAAAATTCAGCCATTTGAGCTCCTTTTGAGTATTTTCCCCTCCCTTGCTACATTCTATACAGGATCCTGTATTGCATTTAATTGTCTTTGTCTCTTTAGTTGCTGTGCCAGTATTATGTCCCCCAAAACGCCATTATCTGTGATACAATCTTGTGTAGGCAGACATATTTGTGTTAAGTTGGAACGTTTGGATTAGGTTGTTTCCGTGGAGATGTGCCCCAACCAACTGTAGGTGATAACTCTGATTGGATAATTTCCATGGAGGCATGGCCCCGCCCATTCAGCATGAGCCTTGATTAGTTCACTGGAGCCCTATAAAAGCTCAGACTGAGGAGCGAGCTTGCTACAGCCAAGAGTGACACTTTGAAGAATGCACAGGACGTGAGAGAGGAGCTGCAACTTACAGAGACATTTTGGAGATGGCCTTGAAAGCAGACTTTTGCTCCGGAGAAGCTAAGAGAGGACAAATGCCCCAAGAGCAACTGCGAGTGACATTTTGAAGAGGAGCTGTGGCCTAGAGAGGACTGTCCTTGGAGAAAGCCATTTTGAAACCAGAACTACAGAGCAGATGCCAGCCACGTGCCTTCCCATCTAACAGAGGTTTTCTGGATGCCAGTGGTCATCCTCCAGTGAAGGTTCCTGATTGTTGATGTGTTACCTCGGGCACTTTATGGCCATAAGACTGTAACTGTGTAACCAAATAAACCCCATTTTATAAAAGCCAATCCATTTCTGGGGTTTTGTAAAAAGGCAGTGTTAACAAACTAAAACAGTTGCTCTTTAAATTTTTTTTAAATTGTTGGAACATATATATAACTTAAACTTTCCCATCTCAACCACTCCCAAGCGTACCATTCAATGGGGTTAGTCACATTCACAATATTACAGTTCCCTCATCAACTTCCATTACTAAAGCTTTCCCATCTCCCCAAACAGAAACCCTACACCTATTATGTATTAAATCCCCATTCTGCCTGCTCTCCACCACTGGCAACCTGTACTCTGATTTCTCTTTATGAGCTTGCATATTCTCTGGTATTTACTTTGTAGTTACCATGGGGCTTAAATCTAACATCCTAAATCTATAACAGTCTTGGTTACTTTGATACCAACTTACGTTTAATGGTATACACAACTTATGTTACGATACCCCTATACCCCTTTGTTCCCCCACCTTTATATAGTTCTTGTCACAAATTGCATGTTTATACATTGAGTCAAAAACCACTGATTTATCATCACATTTTATGCATTTGATTTTGGATACTTTAGGAAGTAAAAAGTAGTTACAAACCAAAAATACAATAGCATAGGCATTTATATTTACCCATGTCATTACTCCCACCAGAAATCTTTATTTCTTCATGTGACATTGATCTGTTATCTATTGTGCTTTTCTTTCAACATGCAAAACTCCCTTTAACGTCTCTTGTAGGGCCAGTATGGTGATGACAAACTCTGATCCTGTTTTAAAAGCATTACTTTACCAACTTCAATCAGTGCTTCCCACTTAATTCTGAATACATATTTTGGGTATACATTTCATTAATTTAATTGCATCTTCCTTGCATGATATGACAATTGAGAATAAAGGAAAATCTCAACATGGGACTTAAGCCTTTTTTAAGTTAGCTACTAAGAACACCTTATTCATAAGAATTTCCTTTGTCTTAGATAAACTCATATGTATGACATGTTCAACATGTTAAAATTTCATGGCACTTTTAATAAAAGATGTTAGGGGTACTTGCATTTCATGACATAGCAATGATTTAAATATTATATAGAATGAATGGATTAATGACAAAATTGAATAAACTCTGTAGAAAATAAGCTAGGACAGTTAATGTTAAGCATCTTTTTGCTTGAATTTCCTAGATATATGTTTGTCCAAATCAAGGCTTTAATTAATACCATGTAGAAATATTCTGGCACCAGGCAGGGCAGGATGTTAGGCAACCAAATCATGCTCTTCAGTGATTTAGTTTAATCTTAATGCTTGCCCTCACTGATTTTTCTGGGAGATCATTTTAGAATCCATCTGTGAAAATTTTCCAATTTTAGAAAACTGTTTCATTTGGAAACCATATGTATTTTCTGGCAAATGTGTATCCTGATAACATGTAGCATTGATTAGTACACACAATTCCTATTCAGTACATTATGTTCATTGTGTACTCATTCAAAGAACCATTTCTTCATTCTTTTTCAAGAGGGGGAAATTCGGCTCTCTCTTATCTTTTGTCTCAATCCTCCCTGTAATTTAAAGGGACAAAAATCACCCTAATTTTTGTGTTAGAGGGGAGATAAAAGGGGAGAAAATTTACCATGTCTTAAGTATGTTTTATAATTTTGCATCTTCTGTGTTCTTGGTGTCTTATTTTAAATACATGTGCATGAACAGAAACAGATACTTAGAGAAACAAAGCAATGAACACCTCAGTCATGGAGGGAACATACCTCTTCTCCTAAACACCACACACACACACACACACACACACACAGACACCTATAGTTTGAGAGCTCTGAACTAGTCGAATGATTGGCAAGTTGTGAGGAAAGCTGATTGGTAAATATTCAGGAACCTGGTTGTTAAAGAGTTGGTATCTTGAAATAGGCCAAAATTGGCAAACTTACATCATGGAATGCAACAAACCCTAAAAATGCTTTTTTTTTTTTTCCCCTGATAGAGCTGGTTTATCAGCATATCACTGGGTATAAGCAAAGATCTATCTAGGAGTATTCTCTGGCTGCATGACAAATGATTTTCCAGGGCTTATTCATTTTTCTCTATTTCCTTGTATTATTTAGGGGGCTTCTTTGCTGCTTTTAAAAGAGGAGCAAGAAGGTACTGTGTTAAGTATAGGCTAAGGATTTGTTGATCTGCCAGTGATCCTCCTTCTCTACCCCTCCACACTGTAAGGCCTACAATAATAATTAGTGGTGCTCGAATTTTTTGAGCTAGTAGTTTGTTTTGTTTTGTTTGACATAGCTGGGGTGATATTAGACAGGATCTTCTTGTCTAACACTTACTTTAAGTTTTACAGAAACACTAGTAAGAGCTACCACATAAAACCATTTTTAATTTTGAGAAGCTCATTTCATAGTCCTGAAAGCTATTAAGGCAATCCATAAAGACACACTTTATAAAATGCTATACTCTATCTGATAATATCTTGTTTCCTATTAATGTTCCTGATTAGAAATCATATCCATGTTTTCCTTGGCTATATTCTATGCCATTTAATTCCTTATCTTATAAAATAATATTTTATCTTATAAAATAATACTTTTTCACTCTTATAAAATACTTTTTATCTTATGAAATAATAATTTTTCACTCTATATCTGCACTGTTCAATGTGGTAATCACTAGTCACATGTGGCTATGTAATGCTATGTAAATGCACATTTAAAATTCAGTTCTTTAGTCACAATAGCCACATTTCAAGTGCTTAATATTCTCATGTAACTAGTGCCTTCTGTATTGGACAGCACAGACACAGACCAGTTTACAGAGTCTATCTTTTTCTTTAAAGGTCCAGGTGCTAAATTTTTAGGCTTTGTGGACCATATAGTCACTACTGTCATCTCTGCCCTTGTAGCACAAAAGCATTAATAGGCAAAATCTAAATGAGTGGACATGACTGTGTTCAAATAGAATTTTATCTACAAAAAGAGTTTCGTCCAGACCATAAAATTAATTTCAAAAGCTGGTGAAGAGGAGGCAGGGCAAGATGGCAGAGTGGTGAGGTATAGATTTTAGTTACTCCTCCAGGGCAGTAGGTAGAAAGCCAGGAACTGTGGGGACTGGACACCGCAGAGCAATTTGACTTTGGGCATACTTCATACAGCACTCATGAATGCATGGAACAGCTGAGATCAGCGAAATCTGTAAGTTCTCACGGCCAGGGGACCCATGCCCCTCCCTGCCAGGCACAGTCCTGTGGGAGAAGGGACCATCGGTGCTGGGAATGAGGAGGGAGAACTGCAGTTGTGGCCCTTATTGAAACCTCATATGGCTAATCCAAACTCCAAATGCAGATAGACTGAGACCAGACACCAGAAAATCCGGGAGCAGTCAGCCCGGCAGAGAGGAGATAGGGCTAGCAAAAACAGCAAGGAAAACCCAAAAATTAAAGTGGAGGCTTTTTGGAGTTCTGGTGAACATAGAATGGAGAAGAGCAGGGCTCAGGCAGAGTCAGGCTCATATGCAAATCCAGAAGGCCAGTTTCCCTGGCTGAAGAGCCAGTTTCTCTGCTTTCCTGATTGTTCCTTAATGGCCATAATCTCCTTGTCTCTTAGCATTTCAGTAGCCCATTAGATCTGCAAGGAGGGCTCTTCTTTTTTTTTAATCTTTTTATCTTTTTCTAAAACAATTACTCTAAGAAGCCCATTACAGAAAGCCTCAAAGACTTGCAATTTGGGCCCAGACAAGAGCAGAGCTAAGAGAGCTCTGAGACACAAGGCAATAAGTCCAGTGGCTGAGAAAATTTGCTAAACACCACAACTTCCCAAGAAAAGGGGGACGTCCCCTTGCAGCCATCTTCCTGGTGGGCTGGGAACACTACTGCCCGGCACCAGGGCCACAGCCCAGAGATGCCCAAACAACCCAGTGTGACGGGAAGTGTTTCCAACAACACAGGCACACACCACAATATCGGGTGTGGATAATAGCCTTTCCCGCACCCTCAGCTAATTGCCCCAGAGCTGGGAAGATGGAGCTGTGTGAAAAGGGGAAAATTAACACACCCCATTCAGCCATCCTTTCAGCAGACTGGGAATGCCCCTACACAGCCCTGCAGCCCAGAACTCCCTTGGGGAACGGTGCTCACCTGTGACATAGCACAGTCATCCCTCAGCAGAGGACCTAGGATTGCATGGCTTGGAAGAGGTACCCACATGCAAGTCCCAGGGACCATACGCCAATACCAAGGACTTGTGGATCAGTGGCAGAGACAAACTGTGATGAGACTGAACTGAAGGATTAGACTATTGCAACAGCTTTAAATCTCCAGGAACACCTGGGAGATTTGATTATTAAAGCCGCCCCCCTCCCTAACCGCTCACACACCCCATATGCAGGGCGGGCAACACCAACTACACACGCAAGCTTGGTGCACCAATTGGACCCCACAAGACACATCCCCACTCACCACAAATACAAAGTGGGGGAGAACTGGCTTGGGGGGAATAGGTGGCTTGTGGACACCACCTGCTGGTTAGAGAAAGTGTACTCTATGAAGCTGTAGATCTGACAAATTGGAGATAAGGGTTTGAATCAGTCTACATATCCTAAAAGAACCCTATCAAGTAAAGTAAATGCCAAGAGGCCAAAAACAACAGAAAATTTTAAAGCATATGAAAAAAACAGACGATATGGATAACCCAAGCCCAAACACCCAAATTTAAAGATCAGAGGAGACACAGTACTCGGAGCAATTAATCAAAGAACTAAAGGTGAACAATGAGAGCATAACACAGGATATAAAGGACATGAAGAAGAGAATGGCACAGGATAAAAAGGACATGAAGAAGACCCTAGAAGAGCATAAAGAAATTGCAAGAGTAACTAAAAAAATAGACAATCTTATGGGAATAAAAGAAACTGTTGACCAAATTAAAAAGATTCTGGATACTCATAGTACAAGACTAGAGGAAGCTGAACAGCGAATCAATGACCTGGAGGATGACAGAATGGAAAATGAAAGGACGAAAGAAAGAATGGGGGAAAAAAATCGAAATGGACCTCAGGGATATGATAGATAATATAAAACATCCAAATATAAGATTTGAAGTACTAGATATTCTAAACTGGAGAAGATCAAAATTTAGTTAAATATATATTCCTATTCTCAATAGAAACAAAGTATAAGATGGATAAAACTCTATATTAAGTAGGCACAAAACTATCATAACCTTTAATAATATTTTTATGTGTTCAATTTATAGTAAATGTAATCATAATTTATCACTATTTCCAAGGTGTATGTGGGGGTATGTGTGTGTGTGTGTGTCCTAGATATTATGTCTTTTCTCTTGTTCCTTCAATTTCATATATAATCCCAGAGCATCAGTTTAATGATAAACTAGGATACTCAGAAATATCACCTGGAGGATCAGATTTTTAATTAGTGTGCTTAGGGATAAAAATGGCTGTAACATTTTGCTTTTAGATTAAAGTTTTATTTGTCTCCACCATAAAAGTAATATACACACATTATATAAATTTAAAAAAATAAAAAATGTAGAAGACAAAAATACATGCTCATAGTTCTACCTCACAGAATGGCCATTAACATTGTATTTTATTCCATTGTATTTCCTTCCATTCTTTTAAATACTTTATTAATAGAGTTTCATTTTGTGTAAATATGAAATGTATAAACTTATCTTTAAAAATTTTCCTCAGACTAATATTAATGGCTGCATGGCATTTCATTGAGTGAAAATAAGACAGTTTACCTCAAAATTGCGTTATGGTTGTATATTTAAGATGTTTCTTTTGTTTTCTGTTTCTCATAGTGATTGGCAAAGTAATTATTTAGACTGTTTATCTGTGCATCCCATTAGCACAGAGTACTTCACTGGAAACATTATGTATAGTTATCACTGCAGGGAAATATCACCACAATTAGTGATAAAAATTAGAGTCATAAGAGAGAGAAAATTACTTTACAGCTGAGTGATCAGCATTCATATGATAATTTTATATTTAACATTTTGAGGAACCACCAATCTGTCTTCTACAGCAGCTGCACCATTTTACATTGCCACCAGAAATGAAAGTGTCCCTATTGTTCCAGTTGTGGTTTTCCATTTTTCTAATATTATTCCATCTAGTGGATGTTAAATAGTATCCCATTGTGGTTTTGATTTGCATTTCCCTAATGGCTGGTGATGTTGAGCATCTTTACATGTGTTTTTGGTCATTTGTACATCTACTTTGGAGAAACATCCACTCAAGATTTTTATCCATATTCTAACTGGTTTGTCTTTTTGTTGTTGAGTTCTAGGATTTCATTATATATAGTGGATTTTAAACCTATTTCAAGTTTGTGGTTTCCACATCTTTTCTCATGTTGTGTAGGTTGTTATTTCATTCCATGATGAAGTTGTTTGATACACAAAAGTTTTGAATTTTGATGAGGTACCATTTATCTATTTTTTCTTTTGTTGCTTTTGCTTTGGGTGTAAAGTCTAAGAAAACATTCCCTAACACAAGGTCCTGGAGATGCTTCCCCATGTTTTCTTCTAACAGTTTTTATAGCCCTGGTTGTTATATTTAGGTCTTTTAGACATTTTTAATTGATTTTTGTTTATGGTGTGTTATAGGGATCCACATTTATTATTTTGCAAATAAACATCTAGTTTTCCCAGGATCATTTCTAGAAGTGACTATTTTTTCCCAATTGAATGTACTTGACACACTTGTCAAAATACATTTGGCCATCCCGGGGATGAATCTGGACCTGGCATTGTGGGATTGAGAACATCTTGACCAAAAGGGGGATGCAAAATGAAATGAAATAGTTTCACTGGCTGAGAGATTTCAAATGGAGTTGAGAGGTCACCCTGGTGACATTCTTATGCACTATATAGATAACCCTTTTTAGGTTTTAATGTATTGGGATAGCTAGAAGTAAATACCTGAAACTGCCAAACTCCAAACCAATAGCGTTGACTCTTGAAGATGATTGTATAGTAATATTTATTATACAGTGGGTGACAGTGTGATTGTGAAAACCTTGTGGATAGCACTCCCTTTATCCAGTGTGGATGGATAAGTAGAAAAATGGGGACAAAAACTAAATGAAAAATAGGGTGGGGGGTGGCTTGGGTGTTATTTTTTACTTTTATTTTTTATTCTTATTCTTATTCTTTCTGGTGTAAGGAAAATGTGAAAAAATAGATTGGGGTAGACAGCCCAGAAGAAGATTGTGGCATAGAGAGGAGTGGAAACTAGTTAGTCCCCCTGGAACAACTAATAAACAACCAGGAACATCTAGTAAATAATCTGGAATAACTTCAGAGGGACAAATGTGATTGTCCACTCATCATACACCAACCTGAATTAGGAGTAATGCCCAAGATCGCAGCATAAAATCTGTAAGTAAAAACTGTGACTCCAAGCTAGGAGCCCCCTCCCCCAATGGCTCTAACTGCGAAGCCTCATGGTGATAGAAAGCAGCACTCTCCGAGCAAGTGAATATAGCTCAGCTGAGCTCCAACTGGGGTTTTACTTAACAAATGTGGACTGCTCAATACAGGCTATGAATCCCCAAGAAGCTTACAGAAGCTTTTGGTGATGACTGACCTTCTGGTTATGAATGCACAACTGTAGGATGGTGTGAATAATTGTTCACTGTGGATGATTGTAGAGTGTGTGAATATATCTCAATTAAACTATTTTAAAAAGATAAATGAACAATGGTGGGAGGAGAGGAATGGGATGTTTTGATTTTCTTTTTTATTTTCATTTTTATTTTGATCAACTGCAAGACTTAAAGCAGGTAAGACTTTGTTCCAGGCCACCTTACTTGATAGTTTGTTGTCTCATTCTGCTTTTTCCTGGAGCCTAGATTCTGGTAGGGTTTGAAAAGAGAAGAGTTTCCCAGGTCAGTCTTTCCTAGCTGGAAGTAGGCTGGGACCCATGAAGCAAGTACAGGCCAACTCCACACTACCATGCAGAGAGGCAAGGAGAGGGTTCAGCAAGTGTGCCAGGAGTTTCTCCTATGGTTCTTTGAAGCTGTGTATTCTTGTCTGATAAATGCAACCCTATAACTTTTGCTTAGTTTTGATGAAAGGGCTTTAATGCTCCTCTGCAACTTTTGCTTAGAAAGAGTTTGAACAATGGCTGCTCTCAGAGCCAGGCACCCCAGTGATCTGAAGTAGCTGATCAAAAACATTGACAAAGTGGATGTCATCAACATGGTGACAAAAGACAGCAGCTGGAAACTTCTGCCCAGAGGTTAAAAAAAATGAATAGTTCCCACTTATTCAGAACTCTGGAGGAAGGTAAAGACTGGAGAAGGATCCTACAAATGCTGAATCAAGAATGAGAAAAATTTCAGGTAAGAAACTTCCATCCAGGGCTGACAAGTCCTCACCCCTCACCCTCACTTGGTCCCATGGAACTTGGGAAGTACCCAGAGGCAGCAGCCGGGATCCCTCCCACCTCCTAACAGGGACACAAACTATAAAATCTCTCACTGCAGTGAGACAGATCCCCACCTATATCCAGACACACACCCAAGCCCACAGGAACCCCCAGGAGGATGTAAGATGCTGGGAAGGGTGGATTATAAAAGGACAACAAAGAGGAGTTTCAAAAATGGAGGATTAGGAAGGAATGGCAGACTCTTCCCAAAGCAGCAAGTAGCCAGGCAGAAACTGCAGAAATCTACTGTTTGGGGACCTAGAGGACAGAGGAGGACATCTTAAAGCCCAGATCAGTGAGAAACAAAGAGTCTGAGAAAGCATCAACAGAGACTGCAATTCCAACCATGGTTCCTGGTGCCCAACCCCCACCCTTGAGGAAAACAGCAGCAGGTTGCCCAATCCTTGCCTGGGGGACAGCTGCAGGTGGGCAGCAGAGGGAAACCTCCACAGCAGGTACAGAAGAGGACACAGCACCACACTGAGCCAGATTTTGACCAGTGAACGGGACACATGAACCCAATAGTCTCAGCCCTGCCTGGTCAGAAGCTGCTAGGTTCCAGGAGGCAAACAGCTTCTGAAGATGATTAAGTCACCAAAGAGCATCATCTGCTAGGAAGGCTGCAAAGTGCAAGGGAAAATTGCAGGGCTTCTCAGAGTCTCTCCAGACCCTATCCTAGGCCCATTGGACCTGGTCTACAACCACTGCATGGGCACCTGACCATGTTTTGACTGAGAAATGTAGACAAACCAACTGTCAAAGCAGTGCCCTAATACAAACTCAGGCAAAAACTGAATCCTATACAAGAGAGAGAAACCAACCTTTAGAATAGACCCATCAAGATAATCAAATGACCAGATATCAGCAAAAAATCACAAGGCAAACTAAAACTCAAGAAGAAATGGCCCAGTCAAAGGAACAGATCAAAAGTTGGAGGAGATGCAACCAAATCTCATGAATCAATTCAAAGAAATTAGGGAAAATATGTATAGAGATAAAGGATTTTAAGAAGACACTAGAAGAGCATAAAGAGAATGAAAGAATGCGTAGAAAAATAACAAACATTGTGGAAATGAAAGACACTGTAGACAGAATTAAAAATATACTGGAGACACACAGCAGTTGATTTGAAGAGGCAGAAAAAAGAATTGGTGAGTTGGAAGATAGATCAACCAAATTTGAATAAAGAAATGGAGAAGAAATGGAAAAATTTGAGCAGGGTCTCAGGGAAATGATTGACAACACAAAGGGCATAAATATATGCATCATGGGTGCCGTGGAAGGAGAAGATAAGGGAAGATAGCCAGGAAGAATATTAGATGTAATTCCTGAAAATCTCCCAACCCTTATAAAGGACATAAATATGCAAACCCAAGGAGTCCAATGTACCCCCAACAAAATAAATGTGAATAGACCCACTCCAAGGTGCAGAGTAATCAGACTCTCAAATGCTGCAGAGAAGGAGAAAATTCTGAAAGCAGCAAGAGAAAAGCAATTCACTACATGCAAGGGAAGCCAAATAAGACTAAGCTTTGATTTCTTATCAGACAGCATGGAGGTGAGAAGGCAGTGATACAATATATTTAAGGTACTGAAAGAGAAAGTTGCCAGCCAAGAATTCTCTGTTCAGCAAAGATGTCCTTCAAAAATGAGGGAGAGTTTAAAATATTCACAGATAAACTGAAGCTGAGGATTTGTTAATAAGAGACTGGCCCTATGAGCACTCCAAAAGAAAGTTCTGCCAGCATAAAAGAAAAGACAGGAGAGAGTCTGGATGAGGTACAGAATTGAAGAGTATTAGTAAGGGTAACTTAAAGGATAAAAAGAGAGAGAAAAAATAGATCTGACAAGTAAAAACCAAATGATAAGATGGTTAATTTAAGAAATGCCTTTACAGTAATAACTTAGAATATTAATGGATTAAACTTCCTGGTGAAAAGACACAGATTGGCAGAATGGATAAAAAATATGATCCATTTATATGCTGTTTACAAGACACTCATCTTAGACCCACAGATAGAAATAGGTTGAAATGGAAATGTTGGGAAAAGATATTCCATGCAAGTAGTAACCAAAAAACAAAAAACAAAACAGAAAACAAAAAAAAAAAAAACAAAAAACAAAAACACAAACACTGGGGTAGCTGTGCTAATATCAGAATATCAGACAACATAGACTTTAAATTGAAAATTTTCATAAGAGATATAGGACAGCATATATTAATACCAAGAAGAAATAACAATCACAAATATCTATGCTGCTGATCAAGGTGCCCCAAAGTGCATCAGGCAAGCACTGGCAAAACTGAAAGGAGTAATAGACGACTCTACCATAATAGTGGGAGACTTCAACACATCACTCCCTCCAATAGATAGAACATATAAACAGAAGATCAATAAAGAAACAGAAGCCTAAATAATATAATAAATGAACTACACATAACAGATATATATATATATATATACAACATTACACCCCCAAATAGGATATTCTTGCTTCTTGAGTGCTCATAGAATATTCTCCATGTTATACCATATGCCAGGGTAGAAAATAGGTCTTAATAATAATTTTAGAAAGATGGAAGTTATACAAAGCACTTTCTCTACTCATAATGTAATGAAGCTGGAAATCAATAACAGGCAGAGAACTGGAAAACTGACAAAAATATGGAGGTTAAACAACACGCTTTTAAAATCATCAGTGGGTCAAAGAAGAAATTGTAAGAAAAATTGGTAAATATCTTGAGATGAATAAAAACAAGAACACAACATATCAAAACTGATAGGATGCAGTGAAGGCAGTTCTGAGAGGGAAATTTACAGCTCTAAACACCTACATTAGAAAGGAAGAAAAAGCTAATACCAATGACCTTATTGAACAACTGCAGAAAAAGCAGCAAACTAATCCCAAAGAAAGCAGAAGGAAATAATGAAGATTGGAGCAGAAATTAATGAAATGGAGAATAAAAATACAATACAATTAAAATGTGGGCAAAATACATGAATAGACATTTTTCCAAAAGGAAATACCAATGTCTAAAAAGCAAATGAAAAGATGCTCATCTTCACTAGCTATTAGGAAAATACAAATCAAAACCAAAAGAGATATCATCTCACACCTACTAGAATGGCCACTAGTAAACAAACAGGAAGCTACAAGTATTCTAGAGGATGTGAAGAAATTGGAGCACTTATTCACTGCTGGTGGGAATGTAAAATTGTACAGCTGCTGTGGAAGATGGTTTGGCAGTTCCTCAGGAAGCTAAGTATAAAGCTGCCTTATGACCTGACAATCTCTCTACCTGGTATATACCCAGAAGATCTGAAAGCAGAGCACAGACATTTGCACACCAATGTTCATTGTGGCATTATTCACAATTGCCAAAAGATGGAAACAAACCAACTGTCCATCAACAGATGAATGGATAAACAAAATGTGGTATATACATATGGAAAATTATTCAGCAGTAAGGAGGAATGAAGTCCTGAAGCATGAGACAACATGGATGAACCTTGAGGACATTATGTTATTTGAAATAAGTCAGACACAAAAGGGCAAATATTGTATGACCTCACTGATGTGAACTAATTATATTGCATGAACTCATAGATATAAAATATAGAATATACATTACCAGGATGTATAATGAGGCAAAAGATTGGGAGTAGTTGCTTAATATGTGCAGAATGTTTAACTAGGTTAAACTCAAACATCTGGAAATGAACAAAGTTGATGGTAGTACATTATTGTGAGAATAGCAGTGCTGAATGGTGTGTGAATGTGCTGGAAGGGGGAAGTTTAGAGTCATGTATACCATCAGAAAGAAACTTGGGGGTTAAAACATGGGAATATATAACACAGTGAACCTTGTGGTGAACAATGTCCATGATTAACTATACAAATATTAAAAAGTTCTTCCATGAACTAGAGCAAATGTATGACACTCTTACAGGGAATTAGTAATAGAGGAGTATACAGGGAAAATGTACCTATTGCATACTATGACTATAGTTAACAGTAATATTTTAATGCTCTTTCATCAATAGTAGCAAATGTGGAGGAGGTGGGGCAAGATGGCAGCATAGAGAGGTATGGAATTTAGTTAGTCCTCTAGAGCAACTAGTAAATAGCCAGGAACAAGTAAATGGAACAGCTGTTGGGGGACATCTGTGACTGAACACACATTGTTCACCAGCCTGGAATGGGTGGAATGCCTGAAACCACAGCACAGAACTGTAAGTAAAGCTCCCCAAACTGTGGAGCTGGTGCTCCTCCCCACTGGCATGGCAGGCTGAGCTGAAACACTTCCTGTGGAAAAAAGAAGCAGGTTTCCTGGATCAAAGGGAAGTAACTCAACCAAGCTCCAATTGTGGTTTTAATTAACAAATTTGGACTGCTGAATACAAGCTACAAGCACAGATAAACTCAGAGCATGCAGGAAAGGAACCTGAGGTTCCTCCTGGCAGAGAGGAGGCAGGGCTGACAGAAAAAAAATACATAAATAAAAATAGGCTTTTGGAGATGACTGAGCTCAGAATACAGGAAAATGGTTTTGTCCCGAGAAAAGAGGCGCAGAGAACCAGGTAATAGTACCAGTTGACCAGCAAAACTGAGGGGCCTTGGACTGGCTCTGAAATGGGGCTTTATCTCTTCCTATTTTTTTTCTCTCATTCTAAGTAGCTCGTAGAGAAATCCTCAGACATTTTCAATTGTCAGTGTTGTCCAAGGCAAGACAAAAGACAAAGTCAAGTGTAGAAGTTAAGTCCCTGTTCTAGTTTGCTAATGCTGCCAGACTGTGGAACACCAGAAATGAATTGGCTTTTATAAAGGGGGGTTATTTGGTTACACAGTTACAGTCTTAAGGCCATAAAGTGTCCAAAGTAACACATCAACAATTGGGTACCTTCACTGGAGGGTGGCCAATGGCGTCCAAAAAACCTCTGTTAGCTGGGAAGGAATGTGGCTGGCATCTGCTCCAAGTTTCTGGTTTCAAAATGGCTTCCTCCCAGGATGTTCCTCTCTAGGCTGCAGCTCCTGAAAAATGTCACTCTCAGTTGCTCTTGGGGCATTTGTCCTCTCTTAGCTTCTCTAGAGCAAGAGTCTGCTTTCAACAGCCATCCTCAAACTGTCTCTCATCTGCAGCTCATGTCTCAGCTTCTGTGTACTCTTCAAAGTGTCCCTCTTGTCTGTAGCAAACTCGCTCCTTCTGTCTGAGCTTATATAGTGATCCAGTAAACTAATCAAGGCTCATGCTGAATGGGCAGGGCCACATCTCCATGGAAATTATCCAATGAAAGATCTCGCCCACAGTTTGAGTGATCACATCTCCATGGAAATTCCAGTCGAAAGTCTCCAACCCAATCACCAATACGTTTCCTGCCCACACAAGACTGCATCAAAAATAATGGTGTTTTGGGGGACATAATACATCTAAACCAGCATAGTCCCTAAAGTGTGTATCTTCTGTAAGAAAAGGGGGACAGAATAGACCTCCTCCAAAACACTAAGCAGATTGTCAAATGCCAAAGACAGAATTCTGAAAGCAAGAGAAAAGTGATCCATCCCACACAAGGGAAGCTCGATAAAAAAGCTTGCAGATCTCTCAGCAAGAAACCATGAAGGTGAGAAGGCAGTGGTATAGTTAAGGTACTGAAAGAGAAAAACTGCCAAGCAAGAATTCTATATCCAGCAAAACTTTCCTTTCATAAATGAAGGAGAGTTTAAAATATTCTCAGACAACCAGACACTGAATTTGTGAACAAGATATCCACTCTACAGGAAATACTAATGGGAGCACTACAGACAGATAGGAAAAGACAGGAGAGAGGTTTGGAGCACAATATTGGGTGATGGGAGCTCAATAATGTAAGTACATGGAGCAAAAGTCTGAGAATATGGTTGGAAGAGGAATCTTTGAGGCATGTAGGACACCAGAATGAAAGATAGAAGATAAAGACTGGGACTTTATAATTTAGTTAAACCTAGAGTGGTCAATGATTGTCATTAAATGTACAAATATGTTTTTACATGAGGGAGAACAAATGAATGTCAGTCTTGCAAGGTGTTAAAAATTAGGTGGTAAAAAAAAATGAGGTGGTATTGGTGACAAATACCACCTGAATGCAAACTAGTCTATAGTTAACAGTAATGTAATATGCTTCCATTAATTGTAACAAAGGCAAATACCAAAGCTAAATGTCTATAAGAGGGGGATATAAGTGAGGGGTATGGGATTCTTGGCATTGGTGTTGTTGTCTGACTTTTTATTGTATTTTATTTTAATTTTATTTTTTTCTTTTGCTGCTTTTTAGTTGTATTTTTTTCTTTTTTTTCTTTTTTTACTTTTTCTCGCCTTTTCTTTCTTTGTGGAATAAATGGAAATATCCTTATGTAGATAGTGGTGGTGAATGCATAACTATTTTATTCTACAGGGAACCATTGATTGTTTACTTAGGTTAGAATGTATGGTATGTGAATAAACCATTTAAAAAATAAACAGAGGTATACAAGTGCTGGAGAAAATGTTGAGAAAAGGAAATACCTAATCACTGTTTGTGGGGAAGTAGAACAGTGCAGCCCATCTGGAGGGCAGTGTTGTGGTTCCACAGGTAGCTAAGCATGGGTTTGCCATATGGTCCTGCAACTTGGTTTTGGGGTATATACTTGGAAGAACTGAAAAGAGGGACATGAATGGATATTTGCACAGTGGGGTTTATGATGTCAGTATTCACAATTTGCAGTGGTTGGATGTGACCTAAGGGAACATGAACTGATGAATGGAATGGGAAACTGTGGTGTATACATACAATGGAATATTGAACTGCTATAAGAAGGAGTGAAGTTGTGAGGTGAGTGGACATTGAGGACAGTATGTTGAGTGAGATAAACCAGAAATGAAAAGAAAAACATAATGCCTAACTTATATGGGCTAACTGTAATTTGCAAACTCTAGGTTATTAGGGGAAGGCTTTTTGTAAAGGTTCCTAGATTGTAAGCTCTTACAGCAGTTACGTCTATTCCTGAGCTGTGATGGCTGTTACTAAATTCTGAGATGCTGACTTCTTTTTGTATAACCTGGTCTGTCCCTGGAACTTTGGGTAGCTGTGTGACACCTGAGACTCAAAGCCAGATTCCAGCAGCTATGAATGTCAGCATTACCCCTACAGCAAATGTTAAAGAGTCTGAAAAAAGAGATCAGACTTCAATTAGAGATATAAATGAAATGGACTTGTTTAGGACTAAGGTAAATCAGACTAAAGGGAAAAGGACAATATTGACAGTGTTTTTTAAAACTTCAACTAATGTATGAGACCAAAGGAAGAGTTGTTTATTAGGTGCAAAATCTGTATTTTTGTAACACAGTGTATAATTTAACTTGTATGGTCAGTTTGTTCAAACAACACAATTATGTGGAACCTTGAATATAGAGTGAAATCTGGTTGGTTTGTACAGGTAAGTGTGAAGCCCCTATACATCCAAGAGTAATTTGGGCAGAGAATAAAAATTTATTTGTAAAGCCCCTTTGAGGGACTGGGGAAAAATGTGGAAACATTAATTTTCCCCACCTGGGAAATTAATGATATTCTCACAAGCATTGGAGCTACAAATTTAGAAAGCCAAGTTCTTGATCTTGGGGCTTGCCCTTATGAAGATTGTTACTGCAAAGGAGAGGCTAAGCCTACTTAAAATTTGCCTAAGAGTCACCCCTGAGAACCTCTTTTGTTGCTCATATGTGGCCTCTCTCTCTAAGTCAACTCTGCAGCTAAACTCCCTCCCTCCCCCCTACATGGGACATGACTCCCAGGTGTGTAAATCTCCCTGGCAACATGGGACATGACTCGCTGGGATGAGCTTGGCTCTGGCATCATGGGATTGAGAAAGCCTTCTTGACCAAAAGGGGGGAGAGAAATGAAAGAAAGTTTCAGTGGCTGAGAGAGCTCAAATAGAGTCAAGAGATCATTCTGGAGGTTATTCTTATGCATTATATAGATATCCTTTTTTAGTTTTTAGTGTGTTGGAATAGCTAGAAGGAAATAACTAGAACTGTTGAACTGCAGCAGTCTTCTTTACTCTTGATGATTGTATAACTATATAGCTTACACCGTGTGACTATAATTGTGAAAATTTTGTGGCTCCCACCCCCTTTATATAGTGTATGGGCAAACGGGTAGAAAAATGAAGGCAAAAAGTAAATGGATAATATGGAGGGATGGGGGGTATGGGATGTTTTCGGTGTTCTTTTTCACTTTGACTTTTGTTCTTATTCTTTTTTGTGCATAATGAAAATGTTCAAAAATTGATTGTGGTGATGAATGCACAACTATATAATGGTAGTGTGAACAATTGTACACCATGGATAATTATATGGTATGTGAATTTATCTCAATAAAATTGAATTAAAAAATGGCAAATCTACCACACCAATAATATGGGTCAATAATGGGAGGGTGGCATTAGCTGTATGGTAGGATTTAGATTTTATTTTTTATTTTTATTTCTTTTCTGGAATAATGAAAATGTTCTAAATTTGATCATGGGGATGTGATGATACTATGAGCCAGTGATTGTATACTTCGATGACTTGTATGGTGTGTAAATAGATCTCAGTAAAACTGCATTTAAAAAAAAGCAGTGATAAGCTATCAGACTGCACATGCCCAGATATTGGGGAACAACATCATATCCCACCCAGGCAACAGCAAACAGCACCAGTTGCTGGGTTGAGTACCTCACTTCTGCCTGCCCTGAGTCAGGGGGATGTGTGATGATAGCTACTGCTCAGGGAGTACAGTTTACTGGTATTTACCAGGATTTACCAGCCTCTTCATTTTACTTTTTCCTGGATGCTCCACCTTTTCAAAATGGTTGATTCAGACAGTTCATGCCTGCTTTATAGTTGTTCTGGTTGAGGGACTGATTCTTGGAACTCCCTACTCCACCATCTTCCCACAATCCTTCCTCTGAGCCAATAATTTTACCCTAATTCAAGCACATAAAAAAGTGCGCACACGCACACACAAAACAAAAGTTGGAAGACTACTAAACCATTTATTGTTAAGTTACACAGAAAATTGATGTAGCATGAGGAACCATTTTGGCAAACATGTAGTCACCCTAGACTTCAACAGTTCTGAGAATGGACTTCCTGGAGAATCAGAAAAAATAGCTCAATGTCATCCTTAATACATGCATGCCTCAGTGACTCATACTGTCTGTGTTCCTGAGTATACCTCCCTAGGAGAGAGAATCTGATTCATTCTATTTGTTTGGATCCAATACTGTACAAATTTTACATCAAGCCAACTTGTGGGAGAATGGACTCCCTCATGTCCAGTACCTCGGTTAAAAATTCCAGGTTGTCAGTAATGACCAAGTAGTGAAGTTGGCTTCATTTGATACACATGAAACAAGCCTATCAGGCCGTTTATGATCTGGCCTTTGATTGCCTGTTGACTGTATCTCATAATGCTCTCCTTGTTCATTTTATTCCGTATGTTATATTCTTTCTGTCCCTTTAAAATATCAAGCTTGAGGAGGCGGGGCAAGATGGCGGACTGGTGAGCTGTATGTTTTAGTTACTCCTCCAGGAAAGTAGGTAGAAAGCCAGGAACTGCGTGGACTGGACACCACAGAGCAATCTGACTTTGGGCATACTTCATACAACACTCATGAAAACGTGGAACTGCTGAGATCAGCGAAATCTGTAAGTTTTTGTGGCCAGGGGACCCGCACCCCTCCCTGCCAGGCTCAGTCCCATGGGAGGAGGGGCTGTCAGCTCCGGGAAGGAGAAGGGAGAACTGCAGTGGCAGCCCTTATCGGAAACTCATTCTACTGATCCAAACTCCAACCATAGATAGACTGAGACCAGACACCAGAGAATCTGAGAGCAGCCAGCCCAGCAGAGAGGAGACAGGCATAGAAAAAAACAACACGAAAAACTCCAAAATAAAAGCGGAGGATTTTTGGAGTTCTGGTGAACATAGAAAGGGGAAGGGCAGAGCTCAGGACCTGAGGCTCATATGCAAATCCCGAAGAAAAGCTGATCTCTCTGCCCTGTGGACCTTTCCTTAATGGCCCTAATTGCTTTGTCTCTTAGCATTTCAATAACCCATTAGATCTCTGAGGAGGGCCCTTTTTTTTTTTTTAATCCTTTTTTCTTTTTCTAAAACAATTACTCTAAGAAGCCCAATACAGAAAGCTTCAAAGACTTGCAATTTCGGCAGGTCAAGACAAGAGCAGAACTAAGAGAGCTCTGAGACAAAAGGCAATAATCCAGTGGCTGAGAAAATTCCCTAAACACCACAACTTCCCAAGAAAAGGGGGGTGTCCGCTCACAGCCATCATCCTGGTGGACAGGAAACACTCCTGCCCATCGCCAGCCCCATAGCCCAGAGCTGCCCCAGACAACCCAGTGTGACAGAAGTGCTTCAAATAACAGGCACACACCACAAAACTGGGCGTGGACATTAGCCTTCCCTGCAACCTCAGCTGATTGTCCCAGAGTTGGGAAGGTGGAGCAGTGTGAATTAACAAAGCCCCATTCAGCCATCATTTCAGCAGACTGGGCACCTCCCTACACAGCCCAGCAGCCCAGAACCGCCCTGGGGGGACGGCACTCACCTGTGTCATAGCACAGTCATCCCTCAACAGAGGACCAGGGGGTGCACAGCCTGGAAGAGGGGCCCACTTGCAAGTCTCAGGAGCCATATGCCAATACCAAGGACTTGTGGGTCAGTGGCAGAGACAAACTGTGGCAGGACTGAACTGAAGGATTACACTATTGCAGCAGCTTTAAAACTCCAGGATCACCAGGGAGATTTGATTGTTAGAGCCACCCCCCCCTCCCTGACTGCCCAGAAACATGCCCCATATACAGGGCGGGCAACACCAACTACACACGCAAGCTTGGTACACCAATTGGACTCCACAAGGCTCACTCCCCCACTCACCACAAAGGCTAAGCAGGGGAGAACTGGCTTGTGGAGAACAGGTGGCTCGTGGACGCCACCTGCTGGTTAGTTAGAGAAAGTGTACTCCACGAAGCTGTAGATCTGATAAATTACAGATAAGGACTTCAATTGGTCTACAAATCCTAAAAGAACCCTATCAAGTTCAGCAAATGCCAAGAGGCCAAAAACAACAGAAAATTCTAAAGCATATGAAAAAACCAGACGATATGGATAACCCAAGCCCAAGCACCCAAATCAAAAGATCAGAAGACACAGCACCTAGAGCAGCTACTCAAAGAACTAAAGATGAACAATGAGACCATAGTACGGGATACAAAGGATATCAAGAAGACCCTAGAAGAGCATAAAGAAGACATTGCAAGACTAAATAAAAACATAGATGATCTTATGGAAATTAAAGAAACTGTTGACCAAATTAAAAAGATTCTGGACACTCATAGTACAAGACTAAAGGAAGTTGAACAACGAATCAGTGACCTGGAAGATGACAAAATGGAAAATGAAAGCATAAAAGAAAGAATGGGGAAAAAAATGAAAAAATCAAAATGGACGTCAGGGATATGATAGATAATATAAAACGTCCAAATATAAGACTCATTGGTGTTCCAGAAGGGGAAGAAAAGGGTAAAGGTCTAGGAAGAGTATTCAAAGAAATTGTTGGGGAAAACTTCCCAAATCTTCTAAACACCATAAATACGCAAATCATAAATGCTCAGTGAACTCCAAATAGAATAAATCCAAATAAACCCACTCCGAGACATATTCTGATCACACTGTCAAACACGGAAGAGAAGGAGCAAGTTCTGAAAGCAGCAAGAGAAAAGCAATTCACCACATACAAAGGAAACAGCATAAGACTAAGTAGTGACTACTCAGCAGCCACCATGGAGGCGAGAAGGCAGTGGCACGATATATTTAAAATTCTGAGTGAGAAAAATTTCCAACCAAGAATACTTTATCCAGCAAAGCTCTCCTTCAAATTTGAGGGAGAGCTTAAATTTTTCACAGACAAACAAATGTTGAGAGAATTTGCTAACAAGAGACCTGCCCTACTGGAGATACTAAAGGGAGCCCTACAGACAGAGAAACAAAGAAAGGACAGAGAGACTTGGAGAAAGGTTCAGTACTAAAGAGATTCGGTATGGGTACAATAAAGGATATTAATAGAGAGAGGGGAAAAATATGACAAACATAAACCAAAGGATAAGATGGCTGATTCAAGAAATGCCTTCACAGTTATAACATTGAATGTAAATGGATTAAACTCCCCAATTAAAAGATATAGATTCGCAGAATGGATCAAAAAAAATGAACCATCAATATGTTGCATACAAGAGACTCATCTTAGACACAGGGACACAAAGAAATTGAAAGTGAAAAGATGGAAAAAAATATTTCATGCAAACTACAGCCAAAGAAAGCAGGTGTAGCAATATTAATCTCAGATGAAATAAACTTTAAATGCAGGGATGTTTTGAGAGACAAAGAAGGCCACTACATACAAATAAAAGGGGCAATTCAACAAGAAGAAATAACAATCGTAAATGTCTATGCACCCAATCAAGGTGCCACAAATTACATGAGAGAAACACTGGCAAAACTAAAGGAAGCAATTGATGTTTCCACAATAATTGTGGGAGACTTCAACACATCACTCTCTCCTATAGATAGATCAACCAGACAGAAGACCAGTAAGGAAATTGAAAACCTAAACAATCTGATAAATGAATTAGATTTAACAGACATATACAGGACATTACATCCCAAATCACCGGGATACACATACTTTTCTAGTGCTCACGGAACTTTCTCCAGAATAGATCATATGCTGGGACATAAAACAAGCCTCAATAAATTTAAAAAGATTGAAATTATTCAAAGCACATTCTCTGACCACAATGGAATACAATTAGAAGTCAATAACCATCAGAGACTTAGAAAATTCACAAATACCTGGAGGTTAAACAACACACTCCTAAACAATCAGTGGGTTAAGGAAGAAATAGCAAGAGAAATTGCTAAATATATAGAGACGAATGAAAATGAGAACACAACATACCAAAACCTATGGGATGCAGCAAAAGCAGTGCTAAGGGGGAAATTTATAGCACTAAATGCATATATTAAAAAGGAAGAAAGAGCCAAAATCAAAGAACTAATGGATCAACTGAAGAAGCTAGAAAATGAACAGCAAACCAATCCTAAACCAAGTAGAAGAAAAGAAATAACAAGGATTAAAGCAGAAATAAATGACATAGAGAACAAAAAAACAATAGAGAGGATAAATACCACCAAAAGTTGGTTCTTTGAGAAGATCAACAAGATTGACAAGCCCCTAGCTAGACTGACAAAATCAAAAAGAGAGAAGACCCATATAAACAAAATAATGAATGAAAAAGGTGACATAACTGCAGATCCTGAAGAAATTAAAAAAATTATAAGAGCATACTATGAACAACTGTATGGCAACAAACTGGATAATGTAGAGGAAATGGACAATTTCCTGGAAACATATGAACAACCTAGACTGACCAGAGAAGAAATAGAAGACCTCAGCCAACCCATCACAAGCAAAGAGATCTAATCAGTCAACAAAAAGCTTCCCACAAATAAATGCCCAGGGCCAGATGGCTTCACAGGGGTATTCTACCAAACTTTCCAGAAAGAACTGACAGCAATCTTACTCAAACTCTTTCAAAGCATTGAAGAAAATGGGACACTACCTAACTCATTTTATGAAGCTAACACCAATCTAATACCAAAACCAGGTAAAGATGCTACAAAAAAGGAAAACTACCGGCTAATCTCCCTAATGAATATAGATGCAAAAATCCTCAACAAAATACTTGCAAATCGAATCCAAAGACACATTAAAAAAATCATACACCATGACCAAGTGGGGTTCATTCCAGGCATGCAAGGATGGTTCAACATAAGAAAATCAATCAGTGTATTACAACACATTAACAATTCGAAAGGGAAAAATCAAATGATCATCTCAATAGATGCTGAAAAAGCATTTGACAAAATCCAACATCCGTTTTTGATAAAAACACTTCAAAAGGTAGGAATTGAAGGAAACTTCCTCAATATGATAAAGAGCATATATGAAAACCCCACAGCCAGCATAGTACTCAATGGTGAGAGACTGAAAGCCTTCCCTCTAAGATCAGGAACAAGACAAGGATGCCCGCTGTCACCACTGTTATTCAACATTGTGCTGGAAGTGCTAGCCAGGGCAATCCGGCAAGACAAAGAAATAAAAGGCATCCAAATTGGAAAAGAAGAAGTAAAACTGTCATTGTTTGCAGATGATATGATCTTATATCTACAAAACCCTGAGAAATCGACGATACAGCTACTAGAGCTAATAAACAAATTTAGCAAAGTAGCGGGATACAAGATTAATGCACATAAGTCAGTAATGTTTCTATATGCTAGAAATGAACAAACTGAAGAGACACTCAAGAAAAAGATACCATTTTCAATAGCAACTAAAAAAAATAAGTACCTAGGAATAAACTTAACCAAAGATGTGAAAGACCTATACAAAGAAAACTACATAACTCTACTAAAAGAAATAGAAGGGGACCTTAAAAGTTGGAAAAATATTCCATCTTCATGGATAGGAAGGCTAAATGTCATTAAGATGTCAATTCTACCCAAACTCATCTACAGATTCAATGCAATCCCAATCAAAATTCCAACAACCTACTTTGCAGACTTGGAAAAGCTAGTTATCAAATTTATTTGGAAAGGGAAGATGCCTCGAATTGCTAAAGACACTCTAAAAAAGAAAAACGAAGTGGGAGGACTTCCACTCCCTGACTTTGAAGCTTATTATAAAGCCACAGTTGCCAAAACAGCATGGTACTGGCACAAAGATAGACATATAGATCAATGGAATCGAATTGAGAATTCGGAGATAGACCCTCAGATCTATGGCCGACTGATCTTTGATAAGGCCCCCAAAGTCACTGAACTGAGTCATAATGGTCTTTTCAACAAATGGGGCTGGGAGAGTTGGATATCCATATCCAAAAGAATGAAAGAGGACCCCTACCTCACCCCCTACACAAAAATTAACTCAAAATTGACGAAAGATCTCAATATAAAAGAAAGTACCATAAAACTCCTAGAAGATTATGTAGGAAAGCATCTTCAAGACCTTGTATTAGGCGGACACTTCCTAGACTTTACACCCAAAGCACAAGCAACAAAAGAGAAAATAGATAAATGGGAACTCCTCAAGCTTAGAAGTTTCTACACCTCAAAGGAATTTCTCAAAAAGGTAAAGAGGCAGCCAACTCAATGGGAAAAAATTTTTGGAAACCATGTATCTGACAAAGACTGATATCTTGCATATACAAAGAAATCCTAGAACTCAATGACAATAGTACAGACAGCCCAATTATAAAATGGGCAAAAGATATGAAAAGACAGTTCTCTGAAGAGGAAATACAAATGGCCAAGAAACACATGAAAAAATGTTCAGCTTCACTAGCTATTAGAGAGATGTAAATTAAGACCACAATGAGATGCCATCTCACACCGATTAGAATGGCTGCCATGAAACAAACAGGAAACTACAAATGCTGGAGGGGATGTGGAGAAATTGGAACTCTCATTCATTGTTGGTGGGACTGTATAATGGTTCAGCCACTCTGGAAGTCAGTCTGGCAGTTCCTTAGAAAACTAGATATAGAGTTACCATTCGATCCAGCGATTGCACTTCTCGGTATATACCCGGAAGATCGGAAAGCAGTGACACGAACAGATATCTGCATGCCAATGTTCATAGCAGCATTATTCACAATTGCCAAGAGATGGAAACAACCCAAATGTCCTTCAACAGATGAGTGGATAAATAAAATGTGGTATATACACACGATGGAATACTATATGGCAGTAAGAAGGAACGATCTCGTGAAACATATGACAACATGGATGAACCTTGAAGACATAATGCTGAGCGAAATAAGCCAGGCAAAAAAAGAGAAATATTATATGCTACCACTAATGTGAACTTTGAAAAATGTAAAACAAATGGTTTATAATGTAGAATGTAGGGGAACTAGCAATAGAGAGCAATTAAGGAAGGGGGAGCAATAATCCAAGAAGAACAGATAAGCTATTTAACATTCTGGGGATGCCCAGGAATGACTATGGTCTGTTAATTTCTGATGGATATAGTAGGAACAAGTTCACAGAAATGTTGCTATATTAGGTAACTTTCTTGGGGTAAAGTAGGAACAGGTTGGAAGTTAAGCAGTTATCTTAGGTTAGTTGTCTTTTTCTTACTCCCTTGTTATGGTCTCTTTGAAATGTTCTTTTATTGTATGTTTTTTTTTTTTTAATTTTTTTTTTCATACAGTTGATTTAAAAAAGAAAGGAAAGTTAAAAAAAAAAAAAGGAAAACAAGGAAAACAATATGTAGTGCCCCCTTGAGGAGCCTGTGGAGAACGCAGGGGTATTGGCCTACCCCACCTCCATGGTTGCTAACATGACCACAGACATAGGGGACTGGTGGTTTGATGGGTTGAGCCCTCTACCATAGGTTTTACCCTTGGGAAGACAGTTGCTGCAAAGGAGAGGCTAGGCCTCCCTATAATTGTGCCTAAGAGCCTCCTCCTGAATGCCTCTTTGTTGCTCATATGTGGCCCTCTCTCTCTAGCTAAGCCAACTTGGCAGGTGAAATCACTGCCCTCCCCCCTACGTGGGATCAGACACCCAGGGGAGTGAATCTCCCTGGCAACGTGGAATATGACTCCCGGAGAGGAATGTAGACCTGGCATCGTGGGATGGAGAACATCTTCTTGACCAAAAGGGAGATGTGAAAGGAAATGAAATAAGCTTCAGTGGCAGAGAAATTCCAAAAGGAGCCGAGAGATTCCAAAAGGAGCCGAGAGGTCACTCTTGTGGGCACTCTTACGCACACTTTAGACAACCCTTTTTAGGTTCTAAAGAATTGGGGTAGCTGGTGGTGGATACCTGAAACTATCAAACTACAACCCAGAACCCATGAATCTCGAAGACAATTTTATAAAAATGTAGCTTATGAGGGGTGACAATGGGATTGGGAAAGCCATAAGGACCACACTCCACTTTGTCTAGTTTATGGATGGATGAGTAGAAAAATAGGAGAAGGAAACAAACAGACAAAGGTACCCAGTGTTCTTTTTTACTTCAATTGCTCTTTTTCACTTTAATTATTATTCTTGTTATTTTTGTGTGTGTGCTAATGAAGGTGTCAGGGATTGATTTAGGTGATGAATGTACAACTATGTAATGGTACTGTGAACAATCAAATGTACGATTTGTTTTGTAAAAAAAAAATAGCCAAATCATTTGATTACAACAGATCATCCTAGCTTGTATATAAAGTTTTTAAATAAATTTAAAAATAAATAAATAAATAAATAAATAAAATTCAATACCAAAAAAAAAAAAAAATATCAAGCTTATGCTTGCCTCAGAGCTATTGCATTTGCTGTTCCCATTGCTTGGCATGCATTTCTACCAGATCTTTCCATGGGAGGATCCATTCAGTATAAATGTCATTTGGTTGTCCTTAGTAATGTTGCCTACTCCACTTCAAATCTCTCTCTTTTAATTCACTCATTTTATTTTTCATAGTACTTAATATAACCTGACAATAAAGAGTTTATTTTCCTTTTTAATTTTTTATCATTTTCCCCCTTTTCTAGAATATGAACTCCTTAAGACCTGGGACTCTGTTTTGTTCACTGCTAGGTCCCTAGAAGAGTTGTGGAACAAGGGAAATAGAAAAAGGTAGTAGTTTACCAAATTCAAGTGCTTTCTGATGGTGAAGTTATTGGTATGAAATATATTAATATGAAATAAAAATCCCTTTTAGATACAAAAGGATATATGTATTAGAAACCCTTATTCCTATTATTGTTGGCAAACTGAAACAATAGAATAGCATTAACATTTATTTTTTATTTTTTTTTTTTTACTCCATTTTAACTTTTAATTGCAAAGTTGAGAATTTTTCATACATTTAGTGACAATTTCTTTGGGGAATTCTATATTAAAGTCTTTTGCTCATTTTCCTATGAAATTTTTCTTCCTCATTCTGAACTCTTTTTATAGCTAATGAACATTTTTTCCAGTTTGCCTTTTAAATTTTTTAAAGGAGTTTTTTTTTTTAAATTCAGTTTTATTGAAATACATTCACACATCATACAATCATCCATGATATGCAATCCACTGTCCACAGTATGATAACATAGTTATGCGTTCATCACCACAATCTATCTCTGAACATTTTCCTTACATCAGAAAGAACCAGAACAAGAATAAAAAATAAAAGTGAAAAAAAAACACCCAAATCATCCCCCCATCCCACCCCATTTGTCCTTTAGTTTTTATCCCCATTCCTCCACTCATCCATACACTAGATAAAGGGGGTGTGATCCACAAGGTCTTCAAAATCACACTGTCACCCCTTGTAATCTACATTATTATATAATTGTCTTCAGGAGTCCAGGCTGCTGGGTTGGAGTTTGGTAGTGTCAGGTATTTACTTCTAGCTATTCCAATACATTAAAGCCTAAGAGGTGTTATCTATATAGTGCATAAGAATGTCCACCAGAGTGACCTCTCGACTTCATTTGGAATCTCTCAGCCACTGAAACCATTTTGTCTCATTTTGCATCCCCCTTTTGGTCAAGAAGATACTCTCAGTCCCACGATGCCGGGTCTACATTCATCCCCGGGAGTCATACTCTGCGTTGCCAGGGAGATTTACACCCCTGGGAGTTGGGTCCCACGTAGAGGGGAGGGCAGCGAGTTCACCTGTCGAGATGGCTCAGTTAGAGAGAGAGAGGGCCACATCTGAGCAACAAAGAGGTACTCAGGGGGAGACTCTTAGGCACCATTACATACAACTTTAGACTCTCCTTTGTGGTAATGAGCTTCATAAGGGCAAGGTCCCATGCTCAAGGGCTCAGCACATCAAACCACCAGTCTCAATGTTTGTGACAACATACGCTAGGGGATCAGCATCTCAAAGTTTAGAGATAGGCCTTACAATTCAGGGATAGAGTTAACTGCTGTAAGAGCTTACAATCTAGGTACTATTACAATTATTGTGTCCACGTTAGGCTATGTTCTAAGATTCAATTCTGAGTTTACACATTGTAGTTAGTCCATATTGGTGAGGCATCATTGCTCTCACCATGTTTTCTCCAACACTTTTACTCCTATATATATATTTTCCTACAATTTTATAGACTTATATTCACATACCATACATTTATCCACAGTGTACAATCAGTTGTTCATGGTATCATCATAAAGTTGTACATTTATCACTACAATCAACATTTGAACATATTGATTACTACAAGAAAAATTGTTTTTTTTTTTTTTTTTTTTTTAGCAATAAGAAAAAATGTTAAAAAGAAAAATAACGTGTCATACAATACAATATACTACTAAGGACAGCAAATAACACCACTACCAAGAATCCCATATTACTCCCCTATATCCCTTTCTCATATACATTTAGCAATGGCATATTGCCTTTGTTACATTTAATGGAGGTATATTACAATGTTACTGTTGACCATAGACTCCAGTTTGCTTTGATTATGTTTTTTCCTGAATACCATCCCTTTTTCAAATTTCTACATGGTTGACATTCATTTGCTTTCCCACATGCAAAAACATTTTTATATTTGTATATTTAGTAACAGTCATTGGCCACTCCAGTTTTTGCCACGTTATACAGTCCCAGTCTTTATCATCTATCGTTACCTCTGGTGTCATACATTCTCCTATCCAACCTCTTTCAGCTTTACTCACAGACATCTTTGTTCAGTGTACTTACAATACCGTGCTACCATCACACAGCATTATGCTATCTATTTCTGGATCTATGCGATCAATCCTAAACATTCTGTAGTCCTTCAGCATCAAATGGCTGATCTCTGCCCTCTTTCTATCTCCTGGTCGCCTGTTTGTCAGCTTTTAACTCCCAAAGTTTGTTCATTAATATCTGTTCATATTAGTGAGACCATACAGAATCTGTCCTTTTGTTTCTGGCTAACTTCACTCAACATAATGTCCTCAAGGTTCAGCCACATTATTACATGATCCATGTCTTTGTTCTGTCTTACAGCTGCATAATATTCCATCATGTGTATATACCACAGTTTGTTTATCCACTCGTCCTTTGATGGACATTTGGGCTGTTTCCATCTCTTGGCAATTGTGAATAATGCTGCAATAAACATTGGTCTACAAATGTCTGTCTGTGTCTTAAGTTTCATTTCCTCTGAGTATATACCCAGCAATGGAATAGCTGGGTCATATGGCAAATCTATATTTAGCTTCCTGAGGAACCTCCATACTGTCTTCCAGAGTGGTTGCACCATTCTACATTCCCACCAACAATGAATAAGTGTGCCTCTTTCTCCACATCCTCTCCAGCACTTGTCATTTTCTGTTTTTTGGATAATGGCCATTCTGGTAGGTGTGAGATGATATCTCATTGTGGTTTTGATTTGCATTTCCTTAATAGCCAGTGAAGTTGAGCATTTTTTCATATGCTTTTGAGCCATTTGTATTTCCTCTTCAGAAAAATGTCTGTTCATGTCTTTTGCCCATTTTTTAATTGGATTGTTTGTCTCTCTGTTATTGAGATGCAGGATTACTTTATATATTCGGGATATTAAACCCTTATCTGATATGTGGTTTCCAAATATCATCTCCCATTGTGTAGGTTGCCTTTTGACTTTTCTGACAAAGTCCTTTGATGTACAAAAGTGTTTAATTTTGAGGAGATCCCATTTGTCTATTTGTTCTTTGGTTGCTCGTGCCTTGGGTGTGAGGTCTAAGAAACCACCTCCTTTCACAAGATCTCTAAGATACTGTCCTACATTTTCTTCTAAGAGTTTTATGGTCTTGGTGCTAATGTTTAGGTCTTTGATCCACTTTGAGTTAATTTTGGAATAAGGTGTGAGATGGACATCCTCTTTCATTCTTTTGGAAATGGATATCCACTTCTCCAAACACCATTTATTGAACAGGCTGCTCTTTCCCAGTTGCTTTGGCTTCACTGCCTTATCAAAGATCAGTTGTCCATAGATGTGAGGGTCTACTTCTGAACACTCAATTCGATTCCATTGATCAGTATATCTGTCCTTATGCCAGTACCATGCTGTTTTGAGCACTGTAGCTTTGTAATATGCTTCAAAGTCAGGTAGTGTGAGACCTCCCACTTCATTCGTCTTTCTCAAGACATTTTTGGCTATTCGGGGCACCTTACCCTTCCAAATAAATTTAGTTATTGGTTTTTCTATTTCTGTAAAGTAAGTTGTTGGGATTTGAATTGGTATTGCATTGAATCTGTAAATCAGTTTAGGTAAAATTGCCATCTTAACTATATTTAGTCTTCCAATCCATGAACATGGTATGTTCTTCCATTTTTTCAGGTCTTGTTCAATTTCTTTTAGCAGTTTCTTATAGTTTTCGATGTAAAGGTCTTTTGTGTCCTTGGTTAAGTTTATTCCTAAATACTTGATTCTTTTGGTTGCTATTGTAAATGGGATTTTTTTCTTGATTTCCTCCTCTTGTTGCACATTACTTGTGTATAGGAACACTACAGATTTTTGCGTGTTGATCTTGTAGCCTGCTACTTTGCTGTATTCATTGACTAGTTGTAGTAGCTTTGCTGTAGATTTTTCCGGATTTCCTACATATAGAATCATGTCATCTGCAAATAGTGAAAGTTTTACTTCTTCCTCTCCAATTTGGATGCCTTTTATTTCTTTTTCTTGCCTAATTGCTCTAGCTAGAACTTCCAGCACAATGTTGAATAGCAATGGTGATAGTGGGCATCCCTGTCTTGTTCCTGTTCTTAGAGGAAAAGCTTTCAGTCTCTCCCCATTGAGTGTGATGTTAGCTGTGGGTTTTTCATATATTGCCTTTATCATGTTGAAAAAGTTCCCTTCTATTCCTATCCTTTGAAGTGTTTTCATCAGGAAAGGATGTTGAATTTTGTCAAATGCCTTTTCTGCATCAATCGAGATGATCATGTGGTTCTTCTGCTTTGATTTATTGATGTGGTGTATTACATTAATTGATTTTCTTGTGTTGAACCAGCCTTGCATACCTGGAATAAATCCCACCTGGTCGTGGTGTATAATTCTTTTAATGTGCTGCTGGATTCGATTTGCGAGTATTTTGTTGAGGATTTTTGCATCTATATTCATTAAAGAAATTGGTCTATAATTTTCCTTTCTTGTAGTATCTTTGCCTGGTTTTGGTATTAGGGTGATGTTGGCTTCATAGAAAGAGTTAGGTAGCTTTCCCTCTTCTTCAATTTTTTTGAAGAGATTGAGCAGGATTGGTACTAATTCGTTCTTGAATGCTTGGTAGAATTCACATGTGAAACCATCTGGTCCTGGGCTTTTCCTTTTTGGGAGCTTTTTGATGACTGACTCAATCTCTTTACTTGTGATTGGTTTGTTGAGGTCATCTATTTCTTCTTGAGTTAATGTTGGTTGTTTATGCTTTTCTAGGAAGTTGTCCATTTCATCTAAGTTGTCTAGTTTATTAGCATATAGTTGCTCATAGTATCTTCTCATTATCTCCTTAATTTCTGCAGGGTCGGTAGTTATATTTCCTTTACCATTTCTGATTGCATTTATTTGCATCTGCTCTCTCTTTTTTTTTGTTAGCCTAGCCAGTGGTCCATCGATTTTATTGATTTTCTCAAAGAACCAACTTCTGGTTTTGTTGATTCTCTCTATTGTTTTCCTGTTCTCAATTGCATTTATTTCTGCTCTAATCTTTGTTATTTCTTCCCTTCTGCTTGCTTTGGGGTTAGTTTGCTGTTCTTTCTCTAATTCCTCCAGGTGAGCAGTTAACTCTTCAATTTTTGCTCTCTCTTCTCTTTTAATATAGGCATTTAGGGCAATAAATTTCCCTCTCAGCACTGCCTTTGCTGCATCCCATAAGTTTTGATAAGTTGTGTTTTCATTGTCATTTGCCTCGAGGTATTTACTAATTTCTCTTGTAATTTCTTCCTTTACCCACTGGTTTTCTAAGAGGGTGTTGTTTAGCCTCCATATGTTTGTGAATTTTATGACCTTCTGCCTTTTATTTATTTCCAACTTCATTCCATTGTGGTCTGAGAAAGTGTTTTGTATAATATCAATATTTTTAAATTTGTTGAGACTTGCTTTGTGACCCAACATGTGGTCTATCCTAGAGAATGTTCCATGAGCACTTGAGAAAAAAGTGTATCCTGCTGTTGTTGGGTGTACTGTTCTATAAATGTCTGTCAAGTCTAGTTCATTTATCATACAATTCAACATCTCTGTTTCTTTAGTGATCCTCTGTCTAGATGTTCTATCCATTGATGAGAGTGGTGTATTGAAGTCTCCAACTATTATTGTAGAGGTATCTATTTCTCCTTTCAGTGATCGCAGTGTTTGCCTCATGAATTTTGGGGCATTCTGGTTTGGTGCATAAATATTTATGACTGTTATGTTTTCTTGATGAATTGACCCTTTTATTAATATATAGTGTCCTTCTTTGTCTCTTTTAATTGTTTCACTTTTGAAGTCTAACTTGTCTGATATTAATATAGCTACTCCCGCTTTTTTCTGGTTGTTGTTTGCATGAAATATCTTTTTCCAACCTTTCACTTTCAGTCTATGTTTGTCCTTGTGTCTAAAGTGAGTTTCTTGTAGACAGCATATAGATGGGTCCTGTTTTTTAATCCATTCTGCCAGTCTGTGTCTTTTTATTGGGGAGTTTAATCCATTTACATTTAGTGTTATTACTGTAAGGGCAGTACTTTCTACTACCATTTTGTTTTTTGGAATTTATATGTCATATCTTATTTTTTCCTCTCTTTTTACCTTTCCTGATAATCTTCATTTCTGCACTCTTCTCCAACTCTCTCTCTCCTGTCTTTTCCTATCAGCCTGTAGCACTCCCTTTAGTATTTCTTGTAGTGCTGGTCTCTTATTCACAAACTCTGTCAGTGTCTGTTTGTCTGAAAATGTTTTAATCTCTCCCTCATTTTTGAAGGAAAGTTTTGCTGGATATAGAATTCTTGGTTGGCAGTTTTTCTCTTTCAGTATCTTAAATATATCATGCCACTGTCTTCTTGCCTCCATGGTTTCTGCAGAGAAATCTGTACATAGTCTTATTGACTTTCCCTTGTATGTGATGGATTGCTTTTCTCTTGCTGCTTTCAGAATCCTCTCTTTGTCTTTGACATTGGACAATCTGACCAGTAAGTGTCTTGGAGTAGGTCTATTGGGATCTATTCTATTTGGGGTACGTTGTACTTCTTGAATCTCTAATTTTCTGTCTTTTATAAGAGTTGGGAAATTTTCAGTGAATATATCTTCTATTACTCTTTCTACCCCTTTTCCCTTCTCTTCTCCTTCTGGGATACCCATAACACGTATATTTGTGCGTTTCATGTTGTCACTCAGCTCCCTAAGACCCTGCTCATATTTTTCCATTTTTTTCACCAGCTGTTCTTTTGTGTGTATGAATTCGAATGACCTGTCTTCCAGTTCACTGATCCTTTCTTCTGCCTGTTCAAATCTACTGTTGTGTCCCTCCATTGTGTTTTTCATCTCCTCCATTGTGGCCTTCATTCCCATGAGTTCTGCCATTTGTTTTTTTAAGTTTATGAATTCTTCTTTATGGTCAGCCAGTGTCTTCTTTATATCCTTCAGCTCTTTTGCTATATCTTCCTTCATTTCATCAAATTTATTTAGCATTAGTTGCCTCCACTCCTGTGTCTCAGCTGAGCTATTAGTTTGTTCCTTTGGCTGGTCCATGTTTTCGTGTTTCCTGGTATGGCTTGTTATCTTAAGTTGTCTAGGCATCTGATTCTCTTGATTAGTTTATTTTGGAGCTTGTTTTCTGTCTTTTACCTAGTGGTTTTCTTGTTGGTTGGCTTTGTTCTCTGGCCTCTGTTATTCAGTTCAACTTATTCTAGACCTCTAACTTAGGTTCTATTTAGTTGATCACAATTTTTCCCCTCTTGTTTTTTCTGTTTCTTGCTCTGCCTCTATGTAACCTTTTTGTGAGTGGGTCTCCTTGGATATGGTCGACCCTAGTCAGATTTTCCCAGTCCAGTGAGGCCCAGGTCTCATTGGGAGGGTATGGAGTTTTCCTGAGAATGAGACCCTCCTATGAGGCCTTTAGAATTGGTGCTTTTCCTCTCCTGTCCAGCAGGTGGCGCTGGCCAGCCCGCAGCTCCCCCACCAGTGTAAGGAGGTATGGAGCCTTTAATTCTCCTGGTGACTCTGAGCCTGTCAGGGGCGTGGCTGACTGAAGCTGGAATCTGAATTCCAGCCCCTGGGGTCTGAATTCCCAGAAGGAGGACTGCCAGTTGAGCTGGGCCTCCCTCCACTCTCCCAATCCTCAGACCTCCAATTGTCTCTCAGGGACACTATTCCCTTCTCCTCTCTCGTCTTTGGGGCCTCTCCAGGTAGATTCCTTGGTCAGCCTGAGTTACCAATTAAAGATGGGGCTGGAGGCCTTCAGTAGTGAATACGGAATTCAAAGACACTGTGGGTACTCTTGTCTCCCCTCAAGCCCAGCCTAGTCCCTCAACCTGGGCTTTCCGATAGAAAATAACCACATATATTACTTTTAGATAAAAAAAAAAAAAAAGTAGAAAAGAAATCAAGAAAAAGAAAAAAGGGAAAAAAAAAAAAGAGTCTCTTTTAAATGTCTTTCCCCAGCCTGGAAGTTTTGTCAGTGTCAGAATAGAGCATTTAAAGATATGCTTTGGGCTATTGTCTGATAATTACTCTCCAACTGCTTCAGTTCCACCCCTGCCAGGGGCTATTGAAATGCAAAGAGATAAGGGATCAGTGAGAAGCCAGAAGGGACAAAATGTAAGGGAAAAAAAAATGGCTTTTTTGGAGTCTGGGAATGGGTGCCCGCTTTTACGTGCCCCCACTTCTTGGAGCCCAGCCCTGCTTTAGCACCCCAGCTCCCAAAGTTAGTTAATTAATTTGTTAATTAATTCTGCAGTTGAGGCTGGGTTGAGCCTCCCTTCTTGCCCTCAGCAGATTGCTGTTTTTTGGTTCTTTCCCCCCCCCCTTTCAGGAAGCCGGCAGCAAGACAGTCTGTGAGGTCTGGGTGGGGAGGGGCGCCAGACCCCTGGTCCGGGGAACTTACAATGTTCGCTGCGATCTCAGCTTTTCCTCCAATTCCAAACTTGAGTCCAATGTGTGACTGGTTACTGGAGACCCCGAAAACGCTGTTTCATATAGTTCTTGGGTAACTGCCAGCTGCTCTAGGGGAGAGACGAAATTCTGCTCCTCACCACTCTGCCATCTTGCCTCTCTCCCCAGGTCGCCACACTCCAGGCCCAGTTGATAAAGCTCTCACTGGCTTTCTTCTACCACAGAGAGCAAGGTGAGACGGTGAGATCGGGGGACTACGGATTGCCCAGAAAACCTCCAATGCTCCTTCTGCCTGGAAAGCTTCTCCCTAACATTTATTTTTATTTAATGTCTTTTCCAAAACAGTATAAAAGGTCATATGCAATTTTTCCAGATCTTGATGCCATGGGTAGGAATCAATTTTACAAATATATTGATTTGGTCTTCATTTAGATTTAAATGAGTTATTGTTTCCAGGCTACTTTTAAAACATTCTTTTCTTTTCTAGTTTTTCTAGAAGGAAAAATTAGTAAACTTTCAGGAATTCAAAAATGGTTCTCCACATATATCCTAGCATGAACTATTCCTTACTTAAGATGCTGATTCCTGAAGTGGTTTTTCTTGATCAAAAGTAATTTTTAAGGGTTTTGAATTCCTTCATTGTGACAGGTTTAAATTGCTTGAACCTCAAACAGATTTTTTTCCTTCTGTTTTGTTTCTTCTGTCATTTTAGCATCTAGCCTTCATCATAAAGCGGCAGACTTAGGGTAAACAGAGCAACACGTAATTTTAAGCCAATGACAGCAATCAAAGGCAACTTACACAGAGACTGCAGAAAGCTGCTGGAAGGCCTTTTCTTTTTCCATATTTCTTCTTTCTCCATTACTCAAAATGTGTGAACAGGGGGCCTTCACTCTCTGTGTTTTAAACATTGGCAAAGAGAATCTTGCAAGTCAAATACATACGGCACCATCCTGTAATGTAGCTCCAGTGCAGTTTCCAATTTGAAACTGATTATGGTGGTATAAATTTGTATGCCTATAGTACTTACTGCTGACACTTGGAGGACAAAATCCTTTTTGATAAGTGACCTGGTCTTACTTTCATATTCTTGACATTATGAGATTTTTAGATAATTTTTTAGACTCCTGGTATAAACAAGGGATTTGGCTGACCAGTCCTTGGGGAGCCAACATTCAATAGAATAGTGAATTCCCATTTTGTCTCTGGGTAATGTGTACCAACTACTTTCCTGTGGGAGGGTTTCCTCTATTATTTTGAATTATTTGGCCCTTTTGAAAATGAAGAAAATCACTTATTTTCAGTCACATACTAATCACTCTGAATACATTGCTAAACTATTGTTTTTCAAAAAATTTGGTCCCTTTATGTCCATAATTTGAGCATTTAAAAAACTCAGAAGTATCTTGCCTATATTAAACTTCAAACTGAAGTTATGCCTTGAAAAAGTTTTTGTCTTCCTCTCTCAAGATTTATAACAGTTTTTCTTTGTATTCCCATTGCTTTAAAACTTGTCACAATAAAACAGAATACACAACTGTTCTGGTATGGCACAAGAATGGTTTCCTATGATTCCCTTAATTTTAGGATGTGGCTTGACTGTTTTGGCAAGCAGGACAAATAATTGAGGGCATCTTTTCTTTTTTGAGGGCGTCTGTATTGCTTTGGGCTGATAATAGAAACTGTAGAGAGACTTCCCCACAGCAAATGCCATTTGTTAATTAAGTGCATAGGGAGGCAATATGGGACCTTGTGAACTGCATCATTGAAAGAATCACCTCTAAATACACGAAATTAGCAGCACCAAGTTCTTTGTAGTCAGTTGTCAATCCTCATTTACTGACAGAGGTTAAATTCTTTAATGGAGAAAAAGCCAAAAATTTTGGCTGGTCCATTATGGTGATTCTAGCAGACACTTGAAGTTCTAATTTCTAGTACCAGCCAACATGGGCAAAAGGTAGCCAAGATGGATAACTTGGGTCTTTAGAAGGCCTCTCTTGACTGACTGAAAGAGTGATTTAACAAATGAGTTGCAGAGAAAGACCACACAGCCTCTCTCTAGTCTACAAACTCCCACCCTCCTAACATCCCCTAGTGGGTTCACAGTGCCTACTTTTTCAGTTAGACTGAGGAAACTGCCAAGGCTTGAACTGCAGAAATCAGTATTTGAGTAATGAGTAACTCAATTCTACTTAGCTTTGGGATGTAGCCAGCTTTGCCCCAACTTGGCAGGCCTTTGAACATTCTTTTTGAGTCATATATTGCAACTGTAACTCAGTCAAACACACTGACACAATTCTATGTTTTGTGAATTCCACTCAGAGGATGATTTTATTTTAGCTGATCCCATCAGTGTGTTAGAAATGTACACTATAGAATGTTTATGTATTAATTTATATGCATTTTATAATTGAAAGCAGTTGTTTTCACATGGCTTTATGTTTCTTGCTTTCATAAAGTCCCCAGTGAGTTATTAAACCAAATCTAATATCCTTATCACTGTGGGGGCCTATTTGTAGCAATTGATACTATAGATCAAGGGACTGAGAATGGGGTCCATAGGTTAGAGTTAATGTTGCTAGTTAATTGTTTAAATAAGGATGTGTGATATAGAGTGATGAATGAGAGCCTTCATTTGAAAACAGTGGACTCTTATTGATTTGGGCTTAAGCAGGAGAAGCCTGATTACTATCAGGCATGTTTCATTTAGCAAAGAATATGGAGTTTAAAGAAAAGTTGAATATGCAAAGTGGCAGTGATGAGTCTGGCAGTTACAGTAAGAACACCTTAAGGGAGGATGTATTAGAAATCAAAGTTTCTGTTATCTTTTATCATATTGTGGTTTTAGGTTTTAAGTTTGGACTGAAGATGTAATTTTTACCATTTCTTTATGATATGTGTTCATATAATAAAGGGGATATAATCCACTAAGAATTAATAGGATGTTATTTTCCCATAAAAAGGGTAATGCCTGATTTGTAATATTCTCTCTGTCATTTCTATTATATGCCTCTACTTAATGAAATGATCAAGACCCTCTAAATAAATGGAAAACCTGGAAGGTGGTTAAATTAAATGAGCAATACATGCTGAATCTCAGAGGAAGGAATATTTGCACATCATTTACCCTTTTGAGGGAGGGCATGGAGAAATGGACCCAGGTGGCATTATAGCAGTGATTCTCAAAGTGAGGTCTGAGAGCCAGTGAATTAGTTACTATGGCAGCTTGTAAAACAAGCATATTTCTAAACTCTACCACAGACATGCTGAATCAGATTCTCTGAGGGATGAGTTCAGGAAACTGATTGTTTCAAAAACTTGCCAGAAAATTCTAATGCCTACTCAAAGTTAGTGATGTACCCCCAAAAACAGTGTTTGGCTCCATATCAAGCTGGCCCCAATCAGGCCTAATTTCTAGCTGAATCCCAAGGATTTTGCAAAAGTTTTTGAGAATGCAGTATATGTCTATGGATAGGTATGAATTTGAGTACTCTGAATTTGCATCAACAGATGCAAATACCAATTTATTTCCTCTAATTAGAATTTCTTAGTTTAGTCAGAAAACCGGGTGATATTCCATTGAAGAAACATAAGGCTGTGTTTCGATTTTTTTGCGAATCTTCTTTTCCCAAGCACATGCAGATGTTATAATTTTGCTTCTATATGTGGTAATCTAACATGGAGTTCTAAATAATATGGGAATGTAATTTGATTGCCATCTATCCTGGAGTACACATGTATGAGAAAAGCATGGAATTAAGTTCATGATGTCATTTTCCGGGTGGTGAGATTTGGGGTGAGTTTTGTTTATTTTGCTGTTATCTTTATATTTTTATTTATAAGTTTCTTATAATGAGCAAGTATCTCCCTTCCTCCACCTAACCTCCATTCTCAAAGAGGAGGGTGTGTGGTATAAAGCTCTCTCAGGAGTGGGATTGGGTAGCACCTCCCAGATGATCATTTTTTTATTTTTTGGTTCAGTGGTGTGCAATATAAGTTTCACTATATTTTTGCACTTTTTCAAGACAGAACAACATAAAATTTATACTTATTAATATCTGTTCCAACCCAAATTAGCCCCAAGACCAAAGAACATGCTGGGCATAAAGTTACCCATGAGTTTAATTTGGGACTTACAAAACAGGACACAGTTCTTCCCTGTGGCAGGTCAGGAAAGTGAAGTCAGGAGTATGTAGAGTGGGGTGATTTTTCACTTTACCAACAACAGCAGAGGGGATAGTCTTAGTGGCAGTTTCCAATTCTCCAAGAGAGTTGCTTTTCAACATAACATCATCAATATAATGAAAGAGAGTGACCTGTGCTGGAGGTTTCCACATTTTAAAATCTTGATCTACCAAACCATGGCCGATAGTGGGACCATGAAGATATCTTTGTGGTAGCAAGGCAAATGTTCACTGTTGACCCCCACCCCTTGTGAAGGCAAATGCAGGCTTGCTGGAGGGATTTAAAGAAATACTAAAAAGGGCATTAGCAAGATCTAACACAAAATGAAACTGACTGAATTGAGCATCTATGTCCCACAACAAAGTAGCTACATTTGGTACAGCTGCAAACCAAGGAGAAGTTACTTTGTTAAGTTCTCTATAATCAATAGTCATTCACCAGGCACCATCAGGATGTTTCAATGGCCAATCTGGGCTAAGTGTGCTGTGAGTGGGGATTGTAATGCCCACTCTTTCCAATTCATTAATGATGGCAGTGATTTGTTGATGGCCCTCTGGTAACTTATTATTGATGTCCTGCAACTGTGTGTCTGGGGGAGGGGTATCTTACTGGTGACTAATTAGCATGTCCTGTTTGAACAGTTTTGACCACCTGGCACCAGAGACAGAATTCACCTACAGTAGTTTGCACAGTGATATTCTGTCTTTTGCCAGCTAATAACTGTTGTTGTGTTGCTTTAATACATTTTCCATATATTAGGGTATATTCTGTTCCATTATTCACCAGTGCCCAAACCCTACGTCCATTAGTGGGGGACCATGATGTAGGTAACTCAATATGTGGCTTCCAATCCTCAGTGTCCCCATATATTGGTCTTATTTGGTGATCTTTACCTGCCCCCTGTGTGAAGGGAAAAAGGGCTTGCCATGCCTCCTTGGCAGGGAGAGTGGGTTGCTCTTTATAAGTAAAGGTCAAGTTTTTCGGCAACACTTCTATTCTCCCTCTGGTAATCTGGTTCTAAATTTGATGTATCTCTGCTTTTTTTGGTAACCTGCTCCATAACCTTACTAGCATAGGGTCTGGCTGCCTATCAATATCTTTAATTTTAGTGCCAGCAGCTATTAGGTCAACCCACATCTGTCTACATGACACACAGTTTGGACTGTCATGTCTCTTTGGGGCACAGCCCATATCCCTAATTCCAGTTCCTTTTCACCTTAGGTATTCAGATTCCCCTAGATCTGCTACTATTTGGGCATCCCATGTGATGGGTTGCCCCACCAATGTGCTAAGAATGGGCACCAGTGTCCCATACCATTGATTTAGGGCACTATGTAAGATTGTGTTTTTTATATCCATGATGGAAGTTTCATTATCTGGTCCCACAAAGTTGGCAGCATACACTGCATGTTAAATTCCTAGCCCCCTTAGTATATCTTGTAATTCATCAAGCATGTTCCAATGGGAGGTGACCTGGGGCATGTCCCTCACATTGGACCAAGTTTCTTTACTCTGAATCACTAGCCAATTTAATAGTGAGCTGGACTCAGGTCAAGTGACTAAGGAATATATACACTGGCAGAGGGAAGGGTGAAAGGTAATAGAGGCCAATTTGTTTATTTCATGTCCTGAAAGCAGTATTCCCTCTGCACCAGTGTTCCACAGGTGCAGCAGCCGATTTGGAAAAATTTCTTTAGGTTTTTGTCTGTATTGATTCCCAATTTTCTGTAACTCAGTGGCAGTATAATTCCACATTGTAACCAACACCTTTCAATCAGGAGGTGCTGCTAAGGCAGTGGCAGCTACAGTGCCATCCACCACCACCCCCTGCCTGGGGATCAGGGTGTTGTGTCTGCTCCACTTTGATCTTTTGTTGGACCAGAGAATGAATATGCTTACTTCCCTCAATTTCAGGTCTCCAGTCAGATGGGGGCTCATTCTCATCTGAAGAAAAATCATTGGGGCCCCACACTTTGGGATCCCAGTAAGAAGTCAGAGTATGCCTGACTTGCCCTTTGGGTGGCTTGCACCCTCTTGCTCTAGCATACCAGCATGCTAATGTCTCTAAACTTTTATCTACATGGTGCAGCCTCATTTAATGCATCCTTCAAATCTGCTTGGGCTATGTACATGTCTCTTTCTAACTTAAGTTCCTGTTCTAGGAGGTGAACCTCAGCTTTGACTGCCAGAGCTGCTTCTGCAGCTGAACACACAGCTCCTAAAAGAGGCCATGCAACAGCGGCAGTGGCCTGATGGCTCTCCCTTTTCTTATGAAATCCTGTCTTGTGGCCTACTGCAGGAGAGCCAGCAATCCAGCTGGGGATTTCTGGGTATCACCATACTCCTTTGGCAGCTCCTCATCCAGGAGGGCAGGCTAGCTCCCCACATGGATATTTCAGGCCATCCCAGGATTCCCCCTGGGGAGTCTCCTTTCCTAGGACTCATGCCCATTACAGCCAGTGGTTCCTTAGTCTCCTGGCTTGCTCATCAAATGTTCCAACCCAGATTAGCCCCAAGACCAAAGAACACATCTGGCATGGAGTTACCCATGTGTTTAGTTAGGGACTTACAAAACCAGAGATGATTCTTCCCAGTAGTGGGTTGGGAACATGAAGTCAGCATTCTGCATTTAGAGGAGAGAGAGGAGTGCTTGGGGGGGGAGGGGCTGGCTTATAAAGGTTTGTGACAACAGAGTTTCAGCAGGGTCTCAGAAGATTTGGCTACAACAGGTTCTTGTGAGATTTGGTTATAACAGGATCTCACGAGATTTGGTTACAAGGTCTTGCAAGATTTGGTTATTAGTAGTGATTAGGAGACTTAATGACTTTCCTCCTCTTGGAGGCAGCTGTTTGCAACTCATAATACAGTAGGGGTCAGGAACCCAGGCCCTGAATCTCCAGACATCATAATAATGCAGCCCTTCATTTTAATTGATTTTTTGTAACCCACTTAACAGAATTATGGAGGGGGTTCTATTGTTTTATTGTTCTTTTTTATATGTAAAAGAAAATGCATGTAACAATGAAAGAAAAATCCAAGAACCTGTCCCAGAGATAATTCTTTTCCAAAGAACCTGTTGTTTTCAATATAATATTAAAAGACGTAGACTTCCAAACATAGTTCCGTTTTACCTTAAATTACACTTCAAGGTGGTAAATTACACTTCAGCTTCATTTCCATATTACATAGAAAATGCATTCATGAATCCATACTGATTGAACCTAATCTAATTTTGTAATAAATATTTGAAAAAAACAGTGAAACTCATTACTCTTGGTGAACCATAAGATTTGGCATATTATACTAGGCTGTTTTTCAAAATGTATATAATTGTTTTCCATATTATAAAAAATTAAGGTAATCCTATATTTACATAGCATTACTTTTAAGTAGCTTAAAACTCTCAGGAGATCTTCTCCAAATTAAATTTCATATTATTTTCTGCAAAATAGGGATTAGATAGTATTTTCCTTCTCTTATATATCCTAAACTATCATGCAGAAGGCATGAGTCATGCAGCCATTGAGTAACATAGCAGAACAATAAAACCCTGGACTTTAAGTATCAGTTTATTGCTTTTCATGTTGTATGAGGTTTTCCTCTGCACACTGATTTTGCCCATCTTTTTATAGATTTAAAGAGCTATTGTGTAAAATAAAAAATAATATTCAATAATTGTATATGGGAATCAAGAAACTGACAGGGAAAATTTGATTGATTTTAATCACTGGTCTCCTTCAATCCCATAGTTAGAAGAAACTCATGATATGTGAGTGAATGTCTCATCAAATATGCAATCTGTTGCCAAATCCTGATCCAACACTCTGATAAGCAGAGCCAAAGCCTTCATTCAGAATATATTTTATTGACCACCTCATGGAGTTTTACTCTTCTCATAAACTCTCACCTTCAAACCTTCCCAAATACTGTGACCAGATTAAAATTTTACCATTCAGCAACTCTACAAATCTCCCCACAGCTCTGAGTTACCCAACAGAGAAAAGAAAATCCTTGGTATTTCGGTTTGAAAGTGCATTGTCACTTTGCCATCAGCTTAGCTAATTTCACTTTCTCCTCATATACAATGTTGACTCGCTGGCTAACTGAATAATTATACCTCAAAACCCATTTCTCAATTCTACCTCTTTCCCAACTGTCAGTTTTCATGGAATCATAAAAGTTTGGAGCAAGAAGGGACTTTAGAGATTAATTAGACTAAATGTTTCAATTTTGCCTGATGAAATGGAAGCAGAAAGCGATTGACTTGCTTGAATTTGTGTAATTTTTTCCTGTACATAAAATAGTATTATTTGGTTTATAATAAATATTATCATGTTATATATAATTCTTTGTTATTCAGAAACATATATTAAATAGCTTTCCTTGACTATTATTAGAGTTCTACTTCGTTCCCTTAAAAATATTTTGAAATAATTATTGATTCACCTGCAGTTGTAGGAAATCCTGAGATTGCAATAAATACAGACAGATACTATGTACCCTTCACCCAGTTTCCCCCAATGGAAACATCTGGCATAATAACATCATAACAGGAATTTGATAAAAATATATCAAAATGTATTGACCTATTCAAATTTCACCCATTATACATGTACTCATTTGTGCCTGTATTTAGTACTATGAAATTTTATCAATGCTGTCAAGATACCAAAGAGTTCCATCACAAGGATCTTCCATGCTATCCACTAATAGCCACAGCCACCTCCTTTCCACCCCAGCTCCATAAAACCTGGCAACTACTAAGCTATATTTTTTTTTTCATTTTGAGAATGCTTTATGAATATAATAAAAGTATATAACCATTTGAGTTTGGCTGTTTTTAACCCAGCATAATTCCCTTCAGAGTCAGCAAAATCAGTAGTTTTTTCTTTTAATTCCTAAATAGTATTCCATGGTTTTAATGGTGTGTTTAATCACTCATCCTTTGAAGGACAACTTATTTGTTTCCAGATTTTGTCTATTGTGAATAAAGCTTCTGTTCTAGTTTGCTAAAGTTGCCAGAATGCAAAATCCCAGAAATGGATTGACTTTTATTACTTCACAAATTTACAGTTCTAAGGCCATGTAAATGTCCCATTTAAGGCATCAATAGGACAATACCTTCCCCAAAGAAAGGCCCATAGCGTATGGATTTCCTCTTTCACACTGGAAGGCACATGGCCGGAGTCTTCTGGGCCTATTCCAGGGTTAGCTTCTGGTTTCCCTTGCTTTCTCCAATATGTATCTGGACTTACGTCTTAGCTTCTCTCTCTCAGCTCCTGTGCATACTTGCTTGTTTCTCCCAGGGCATTTCTCTTTAAGCATCTGGGAGTCCTTTCTTAACTTCTCTGGAGCAAACTCTGGATTTCATCTCTCAGCTTCTTTCCTGGTCCTGGTTTCAACGGCTGTCTCCAAAATGTCTCTGGGCATTTTCTCTTTAAGTTTCTCTGTATCTGTGTCAGCTCTGCGCTCTCTTAAGGACTCCAGTAAACTAGTTAAGATCCACCTTGAATGGATGGGGTCACATAACCATGGAAATAATCTAATCAAAAGGTTCTACCCTCAGTACATCTGCATTCACAAGATTGGATTAAAAGAACATGGCTTTCCTGGGGTACATAACAGATTCAACCAAGCACAGCTTCTATGAGCATTCACATACAGGAGTTTCTGTAAACATAAATTTTTATTTCTCTAAGATAAATCTCCTAGAGTTTGATTGCTGATTCTAATGGTAACTGCATGCTATTTTTGTAAGAAACTGTCAAATGCTTTCCCGAGTGGATTCACCATTTCTACAATCCCACTAGCAGTATAAGAGAGAGCTAATTTCTCTGCTTCCTTGTCAACATTTGGTATTGTCACTATTTTTTATTTTAGTTATTCTAATAGGTGTGTAGAGATAGCTCATTGTGATCTTTTTCTTGTTTTTCTTTTTTAGAGAAGTCATGGATTTACCAACAATCATGCATAAAATACAGAATTTCCATATACCTGCCTATTATTAACAGCTGGCATTGGTGTGGAACATTTGTTACAATTGATGATAGCATAGTTTTTACTATGTACTATTAACTATAGTCCATGGTTTAACTTAGGGTTCACTGTTTGTGTAGTGTAGGTCCATAGAGTTTTTTAAACTTTTATTCTGTTACCATATATACAATCTCAAAATTCCCATTTTAATCGTATTCAGATATATATATATATAGTTGCTGTTAATTATGTTCACAATGGTACATTATCACCACCATCCATTAACGAAACATTTCCATCATTCCAAATAGGAACCCTGTACATAACATTTCCTTAATGGTTAGTGATCTTTTCTTGTGCTTGTTTGCCACCTTATTTATCACCTCTCCAGTGAGATCTTTGTTCATGGTTTTTGCCATTATCTAATTTGACTGTTTGCCTTTTAATTGCCAGCTACTGAGGGTTCTTTATATTTGCAAGATACAAGTCTTTTGTTGAATATATGATATGCAGATTTTTTCTCACTCTCTAAAGCTTGCCACAGGATCTGTAGTGAGATCCCTTATTTCACTCTTGATATTGGTGATTTGTCTTCTCTCTTTTCATCTTTGTCATCCCTGCTATAGATTTATCAATTGCATTGATTTTTTTCAAACAAGCAGTATTTGGGAGTCCACTTCATCGTGTAACTTACCTGTGCCTCAGGGCCTGCATTGGCCCTATCTCATATAAATCAATTCCATTTGATGAAGGTGTACTCCTGGGATCTCCTAAAATTATGACCTGGTATGTCCACAACACCCAATTCATGATGGGGACCTCAAGTCACATAGGATTTTGGTGGCCTGTTGTTAAGTATTCACTCTCCACTAAGGCCCAGTAACAAGTCAAAAGCTGCTTCTTAAAAGAAGTGTAATTAAATGCAGAGGATGGCAGGGCTTTGCTCCAAAATCCTAGGTGTTGAGTTATGATTCAACTAAAGGGCCTTCCAAAAGCTCCAAACATCATTCCTATCTGCCACTGGCATTTCAAGCAACATTGGATCTGCTGGTTCATATGCCCCAAGTAGCAGAGCCTCTCACATGGCAGCTTGGACCTATCACAGAGCCTTTTTTTTATTCTGAACCCCACTTAAAACTAGCAACTTTGGGTCACTTAGTAAATAGGCTAGAGTAGCAAAATGAGGAACATGTTGCCTCCAAAATCCAAAAGGACTACTAGGTATTGTGCCATTACTTTGGTTGTAGGAGGGGCCAGATTCAACAACTTATCCTTTACCTTAGAAGGGATATATCAACATGCCCCACATCACCTAAGCCTTAGAAATTCCACTGAAGTGGGACATTTACAGTGTTATCCTACTACCTCTATTTTGAAACACATCAAGCACTTCCAAACATTTAGAAAGACTAGATATTTCAGATAAGAACTTACTTGTCCACTGCATATATAGTATTATTAATTAAAACTGCACAAACATAACAATGGTCATAATCTAAGGAATCACCTAAACATGACCATCTTGGCCTCGAACCATTCCCTCCCCACTTCCTTTTCTCCACCGCTAGTTCAATAGACAAGTACAGGCAACTGTAATGCTTAGAGGTGGTTGAACAAATTCATACCCAAAAGTCATTTACAAGAGACAAGCTTTCCAGTTATTTTCAACCCAAAGTATACAAAACATGCTAATTTTACTAACTCTACTTTGTCATACACTGGTAACCACTTTAACATCTGCAGATCAGATGTTCCAAAATTAGGACTCAGTCCATTATATACACTATATATACAGCCAAACAAAATGCACAGAACATTTCTAAATAGACTATCTGTTTTATAATTCAATTTTATTGAGATATATTCACATACCATAAAACCATCCTTGGTGCACAATCAACTGTTCACAGTACCATCACATAGTTGTGCATTCATCACCCCTATCAATTTTTGAATATTTTTCTTACTCCAAAAAGAATGAAAATATGAATAAAAATTAAAAAAATACCAAAAGCATTTCATACCCCCCATCCACTCCATTTTCCATTTGGTTTTTGTCTCCATTTTTCTACTCATCTCTCCAGACACTGGACAAAGGGAGTGTGAGCCACAACGTTTTCACAGTTACACAGTCACACAATGTAAGCTACATAGTTATGCAGTTGTCTTCAAGATCAAGGCTACTGGGTTTCCACAGTTTCAGGTATATCTTTCTAGCTATTCCAATACACTAAAAACTAAAAAGGGATATCTATATAGTGCATAAGAATGCCCTCCACAATGACTTCTAGACTCCATTTGAAATCCCTCAGCGAGAGAGGCGGGGCAAGATGGCAGACTGGTGAGCTGTATGTTTTAGTTACTCCTCCAGGAAAGTAGGTAAAAAGCCAGGAACTGCGTGGACTGGACACCACAGAGCAATCTGTCTTTGGGCATACTTCATACAACACTCTAGAAAACGTGGAACTGCTGAGATCAGCGAAATCTGTAAGTTTTTGCGGCCAGGGGACCCGCGCCCCTCCCTGCCAGGCTCAGTCCCGGGGGAGGAGGGGCTGTCAGCTCCAGGAAGGAGAAGGGAGAATTGCAGTGGCTGCTCTTATCGGAAACTCATTCTACTGATTCAAACTCCAGCCATAGATAGACTGAGACCAGACACCAGAGACTCTGAGAGCAGCCAGCCCAGCAGAGAGGAGACAGGCATAGAAAAAAAACAACACGAAAAACTCCAAAATAAAAGCAGAGGATTTTTGGAGTTCTGGTGAACACAGAAAGGGGAAGGGCGGAGATCAGGCCTTGAGGCGCATATGCAAATCCCGAAGCAAAGCTGATCTCCCTGCCCTGTGCACCTTTCCTTAATGGCTCTGGTTGCTTTGTCTATTAGCATTTCAATAACCCATTAGATCTCTGAGGAGGGCCGTTTTTTTTAAATCCTTTTTGCTTTTTCTAAAACAATTACTCTAAGAAGCTCAATACAGAAAGCTTCAAAGAATTGAAATTTGGGCACGTCAAGTCAAGAGCAGAACTAAGAGAGCTCTGAGACAAAAGGCAATAATCCAGTGGCTGAGAAAATTCACTAAACAACACAACTTCCCAAGAAAAGGGGGGTGTCCGCTCACAGCCACCATCCTGGTGGACAGGAAACACTCCTGCCCATCGCCAGCCCCATAGCCCAGAGCTGCCCCAGACAACCCAGTGTGACGGAAGTGCTTCCAATAACAGGCACACACCACAAAACTGGGCGTGGACAATAGCCTTCCCTGCAACCTCAGCTGAATGTCCCAGAGCTGGGAAGGGGGAGCAGTGTGAATTAACAGAGCCCCATTCAGCCATCATTTGAGCAGACTGGGAGCCTCCCAACACAGCCCAGCAGCCCAGAACTGCCCTGGGGGGACGGCACTCACCTATGACATAGCACAGTCATCCCTCAACAGAGGACCCGGGGTGCACAGCCTGGAAGAGGGGCCCACTTGCAAGTCTCAGGAGCCATACGCCAATACCAAAGACCTGTGGGTCAGTGGCAGAGACAAACTGTGGCAGGACTGAACTGAAGGATTAGACTATTGCAGCAGCTTTAAAACTCTAGGATCATCAGGGAGACTTGATTGTTAGGGCCACCCCCCCTCCCCGACTGCCCAGAAACACGCCCCACATACAGGGCAGGCAACACCAACTACACACGCAAGCTTGGTACACCAATTGGGCCCCAAAAGACTCACTCCCCCACTCACAAAAAAGGCTAAGCAGGGGAGATCTGGCTTGTGGAGAACAGGTGGCTCGTGGACGCCACCTGCTGGTTAGTTAGAGAAAGTGTACTCCACGAAGCTGTAGATCTGATAAATTAGAGATAAGGACTTCAACTGGTCTACAAACCCTAAAAGAACCCTATCAAGTTCAGCAAATGCCACGAGGCCAAAAACAACAGAAAATTATAAAGCATATGAAAAAACCAGATGATATGGATAACCCAAGCCCAAGCACCCAAATCAAAAGACCAGAAGAGACACAGCACCTAGAGCAGCTACTCAAAGAACTGAAGATGAACAATGAGACCATAGTACGGGATATGAAGGAAATCAAGAAGACCCTAGAAGAGCATAAAGAAGACATTGCAAGACTAAATAAAAAAATGGATGATCTTATGGAAATTAAAGAAACTGTTGACCAAATTAAAAAGATTCTGGACACTCATAGTACAAGACTAGAGGAAGTTGAACAACGAATCAGTGACCTGGAAGATGACAGAATGGAAAATGAAAGCATAAAAGAAAGAATGGGGAAAAAAATTGAAAAACTCGAAATGGACCTCAGGGATATGATAGATAATATGAAACGTCCGAATATAAGACTCATTGGTGTCCCAGAAGGGGAAGAAAAGGGTAAAGGTCTAGGAAGGGTATTCAAAGAAATTGTTGGGGAAAACTTCCCAAATCTTCTAAACAACATAAATACACAAATCATAAATGCTCAGCGAACTCCAAATAGAATAAATCCAAAAAAAACCCACTCCGAGACATATACTGATCACACTGTCAAACATAGAAGAGAAGGAGCAAGTTCTGAAAGCAGCAAGAGAAAAGCAATTCACCACATACAAAGGAAACAGCATAAGACTAAGTAGTGACTACTCAGCAGCCACCATGGAGACAAGAAGGCAGTGGCACGATATATTTAAAATTCTGAGTGAGAGGAATTTCCAGCCAAGAATACTTTATCCAGCAAAGCTCTCCTTCAAATTTGAGGGAGAGCTTAAATTTTTCACAGACAAAGAAATGCTGAGAGAATTTGCTAACAAGAGACCTGCCCTACTGGAGATACTAAAGGGAGCCCTACAGACAGAGAAACAAAGACAGGACAGAGAGACTTGGAGAAAGGTTCAGTACTAAAGAGATTTGGTATGGGTACAATAAAGGATATTAATAGAGAGAGGGAAAAATATGGCAAACATAATCCAAAGGATAAGATGGCCGATTCAAGAAATGCCTTCACGGTTTTAACGTTGAATGTAAATGGATTAAACTCCCCAATTAAAGATATAGATTCGCAGAATGGATCAAAAAAAATGAACCATCAATATGTTGCATACAAGAGACTCATCTTAGACACAGGGACACAAAGAAACTGAAAGTGAAAGGATGGAAAAAAATATTTCATGCAAGCTACAGCCAAAAGAAAGCAGGTGTAGCAATATTAATCTCAGATAAAATAGACTTCAAATGCAGGGATGTTTTGAGAGACAAAGAAGGCCACTACATACTAATAAAAGGGGCAATTCAGCAAGAAGAAATAACAATCGTAAATGTCTATGCACCCAATCAAGGTGCCACAAAATACATGAGAGAAACATTGGCAAAACTAAAGGAAGCAATTGATGTTTCCACAATAATTGTGGGAGACTTCAACACATCACTCTCTCCTATAGATAGATCAACCAGACAGAAGACCAATAAGGAAATTGAAAACCTAAACAATCTGATAAATGAATTAGATTTAACAGACATCTACAGGACATTACATCCCAAATCACCAGGATACACATACTTTTCTAGTGCTCACGGAACTTTCTCCAGAATAGATCATATGCTGGGACATAAAACAAGCCTCAATAAATTTAAAAGATTGAAATTATTCAAAGCACATTCTCTGACCACAATGGAATACAATTAGAAGTCAATAACCATCAGAGACTTAGAAAATTCACAAATACCTGGAGGTTAAACAACACACTCCTAAACAATCAGTGGGTTAAAGAAGAAATAGCAAGAGAAATTGCTAAATATATAGAGACGAATGAAAATGAGAACACAACATACCAAAACCTATGGGATGCAGCAAAAGCAGTGCTAAGGGGGAAATTTATAGCACTAAACGCATATATTAAAAAGGAAGAAAGAGCCAAAATCAAAGAACTAATGGATCAACTGAAGAAGCTAGAAAATGAACAGCAAACCAATCCTAACCCAAGTAGAAGAAAAGAAATAACAAGGATTAAAGCAGAAATAAATGACATAGAGAACAAAAAAACAATAGAGAGGATAAATATCACCAAAAGTTGGTTCTTTGAGAAGATCAACAAGATTGACAAGCCCCTAGCTAGACTGACAAAATCAAAAAGAGAGAAGACCCATATAAACAAAATAATGAATGAAAAAGGTGACATAACTGCAGATCCTGAAGAAATTAAAAAAATTATAAGAGGATATTATGAACAACTGTATGGCAACAAACTGGATAATGTAGAAGAAATGGACAATTTCCTGGAAACATATGAACAACCTAGACTGACCAGAGAAGAAATAGAAGACCTCAACCAACCCATCACAAGCAAAGAGATCCAATCAGTCATCAAAAATCTTCCCACAAATAAATGCCCAGGGCCAGATGGCTTCACAGGGGAATTCTACCAAACTTTCCAGAAAGAACTGACACCAATCTTACTCAAACTCTTTCAAAACATTGAAAAAAATGGAACACTACCTAACTCATTTTATGAAGCTAACATCAATCTAATACCAAAACCAGGCAAAGATGCTACAAAAAAGGAAAACTACTGGCCAATCTCCCTAATGAATATAGATGCAAAAATCCTCAACAAAATACTTGCAATCGAATCCAAAGACACATTAAAAAAATCATACACCATGACCAAGTGGGGTTCATTCCAGGCATGCAAGGATGGTTCAACATAAGAAAAACCATCAATGTATTACAACACATTAAAAACTCGAAAGGGAAAAATCAATTGATCATCTCAATAGATGCTGAAAAAGCATTTGACAAAATCCAACATCCCTTTTTGATAAAAACACTTCAAAAGGTAGGAATTGAAGGAAACTTCCTCAATATGATAAAGAGCATATATGAAAAACCCACAGCCATCATAGTACTCAATGGTGAGAGACTGAAAGCCTTCCCTCTAAGATCAGGAACAAGACAAGGATGCCCGCTGTCACCACTGTTATTCAACATTTTGCTGGAAGTGCTAGCCAGGGCAATCCGGAAAGACAAAGAAATAAAAGGCATCCAAATTGGAAAAGAAGAAGTAAAACTGTCATTGTTTGCAGATGATATGATCTTATATCTAGAAAACCCTGAGAAATCAACGATACACCTACTAGAGCTAATAAACAAATTTAGCAAAGTAGCGGGATACAAGATTAATGCACATAAGTCAGTAATGTTTCTATATGCTAGAAATGAACAAACTGAAGAGACACTCAAGAAAAAGATACCATTTTCAATAGCAACTAAAAAAATCAAGTACCTAGGAATCAACTTAACCAAAGATGTAAAAGACCTATACAAAGAAAACTACATAACTCTACTAAAAGAAATAGAAGGGGACCTTAAAAGATGGAAAAATATTCCATGTTCATGGATAGGAAGGCTAAATGTCATTAAGATGTCAATTCTACCCAAACTCATCTACAGATTCAATGCAATCCCAATCAAAATTCCAACAACCTACTTTGCAGACTTGGAAAAGCTAGTTATCAAATTTATTTGGAAAGGGAAGATGCCTCGAATTGCTAAAGACACTCTAAAAAAGAAAAATGAAGTGGGAGGACTTACACTCCCTGACTTTGAAGCTTATTATAAAGCCACAGTTGCCAAAACAGCATGGTACTGGCACAAAGATAGACATATAGATCAATGGAATCGAATTGAGAATTCAGAGATAGACCCTCAGATCTATGGCCGACTGATCTTTGATAAGGCCCCCAAAGTCACCGAACTGAGCCATAATGGTCTTTTCAACAAATGGGGCTGGGAGAGTTGGATATCCATATCCAAAAGAATGAAAGAGGACCCCTACCTCACCCCCTACACAAAAATTAACTCAAAATGGACCAAAGATCTCAATATAAAAGAAAGTACCATAAAACTCCTAGAAGATAATGTAGGAAAACATCTTCAAGACCTTGTATTAGGAGGCCACTTCCTAGACTTTACACCCAAAGCACAAGCAACAAAAGAGAAAATAGATAAATGGGAACTCCTCAAGCTTAGAAGTTTCTGTACCTCAAAGGAATTTCTCAAAAAGGTAAAGAGGCAGCCAACTCAATGGGAAAAAATTTTTGGAAACCATGTATCTGACAAAAGACTGATATCTTGCATATACAAAGAAATCCTAGAACTCAATGACAATAGTACAGACAGCCCAATTATAAAATGGGCAAAAGATATGAAAAGACAGTTCTCTGAAGAGGAAATACAAATGGCCAAGAAACACATGAAAAAATGTTCAGCTTCACTAGCTATTAGAGAGATGCAAATTAAGACCACAATGAGATACCATCTAACACCGGTTAGAATGGCTGCCATTAAACAAACAGGAAACTACAAATGCTGGAGGGGATGTGGAGAAATTGGAACTCTTATTCATTGTTGGTGGGACTGTATAATGGTTCAGCCACTCCGGAAGTCAGTCTGGCAGTTCCTTAGAAAACTAGATATAGAGCTACCATTCGATCCAGCGATTGCACTTCTCGGTATATACCCGGAAGATCGGAAAGCAGTGACACGAACAGATATCTGCACGCCAATGTTCATAGCAGCATTATTCACAATTGCCAAGAGATGGAAACAACCCAAATGTCCTTCAACAGATGAGTGGATAAATAAAATGTGGTATATACACACGATGGAATACTACGCGGCAGTAAGAAGGAACGATCTGGTGAAACATATGACAACATGGATTAACCTTGAAGACATAATGCTGAGCGAAATAAGCCAGACACAAAAAGAGAAATATTATATGCTACCACTAATGTGAACTTTGAAAAATGTAAAACAAATGGTTTATAATGTAGAATGTAGGGGAACTAGCAGTAGAGAGCAATTAAGGAAGGGGGAACAATAATCCAAGAAGAACAGTTAAGCTATTTAACGTTCTGGGGATGCCCAGAAATGACTATGGTCTGTTAATTTCTGATGGATGTAGTAGGAACAAGTTCACTGAAATGTTGCTATATTATGTAACTTTCTTGGGGTAAAGTAGGAACATGTTGGAAGTTAAGCAGTTATCTTAGGTTAGTTGTCTTTTTCTTACTCCCTTGTTATGGTCTCTTTGAACTGTTCTTTTATTGTATGTTTGTTTTCTTTTTAACTTTTTTTTTCATACAGTTGATTTAAAAAAGAAGGGAAAGTTAAAAAAAAAAAAAAAGTAAAAAGACAAACAAGGAAAAAAAAAAAAAAAGATGTAGTGCCCCCTTGAGGAGCCTGTGGAGAATGCAGGGGTATTCGCCTACCCCACCTCCATGGTTGCTAACATGACCACAGACATAGGGGACTGGTGGTTTGATGGGTTGAGCCCTCTACCATAAGTTTTACCCTTGGGAAGACGGTTGCTGCAAAGGAGAGGCTAGGCCTCCCTGTATTTGTGCCTAAGAGTCTCCTCCTGAATGCCTCTTTGTTGCCCAGATGTGGCCCTCTCTCTCTGGCTAAGCCAACTTGAAAGGTGAAATCACTGCCCTCCCCCCTACGTGGGATCAGACACCCAGGGAAGTGAATCTCCCTGGCAACGTGGAATATGACTCCTGGGGAGGAATGTAGACCCGGCATCGTGGGATGGAGAACATCTTCTTGACCAAAAGGGGGATGTGAAAGGAAATGAAATAAGCTTCAGTGGCAGAGAGACTCCAAAACGAGCCGAGAGATCACTCTGGTGGGCACTCTTACGCACACTTTAGTCAACCTTTTTTAGGTTCTAAAGAATTGGGGTAGCTGGTGGTGGATATCTGAAACTATTAAACTACAACCCAGAACCCATGAATCTCGAAGACAGTTGTATAAAAATGTAGCTTATGAGGGGTGACAGGGATTGGGAATGCCATAAGGACCAAACTCCACTTTGTCTAGTTTATGGATGGATGTGTAGAAAAGTAGGGGAAGCAAACAAACAGACAAAGGTACCCAGTGTTCTTTTTTACTTCAATTGCTCTTTTTCACTCTAATTATTATTCTTGTTATTTTTGTGTGTGTGCTAATGAAGGTGTCAGGGATTGATTTAGGTGATGAATGTACAACTATGTAATGGTACTGTAAACAATCGAAAGTACAATTTGTTTTGTATGACTGCGTGGTATGTGAATATATCTCAATAAAATGATGATAAAAAAAAATAAATAGAAAGATACAAGTGCTGAAAAAAAAAAAGAAATCCCTCAGCCACTGAAACTTTATTTTGTTTCATTTCACTTCCCCCTTTTGGTCAAGAAGATTTTCTCAATCCTAAGATGCCAGGTTCAGGCTCATCCCCGGGAGTCATGTCCTGTGTTGCCAGGAAGATTTACACTCCTGGGAGTCAAGTCTCATGTAGAGGAGAGAGCAGCGAGTTCACCTGCTGAGTGGGCTTACAGAGAGATAGAGGCCACAACTGAACAACAAAGATGTTCTCTGGGAAGAATCTTAGGCACAATGATAGGTAGGCTTAGGCTTGCCTTTGCAGTAACAAGCTTCATAAGGGCAAGCCCCAAGATCAAGGGCTCTGCCTACTAGATTGTCAGTTCTCAGTGTTTGTGAGAATATCAGTAATAACCCAGATAGGGAAGTCCAAAATTTCCACATTTTCCCCAGTTCCTCAGAGGTACCCTGCAAATATATTTTTATTCTCTACCCAAATGACTTTGGGATGTATCGGGATTTCACACTAATCTGTACAAACCTACCAAATCTCATTTCCCATTCAAAGTTCCATGTAGTTGTGGTGTTTGAATAAACTGACTGTACAAGTTAAATTATATAGTGTGCTGCAGAAAGTATAGATCCTGCACCATATAAACATCTCTTCCCTTGGTCTTCACAGAACTTGAAGTTTTAAAACACAGTCAGTATCGTCCTTTATCCTTTGGCCTGATTTGCCTTAGTCCTAACCAGAACCGCTTCATTCATATCTCTAATTGAACTCTGAACTCTTTTTCAGCTTTTTGAACATTTGCTGTATGATGTAATAATGATATTCATAGCCACCGAGCTCTAGCTCTGAGTTTCAGGTGTCACACAGATACCCAAAGTTCCAGAGACCAACCAGATTATACACAAAGACCTCAGCATCTCAGAATTTAGAGATAACCATTTCAACTCAGGAATAGATGTGACTGCTGTAAGAGCTAACTATCTAGTGACCATTACAATAAGCATTCCCCTGATAAGCTGTGCTCTAAGA